>NW_027207257.1:0-600000 GCF_963455315.2 Globicephala melas
AATTTGAATTTATTCAAATAAATTTCTATGAATAAATCATAGAAAAAATGAACAAAACACTTGAACAGGGCTTTTATGAACAAAGATATCCAAATAACAAATACATATATGAAAAGGTGCTTAACTTCCCTAGATGTTGGGGAAAAGGCAAAATAACACTTTATACCAATCAGAATGGCTAATCTGGAAAATATTTTCTTTTGTTTCTATTAAGTTTCTGGAGTGATACCAATTAGTCATATCTTTAACTTTTTGAGTTTGTATTTCCTTGACTCTATGAGTAACGTAAATTTAAAACCCAAATCCTACAAAAGAGCAGAATTACCGTATATGATTTTTCACGAGAGCTTGCCTTGCATTCTCCATCTAGCATTCAGGCCATTTTGGAAGATTTCTGTCATGTAAATACATGTACTTTTTATTTCCTGCTGATTTTTCCATAAAGGTATAACACTTTCAAAGTCCCAGTTTCATCCAAAATATCGATTCCAGCTGACCATCTTGTGTCAGTACAAAATATTGTCTCCTATTCCCTCTAAGGCTATTCAACCTTGGGATCTGGGATAAATATACTATCATAGGCCTTCAGGGAAGCCTTGGTTTCAGGGGCAGTTTACTTGTCTGACTTTCCACTTATTTTCACTGTCAGCCTCCTACCTCCTGGTTTGGAACTAAAAATGTTAGCAGTTGGATTTGAGTCTGAGCTGAACGTGTCTGCATATCATCCAGACCGAAAACATGTCTGAAGATCAAATTGTTGCAGAGAATATGTAGAATGAGGAGAGACTATAAGCTAGAAAAAAAAATCTACTGGAATGTTCACATTTAAGAGGCAAATGGAGAAAAATTAACAAAGGTGAAAAAGAAAGAGTAGAAAAAATTTAAAGTAGGAAGTTTTCTCAAGATGTTTGTTAATGAAGAAAAGGAGAGAAATAGTATGATAATTCATGTGAGGTTTGCTAATAAGCAGGATTTTGGTTAATTTGATGAGACAAACACGAACAACTGCTGATGAGGAGGATTCTTTTTGAAGGAGAAATATGGAGGAATTTCTGAAATATGGAGGAATAAATATTCCAAGATTGAGTCATTGTAAAATGTCTCTCTTTAAGGAATGATGTTGGATCTATATGATTGATATCTGACTGATATTTTACAACATTTCCATGTATGGAACAGTATGGATCATTGACCAAATAAATTGTTCCAATTTTAAACAGAAATTTTTCTTAGTCCTACCAGTTCATAGAGATTATATTACTCATCTCTAGTCCACTGAAGAAAGCCATTGCCAATATTTGCATATCTAAAGGATTACTTGACCATATGCCTCTCATAACCCTAAGCTTGCTCTCCTCCAAAAAAATGGCAAGATTATTTCCCCAATTAATTAATTGATAAATTTGTCAGCTTCTCTCTTTTTTTTTTTCTCCTTTTGTTCTCTTCAATTCCCAAAACTGTACCATCTGCTATGCACAAAAAATTTTGCTAATATTAGCTATCTACTACTGGTGGCTACTTATGCATAGCTACTCTCCAAAATTTTCATGCCTAAGCCATGCCAATGATACATTTATAAATTTTTTATTTGCTTTGCAAGTGTATTCAATATGTCCTTATTGTTAAATAAAGTGGACGTTTTTCAACCCTCATTTTCTTTGGACTCTGAAAAATTTTCATATCTATTGCATAACATTTTCATAGTTATATATGTACTTCCAATGCTGCCCATATTACTCAGTTTTGTGTTCTGGATTCTCCTCCCCTAACTGTATTCCAATGCTGAGGTTGCTCATTTAATCTCAAGACATCTCTTCTTCTTAAGAAAGTCATACATTTCCAGATGTTTAAATGGTGATGATAGTGACGAAAATAATAGCTAACATTCGTGAATATGTATAAAACTCTAGACGTATGACAAGTGTCTTGCATATAATATCTCATTGAATTTCCACAATAATCCTCTAAGATCAATGTCAAGAGGTGCCACAGCAATCCCACTTTTGCAGGTGAAGAAACTGAAGTATAATCCTTTGATTAGGAAAATTGTTTGTAAATGGTCAAGCTTTTAAACCCAATTTATCCAGTACCTCTGCTTGTCTATAAGCCCATTGTACTCACATACTTTCTTTATAGCCCAGAAATCTTATTTTTTCTACTTGGTAATATCTTGCAGACAATTGGACAGCTCCACTCAAATTTTACTTCTCCCAAACTTAACTTGTGATAATATTCCATCAGAATCTCTCCTATTCCTGAATCTCTTTCTTTGCCATGCACAGGGCTATTAGTATTGATAGCAGTAGTAGACATAGTAGAACCAGCAGCAGCACTAGTAGTAATATAGTAGCATTTGACATGGACTGGATTAGTAGTAGTAGCAGCAGCAGCAGTAGTAGTAATAGTAGTTGTATTCGTCAAGAACTGGAATACTAGTAGTAGCAGTAGTAGGAGCAGTAGTAGCAGCAGCAGCAGTAGAGGTAAGAGTAGTAGTGTTTGCCATGCACTGAACTAATTGTAGTAGTAGCAGTAGCAGCAAGAATAGAAGTAGCTGCAGCAGCAGTAGTAGCAGCAGCAGTAGTGGTAAAAGTAGTAGTATTTGCCATGCACTGGGCTAGAAGTAGAAGTCCTAGTAGTAGTGGTAGCAGAAGAAGTTGAAGTGACAGCAGCAGCAATATTAGGAGCAGTAGATTTGCCCTGCAGTGGGCCACTTGTAGAAGTAACAGTAGCAGCTATAGCAGTAGTAGTAGTATCTTTGCCATGCACTGGGCTAGTAGTATTGAGAGTAGTAGTAGTAACAGCAGCAGTAGTAATATGAATAGTATTTGTGACACACTGGATTTCTAGTAGTAGCAGTAGTAGTAGAAGTAATAGCAGCAGCAGTAGTAGTAATACTAGTACTATTTGCCATACACTGTGCTAGTAGTAGTAGTAGTAGTAATAGTAATAGCAGCAGCAGTAGAGGTAGCAGCAGGAGTGGTAATAGAAGTAGTATCCACCGTGCACTGGGTAAGAAGTAGTAGTAGTAGTAACAGCAATAGTAATAGTAGAAGTAGATTTGCCATGCACTGGGCTCGTAGTATTGATATTAGTATTAGCCGTAGTAGCAGGAGCAGCACTAGTGTTAATAGTACATATGTTTGCCATGCACTGGACTAGTAGTAGTAGTAGAATTAGCAGCAGCACTAGGAGTAGCTGCAGAAGCAGTAGTAGCAGCAGCAGCAGTAGAAGCAGCAGCAGCAGCAGTAGTAGTAACAGTAGTAGTAGTAATACTAGTAGTATGTTACATGCACTGAGCTAGTAGTAGTAGTAGTGGTAGCAGCAGCAATAGAAGTGGCAGCTGCAAGAGGAGAAGTAGCAGAAGATTTGACTCGCAGTGGGCCAGAAGAAGTATTAGCATCAGCAGTAATAGCTGTAGTACTAATAGACTTGCCATACACAGTGCTAATATTATTAATACTACTAGTAGCAGTAGTAGCAGCAGCAGCAGTAGTAGTAGTAGCAATATTTGCCATGCACTGGACTACTAGTCGTGGCTGTACTAGTAGCTGTAGTAGCCGCTGCAGCAGCAGTAGTAGTAATATAGTAGCATTTGCCATGGACTGGATTAGTAGTAGTAGCAGCAGTAGCAGCAGTAGTAGAAGTAGCCGCAGTAGTAGTAGCAGCAGTAGGAGTAATAGTAGCAGTATTTGCCATGCGCTTAGCTAGTAGTAGATGTAGTAGTAGTAGTAATGGTAGCAGTAGCAATAGAAGTGGTGGCAGCAGCAGTAGCAGTAGCACCAGATTTGCCCAGCAATGGGCATGTAGTAGTAGTAGTAGAAATAGCACCAATAAGAGTACAGGTACTAGAATGGCCATGCACAGGGCTATTAGTATTGATAGTAGTAGTAGCTGCAGTGGCAGCAGCAACAGCAGTAGCAGTAATATAGTAGCATTTGCACAGACAGGATTAGTAGTAGTAGCAGTGGTAGCCTTAGCAGCAGTCATAGTCATAGTAGTAGTATTTGCCAAGGACTGGACTACTAGTAGTTGCAGTAGAAGGAGCAGTACTAGTAGCATCAGCAGCAGTAGTAGTGATGGTAGTAGTATTTGCCATTCCCTGGAGTACTAGTTGCAGCAGTAGTAGTCACAGTAGTAGCAACTGCAGCAGAAGTGGTAATAATAATAGTATTTGCCATGCACTGTACTAGTAGTAGTAGAATTAGCAGCAGCATTAGAAGTAGCTGCAGCTGCAGTAATAGTAGCAGCAGAAGTACTAGTAGCAGTTGTGTTAATAGTAGTAGTATTTGCCATGAACTGTACTACCAGTAGCAGCTGTAGTAGCAGCAGCAGCACTACTAGTTACACTACTAGTATTTACCATGCACTGGGTTAGAAGTGGTGCTAGTAGCAGCAGTAGTAGTAGTCACAGAATTAGTAGTAGTAGCAGCAGTAGTGGTAACAGTAGGAGCACTTACCATGAACTGGGTTAGTAGTAGTAGTAGTAGTAGTGGTAGCAGCACCAGTAGAAGTGACAGCAGCAGTACTAGTGACAGCAGATTTACCCTGCAGTTGGCCAGTAAAAGTAGTAGCACTTGCTGAAATAGCCGTAGTAGTAGTAGATTTGCCATGCACTGGGCTGTAGTATTAATACTAGTAGTAGCAGTATTAGCAGCAGCATCAGGAGTAGTAATCGAAGTAGTATTTGCCATGCACTGGACTACAAGTAATACAAGTACTAGTAGACGTAGTAGCAGCAGCAGCAGTAGTAATAATGGTAGTATTATTTGCCATGCCCTGGGCTAGTAGTATTAGTAATAGTAGTAGTAGCAGCAACAGTAGAATTAGAAGCAGTAGCAGTAGTAGTAGCAGAAGTAGTTGTAAGAGCAAGAGCACTAATAGTAGCAGCAGTGGTAATAGTAGTTGTATTTGGCATGGACTGGGCTAGTAATAGTACTAGTAGCAGCAGCAGTAATGTTAGCATCAGTAGTAGTAGTAGCAGCAGTACTGGTAATATTGGTAGTATTTGAAATGCACTGGGGTAGTAGGAGTAGTAGTTGTATTGGTAGAAGCAGAAGTAGAATTGGCAGCAACATCAGTAGTAGTAGCAGCAGATTAGCCCTGCAGTGTGCACGTAGCAGTAATAGCATTAGCACTAATAGTTGTAGTACTAGAAGATTTGCCATGCACTGGTATAGTAGTATTGATACTAGTAGTAGCAGCAGCAGAAGTAGTAGTAATAGTAGTATTTGCCATGCGCTAGACTACTAGTAGTAGCAGCAGTAGTAGAGGTAGCACCAGGAATAGAAGTGACATCAGCAGCATTAAGAGTAGCAGCAGATATGTCCTGCAGTGGGCCAGTAGTACTAGTAGCAGTAGCAGCCATAGCAGTAGAAGGAGTGGATTTGCCATACACAGGGATAGTAGTATTGATAGTAGTAGTAGCAGTAGTAGCAGCATTGGGTGTAGTAGTAGTATCAGTAGTTTTTGCAATGCACTGGAATATTAGTAGTAGCAGTAGTAGTAGCATTGGTACAAGCAGCAGCAGTAGTACTAATAGTAGTAGTATTTGCCATGCACTGGGCGAATAGTAGTAGTAGTAGCAGCAGCAGCAGTAGAAGTAGCAGCAGCAGTAGTAGTAGCAGCAGTAGAAGTAATAGTAGTATTTGCTATGCATTGGGCGAGTAGTACTAGTAGTGGTAGCAGCAGGAGTAGAAGTGGCAGCAGCAACAGTAGTAGTTGGAGCAGATTGGCCCTGCAAGGTGTGAGTAGTAGTAGTAGAAGTAGCAGCAATAACAGTACTAGTATTAGATTTGCCATGCACAGGGCTATTAGTATTGAAAGTAGTAGTAGCAGTAGTAGCAGCAGCAGCAGCAGTATAGTAGTTGTATTCGTCAAGAACTGGAATACTCGTAGTAGAAGTAGTAGCAGCAGCAGCAGTAGAGGTAAGAGTAGCAGCGTCTGCCATGCACTGAACTAATTGTAGTAGTAGCAGTAGCAGCAAGAATAGAAGTAGCTGCAGCAGCAGTAGTAGCAGCAACAGTAGTGGTAAAAGTAGTAGTATTTGCCATGCACTGGGCTAGAAGTAGAAGTCCTAGTAGTAGTGGTAGCAGAAGAAGTCGAAGTGGCAGCAGCAGCAATATTAGGAGCAGCAGATTTGCCATGCAGTGGGCCACCTGTAGTAGTAAGAGTAACAGCTCTAGCAGTAGTAGTAGTATATTTGCCATGCACTGGGCTAGTAGTATTGATAGTAGTAGTAGCAACAGCAGCAGTAGTAATATGAATAGTATTTGCGACACACTGGATTACTAGTAGTAGCAGAAGTAGTAGAAGTAATAGCAACAGCAGCAGCAGTAGTAGAAATACTACGGCCTCCTTGACTGAAAGAGAACTGCAGTGCCAAAAGGCACCGTGCTGACGACTGGCTCAAGGAGGAGACTCGGGACAGCACTCTCAGAGAAGCGAAAGCTAGGCTGTGGGCCCAGCCTGAGGAGCAGTACGTACGTTTGCCACACTTCTTTGCACAGCTAGGCGTGAGCCAGAGAGCCTTGGTCCCTGAGGCCTCCCTAAGGTACTGCCATACTTACCCAGTAGATCCCACGCAGAGGTCCCTGTGCCCAAAAGGGCCTCCATGGAAGGGAGGTCCCTGTTCCTCCCGTTGTGTTTCCTTGAGGTAATGAGAAACCACTGAGGATACCCGTATGAGCTCAGGTATGAAGCTGGGCGACCCTGGCCAAACCTTATTCCCCTCCGTGGCAGACGAGACAGTGGCGGGTCCTGAGCTGCCTGAAGCACACTCCTCGCGCGCACCTTCTCTTTGCTGCCGGGAGGCCTCACATGAGAAGTCTGAGTTGACTCGTGACAGAAGAAGTCTGAGTGTACTCGTGTGAGGCCTGCTGCTCTCAGTTCCTTGCTGGGAGCTTCAGCAGGAGCGCTCTGGAGCTCGCCGGCAGAAGAATTGTGAGTGCCCCCGCCCCACCCCGGCCTCAAGCAAAAGTCCAGATTTCCCCCGTTAGTAACACCTCGGAGCGCCAGAGGGAGCGGAGGGGCATGCCTTAACGGAATGCTTCGACCGTGGAAGGTATTTCACGAGACACTGTGCACTCACGTTCGTTGTAACAACCGTCAAAGGGCACTGTATGCCTTCCAACTCCTCGGCTGTGTTTGAGCCACAGGAAGTAAATGCGTTCGTTTGATTCAGCTCCGTGAATGTGCAACGATGATGGCGAAGCGCTGCCCTGTTCGCTCGAAAGCTCTCGTTCGTACGGCCTTCACACGGCCTCAAGGTACGCAGTTCTGAACAGCCTTACATTCCATGCTGGTGTGCCAACCCCCCCCCCCGCCCACCCACCCACCCGCAGGGAGGAATTTGGGCTCTTCTGAGAAACACCAGGGTGCGTCCCAAGTGAAAGCAGGGCGTCTCCCCCAGGACGTCTCCGAACGGCAGTCGGATGCCAGAGGTGTACTTCCAGCCGGAAAAAGAGGGAAAAGGACAGCTTTCCCAGGGACAACTCTGGACCCTTGGGACCATCCGGAATCACCAAGGCCTAAACTTTGCACGGCCTGGGGAACGCTCTTCCGCCTGTCCGGCCATCCCCACGTCAAAACCTTTCTCAGCAGAGGCAGGCGCTCTCTCCCTCGTACTAGATAGCTCGACAGAGCCTTCCGAGAGACATGCTGCGTCATTCAGCTTGAACGTGGGACGCGGAGGGGAGAGTACGCTTTCTCCCCGTTTGGAGGCGCCTTGCGCTTGGCTTCAAAGCTGCCTGAACAGCACTAGCGGCCCGACCTCTCTGCACGGCAGGACTGTCGTTGTGGGCCAAGGCTGCGTGTTCTCCCAAAGCGAAAACCGTGCTGGCGATCCCTTTCTAGGAACTCCTCCCACGGCACCCCAGGTTCAGCTCCGGCCAAGTGGAAGGTGACCTCAGGCCTCAAGGTGAAGTTCCAGTGTTTCACGTCAGGGGAGTTGGGTGTGCAGGGGTCTCCAACGAGGCCGTCCTCCACAACGGAGTGCCTTAACCCTGCGACGCTCCTGGGGGCACACAGGATAGGAGCCCATTCACCGGTTTCGCACGATGACCTCTCTCCGTGCCGGAACGGCGGCTCCTGGCTTCTGAGGAACCTTAGCCTAAGCAGGCCCCTGGAGACAGCTCTTCACATTCGTAGCAAGGGCAGTGTACTCCTCTCTGGGTTGCCTAGGTTGAGTGGCCCAGTCGTCAGAGAGACTGGCGAAAGCCAGCGCTGGGCGGACTCCCTTTGCCCGTCAGTCGAACGGCCTCCTTGACTGAAAGAGAACTGCAGTGCCAAAAGGCACCGTGCTGACGACTGGCTCCAGGAGGAGACTCGGGACAGCACTCTCAGAGAAGCGAAAGCTAGGCTGTGGGCCCAGCCTGAGGAGCAGTACGTACGTTTGCCACACTTCTTTGCACAGCTAGGCGTGAGCCAGAGAGCCTTGGTCCCTGAGGCCTCCCTAAGGTACTGCCATACTTACCCAGTAGATCCCACGCAGAGGTCCCTGTGCCCAAAAGGGCCTCCATGGAAGGGCCCTGTTCCTCCCGTTGTGTTTCCTTGAGGTAATGAGAAACCACTGAGGATACCCGTATGAGCTCAGGTATGAAGCTGGGCGACCCTGGCCAAACCTTATTCCCCTCCGTGGTAGACGAGACAGTGGCGGGTCCTGAGCTGCCTGAAGCACACTCCTCGCGCGCACCTTCTCTTTGCTGCCGGGAGGCCTCACATGAGAAGTCTGAGTTGACTCGTGACAGAAGAAGTCTGAGTGTACTCGTGTGAGGCCTGCTGCTCTCAGTTCCTTGCTGGGAGCTTCAGCAGGAGCGCTCTGGAGCTCGCCGGCAGAAGAATTGTGAGTGCCCCCGCCCCACCCCGGCCTCAAGCAAAAGTCCAGATTTCCCCCGTTAGTAACACCTCGGAGCGCCAGAGGGAGCGGAGGGGCATGCCTTAACGGAATGCTTCGACCGTGGAAGGTATTTCACGAGACACTGTGCACTCACGTTCGTTGTAACAACCGTCAAAGGGCACTGTATGCCTTCCAACTCCTCGGCTGTGTTTGAGCCACAGGAAGTAAATGCGTTCGTTTGATTCAGCTCCGTGAATGTGCAACGATGATGGCGAAGCGCTGCCCTGTTCGCTCGAAAGCTCTCGTTCGTACGGCCTTCACACGGCCTCAAGGTACGCAGTTCTGAACAGCCTTACATTCCATGCTGGTGTGCCAACCCCCCCGCCCCCGCCCACCCACCCACCCGCAGGGAGGAATTTGGGCTCTTCTGAGAAACACCAGGGTGCGTCCCAAGTGAAAGCAGGGCGTCTCCCCCAGGACGTCTCCGAACGGCAGTCGGATGCCAGAGGTGTACTTCCAGCCGGAAAAAGAGGGAAAAGGACAGCTTTCCCAGGGACAACTCTGGACCCTTGGGACCATCCAGAGTCACCAAGGCCTAAACTTTGCACGGCCTGGGGAACGCTCTTCCGCCTGTCCGGCCATCCCCACGTCAAAACCTTTCTCAGCAGAGGCAGGCGCTCTCTCCCTCGTACTAGATAGCTCGACAGAGCCTTCCGAGAAACATGCTGCGTCATTCAGCTTGAACGTGGGACGCGGAGGGGAGAGTACGCTTTCTCCCCGTTTGGAGGCGCCTTGCGCTTGGCTTCAAAGCTGCCTGAACAGCACTAGCGGCCCGACGTCTCTGCACGGCAGGATTGTCGTTGTGGGCCGAGGCTGCGTGTTCTCTCAAAACGAAAACCGTGCTGGCGATCCCTTTCTAGGAACTCCTCCCACGGCACCACATGTTCAGCTCCGGCCGAACGAAAGGTGACCTCAGGCCTCAGGGTAAGTGTTTCACGTCGGGGGAGTTGGGTGTGCAGTGGTTTCCATGAGGCCATACTCCACCACGGAGTGCCTTCACTCTGCGACGCTCCTGGGGGCACACAGGATAGGAGCTCGTTCGCCAAGTTCGCAGGATGACTTCTCTCCGTGCCGGAACGGCGGCTCCTGGCTTCTGAGGAACCTTAGCCTCAACAGGGCCCTGGAGAAAGCTCTTCCCATTCATAGCAAGGGCAACGTACTGCTCTCTGGCTTGCCTGGGTTGAGTGCCCCAGTCGTCAAAGAGCCTCGCGAAGGCAGTGCTGCGCAGACTCCCTTTGCCAGTCGCACGGCCTCCCTGACTGAAAGAGAACTGCAGTGCCAAAAGGCACCGTGCTGACGACTGGCTCCAGGAGGAGACTCGGGACAGCACTCTCAGAGAAGCGAAAGCTAGGCTGTGGGCCCAGCCTGAGGAGCAGTACGTACGTTTGCCACACTTCTTTGCACAGCTAGGCGTGAGCCAGAGAGCCTTGGTCCCTGAGGCCTCCCTAAGGTACTGCCATACTTACCCAGTAGATCCCACGCAGAGGTCCCTGTGCCCAAAAGGGCCTCCATGGAAGGGCCCTGTTCCTCCCGTTGTGTTTCCTTGAGGTAATGAGAAACCACTGAGGATACCCGTATGAGCTCAGGTATGAAGCTGGGCGACCCTGGCCAAACCTTATTCCCCTCCGTGGTAGACGAGACAGTGGCGGGTCCTGAGCTGCCTGAAGCACACTCCTCGCGCGCACCTTCTCTTTGCTGCCGGAAGGCCTCACATGAGAAGTCTGAGTTGACTCGTGACGGAAGAAGTCTGAGTGTACTCGTGTGAGGCCTGCTGCTCTCAGTTCCTTGCTGGGAGCTTCAGCAGGAGCGCTCTGGAGCTCGCCGGCAGAAGAATTGTGAGTCCCCCCGCCCCACCCCGGCCTCAAGCAAAAGTCCAGATTTCCCCCGTTAGTAACACCTCGGAGCGCCAGAGGGAGCGGAGGGGCATGCCTTAACGGAATGCTTCGACCGTGGAAGGTATTTCACGAGACACTGTGCACTCACGTTCGTTGTAACAACTGTCAAAGGGCACTGTATGCCTTCCAACTCCTCGGCTGTGTTTGAGCCACAGGAAGTAAATGCGTTCGTTTGATTCAGCTCCGTGAATGTGCAACGATGATGGCGAAGCGCTGCCCTGTTCGCTCGAAAGCTCTCGTCTGTACGGCCTTCCAACGGCCTCAGGGTACGCAGTTGTAAACAGCCTTACATTCCATGCTGGTGTGCCCCCAATTAGGAATTTGGGCTCTTCTGTGAGACACCCACGTGCGTCCCAAATGAAACCGGGGGGCTCCCCCAGGACGTCTGCGTACGGCAGTCGGTTGCCAGCTGTTTACTTCCAGCCGGAGAAAGAAGAAGAGGACAGCTTTCCCAGGGACAATTCTGGACCCTTGGGACCATCCAGAGTCACCAAAGCCTAAACTTTGCACGGCCTGGGGAACGCTCTTCCGCCTGTCCAGCAATCCCCACGTCAAAACCTTTCTCAGCAGAGGCAGGCACTCTCTCCCTTGTACTAGATAGCTCGGCAGAGCCTTCCGAGAAACATGCTGCGTCATTCAGCTTGAACGTGGGACGCGGAGGGGAGAGTACGCTTTCTCCCCGTTTGGAGGCGCCTTGCGCTTGGCTTCAAAGCTGCCTGAACAGCACTAGCGGCCCGACGTCTCTGCACGGCAGGATTGTCGTTGTGGGCCGAGGCTGCGTGTTCTCTCAAAACGAAAACCGTGCTGGCGATCCCTTTCTAGGAACTCCTCCCACGGCACCACATGTTCAGCTCCGGCCGAACGAAAGGTGACCTCAGGCCTCAAGGTAAGTTCCAGTGTTTCACGTCGGGGGAGTTGGGTGTGCAGTGGTTTCCAACGAGGCCATACTCCACCACGGAGTGCCTTCACTCTGCGACGCTCCTGGGGGCACACAGGATAGGAGCTCGTTCGCCAAGTTCACAGGATGACTTCTCTCCGTGCCGGAACGGCGGCTCCTGGCTTCTGAGGAACCTTAGCCTCAACAGGGCCCTGGAGAAAGCTCTTCCCATTCATAGCAAGGGCAACGTACTGCTCTCTGGCTTGCCTGGGTTGAGTGCCCCAGTCGTCAAAGAGCCTCGCGAAGGCAGTGCTGCGCAGACTCCCTTTGCCAGTCGCACGGCCTCCCTGACTGAAAGAGAACTGCAGTGCCAAAAGGCACCGTGCTGACGACTGGCTCCAGGAGGAGACTCGGGACAGCACTCTCACAGACGCGAAAGCTAGGCTGTGGGCCCAGCCTGAGGAGCAGTACGTACGTTTGCCACACTTCTTTGCACAGCTAGGCGTGAGCCAGAGAGCCTTGGTCCCTGAGGCCTCCCTAAGGTACTGCCATACTTACCCAGTAGATCCCACGCAGAGGTCCCTGTGCCCAAAAGGGCCTCCATGGAAGGGCCCTGTTCCTCCCGTTGTGTTTCCTTGAGGTAATGAGAAACCACTGAGGATACCCGTATGAGCTCAGGTATGAAGCTGGGCGACCCTGGCCAAACCTTATTCCCCTCCGTGGTAGACGAGACAGTGGCGGGTCCTGAGCTGCCTGAAGCACACTCCTCGCGCGCACCTTCTCTTTGCTGCCGGAAGGCCTCACATAAGAAGTCTGAGTTGACTCGTGACGGAAGAAGTCTGAGTGTACTCGTGTGAGGCCTGCTGCTCTCAGTTCCTTGCTGGGAGCTTCAGCAGGAGCGCTCTGGAGCTCGCCGGCAGAAGAATTGTGAGTGCCCCCGCCCCACCCCGGCCTCAAGCAAAAGTCCAGATTTCCCCCGTTAGTAACACCTCGGAGCGCCAGAGGGAGCGGAGGGGCATGCCTTAACGGAATGCTTCGACCGTGGAAGGTATTTCACGAGACACTGTGCACTCACGTTCGTTGTAACAACTGTCAAAGGGCACTGTATGCCTTCCAACTCCTCGGCTGTGTTTGAGCCACAGGAAGTAAATGCGTTCGTTTGATTCAGCTCCGTGAATGTGCAACGATGATGGCGAAGCGCTGCCCTGTTCGCTCGAAAGCTCTCGTCTGTACGGCCTTCCAACGGCCTCAGGGTACGCAGTTGTAAACAGCCTTACATTCCATGCTGGTGTGCCCCCAATTAGGAATTTGGGCTCTTCTGTGAGACACCCACGTGCGTCCCAAATGAAACCGGGGGGCTCCCCCAGGACGTCTGCGTACGGCAGTCGGTTGCCAGCTGTTTACTTCCAGCCGGAGAAAGAAGAAGAGGACAGCTTTCCCAGGGACAATTCTGGACCCTTGGGACCATCCAGAGTCACCAAAGCCTAAACTTTGCACGGCCTGGGGAACGCTCTTCCGCCTGTCCAGCAATCCCCACGTCAAAACCTTTCTCAGCAGAGGCAGGCACTCTCTCCCTTGTACTAGATAGCTCGGCAGAGCCTTCCGAGAAACATGCTGCGTCATTCAGCTTGAACGTGGGACGCGGAGGGGAGAGTACGCTTTCTCCCCGTTTGGAGGCGCCTTGCGCTTGGCTTCAAAGCTGCCTGAACAGCACTAGCGGCCCGACGTCTCTGCACGGCAGGATTGTCGTTGTGGGCCGAGGCTGCGTGTTCTCTCAAAACGAAAACCGTGCTGGCGATCCCTTTCTAGGAACTCCTCCCACGGCACCACATGTTCAGCTCCGGCCGAACGAAAGGTGACCTCAGGCCTCAAGGTAAGTTCCAGTGTTTCACGTCGGGGGAGTTGGGTGTGCAGTGGTTTCCAACGAGGCCATACTCCACCACGGAGTGCCTTCACTCTGCGACGCTCCTGGGGGCACACAGGATAGGAGCTCGTTCGCCAAGTTCGCAGGATGACTTCTCTCCGTGCCGGAACGGCGGCTCCTGGCTTCTGAGGAACCTTAGCCTCAACAGGGCCCTGGAGAAAGCTCTTCCCATTCATAGCAAGGGCAACGTACTGCTCTCTGGCTTGCCTGGGTTGAGTGCCCCAGTCGTCAAAGAGCCTCGCGAAGGCAGTGCTGCGCAGACTCCCTTTGCCAGTCGCACGGCCTCCCTGACTGAAAGAGAACTGCAGTGCCAAAAGGCACCGTGCTGACGACTGGCTCCAGGAGGAGACTCGGGACAGCACTCTCACAGAAGCGAAAGCTAGGCTGTGGGCCCAGCCTGAGGAGCAGTACGTACGTTTGCCACACTTCTTTGCACAGCTAGGCGTGAGCCAGAGAGCCTTGGTCCCTGAGGCCTCCCTAAGGTACTGCCATACTTACCCAGTAGATCCCACGCAGAGGTCCCTGTGCCCAAAAGGGCCTCCATGGAAGGGCCCTGTTCCTCCCGTTGTGTTTCCTTGAGGTAATGAGAAACCACTGAGGATACCCGTATGAGCTCAGGTATGAAGCTGGGCGACCCTGGCCAAACCTTATTCCCCTCCGTGGTAGACGAGACAGTGGCGGGTCCTGAGCTGCCTGAAGCACACTCCTCGCGCGCACCTTCTCTTTGCTGCCGGAAGGCCTCACATAAGAAGTCTGAGTTGACTCGTGACGGAAGAAGTCTGAGTGTACTCGTGTGAGGCCTGCTGCTCTCAGTTCCTTGCTGGGAGCTTCAGCAGGAGCGCTCTGGAGCTCGCCGGCAGAAGAATTGTGAGTGCCCCCGCCCCACCCCGGCCTCAAGCAAAAGTCCAGATTTCCCCCGTTAGTAACACCTCGGAGCGCCAGAGGGAGCGGAGGGGCATGCCTTAACGGAATGCTTCGACCGTGGAAGGTATTTCACGAGACACTGTGCACTCACGTTCGTTGTAACAACTGTCAAAGGGCACTGTATGCCTTCCAACTCCTCGGCTGTGTTTGAGCCACAGGAAGTAAATGCGTTCCTTTGATTCAGCTCCGTGAATGTGCAACGATGATGGCGAAGCGCTGCCCTGTTCGCTCGAAAGCTCTCGTCTGTACGGCCTTCCAACGGCCTCAGGGTACGCAGTTGTAAACAGCCTTACATTCCATGCTGGTGTGCCCCCAATTAGGAATTTGGGCTCTTCTGTGAGACACCCACGTGCGTCCCAAATGAAACCGGGGGGCTCCCCCAGGACGTCTGCGTACGGCAGTCGGTTGCCAGCTGTTTACTTCCAGCCGGAGAAAGAAGAAGAGGACAGCTTTCCCAGGGACAATTCTGGACCCTTGGGACCATCCAGAGTCACCAAAGCCTAAACTTTGCACGGCCTGGGGAACGCTCTTCCGCCTGTCCAGCAATCCCCACGTCAAAACCTTTCTCAGCAGAGGCAGGCACTCTCTCCCTCGTACTAGATAGCTCGGCAGAGCCTTCCGAGAAACATGCTGCGTCATTCAGCTTGAACGTGGGACGCGGAGGGGAGAGTACGCTTTCTCCCCGTTTGGAGGCGCCTTGCGCTTGGCTTCAAAGCTGCCTGAACAGCACTAGCGGCCCGACGTCTCTGCACGGCAGGATTGTCGTTGTGGGCCGAGGCTGCGTGTTCTCTCAAAACGAAAACCGTGCTGGCGATCCCTTTCTAGGAACTCCTCCCACGGCACCACATGTTCAGCTCCGGCCGAACGAAAGGTGACCTCAGGCCTCAAGGTAAGTTCCAGTGTTTCACGTCGGGGGAGTTGGGTGTGCAGTGGTTTCCAACGAGGCCATACTCCACCACGGAGTGCCTTCACTCTGCGACGCTCCTGGGGGCACACAGGATAGGAGCTCGTTCGCCAAGTTCGCAGGATGACTTCTCTCCGTGCCGGAACGGCGGCTCCTGGCTTCTGAGGAACCTTAGCCTCAACAGGGCCCTGGAGAAAGCTCTTCCCATTCATAGCAAGGGCAACGTACTGCTCTCTGGCTTGCCTGGGTTGAGTGCCCCAGTCGTCAAAGAGCCTCGCGAAGGCAGTGCTGCGCAGACTCCCTTTGCCAGTCGCACGGCCTCCCTGACTGAAAGAGAACTGCAGTGCCAAAAGGCACCGTGCTGACGACTGGCTCCAGGAGGAGACTCGGGACAGCACTCTCAGAGAAGCGAAAGCTAGGCTGTGGGCCCAGCCTGAGGAGCAGTACGTACGTTTGCCACACTTCTTTGCACAGCTAGGCGTGAGCCAGAGAGCCTTGGTCCCTGAGGCCTCCCTAAGGTACTGCCATACTTACCCAGTAGATCCCACGCAGAGGTCCCTGTGCCCAAAAGGGCCTCCATGGAAGGGCCCTGTTCCTCCCGTTGTGTTTCCTTGAGGTAATGAGAAACCACTGAGGATACCCGTATGAGCTCAGGTATGAAGCTGGGCGACCCTGGCCAAACCTTATTCCCCTCCGTGGTAGACGAGACAGTGGCGGGTCCTGAGCTGCCTGAAGCACACTCCTCGCGCGCACCTTCTCTTTGCTGCCGGAAGGCCTCACATAAGAAGTCTGAGTTGACTCGTGACGGAAGAAGTCTGAGTGTACTCGTGTGAGGCCTGCTGCTCTCAGTTCCTTGCTGGGAGCTTCAGCAGGAGCGCTCTGGAGCTCGCCGGCAGAAGAATTGTGAGTGCCCCCGCCCCACCCCGGCCTCAAGCAAAAGTCCAGATTTCCCCCGTTAGTAACACCTCGGAGCGCCAGAGGGAGCGGAGGGGCATGCCTTAACGGAATGCTTCGACCGTGGAAGGTATTTCACGAGACACTGTGCACTCACGTTCGTTGTAACAACTGTCAAAGGGCACTGTATGCCTTCCAACTCCTCGGCTGTGTTTGAGCCACAGGAAGTAAATGCGTTCGTTTGATTCAGCTCCGTGAATGTGCAACGATGATGGCGAAGCGCTGCCCTGTTCGCTCGAAAGCTCTCGTCTGTACGGCCTTCCAACGGCCTCAGGGTACGCAGTTGTAAACAGCCTTACATTCCATGCTGGTGTGCCCCCAATTAGGAATTTGGGCTCTTCTGTGAGACACCCACGTGCGTCCCAAATGAAACCGGGGGGCTCCCCCAGGACGTCTGCGTACGGCAGTCGGTTGCCAGCTGTTTACTTCCAGCCGGAGAAAGAAGAAGAGGACAGCTTTCCCAGGGACAATTCTGGACCCTTGGGACCATCCAGAGTCACCAAAGCCTAAACTTTGCACGGCCTGGGGAACGCTCTTCCGCCTGTCCAGCAATCCCCACGTCAAAACCTTTCTCAGCAGAGGCAGGCACTCTCTCCCTTGTACTAGATAGCTCGGCAGAGCCTTCCGAGAAACATGCTGCGTCATTCAGCTTGAACGTGGGACGCGGAGGGGAGAGTACGCTTTCTCCCCGTTTGGAGGCGCCTTGCGCTTGGCTTCAAAGCTGCCTGAACAGCACTAGCGGCCCGACGTCTCTGCACGGCAGGATTGTCGTTGTGGGCCGAGGCTGCGTGTTCTCTCAAAACGAAAACCGTGCTGGCGATCCCTTTCTAGGAACTCCTCCCACGGCACCACATGTTCAGCTCCGGCCGAACGAAAGGTGACCTCAGGCCTCAAGGTAAGTTCCAGTGTTTCACGTCGGGGGAGTTGGGTGTGCAGTGGTTTCCAACGAGGCCATACTCCACCACGGAGTGCCTTCACTCTGCGACGCTCCTGGGGGCACACAGGATAGGAGCTCGTTCGCCAAGTTCGCAGGATGACTTCTCTCCGTGCCGGAACGGCGGCTCCTGGCTTCTGAGGAACCTTAGCCTCAACAGGGCCCTGGAGAAAGCTCTTCCCATTCATAGCAAGGGCAACGTACTGCTCTCTGGCTTGCCTGGGTTGAGTGCCCCAGTCGTCAAAGAGCCTCGCGAAGGCAGTGCTGCGCAGACTCCCTTTGCCAGTCGCACGGCCTCCCTGACTGAAAGAGAACTGCAGTGCCAAAAGGCACCGTGCTGACGACTGGCTCCAGGAGGAGACTCGGGACAGCACTCTCACAGAAGCGAAAGCTAGGCTGTGGGCCCAGCCTGAGGAGCAGTACGTACGTTTGCCACACTTCTTTGCACAGCTAGGCGTGAGCCAGAGAGCCTCGGTCCCTGAGGCCTCCCTAAGGTACTGCCATACTTACCCAGTAGATCCCACGCAGAGGTCCCTGTGCCCAAAAGGGCCTCCATGGAAGGGCCCTGTTCCTCCCGTTGTGTTTCCTTGAGGTAATGAGAAACCACTGAGGATACCCGTATGAGCTCAGGTATGAAGCTGGGCGACCCTGGCCAAACCTTATTCCCCTCCGTGGCAGACGAGACAGTGGCGGGTCCTGAGCTGCCTGAAGCACACTCCTCGCGCGCACCTTCTCTTTGCTGCCGGAAGGCCTCACATAAGAAGTCTGAGTTGACTCGTGACGGAAGAAGTCTGAGTGTACTCGTGTGAGGCCTGCTGCTCTCAGTTCCTTGCTGGGAGCTTCAGCAGGAGCGCTCTGGAGCTCGCCGGCAGAAGAATTGTGAGTCCCCCCGCCCCACCCCGGCCTCAAGCAAAAGTCCAGATTTCCCCCGTTAGTAACACCTCGGAGCGCCAGAGGGAGCGGAGGGGCATGCCTTAACGGAATGCTTCGACCGTGGAAGGTATTTCACGAGACACTGTGCACTCACGTTCGTTGTAACAACTGTCAAAGGGCACTGTATGCCTTCCAACTCCTCGGCTGTGTTTGAGCCACAGGAAGTAAATGCGTTCGTTTGATTCAGCTCCGTGAATGTGCAACGATGATGGCGAAGCGCTGCCCTGTTCGCTCGAAAGCTCTCGTCTGTACGGCCTTCCAACGGCCTCAGGGTACGCAGTTGTAAACAGCCTTACATTCCATGCTGGTGTGCCCCCAATTAGGAATTTGGGCTCTTCTGTGAGACACCCACGTGCGTCCCAAATGAAACCGGGGGGCTCCCCCAGGACGTCTGCGTACGGCAGTCGGTTGCCAGCTGTTTACTTCCAGCCGGAGAAAGAAGAAGAGGACAGCTTTCCCAGGGACAATTCTGGACCCTTGGGACCATCCAGAGTCACCAAAGCCTAAACTTTGCACGGCCTGGGGAACGCTCTTCCGCCTGTCCAGCAATCCCCACGTCAAAACCTTTCTCAGCAGAGGCAGGCACTCTCTCCCTCGTACTAGATAGCTCGGCAGAGCCTTCCGAGAAACATGCTGCGTCATTCAGCTTGAACGTGGGACGCGGAGGGGAGAGTACGCTTTCTCCCCGTTTGGAGGCGCCTTGCGCTTGGCTTCAAAGCTGCCTGAACAGCACTAGCGGCCCGACGTCTCTGCACGGCAGGATTGTCGTTGTGGGCCGAGGCTGCGTGTTCTCTCAAAACGAAAACCGTGCTGGCGATCCCTTTCTAGGAACTCCTCCCACGGCACCACATGTTCAGCTCCGGCCGAACGAAAGGTGACCTCAGGCCTCAAGGTAAGTTCCAGTGTTTCACGTCGGGGGAGTTGGGTGTGCAGTGGTTTCCAACGAGGCCATACTCCACCACGGAGTGCCTTCACTCTGCGACGCTCCTGGGGGCACACAGGATAGGAGCTCGTTCGCCAAGTTCGCAGGATGACTTCTCTCCGTGCCGGAACGGCGGCTCCTGGCTTCTGAGGAACCTTAGCCTCAACAGGGCCCTGGAGAAAGCTCTTCCCATTCATAGCAAGGGCAACGTACTGCTCTCTGGCTTGCCTGGGTTGAGTGCCCCAGTCGTCAAAGAGCCTCGCGAAGGCAGTGCTGCGCAGACTCCCTTTGCCAGTCGCACGGCCTCCCTGACTGAAAGAGAACTGCAGTGCCAAAAGGCACCGTGCTGACGACTGGCTCCAGGAGGAGACTCGGGACAGCACTCTCAGAGAAGCGAAAGCTAGGCTGTGGGCCCAGCCTGAGGAGCAGTACGTACGTTTGCCACACTTCTTTGCACAGCTAGGCGTGAGCCAGAGAGCCTTGGTCCCTGAGGCCTCCCTAAGGTACTGCCATACTTACCCAGTAGATCCCACGCAGAGGTCCCTGTGCCCAAAAGGGCCTCCATGGAAGGGCCCTGTTCCTCCCGTTGTGTTTCCTTGAGGTAATGAGAAACCACTGAGGATACCCGTATGAGCTCAGGTATGAAGCTGGGCGACCCTGGCCAAACCTTATTCCCCTCCGTGGTAGACGAGACAGTGGCGGGTCCTGAGCTGCCTGAAGCACACTCCTCGCGCGCACCTTCTCTTTGCTGCCGGAAGGCCTCACATAAGAAGTCTGAGTTGACTCGTGACGGAAGAAGTCTGAGTGTACTCGTGTGAGGCCTGCTGCTCTCAGTTCCTTGCTGGGAGCTTCAGCAGGAGCGCTCTGGAGCTCGCCGGCAGAAGAATTGTGAGTGCCCCCGCCCCACCCCGGCCTCAAGCAAAAGTCCAGATTTCCCCCGTTAGTAACACCTCGGAGCGCCAGAGGGAGCGGAGGGGCATGCCTTAACGGAATGCTTCGACCGTGGAAGGTATTTCACGAGACACTGTGCACTCACGTTCGTTGTAACAACTGTCAAAGGGCACTGTATGCCTTCCAACTCCTCGGCTGTGTTTGAGCCACAGGAAGTAAATGCGTTCGTTTGATTCAGCTCCGTGAATGTGCAACGATGATGGCGAAGCGCTGCCCTGTTCGCTCGAAAGCTCTCGTCTGTACGGCCTTCCAACGGCCTCAGGGTACGCAGTTGTAAACAGCCTTACATTCCATGCTGGTGTGCCCCCAATTAGGAATTTGGGCTCTTCTGTGAGACACCCACGTGCGTCCCAAATGAAACCGGGGGGCTCCCCCAGGACGTCTGCGTACGGCAGTCGGTTGCCAGCTGTTTACTTCCAGCCGGAGAAAGAAGAAGAGGACAGCTTTCCCAGGGACAATTCTGGACCCTTGGGACCATCCAGAGTCACCAAAGCCTAAACTTTGCACGGCCTGGGGAACGCTCTTCCGCCTGTCCAGCAATCCCCACGTCAAAACCTTTCTCAGCAGAGGCAGGCACTCTCTCCCTTGTACTAGATAGCTCGGCAGAGCCTTCCGAGAAACATGCTGCGTCATTCAGCTTGAACGTGGGACGCGGAGGGGAGAGTACGCTTTCTCCCCGTTTGGAGGCGCCTTGCGCTTGGCTTCAAAGCTGCCTGAACAGCACTAGCGGCCCGACGTCTCTGCACGGCAGGATTGTCGTTGTGGGCCGAGGCTGCGTGTTCTCTCAAAACGAAAACCGTGCTGGCGATCCCTTTCTAGGAACTCCTCCCACGGCACCACATGTTCAGCTCCGGCCGAACGAAAGGTGACCTCAGGCCTCAAGGTAAGTTCCAGTGTTTCACGTCGGGGGAGTTGGGTGTGCAGTGGTTTCCAACGAGGCCATACTCCACCACGGAGTGCCTTCACTCTGCGACGCTCCTGGGGGCACACAGGATAGGAGCTCGTTCGCCAAGTTCGCAGGATGACTTCTCTCCGTGCCGGAACGGCGGCTCCTGGCTTCTGAGGAACCTTAGCCTCAACAGGGCCCTGGAGAAAGCTCTTCCCATTCATAGCAAGGGCAACGTACTGCTCTCTGGCTTGCCTGGGTTGAGTGCCCCAGTCGTCAAAGAGCCTCGCGAAGGCAGTGCTGCGCAGACTCCCTTTGCCAGTCGCACGGCCTCCCTGACTGAAAGAGAACTGCAGTGCCAAAAGGCACCGTGCTGACGACTGGCTCCAGGAGGAGACTCGGGACAGCACTCTCACAGAAGCGAAAGCTAGGCTGTGGGCCCAGCCTGAGGAGCAGTACGTACGTTTGCCACACTTCTTTGCACAGCTAGGCGTGAGCCAGAGAGCCTTGGTCCCTGAGGCCTCCCTAAGGTACTGCCATACTTACCCAGTAGATCCCACGCAGAGGTCCCTGTGCCCAAAAGGGCCTCCATGGAAGGGCCCTGTTCCTCCCGTTGTGTTTCCTTGAGGTAATGAGAAACCACTGAGGATACCCGTATGAGCTCAGGTATGAAGCTGGGCGACCCTGGCCAAACCTTATTCCCCTCCGTGGTAGACGAGACAGTGGCGGGTCCTGAGCTGCCTGAAGCACACTCCTCGCGCGCACCTTCTCTTTGCTGCCGGAAGGCCTCACATAAGAAGTCTGAGTTGACTCGTGACGGAAGAAGTCTGAGTGTACTCGTGTGAGGCCTGCTGCTCTCAGTTCCTTGCTGGGAGCTTCAGCAGGAGCGCTCTGGAGCTCGCCGGCAGAAGAATTGTGAGTGCCCCCGCCCCACCCCGGCCTCAAGCAAAAGTCCAGATTTCCCCCGTTAGTAACACCTCGGAGCGCCAGAGGGAGCGGAGGGGCATGCCTTAACGGAATGCTTCGACCGTGGAAGGTATTTCACGAGACACTGTGCACTCACGTTCGTTGTAACAACTGTCAAAGGGCACTGTATGCCTTCCAACTCCTCGGCTGTGTTTGAGCCACAGGAAGTAAATGCGTTCCTTTGATTCAGCTCCGTGAATGTGCAACGATGATGGCGAAGCGCTGCCCTGTTCGCTCGAAAGCTCTCGTCTGTACGGCCTTCCAACGGCCTCAGGGTACGCAGTTGTAAACAGCCTTACATTCCATGCTGGTGTGCCCCCAATTAGGAATTTGGGCTCTTCTGTGAGACACCCACGTGCGTCCCAAATGAAACCGGGGGGCTCCCCCAGGACGTCTGCGTACGGCAGTCGGTTGCCAGCTGTTTACTTCCAGCCGGAGAAAGAAGAAGAGGACAGCTTTCCCAGGGACAATTCTGGACCCTTGGGACCATCCAGAGTCACCAAAGCCTAAACTTTGCACGGCCTGGGGAACGCTCTTCCGCCTGTCCAGCAATCCCCACGTCAAAACCTTTCTCAGCAGAGGCAGGCACTCTCTCCCTTGTACTAGATAGCTCGGCAGAGCCTTCCGAGAAACATGCTGCGTCATTCAGCTTGAACGTGGGACGCGGAGGGGAGAGTACGCTTTCTCCCCGTTTGGAGGCGCCTTGCGCTTGGCTTCAAAGCTGCCTGAACAGCACTAGCGGCCCGACGTCTCTGCACGGCAGGATTGTCGTTGTGGGCCGAGGCTGCGTGTTCTCTCAAAACGAAAACCGTGCTGGCGATCCCTTTCTAGGAACTCCTCCCACGGCACCACATGTTCAGCTCCGGCCGAACGAAAGGTGACCTCAGGCCTCAAGGTAAGTTCCAGTGTTTCACGTCGGGGGAGTTGGGTGTGCAGTGGTTTCCAACGAGGCCATACTCCACCACGGAGTGCCTTCACTCTGCGACGCTCCTGGGGGCACACAGGATAGGAGCTCGTTCGCCAAGTTCGCAGGATGACTTCTCTCCGTGCCGGAACGGCGGCTCCTGGCTTCTGAGGAACCTTAGCCTCAACAGGGCCCTGGAGAAAGCTCTTCCCATTCATAGCAAGGGCAACGTACTGCTCTCTGGCTTGCCTGGGTTGAGTGCCCCAGTCGTCAAAGAGCCTCGCGAAGGCAGTGCTGCGCAGACTCCCTTTGCCAGTCGCACGGCCTCCCTGACTGAAAGAGAACTGCAGTGCCAAAAGGCACCGTGCTGACGACTGGCTCCAGGAGGAGACTCGGGACAGCACTCTCACAGAAGCGAAAGCTAGGCTGTGGGCCCAGCCTGAGGAGCAGTACGTACGTTTGCCACACTTCTTTGCACAGCTAGGCGTGAGCCAGAGAGCCTTGGTCCCTGAGGCCTCCCTAAGGTACTGCCATACTTACCCAGTAGATCCCACGCAGAGGTCCCTGTGCCCAAAAGGGCCTCCATGGAAGGGCCCTGTTCCTCCCGTTGTGTTTCCTTGAGGTAATGAGAAACCACTGAGGATACCCGTATGAGCTCAGGTATGAAGCTGGGCGACCCTGGCCAAACCTTATTCCCCTCCGTGGTAGACGAGACAGTGGCGGGTCCTGAGCTGCCTGAAGCACACTCCTCGCGCGCACCTTCTCTTTGCTGCCGGAAGGCCTCACATAAGAAGTCTGAGTTGACTCGTGACGGAAGAAGTCTGAGTGTACTCGTGTGAGGCCTGCTGCTCTCAGTTCCTTGCTGGGAGCTTCAGCAGGAGCGCTCTGGAGCTCGCCGGCAGAAGAATTGTGAGTGCCCCCGCCCCACCCCGGCCTCAAGCAAAAGTCCAGATTTCCCCCGTTAGTAACACCTCGGAGCGCCAGAGGGAGCGGAGGGGCATGCCTTAACGGAATGCTTCGACCGTGGAAGGTATTTCACGAGACACTGTGCACTCACGTTCGTTGTAACAACTGTCAAAGGGCACTGTATGCCTTCCAACTCCTCGGCTGTGTTTGAGCCACAGGAAGTAAATGCGTTCGTTTGATTCAGCTCCGTGAATGTGCAACGATGATGGCGAAGCGCTGCCCTGTTCGCTCGAAAGCTCTCGTCTGTACGGCCTTCCAACGGCCTCAGGGTACGCAGTTGTAAACAGCCTTACATTCCATGCTGGTGTGCCCCCAATTAGGAATTTGGGCTCTTCTGTGAGACACCCACGTGCGTCCCAAATGAAACCGGGGGGCTCCCCCAGGACGTCTGCGTACGGCAGTCGGTTGCCAGCTGTTTACTTCCAGCCGGAGAAAGAAGAAGAGGACAGCTTTCCCAGGGACAATTCTGGACCCTTGGGACCATCCAGAGTCACCAAAGCCTAAACTTTGCACGGCCTGGGGAACGCTCTTCCGCCTGTCCAGCAATCCCCACGTCAAAACCTTTCTCAGCAGAGGCAGGCGCTCTCTCCCTTGTACTAGATAGCTCGGCAGAGCCTTCCGAGAAACATGCTGCGTCATTCAGCTTGAACGTGGGACGCGGAGGGGAGAGTACGCTTTCTCCCCGTTTGGAGGCGCCTTGCGCTTGGCTTCAAAGCTGCCTGAACAGCACTAGCGGCCCGACGTCTCTGCACGGCAGGATTGTCGTTGTGGGCCGAGGCTGCGTGTTCTCTCAAAACGAAAACCGTGCTGGCGATCCCTTTCTAGGAACTCCTCCCACGGCACCACATGTTCAGCTCCGGCCGAACGAAAGGTGACCTCAGGCCTCAAGGTAAGTTCCAGTGTTTCACGTCGGGGGAGTTGGGTGTGCAGTGGTTTCCAACGAGGCCATACTCCACCACGGAGTGCCTTCACTCTGCGACGCTCCTGGGGGCACACAGGATAGGAGCTCGTTCGCCAAGTTCGCAGGATGACTTCTCTCCGTGCCGGAACGGCGGCTCCTGGCTTCTGAGGAACCTTAGCCTCAACAGGGCCCTGGAGAAAGCTCTTCCCATTCATAGCAAGGGCAACGTACTGCTCTCTGGCTTGCCTGGGTTGAGTGCCCCAGTCGTCAAAGAGCCTCGCGAAGGCAGTGCTGCGCAGACTCCCTTTGCCAGTCGCACGGCCTCCCTGACTGAAAGAGAACTGCAGTGCCAAAAGGCACCGTGCTGACGACTGGCTCCAGGAGGAGACTCGGGACAGCACTCTCAGAGAAGCGAAAGCTAGGCTGTGGGCCCAGCCTGAGGAGCAGTACGTACGTTTGCCACACTTCTTTGCACAGCTAGGCGTGAGCCAGAGAGCCTTGGTCCCTGAGGCCTCCCTAAGGTACTGCCATACTTACCCAGTAGATCCCACGCAGAGGTCCCTGTGCCCAAAAGGGCCTCCATGGAAGGGCCCTGTTCCTCCCGTTGTGTTTCCTTGAGGTAATGAGAAACCACTGAGGATACCCGTATGAGCTCAGGTATGAAGCTGGGCGACCCTGGCCAAACCTTATTCCCCTCCGTGGTAGACGAGACAGTGGCGGGTCCTGAGCTGCCTGAAGCACACTCCTCGCGCGCACCTTCTCTTTGCTGCCGGAAGGCCTCACATAAGAAGTCTGAGTTGACTCGTGACGGAAGAAGTCTGAGTGTACTCGTGTGAGGCCTGCTGCTCTCAGTTCCTTGCTGGGAGCTTCAGCAGGAGCGCTCTGGAGCTCGCCGGCAGAAGAATTGTGAGTCCCCCCGCCCCACCCCGGCCTCAAGCAAAAGTCCAGATTTCCCCCGTTAGTAACACCTCGGAGCGCCAGAGGGAGCGGAGGGGCATGCCTTAACGGAATGCTTCGACCGTGGAAGGTATTTCACGAGACACTGTGCACTCACGTTCGTTGTAACAACTGTCAAAGGGCACTGTATGCCTTCCAACTCCTCGGCTGTGTTTGAGCCACAGGAAGTAAATGCGTTCGTTTGATTCAGCTCCGTGAATGTGCAACGATGATGGCGAAGCGCTGCCCTGTTCGCTCGAAAGCTCTCGTCTGTACGGCCTTCCAACGGCCTCAGGGTACGCAGTTGTAAACAGCCTTACATTCCATGCTGGTGTGCCCCCAATTAGGAATTTGGGCTCTTCTGTGAGACACCCACGTGCGTCCCAAATGAAACCGGGGGGCTCCCCCAGGACGTCTGCGTACGGCAGTCGGTTGCCAGCTGTTTACTTCCAGCCGGAGAAAGAAGAAGAGGACAGCTTTCCCAGGGACAATTCTGGACCCTTGGGACCATCCAGAGTCACCAAAGCCTAAACTTTGCACGGCCTGGGGAACGCTCTTCCGCCTGTCCAGCAATCCCCACGTCAAAACCTTTCTCAGCAGAGGCAGGCACTCTCTCCCTTGTACTAGATAGCTCGGCAGAGCCTTCCGAGAAACATGCTGCGTCATTCAGCTTGAACGTGGGACGCGGAGGGGAGAGTACGCTTTCTCCCCGTTTGGAGGCGCCTTGCGCTTGGCTTCAAAGCTGCCTGAACAGCACTAGCGGCCCGACGTCTCTGCACGGCAGGATTGTCGTTGTGGGCCGAGGCTGCGTGTTCTCTCAAAACGAAAACCGTGCTGGCGATCCCTTTCTAGGAACTCCTCCCACGGCACCACATGTTCAGCTCCGGCCGAACGAAAGGTGACCTCAGGCCTCAAGGTAAGTTCCAGTGTTTCACGTCGGGGGAGTTGGGTGTGCAGTGGTTTCCAACGAGGCCATACTCCACCACGGAGTGCCTTCACTCTGCGACGCTCCTGGGGGCACACAGGATAGGAGCTCGTTCGCCAAGTTCGCAGGATGACTTCTCTCCGTGCCGGAACGGCGGCTCCTGGCTTCTGAGGAACCTTAGCCTCAACAGGGCCCTGGAGAAAGCTCTTCCCATTCATAGCAAGGGCAACGTACTGCTCTCTGGCTTGCCTGGGTTGAGTGCCCCAGTCGTCAAAGAGCCTCGCGAAGGCAGTGCTGCGCAGACTCCCTTTGCCAGTCGCACGGCCTCCCT
Source organism: Globicephala melas (assembly GCF_963455315.2). Taxonomy (NCBI): domain Eukaryota; kingdom Metazoa; phylum Chordata; class Mammalia; order Artiodactyla; family Delphinidae; genus Globicephala; species Globicephala melas. The sequence continues at coordinate 26,927 of NW_027207257.1, forward strand.
GACTGAAAGAGAACTGCAGTGCCAAAAGGCACCGTGCTGACGACTGGCTCCAGGAGGAGACTCGGGACAGCACTCTCAGAGAAGCGAAAGCTAGGCTGTGGGCCCAGCCTGAGGAGCAGTACGTACGTTTGCCACACTTCTTTGCACAGCTAGGCGTGAGCCAGAGAGCCTTGGTCCCTGAGGCCTCCCTAAGGTACTGCCATACTTACCCAGTAGATCCCACGCAGAGGTCCCTGTGCCCAAAAGGGCCTCCATGGAAGGGCCCTGTTCCTCCCGTTGTGTTTCCTTGAGGTAATGAGAAACCACTGAGGATACCCGTATGAGCTCAGGTATGAAGCTGGGCGACCCTGGCCAAACCTTATTCCCCTCCGTGGTAGACGAGACAGTGGCGGGTCCTGAGCTGCCTGAAGCACACTCCTCGCGCGCACCTTCTCTTTGCTGCCGGAAGGCCTCACATAAGAAGTCTGAGTTGACTCGTGACGGAAGAAGTCTGAGTGTACTCGTGTGAGGCCTGCTGCTCTCAGTTCCTTGCTGGGAGCTTCAGCAGGAGCGCTCTGGAGCTCGCCGGCAGAAGAATTGTGAGTCCCCCCGCCCCACCCCGGCCTCAAGCAAAAGTCCAGATTTCCCCCGTTAGTAACACCTCGGAGCGCCAGAGGGAGCGGAGGGGCATGCCTTAACGGAATGCTTCGACCGTGGAAGGTATTTCACGAGACACTGTGCACTCACGTTCGTTGTAACAACTGTCAAAGGGCACTGTATGCCTTCCAACTCCTCGGCTGTGTTTGAGCCACAGGAAGTAAATGCGTTCGTTTGATTCAGCTCCGTGAATGTGCAACGATGATGGCGAAGCGCTGCCCTGTTCGCTCGAAAGCTCTCGTCTGTACGGCCTTCCAACGGCCTCAGGGTACGCAGTTGTAAACAGCCTTACATTCCATGCTGGTGTGCCCCCAATTAGGAATTTGGGCTCTTCTGTGAGACACCCACGTGCGTCCCAAATGAAACCGGGGGGCTCCCCCAGGACGTCTGCGTACGGCAGTCGGTTGCCAGCTGTTTACTTCCAGCCGGAGAAAGAAGAAGAGGACAGCTTTCCCAGGGACAATTCTGGACCCTTGGGACCATCCAGAGTCACCAAAGCCTAAACTTTGCACGGCCTGGGGAACGCTCTTCCGCCTGTCCAGCAATCCCCACGTCAAAACCTTTCTCAGCAGAGGCAGGCACTCTCTCCCTTGTACTAGATAGCTCGGCAGAGCCTTCCGAGAAACATGCTGCGTCATTCAGCTTGAACGTGGGACGCGGAGGGGAGAGTACGCTTTCTCCCCGTTTGGAGGCGCCTTGCGCTTGGCTTCAAAGCTGCCTGAACAGCACTAGCGGCCCGACGTCTCTGCACGGCAGGATTGTCGTTGTGGGCCGAGGCTGCGTGTTCTCTCAAAACGAAAACCGTGCTGGCGATCCCTTTCTAGGAACTCCTCCCACGGCACCACATGTTCAGCTCCGGCCGAACGAAAGGTGACCTCAGGCCTCAAGGTAAGTTCCAGTGTTTCACGTCGGGGGAGTTGGGTGTGCAGTGGTTTCCAACGAGGCCATACTCCACCACGGAGTGCCTTCACTCTGCGACGCTCCTGGGGGCACACAGGATAGGAGCTCGTTCGCCAAGTTCGCAGGATGACTTCTCTCCGTGCCGGAACGGCGGCTCCTGGCTTCTGAGGAACCTTAGCCTCAACAGGGCCCTGGAGAAAGCTCTTCCCATTCATAGCAAGGGCAACGTACTGCTCTCTGGCTTGCCTGGGTTGAGTGCCCCAGTCGTCAAAGAGCCTCGCGAAGGCAGTGCTGCGCAGACTCCCTTTGCCAGTCGCACGGCCTCCCTGACTGAAAGAGAACTGCAGTGCCAAAAGGCACCGTGCTGACGACTGGCTCCAGGAGGAGACTCGGGACAGCACTCTCAGAGAAGCGAAAGCTAGGCTGTGGGCCCAGCCTGAGGAGCAGTACGTACGTTTGCCACACTTCTTTGCACAGCTAGGCGTGAGCCAGAGAGCCTTGGTCCCTGAGGCCTCCCTAAGGTACTGCCATACTTACCCAGTAGATCCCACGCAGAGGTCCCTGTGCCCAAAAGGGCCTCCATGGAAGGGCCCTGTTCCTCCCGTTGTGTTTCCTTGAGGTAATGAGAAACCACTGAGGATACCCGTATGAGCTCAGGTATGAAGCTGGGCGACCCTGGCCAAACCTTATTCCCCTCCGTGGTAGACGAGACAGTGGCGGGTCCTGAGCTGCCTGAAGCACACTCCTCGCGCGCACCTTCTCTTTGCTGCCGGAAGGCCTCACATAAGAAGTCTGAGTTGACTCGTGACGGAAGAAGTCTGAGTGTACTCGTGTGAGGCCTGCTGCTCTCAGTTCCTTGCTGGGAGCTTCAGCAGGAGCGCTCTGGAGCTCGCCGGCAGAAGAATTGTGAGTCCCCCCGCCCCACCCCGGCCTCAAGCAAAAGTCCAGATTTCCCCCGTTAGTAACACCTCGGAGCGCCAGAGGGAGCGGAGGGGCATGCCTTAACGGAATGCTTCGACCGTGGAAGGTATTTCACGAGACACTGTGCACTCACGTTCGTTGTAACAACTGTCAAAGGGCACTGTATGCCTTCCAACTCCTCGGCTGTGTTTGAGCCACAGGAAGTAAATGCGTTCGTTTGATTCAGCTCCGTGAATGTGCAACGATGATGGCGAAGCGCTGCCCTGTTCGCTCGAAAGCTCTCGTCTGTACGGCCTTCCAACGGCCTCAGGGTACGCAGTTGTAAACAGCCTTACATTCCATGCTGGTGTGCCCCCAATTAGGAATTTGGGCTCTTCTGTGAGACACCCACGTGCGTCCCAAATGAAACCGGGGGGCTCCCCCAGGACGTCTGCGTACGGCAGTCGGTTGCCAGCTGTTTACTTCCAGCCGGAGAAAGAAGAAGAGGACAGCTTTCCCAGGGACAATTCTGGACCCTTGGGACCATCCAGAGTCACCAAAGCCTAAACTTTGCACGGCCTGGGGAACGCTCTTCCGCCTGTCCAGCAATCCCCACGTCAAAACCTTTCTCAGCAGAGGCAGGCGCTCTCTCCCTCGTACTAGATAGCTCGGCAGAGCCTTCCGAGAAACATGCTGCGTCATTCAGCTTGAACGTGGGACGCGGAGGGGAGAGTACGCTTTCTCCCCGTTTGGAGGCGCCTTGCGCTTGGCTTCAAAGCTGCCTGAACAGCACTAGCGGCCCGACGTCTCTGCACGGCAGGATTGTCGTTGTGGGCCGAGGCTGCGTGTTCTCTCAAAACGAAAACCGTGCTGGCGATCCCTTTCTAGGAACTCCTCCCACGGCACCACATGTTCAGCTCCGGCCGAACGAAAGGTGACCTCAGGCCTCAAGGTAAGTTCCAGTGTTTCACGTCGGGGGAGTTGGGTGTGCAGTGGTTTCCAACGAGGCCATACTCCACCACGGAGTGCCTTCACTCTGCGACGCTCCTGGGGGCACACAGGATAGGAGCTCGTTCGCCAAGTTCGCAGGATGACTTCTCTCCGTGCCGGAACGGCGGCTCCTGGCTTCTGAGGAACCTTAGCCTCAACAGGGCCCTGGAGAAAGCTCTTCCCATTCATAGCAAGGGCAACGTACTGCTCTCTGGCTTGCCTGGGTTGAGTGCCCCAGTCGTCAAAGAGCCTCGCGAAGGCAGTGCTGCGCAGACTCCCTTTGCCAGTCGCACGGCCTCCCTGACTGAAAGAGAACTGCAGTGCCAAAAGGCACCGTGCTGACGACTGGCTCCAGGAGGAGACTCGGGACAGCACTCTCACAGAAGCGAAAGCTAGGCTGTGGGCCCAGCCTGAGGAGCAGTACGTACGTTTGCCACACTTCTTTGCACAGCTAGGCGTGAGCCAGAGAGCCTTGGTCCCTGAGGCCTCCCTAAGGTACTGCCATACTTACCCAGTAGATCCCACGCAGAGGTCCCTGTGCCCAAAAGGGCCTCCATGGAAGGGCCCTGTTCCTCCCGTTGTGTTTCCTTGAGGTAATGAGAAACCACTGAGGATACCCGTATGAGCTCAGGTATGAAGCTGGGCGACCCTGGCCAAACCTTATTCCCCTCCGTGGTAGACGAGACAGTGGCGGGTCCTGAGCTGCCTGAAGCACACTCCTCGCGCGCACCTTCTCTTTGCTGCCGGAAGGCCTCACATAAGAAGTCTGAGTTGACTCGTGACGGAAGAAGTCTGAGTGTACTCGTGTGAGGCCTGCTGCTCTCAGTTCCTTGCTGGGAGCTTCAGCAGGAGCGCTCTGGAGCTCGCCGGCAGAAGAATTGTGAGTCCCCCCGCCCCACCCCGGCCTCAAGCAAAAGTCCAGATTTCCCCCGTTAGTAACACCTCGGAGCGCCAGAGGGAGCGGAGGGGCATGCCTTAACGGAATGCTTCGACCGTGGAAGGTATTTCACGAGACACTGTGCACTCACGTTCGTTGTAACAACTGTCAAAGGGCACTGTATGCCTTCCAACTCCTCGGCTGTGTTTGAGCCACAGGAAGTAAATGCGTTCGTTTGATTCAGCTCCGTGAATGTGCAACGATGATGGCGAAGCGCTGCCCTGTTCGCTCGAAAGCTCTCGTCTGTACGGCCTTCCAACGGCCTCAGGGTACGCAGTTGTAAACAGCCTTACATTCCATGCTGGTGTGCCCCCAATTAGGAATTTGGGCTCTTCTGTGAGACACCCACGTGCGTCCCAAATGAAACCGGGGGGCTCCCCCAGGACGTCTGCGTACGGCAGTCGGTTGCCAGCTGTTTACTTCCAGCCGGAGAAAGAAGAAGAGGACAGCTTTCCCAGGGACAATTCTGGACCCTTGGGACCATCCAGAGTCACCAAAGCCTAAACTTTGCACGGCCTGGGGAACGCTCTTCCGCCTGTCCAGCAATCCCCACGTCAAAACCTTTCTCAGCAGAGGCAGGCACTCTCTCCCTTGTACTAGATAGCTCGGCAGAGCCTTCCGAGAAACATGCTGCGTCATTCAGCTTGAACGTGGGACGCGGAGGGGAGAGTACGCTTTCTCCCCGTTTGGAGGCGCCTTGCGCTTGGCTTCAAAGCTGCCTGAACAGCACTAGCGGCCCGACGTCTCTGCACGGCAGGATTGTCGTTGTGGGCCGAGGCTGCGTGTTCTCTCAAAACGAAAACCGTGCTGGCGATCCCTTTCTAGGAACTCCTCCCACGGCACCACATGTTCAGCTCCGGCCGAACGAAAGGTGACCTCAGGCCTCAAGGTAAGTTCCAGTGTTTCACGTCGGGGGAGTTGGGTGTGCAGTGGTTTCCAACGAGGCCATACTCCACCACGGAGTGCCTTCACTCTGCGACGCTCCTGGGGGCACACAGGATAGGAGCTCGTTCGCCAAGTTCGCAGGATGACTTCTCTCCGTGCCGGAACGGCGGCTCCTGGCTTCTGAGGAACCTTAGCCTCAACAGGGCCCTGGAGAAAGCTCTTCCCATTCATAGCAAGGGCAACGTACTGCTCTCTGGCTTGCCTGGGTTGAGTGCCCCAGTCGTCAAAGAGCCTCGCGAAGGCAGTGCTGCGCAGACTCCCTTTGCCAGTCGCACGGCCTCCCTGACTGAAAGAGAACTGCAGTGCCAAAAGGCACCGTGCTGACGACTGGCTCCAGGAGGAGACTCGGGACAGCACTCTCAGAGAAGCGAAAGCTAGGCTGTGGGCCCAGCCTGAGGAGCAGTACGTACGTTTGCCACACTTCTTTGCACAGCTAGGCGTGAGCCAGAGAGCCTTGGTCCCTGAGGCCTCCCTAAGGTACTGCCATACTTACCCAGTAGATCCCACGCAGAGGTCCCTGTGCCCAAAAGGGCCTCCATGGAAGGGCCCTGTTCCTCCCGTTGTGTTTCCTTGAGGTAATGAGAAACCACTGAGGATACCCGTATGAGCTCAGGTATGAAGCTGGGCGACCCTGGCCAAACCTTATTCCCCTCCGTGGTAGACGAGACAGTGGCGGGTCCTGAGCTGCCTGAAGCACACTCCTCGCGCGCACCTTCTCTTTGCTGCCGGAAGGCCTCACATAAGAAGTCTGAGTTGACTCGTGACGGAAGAAGTCTGAGTGTACTCGTGTGAGGCCTGCTGCTCTCAGTTCCTTGCTGGGAGCTTCAGCAGGAGCGCTCTGGAGCTCGCCGGCAGAAGAATTGTGAGTCCCCCCGCCCCACCCCGGCCTCAAGCAAAAGTCCAGATTTCCCCCGTTAGTAACACCTCGGAGCGCCAGAGGGAGCGGAGGGGCATGCCTTAACGGAATGCTTCGACCGTGGAAGGTATTTCACGAGACACTGTGCACTCACGTTCGTTGTAACAACTGTCAAAGGGCACTGTATGCCTTCCAACTCCTCGGCTGTGTTTGAGCCACAGGAAGTAAATGCGTTCGTTTGATTCAGCTCCGTGAATGTGCAACGATGATGGCGAAGCGCTGCCCTGTTCGCTCGAAAGCTCTCGTCTGTACGGCCTTCCAACGGCCTCAGGGTACGCAGTTGTAAACAGCCTTACATTCCATGCTGGTGTGCCCCCAATTAGGAATTTGGGCTCTTCTGTGAGACACCCACGTGCGTCCCAAATGAAACCGGGGGGCTCCCCCAGGACGTCTGCGTACGGCAGTCGGTTGCCAGCTGTTTACTTCCAGCCGGAGAAAGAAGAAGAGGACAGCTTTCCCAGGGACAATTCTGGACCCTTGGGACCATCCAGAGTCACCAAAGCCTAAACTTTGCACGGCCTGGGGAACGCTCTTCCGCCTGTCCAGCAATCCCCACGTCAAAACCTTTCTCAGCAGAGGCAGGCACTCTCTCCCTTGTACTAGATAGCTCGGCAGAGCCTTCCGAGAAACATGCTGCGTCATTCAGCTTGAACGTGGGACGCGGAGGGGAGAGTACGCTTTCTCCCCGTTTGGAGGCGCCTTGCGCTTGGCTTCAAAGCTGCCTGAACAGCACTAGCGGCCCGACGTCTCTGCACGGCAGGATTGTCGTTGTGGGCCGAGGCTGCGTGTTCTCTCAAAACGAAAACCGTGCTGGCGATCCCTTTCTAGGAACTCCTCCCACGGCACCACATGTTCAGCTCCGGCCGAACGAAAGGTGACCTCAGGCCTCAAGGTAAGTTCCAGTGTTTCACGTCGGGGGAGTTGGGTGTGCAGTGGTTTCCAACGAGGCCATACTCCACCACGGAGTGCCTTCACTCTGCGACGCTCCTGGGGGCACACAGGATAGGAGCTCGTTCGCCAAGTTCGCAGGATGACTTCTCTCCGTGCCGGAACGGCGGCTCCTGGCTTCTGAGGAACCTTAGCCTCAACAGGGCCCTGGAGAAAGCTCTTCCCATTCATAGCAAGGGCAACGTACTGCTCTCTGGCTTGCCTGGGTTGAGTGCCCCAGTCGTCAAAGAGCCTCGCGAAGGCAGTGCTGCGCAGACTCCCTTTGCCAGTCGCACGGCCTCCCTGACTGAAAGAGAACTGCAGTGCCAAAAGGCACCGTGCTGACGACTGGCTCCAGGAGGAGACTCGGGACAGCACTCTCACAGAAGCGAAAGCTAGGCTGTGGGCCCAGCCTGAGGAGCAGTACGTACGTTTGCCACACTTCTTTGCACAGCTAGGCGTGAGCCAGAGAGCCTTGGTCCCTGAGGCCTCCCTAAGGTACTGCCATACTTACCCAGTAGATCCCACGCAGAGGTCCCTGTGCCCAAAAGGGCCTCCATGGAAGGGCCCTGTTCCTCCCGTTGTGTTTCCTTGAGGTAATGAGAAACCACTGAGGATACCCGTATGAGCTCAGGTATGAAGCTGGGCGACCCTGGCCAAACCTTATTCCCCTCCGTGGTAGACGAGACAGTGGCGGGTCCTGAGCTGCCTGAAGCACACTCCTCGCGCGCACCTTCTCTTTGCTGCCGGAAGGCCTCACATAAGAAGTCTGAGTTGACTCGTGACGGAAGAAGTCTGAGTGTACTCGTGTGAGGCCTGCTGCTCTCAGTTCCTTGCTGGGAGCTTCAGCAGGAGCGCTCTGGAGCTCGCCGGCAGAAGAATTGTGAGTCCCCCCGCCCCACCCCGGCCTCAAGCAAAAGTCCAGATTTCCCCCGTTAGTAACACCTCGGAGCGCCAGAGGGAGCGGAGGGGCATGCCTTAACGGAATGCTTCGACCGTGGAAGGTATTTCACGAGACACTGTGCACTCACGTTCGTTGTAACAACTGTCAAAGGGCACTGTATGCCTTCCAACTCCTCGGCTGTGTTTGAGCCACAGGAAGTAAATGCGTTCGTTTGATTCAGCTCCGTGAATGTGCAACGATGATGGCGAAGCGCTGCCCTGTTCGCTCGAAAGCTCTCGTCTGTACGGCCTTCCAACGGCCTCAGGGTACGCAGTTGTAAACAGCCTTACATTCCATGCTGGTGTGCCCCCAATTAGGAATTTGGGCTCTTCTGTGAGACACCCACGTGCGTCCCAAATGAAACCGGGGGGCTCCCCCAGGACGTCTGCGTACGGCAGTCGGTTGCCAGCTGTTTACTTCCAGCCGGAGAAAGAAGAAGAGGACAGCTTTCCCAGGGACAATTCTGGACCCTTGGGACCATCCAGAGTCACCAAAGCCTAAACTTTGCACGGCCTGGGGAACGCTCTTCCGCCTGTCCAGCAATCCCCACGTCAAAACCTTTCTCAGCAGAGGCAGGCACTCTCTCCCTTGTACTAGATAGCTCGGCAGAGCCTTCCGAGAAACATGCTGCGTCATTCAGCTTGAACGTGGGACGCGGAGGGGAGAGTACGCTTTCTCCCCGTTTGGAGGCGCCTTGCGCTTGGCTTCAAAGCTGCCTGAACAGCACTAGCGGCCCGACGTCTCTGCACGGCAGGATTGTCGTTGTGGGCCGAGGCTGCGTGTTCTCTCAAAACGAAAACCGTGCTGGCGATCCCTTTCTAGGAACTCCTCCCACGGCACCACATGTTCAGCTCCGGCCGAACGAAAGGTGACCTCAGGCTTCAAGGTAAGTTCCAGTGTTTCACGTCGGGGGAGTTGGGTGTGCAGTGGTTTCCAACGAGGCCATACTCCACCACGGAGTGCCTTCACTCTGCGACGCTCCTGGGGGCACACAGGATAGGAGCTCGTTCGCCAAGTTCGCAGGATGACTTCTCTCCGTGCCGGAACGGCGGCTCCTGGCTTCTGAGGAACCTTAGCCTCAACAGGGCCCTGGAGAAAGCTCTTCCCATTCATAGCAAGGGCAACGTACTGCTCTCTGGCTTGCCTGGGTTGAGTGCCCCAGTCGTCAAAGAGCCTCGCGAAGGCAGTGCTGCGCAGACTCCCTTTGCCAGTCGCACGGCCTCCCTGACTGAAAGAGAACTGCAGTGCCAAAAGGCACCGTGCTGACGACTGGCTCCAGGAGGAGACTCGGGACAGCACTCTCACAGAAGCGAAAGCTAGGCTGTGGGCCCAGCCTGAGGAGCAGTACGTACGTTTGCCACACTTCTTTGCACAGCTAGGCGTGAGCCAGAGAGCCTTGGTCCCTGAGGCCTCCCTAAGGTACTGCCATACTTACCCAGTAGATCCCACGCAGAGGTCCCTGTGCCCAAAAGGGCCTCCATGGAAGGGCCCTGTTCCTCCCGTTGTGTTTCCTTGAGGTAATGAGAAACCACTGAGGATACCCGTATGAGCTCAGGTATGAAGCTGGGCGACCCTGGCCAAACCTTATTCCCCTCCGTGGTAGACGAGACAGTGGCGGGTCCTGAGCTGCCTGAAGCACACTCCTCGCGCGCACCTTCTCTTTGCTGCCGGAAGGCCTCACATAAGAAGTCTGAGTTGACTCGTGACGGAAGAAGTCTGAGTGTACTCGTGTGAGGCCTGCTGCTCTCAGTTCCTTGCTGGGAGCTTCAGCAGGAGCGCTCTGGAGCTCGCCGGCAGAAGAATTGTGAGTCCCCCCGCCCCACCCCGGCCTCAAGCAAAAGTCCAGATTTCCCCCGTTAGTAACACCTCGGAGCGCCAGAGGGAGCGGAGGGGCATGCCTTAACGGAATGCTTCGACCGTGGAAGGTATTTCACGAGACACTGTGCACTCACGTTCGTTGTAACAACTGTCAAAGGGCACTGTATGCCTTCCAACTCCTCGGCTGTGTTTGAGCCACAGGAAGTAAATGCGTTCGTTTGATTCAGCTCCGTGAATGTGCAACGATGATGGCGAAGCGCTGCCCTGTTCGCTCGAAAGCTCTCGTCTGTACGGCCTTCCAACGGCCTCAGGGTACGCAGTTGTAAACAGCCTTACATTCCATGCTGGTGTGCCCCCAATTAGGAATTTGGGCTCTTCTGTGAGACACCCACGTGCGTCCCAAATGAAACCGGGGGGCTCCCCCAGGACGTCTGCGTACGGCAGTCGGTTGCCAGCTGTTTACTTCCAGCCGGAGAAAGAAGAAGAGGACAGCTTTCCCAGGGACAATTCTGGACCCTTGGGACCATCCAGAGTCACCAAAGCCTAAACTTTGCACGGCCTGGGGAACGCTCTTCCGCCTGTCCAGCAATCCCCACGTCAAAACCTTTCTCAGCAGAGGCAGGCGCTCTCTCCCTCGTACTAGATAGCTCGGCAGAGCCTTCCGAGAAACATGCTGCGTCATTCAGCTTGAACGTGGGACGCGGAGGGGAGAGTACGCTTTCTCCCCGTTTGGAGGCGCCTTGCGCTTGGCTTCAAAGCTGCCTGAACAGCACTAGCGGCCCGACGTCTCTGCACGGCAGGATTGTCGTTGTGGGCCGAGGCTGCGTGTTCTCTCAAAACGAAAACCGTGCTGGCGATCCCTTTCTAGGAACTCCTCCCACGGCACCACATGTTCAGCTCCGGCCGAACGAAAGGTGACCTCAGGCCTCAAGGTAAGTTCCAGTGTTTCACGTCGGGGGAGTTGGGTGTGCAGTGGTTTCCAACGAGGCCATACTCCACCACGGAGTGCCTTCACTCTGCGACGCTCCTGGGGGCACACAGGATAGGAGCTCGTTCGCCAAGTTCGCAGGATGACTTCTCTCCGTGCCGGAACGGCGGCTCCTGGCTTCTGAGGAACCTTAGCCTCAACAGGGCCCTGGAGAAAGCTCTTCACATTCATAGCAAGGGCAACGTACTGCTCTCTGGCTTGCCTGGGTTGAGTGCCCCAGTCGTCAAAGAGCCTCGCGAAGGCAGTGCTGCGCAGACTCCCTTTGCCAGTCGCACGGCCTCCCTGACTGAAAGAGAACTGCAGTGCCAAAAGGCACCGTGCTGACGACTGGCTCCAGGAGGAGACTCGGGACAGCACTCTCAGAGAAGCGAAAGCTAGGCTGTGGGCCCAGCCTGAGGAGCAGTACGTACGTTTGCCACACTTCTTTGCACAGCTAGGCGTGAGCCAGAGAGCCTTGGTCCCTGAGGCCTCCCTAAGGTACTGCCATACTTACCCAGTAGATCCCACGCAGAGGTCCCTGTGCCCAAAAGGGCCTCCATGGAAGGGCCCTGTTCCTCCCGTTGTGTTTCCTTGAGGTAATCAGAAACCACTGAGGATACCCGTATGAGCTCAGGTATGAAGCTGGGCGACCCTGGCCAAACCTTATTCCCCTCCGTGGTAGACGAGACAGTGGCGGGTCCTGAGCTGCCTGAAGCACACTCCTCGCGCGCACCTTCTCTTTGCTGCCGGAAGGCCTCACATAAGAAGTCTGAGTTGACTCGTGACGGAAGAAGTCTGAGTGTACTCGTGTGAGGCCTGCTGCTCTCAGTTCCTTGCTGGGAGCTTCAGCAGGAGCGCTCTGGAGCTCGCCGGCAGAAGAATTGTGAGTCCCCCCGCCCCACCCCGGCCTCAAGCAAAAGTCCAGATTTCCCCCGTTAGTAACACCTCGGAGCGCCAGAGGGAGCGGAGGGGCATGCCTTAACGGAATGCTTCGACCGTGGAAGGTATTTCACGAGACACTGTGCACTCACGTTCGTTGTAACAACTGTCAAAGGGCACTGTATGCCTTCCAACTCCTCGGCTGTGTTTGAGCCACAGGAAGTAAATGCGTTCGTTTGATTCAGCTCCGTGAATGTGCAACGATGATGGCGAAGCGCTGCCCTGTTCGCTCGAAAGCTCTCGTCTGTACGGCCTTCCAACGGCCTCAGGGTACGCAGTTGTAAACAGCCTTACATTCCATGCTGGTGTGCCCCCAATTAGGAATTTGGGCTCTTCTGTGAGACACCCACGTGCGTCCCAAATGAAACCGGGGGGCTCCCCCAGGACGTCTGCGTACGGCAGTCGGTTGCCAGCTGTTTACTTCCAGCCGGAGAAAGAAGAAGAGGACAGCTTTCCCAGGGACAATTCTGGACCCTTGGGACCATCCAGAGTCACCAAAGCCTAAACTTTGCACGGCCTGGGGAACGCTCTTCCGCCTGTCCAGCAATCCCCACGGCAAAACCTTTCTCAGCAGAGGCAGGCACTCTCTCCCTTGTACTAGATAGCTCGGCAGAGCCTTCCGAGAAACATGCTGCGTCATTCAGCTTGAACGTGGGACGCGGAGGGGAGAGTACGCTTTCTCCCCGTTTGGAGGCGCCTTGCGCTTGGCTTCAAAGCTGCCTGAACAGCACTAGCGGCCCGACGTCTCTGCACGGCAGGATTGTCGTTGTGGGCCGAGGCTGCGTGTTCTCTCAAAACGAAAACCGTGCTGGCGATCCCTTTCTAGGAACTCCTCCCACGGCACCACATGTTCAGCTCCGGCCGAACGAAAGGTGACCTCAGGCCTCAAGGTAAGTTCCAGTGTTTCACGTCGGGGGAGTTGGGTGTGCAGTGGTTTCCAACGAGGCCATACTCCACCACGGAGTGCCTTCACTCTGCGACGCTCCTGGGGGCACACAGGATAGGAGCTCGTTCGCCAAGTTCGCAGGATGACTTCTCTCCGTGCCGGAACGGCGGCTCCTGGCTTCTGAGGAACCTTAGCCTCAACAGGGCCCTGGAGAAAGCTCTTCCCATTCATAGCAAGGGCAACGTACTGCTCTCTGGCTTGCCTGGGTTGAGTGCCCCAGTCGTCAAAGAGCCTCGCGAAGGCAGTGCTGCGCAGACTCCCTTTGCCAGTCGCACGGCCTCCCTGACTGAAAGAGAACTGCAGTGCCAAAAGGCACCGTGCTGACGACTGGCTCCAGGAGGAGACTCGGGACAGCACTCTCACAGAAGCGAAAGCTAGGCTGTGGGCCCAGCCTGAGGAGCAGTACGTACGTTTGCCACACTTCTTTGCACAGCTAGGCGTGAGCCAGAGAGCCTTGGTCCCTGAGGCCTCCCTAAGGTACTGCCATACTTACCCAGTAGATCCCACGCAGAGGTCCCTGTGCCCAAAAGGGCCTCCATGGAAGGGCCCTGTTCCTCCCGTTGTGTTTCCTTGAGGTAATGAGAAACCACTGAGGATACCCGTATGAGCTCAGGTATGAAGCTGGGCGACCCTGGCCAAACCTTATTCCCCTCCGTGGTAGACGAGACAGTGGCGGGTCCTGAGCTGCCTGAAGCACACTCCTCGCGCGCACCTTCTCTTTGCTGCCGGAAGGCCTCACATAAGAAGTCTGAGTTGACTCGTGACGGAAGAAGTCTGAGTGTACTCGTGTGAGGCCTGCTGCTCTCAGTTCCTTGCTGGGAGCTTCAGCAGGAGCGCTCTGGAGCTCGCCGGCAGAAGAATTGTGAGTCCCCCCGCCCCACCCCGGCCTCAAGCAAAAGTCCAGATTTCCCCCGTTAGTAACACCTCGGAGCGCCAGAGGGAGCGGAGGGGCATGCCTTAACGGAATGCTTCGACCGTGGAAGGTATTTCACGAGACACTGTGCACTCACGTTCGTTGTAACAACTGTCAAAGGGCACTGTATGCCTTCCAACTCCTCGGCTGTGTTTGAGCCACAGGAAGTAAATGCGTTCGTTTGATTCAGCTCCGTGAATGTGCAACGATGATGGCGAAGCGCTGCCCTGTTCGCTCGAAAGCTCTCGTCTGTACGGCCTTCCAACGGCCTCAGGGTACGCAGTTGTAAACAGCCTTACATTCCATGCTGGTGTGCCCCCAATTAGGAATTTGGGCTCTTCTGTGAGACACCCACGTGCGTCCCAAATGAAACCGGGGGGCTCCCCCAGGACGTCTGCGTACGGCAGTCGGTTGCCAGCTGTTTACTTCCAGCCGGAGAAAGAAGAAGAGGACAGCTTTCCCAGGGACAATTCTGGACCCTTGGGACCATCCAGAGTCACCAAAGCCTAAACTTTGCACGGCCTGGGGAACGCTCTTCCGCCTGTCCAGCAATCCCCACGGCAAAACCTTTCTCAGCAGAGGCAGGCACTCTCTCCCTTGTACTAGATAGCTCGGCAGAGCCTTCCGAGAAACATGCTGCGTCATTCAGCTTGAACGTGGGACGCGGAGGGGAGAGTACGCTTTCTCCCCGTTTGGAGGCGCCTTGCGCTTGGCTTCAAAGCTGTCTGAACAGCACTAGCGGCCCGACGTCTCTGCACGGCAGGATTGTCGTTGTGGGCCGAGGCTGCGTGTTCTCTCAAAACGAAAACCGTGCTGGCGATCCCTTTCTAGGAACTCCTCCCACGGCACCACATGTTCAGCTCCGGCCGAACGAAAGGTGACCTCAGGCCTCAAGGTAAGTTCCAGTGTTTCACGTCGGGGGAGTTGGGTGTGCAGTGGTTTCCAACGAGGCCATACTCCACCACGGAGTGCCTTCACTCTGCGACGCTCCTGGGGGCACACAGGATAGGAGCTCGTTCGCCAAGTTCGCAGGATGACTTCTCTCCGTGCCGGAACGGCGGCTCCTGGCTTCTGAGGAACCTTAGCCTCAACAGGGCCCTGGAGAAAGCTCTTCACATTCATAGCAAGGGCAACGTACTGCTCTCTGGCTTGCCTGGGTTGAGTGCCCCAGTCGTCAAAGAGCCTCGCGAAGGCAGTGCTGCGCAGACTCCCTTTGCCAGTCGCACGGCCTCCCTGACTGAAAGAGAACTGCAGTGCCAAAAGGCACCGTGCTGACGACTGGCTCCAGGAGGAGACTCGGGACAGCACTCTCAGAGAAGCGAAAGCTAGGCTGTGGGCCCAGCCTGAGGAGCAGTACGTACGTTTGCCACACTTCTTTGCACAGCTAGGCGTGAGCCAGAGAGCCTTGGTCCCTGAGGCCTCCCTAAGGTACTGCCATACTTACCCAGTAGATCCCACGCAGAGGTCCCTGTGCCCAAAAGGGCCTCCATGGAAGGGCCCTGTTCCTCCCGTTGTGTTTCCTTGAGGTAATCAGAAACCACTGAGGATACCCGTATGAGCTCAGGTATGAAGCTGGGCGACCCTGGCCAAACCTTATTCCCCTCCGTGGTAGACGAGACAGTGGCGGGTCCTGAGCTGCCTGAAGCACACTCCTCGCGCGCACCTTCTCTTTGCTGCCGGAAGGCCTCACATAAGAAGTCTGAGTTGACTCGTGACGGAAGAAGTCTGAGTGTACTCGTGTGAGGCCTGCTGCTCTCAGTTCCTTGCTGGGAGCTTCAGCAGGAGCGCTCTGGAGCTCGCCGGCAGAAGAATTGTGAGTCCCCCCGCCCCACCCCGGCCTCAAGCAAAAGTCCAGATTTCCCCCGTTAGTAACACCTCGGAGCGCCAGAGGGAGCGGAGGGGCATGCCTTAACGGAATGCTTCGACCGTGGAAGGTATTTCACGAGACACTGTGCACTCACGTTCGTTGTAACAACTGTCAAAGGGCACTGTATGCCTTCCAACTCCTCGGCTGTGTTTGAGCCACAGGAAGTAAATGCGTTCGTTTGATTCAGCTCCGTGAATGTGCAACGATGATGGCGAAGCGCTGCCCTGTTCGCTCGAAAGCTCTCGTCTGTACGGCCTTCCAACGGCCTCAGGGTACGCAGTTGTAAACAGCCTTACATTCCATGCTGGTGTGCCCCCAATTAGGAATTTGGGCTCTTCTGTGAGACACCCACGTGCGTCCCAAATGAAACCGGGGGGCTCCCCCAGGACGTCTGCGTACGGCAGTCGGTTGCCAGCTGTTTACTTCCAGCCGGAGAAAGAAGAAGAGGACAGCTTTCCCAGGGACAATTCTGGACCCTTGGGACCATCCAGAGTCACCAAAGCCTAAACTTTGCACGGCCTGGGGAACGCTCTTCCGCCTGTCCAGCAATCCCCACGGCAAAACCTTTCTCAGCAGAGGCAGGCACTCTCTCCCTTGTACTAGATAGCTCGGCAGAGCCTTCCGAGAAACATGCTGCGTCATTCAGCTTGAACGTGGGACGCGGAGGGGAGAGTACGCTTTCTCCCCGTTTGGAGGCGCCTTGCGCTTGGCTTCAAAGCTGCCTGAACAGCACTAGCGGCCCGACGTCTCTGCACGGCAGGATTGTCGTTGTGGGCCGAGGTTGCGTGTTCTCTCAAAACGAAAACCGTGCTGGCGATCCCTTTCTAGGAACTCCTCCCACGGCACCACATGTTCAGCTCCGGCCGAACGAAAGGTGACCTCAGGCCTCAAGGTAAGTTCCAGTGTTTCACGTCGGGGGAGTTGGGTGTGCAGTGGTTTCCAACGAGGCCATACTCCACCACGGAGTGCCTTCACTCTGCGACGCTCCTGGGGGCACACAGGATAGGAGCTCGTTCGCCAAGTTCGCAGGATGACTTCTCTCCGTGCCGGAACGGCGGCTCCTGGCTTCTGAGGAACCTTAGCCTCAACAGGGCCCTGGAGAAAGCTCTTCCCATTCATAGCAAGGGCAACGTACTGCTCTCTGGCTTGCCTGGGTTGAGTGCCCCAGTCGTCAAAGAGCCTCGCGAAGGCAGTGCTGCGCAGACTCCCTTTGCCAGTCGCACGGCCTCCCTGACTGAAAGAGAACTGCAGTGCCAAAAGGCACCGTGCTGACGACTGGCTCCAGGAGGAGACTCGGGACAGCACTCTCACAGAAGCGAAAGCTAGGCTGTGGGCCCAGCCTGAGGAGCAGTACGTACGTTTGCCACACTTCTTTGCACAGCTAGGCGTGAGCCAGAGAGCCTTGGTCCCTGAGGCCTCCCTAAGGTACTGCCATACTTACCCAGTAGATCCCACGCAGAGGTCCCTGTGCCCAAAAGGGCCTCCATGGAAGGGCCCTGTTCCTCCCGTTGTGTTTCCTTGAGGTAATCAGAAACCACTGAGGATACCCGTATGAGCTCAGGTATGAAGCTGGGCGACCCTGGCCAAACCTTATTCCCCTCCGTGGTAGACGAGACAGTGGCGGGTCCTGAGCTGCCTGAAGCACACTCCTCGCGCGCACCTTCTCTTTGCTGCCGGAAGGCCTCACATAAGAAGTCTGAGTTGACTCGTGACGGAAGAAGTCTGAGTGTACTCGTGTGAGGCCTGCTGCTCTCAGTTCCTTGCTGGGAGCTTCAGCAGGAGCGCTCTGGAGCTCGCCGGCAGAAGAATTGTGAGTCCCCCCGCCCCACCCCGGCCTCAAGCAAAAGTCCAGATTTCCCCCGTTAGTAACACCTCGGAGCGCCAGAGGGAGCGGAGGGGCATGCCTTAACGGAATGCTTCGACCGTGGAAGGTATTTCACGAGACACTGTGCACTCACGTTCGTTGTAACAACTGTCAAAGGGCACTGTATGCCTTCCAACTCCTCGGCTGTGTTTGAGCCACAGGAAGTAAATGCGTTCGTTTGATTCAGCTCCGTGAATGTGCAACGATGATGGCGAAGCGCTGCCCTGTTCGCTCGAAAGCTCTCGTCTGTACGGCCTTCCAACGGCCTCAGGGTACGCAGTTGTAAACAGCCTTACATTCCATGCTGGTGTGCCCCCAATTAGGAATTTGGGCTCTTCTGTGAGACACCCACGTGCGTCCCAAATGAAACCGGGGGGCTCCCCCAGGACGTCTGCGTACGGCAGTCGGTTGCCAGCTGTTTACTTCCAGCCGGAGAAAGAAGAAGAGGACAGCTTTCCCAGGGACAATTCTGGACCCTTGGGACCATCCAGAGTCACCAAAGCCTAAACTTTGCACGGCCTGGGGAACGCTCTTCCGCCTGTCCAGCAATCCCCACGTCAAAACCTTTCTCAGCAGAGGCAGGCACTCTCTCCCTTGTACTAGATAGCTCGGCAGAGCCTTCCGAGAAACATGCTGCGTCATTCAGCTTGAACGTGGGACGCGGAGGGGAGAGTACGCTTTCTCCCCGTTTGGAGGCGCCTTGCGCTTGGCTTCAAAGCTGCCTGAACAGCACTAGCGGCCCGACGTCTCTGCACGGCAGGATTGTCGTTGTGGGCCGAGGCTGCGTGTTCTCTCAAAACGAAAACCGTGCTGGCGATCCCTTTCTAGGAACTCCTCCCACGGCACCACATGTTCAGCTCCGGCCGAACGAAAGGTGACCTCAGGCCTCAAGGTAAGTTCCAGTGTTTCACGTCGGGGGAGTTGGGTGTGCAGTGGTTTCCAACGAGGCCATACTCCACCACGGAGTGCCTTCACTCTGCGACGCTCCTGGGGGCACACAGGATAGGATCTCGTTCGCCAAGTTCGCAGGATGACTTCTCTCCGTGCCGGAACGGCGGCTCCTGGCTTCTGAGGAACCTTAGCCTCAACAGGGCCCTGGAGAAAGCTCTTCACATTCATAGCAAGGGCAACGTACTGCTCTCTGGCTTGCCTGGGTTGAGTGCCCCAGTCGTCAAAGAGCCTCGCGAAGGCAGTGCTGCGCAGACTCCCTTTGCCAGTCGCACGGCCTCCCTGACTGAAAGAGAACTGCAGTGCCAAAAGGCACCGTGCTGACGACTGGCTCCAGGAGGAGACTCGGGACAGCACTCTCACAGACGCGAAAGCTTGGCTGTGGGCCCAGCCTGAGGAGCAGTACGTACGTTTGCACACTTCTTTGCACAGCTAGGCGTGAGCCAGAGAGCCTTGGTCCCTGAGGCCTCCCTAAGGTACTGCCATACTTACCCAGTAGATCCCACGCAGAGGTCCCTGTGCCCAAAAGGGCCTCCATGGAAGGGCCCTGTTCCTCCCGTTGTGTTTCCTTGAGGTAATGAGAAACCACTGAGGATACCCGTATGAGCTCAGGTATGAAGCTGGGCGACCCTGGCCAAACCTTATTCCCCTCCGTGGTAGATGAGACAGTGGCGGGTCCTGAGCTGCCTGAAGCACACTCCTCGCGCGCACCTTCTCTTTGCTGCCGGAAGGCCTCACATGAGAAGTCTGAGTTGACTCGTGACAGAAGAAGTCTGAGTGTACTCGTGTGAGGCCTGCTGCTCTCAGTTCCTTGCTGGGAGCTTCAGCAGGAGCGCTCTGGAGCTCGCCGGCAGAAGAATTGTGAGTCCCCCCGCCCCACCCCGGCCTCAAGCAAAAGTCCAGATTTCCCCCGTTAGTAACACCTCGGAGCGCCAGAGGGAGCGGAGGGGCATGCGTTAACGGAATGCTTCGACCGTGGAAGGTATTTCACGAGACACTGTGCACTCACGTTCGTTGTAACAACTGTCAAAGGGCACTGTATGCCTTCCAACTCCTCGGCTGTGTTTGAGCCACAGGAAGTAAATGCGTTCGTTTGATTCAGCTCCGTGAATGTGCAACGATGATGGCGAAGCGCTGCCCTGTTCGCTCGAAAGCTCTCGTCTGTACGGCCTTCCAACGGCCTCAGGGTACGCAGTTGTAAACAGCCTTACATTCCATGCTGGTGTGCCCCCAATTAGGAATTTGGGCTCTTCTGTGAGACACCCACGTGCGTCCCAAATGAAACCGGGGGGCTCCCCCAGGACGTCTGCGTACGGCAGTCGGTTGCCAGCTGTTTACTTCCAGCCGGAGAAAGAAGAAGAGGACAGCTTTCCCAGGGACAATTCTGGACCCTTGGGACCATCCAGAGTCACCAAAGCCTAAACTTTGCACGGCCTGGGGAACGCTCTTCCGCCTGTCCAGCAATCCCCACGTCAAAACCTTTCTCAGCAGAGGCAGGCACTCTCTCCCTTGTACTAGATAGCTCGGCAGAGCCTTCCGAGAAACATGCTGCGTCATTCAGCTTGAACGTGGGACGCGGAGGGGAGAGTACGCTTTCTCCCCGTTTGGAGGCGCCTTGCGCTTGGCTTCAAAGCTGCCTGAACAGCACTAGCGGCCCGACGTCTCTGCACAGCAGGATTGTCGTTGTGGGCCGAGGCTGCGTGTTCTCTCAAAACGAAAACCGTGCTGGCGATCCCTTTCTAGGAACTCCTCCCACGGCACCACATGTTCAGCTCCGGCCGAACGAAAGGTGACCTCAGGCCTCAAGGTAAGTTCCAGTGTTTCACGTCGGGGGAGTTGGGTGTGCAGTGGTTTCCAACGAGGCCATACTCCACCACGGAGTGCCTTCACTCTGCGACGCTCCTGGGGGCACACAGGATAGGAGCTCGTTCGCCAAGTTCGCAGGATGACTTCTCTCCGTGCCGGAACGGCGGCTCCTGGCTTCTGAGGAACCTTAGCCTCAACAGGGCCCTGGAGAAAGCTCTTCACATTCATAGCAAGGGCAACGTACTGCTCTCTGGCTTGCCTGGGTTGAGTGCCCCAGTCGTCAAAGAGCCTCGCGAAGGCAGTGCTGCGCAGACTCCCTTTGCCAGTCGCACGGCCTCCCTGACTGAAAGACAACTGCAGTGCCAAAAGGCACCGTGCTGACGACTGGCTCCAGGAGGAGACTCGGGACAGCACTCTCAGAGAAGCGAAAGCTAGGCTGTGGGCCCAGCCTGAGGAGCAGTACGTACGTTTGCCACACTTCTTTGCACAGCTAGGCGTGAGCCAGAGAGCCTTGGTCCCTGAGGCCTCCCTAAGGTACTGCCATACTTACCCAGTAGATCCCACGCAGAGGTCCCTGTGCCCAAAAGGGCCTCCATGGAAGGGCCCTGTTCCTCCCGTTGTGTTTCCTTGAGGTAATGAGAAACCACTGAGGATACCCGTATGAGCTCAGGTATGAAGCTGGGCGACCCTGGCCAAACCTTATTCCCCTCCGTGGTAGACGAGACAGTGGCGGGTCCTGAGCTGCCTGAAGCACACTCCTCGCGCGCACCTTCTCTTTGCTGCCGGAAGGCCTCACATAAGAAGTCTGAGTTGACTCGTCACAGAAGAAGTCTGAGTGTACTCGTGTGAGGCCTGCTGCTCTCAGTTCCTTGCTGGGAGCTTCAGCAGGAGCGCTCTGGAGCTCGCCGGCAGAAGAATTGTGAGTCCCCCCGCCCCACCCCGGCCTCAAGCAAAAGTCCAGATTTCCCCCGTTAGTAACACCTCGGAGCGCCAGAGGGAGCGGAGGGGCATGCCTTAACGGAATGCTTCGACCGTGGAAGGTATTTCACGAGACACTGTGCACTCACGTTCGTTGTAACAACTGTCAAAGGGCACTGTATGCCTTCCAACTCCTCGGCTGTGTTTGAGCCACAGGAAGTAAATGCGTTCGTTTGATTCAGCTCCGTGAATGTGCAACGATGATGGCGAAGCGCTGCCCTGTTCGCTCGAAAGCTCTCGTCTGTACGGCCTTCCAACGGCCTCAGGGTACGCAGTTGTAAACAGCCTTACATTCCATGCTGGTGTGCCCCCAATTAGGAATTTGGGCTCTTCTGTGAGACACCCACGTGCGTCCCAAATGAAACCGGGGGGCTCCCCCAGGACGTCTGCGTACGGCAGTCGGTTGCCAGCTGTTTACTTCCAGCCGGAGAAAGAAGAAGAGGACAGCTTTCCCAGGGACAATTCTGGACCCTTGGGACCATCCAGAGTCACCAAAGCCTAAACTTTGCACGGCCTGGGGAACGCTCTTCCGCCTGTCCAGCAATCCCCACGTCAAAACCTTTCTCAGCAGAGGCAGGCACTCTCTCCCTTGTACTAGATAGCTCGGCAGAGCCTTCCGAGAAACATGCTGCGTCATTCAGCTTGAACGTGGGACGCGGAGGGGAGAGTACGCTTTCTCCCCGTTTGGAGGCGCCTTGCGCTTGGCTTCAAAGCTGCCTGAACAGCACTAGCGGCCCGACGTCTCTGCACGGCAGGATTGTCGTTGTGGGCCGAGGCTGCGTGTTCTCTCAAAACGAAAACCGTGCTGGCGATCCCTTTCTAGGAACTCCTCCCACGGCACCACATGTTCAGCTCCGGCCGAACGAAAGGTGACCTCAGGCCTCAAGGTAAGTTCCAGTGTTTCACGTCGGGGGAGTTGGGTGTGCAGTGGTTTCCAACGAGGCCATACTCCACCACGGAGTGCCTTCACTCTGCGACGCTCCTGGGGGCACACAGGATAGGAGCTCGTTCGCCAAGTTCGCAGGATGACTTCTCTCCGTGCCGGAACGGCGGCTCCTGGCTTCTGAGGAACCTTAGCCTCAACAGGGCCCTGGAGAAAGCTCTTCACATTCATAGCAAGGGCAACGTACTGCTCTCTGGCTTGCCTGGGTTGAGTGCCCCAGTCGTCAAAGAGCCTCGCGAAGGCAGTGCTGCGCAGACTCCCTTTGCCAGTCGCACGGCCTCCCTGACTGAAAGACAACTGCAGTGCCAAGAGGCACCGTGCTGACGACTGGCTCCAGGAGGAGACTCGGGACAGCACTCTCACAGAAGCGAAAGCTAGGCTGTGGGCCCAGCCTGAGGAGCAGTACGTACGTTTGCCACACTTCTTTGCACAGCTAGGCGTGAGCCAGAGAGCCTTGGTCCCTGAGGCCTCCCTAAGGTACTGCCATACTTACCCAGTAGATCCCACGCAGAGGTCCCTGTGCCCAAAAGGGCCTCCATGGAAGGGCCCTGTTCCTCCCGTTGTGTTTCCTTGAGGTAATGAGAAACCACTGAGGATACCCGTATGAGCTCAGGTATGAAGCTGGGCGACCCTGGCCAAACCTTATTCCCCTCCGTGGTAGACGAGACAGTGGCGGGTCCTGAGCTGCCTGAAGCACACTCCTCGCGCGCACCTTCTCTTTGCTGCCGGAAGGCCTCACATAAGAAGTCTGAGTTGACTCGTGACGGAAGAAGTCTGAGTGTACTCGTGTGAGGCCTGCTGCTCTCAGTTCCTTGCTGGGAGCTTCAGCAGGAGCGCTCTGGAGCTCGCCGGCAGAAGAATTGTGAGTCCCCCCGCCCCACCCCGGCCTCAAGCAAAAGTCCAGATTTCCCCCGTTAGTAACACCTCGGAGCGCCAGAGGGAGCGGAGGGGCATGCCTTAACGGAATGCTTCGACCGTGGAAGGTATTTCACGAGACACTGTGCACTCACGTTCGTTGTAACAACTGTCAAAGGGCACTGTATGCCTTCCAACTCCTCGGCTGTGTTTGAGCCACAGGAAGTAAATGCGTTCGTTTGATTCAGCTCCGTGAATGTGCAACGATGATGGCGAAGCGCTGCCCTGTTCGCTCGAAAGCTCTCGTCTGTGCGGCCTTCCAACGGCCTCAGGGTACGCAGTTGTAAACAGCCTTACATTCCATGCTGGTGTGCCCCCAATTAGGAATTTGGGCTCTTCTGTGAGACACCCACGTGCGTCCCAAATGAAACCGGGGGGCTCCCCCAGGACGTCTGCGTACGGCAGTCGGTTGCCAGCTGTTTACTTCCAGCCGGAGAAAGAAGAAGAGGACAGCTTTCCCAGGGACAATTCTGGACCCTTGGGACTATCCAGAGTCACCAAAGCCTAAACTTTGCACGGCCTGGGGAACGCTCTTCCGCCTGTCCAGCAATCCCCACGTCAAAACCTTTCTCAGCAGAGGCAGGCACTCTCTCCCTTGTACTAGATAGCTCGGCAGAGCCTTCCGAGAAACATGCTGCGTCATTCAGCTTGAACGTGGGACGCGGAGGGGAGAGTACGCTTTCTCCCCGTTTGGAGGCGCCTTGCGCTTGGCTTCAAAGCTGCCTGAACAGCACTAGCGGCCCGACGTCTCTGCGCGGCAGGATTGTCGTTGTGGGCCGAGGCTGCGTGTTCTCTCAAAACGAAAACCGTGCTGGCGATCCCTTTCTAGGAACTCCTCCCACGGCACCACATGTTCAGCTCCGGCCGAACGAAAGGTGACCTCAGGCCTCAAGGTAAGTTCCAGTGTTTCACGTCGGGGGAGTTGGGTGTGCAGTGGTTTCCAACGAGGCCATACTCCACCACGGAGTGCCTTCACTCTGCGACGCTCCTGGGGGCACACAGGATAGGAGCTCGTTCGCCAAGTTCGCAGGATGACTTCTCTCCGTGCCGGAACGGCGGCTCCTGGCTTCTGAGGAACCTTAGCCTCAACAGGGCCCTGGAGAAAGCTCTTCCCATTCATAGCAAGGGCAACGTACTGCTCTCTGGCTTGCCTGGGTTGAGTGCCCCAGTCGTCAAAGAGCCTCGCGAAGGCAGTGCTGCGCAGACTCCCTTTGCCAGTCGCACGGCCTCCCTGACTGAAAGAGAACTGCAGTGCCAAAAGGCACCGTGCTGACGACTGGCTCCAGGAGGAGACTCGGGACAGCACTCTCACAGAAGCGAAAGCTAGGCTGTGGGCCCAGCCTGAGGAGCAGTACGTACGTTTGCCACACTTCTTTGCACAGCTAGGCGTGAGCCAGAGAGCCTTGGTCCCTGAGGCCTCCCTAAGGTACTGCCATACTTACCCAGTAGATCCCACGCAGAGGTCCCTGTGCCCAAAAGGGCCTCCATGGAAGGGCCCTGTTCCTCCCGTTGTGTTTCCTTGAGGTAATGAGAAACCACTGAGGATACCCGTATGAGCTCAGGTATGAAGCTGGGCGACCCTGGCCAAACCTTATTCCCCTCCGTGGTAGACGAGACAGTGGCGGGTCCTGAGCTGCCTGAAGCACACTCCTCGCGCGCACCTTCTCTTTGCTGCCGGAAGGCCTCACATAAGAAGTCTGAGTTGACTCGTGACGGAAGAAGTCTGAGTGTACTCGTGTGAGGCCTGCTGCTCTCAGTTCCTTGCTGGGAGCTTCAGCAGGAGCGCTCTGGAGCTCGCCGGCAGAAGAATTGTGAGTCCCCCCGCCCCACCCCGGCCTCAAGCAAAAGTCCAGATTTCCCCCGTTAGTAACACCTCGGAGCGCCAGAGGGAGCGGAGGGGCATGCCTTAACGGAATGCTTCGACCGTGGAAGGTATTTCACGAGACACTGTGCACTCACGTTCGTTGTAACAACTGTCAAAGGGCACTGTATGCCTTCCAACTCCTCGGCTGTGTTTGAGCCACAGGAAGTAAATGCGTTCGTTTGATTCAGCTCCGTGAATGTGCAACGATGATGGCGAAGCGCTGCCCTGTTCGCTCGAAAGCTCTCGTCTGTACGGCCTTCCAACGGCCTCAGGGTACGCAGTTGTAAACAGCCTTACATTCCATGCTGGTGTGCCCCCAATTAGGAATTTGGGCTCTTCTGTGAGACACCCACGTGCGTCCCAAATGAAACCGGGGGGCTCCCCCAGGACGTCTGCGTACGGCAGTCGGTTGCCAGCTGTTTACTTCCAGCCGGAGAAAGAAGAAGAGGACAGCTTTCCCAGGGACAATTCTGGACCCTTGGGACCATCCAGAGTCACCAAAGCCTAAACTTTGCACGGCCTGGGGAACGCTCTTCCTCATGTCCAGCAATCCCCACGTCAAAACCTTTCTCAGCAGAGGCAGGCACTCTCTCCCTTGTACTAGATAGCTCGGCAGAGCCTTCCGAGAAACATGCTGCGTCATTCAGCTTGAACGTGGGACGCGGAGGGGAGAGTACGCTTTCTCCCCGTTTGGAGGCGCCTTGCGCTTGGCTTCAAAGCTGCCTGAACAGCACTAGCGGCCCGACGTCTCTGCGCGGCAGGATTGTCGTTGTGGGCCGAGGCTGCGTGTTCTCTCAAAACGAAAACCGTGCTGGCGATCCCTTTCTAGGAACTCCTCCCACGGCACCACATGTTCAGCTCCGGCCGAACGAAAGGTGACCTCAGGCCTCAAGGTAAGTTCCAGTGTTTCACGTCGGGGGAGTTGGGTGTGCAGTGGTTTCCAACGAGGCCATACTCCACCACGGAGTGCCTTCACTCTGCGACGCTCCTGGGGGCACACAGGATAGGAGCTCGTTCGCCAAGTTCGCAGGATGACTTCTCTCCGTGCCGGAACGGCGGCTCCTGGCTTCTGAGGAACCTTAGCCTCAACAGGGCCCTGGAGAAAGCTCTTCACATTCATAGCAAGGGCAACGTACTGCTCTCTGGCTTGCCTGGGTTGAGTGCCCCAGTCGTCAAAGAGCCTCGCGAAGGCAGTGCTGCGCAGACTCCCTTTGCCAGTGGCACGGCCTCCCTGACTGAAAGAGAACTGCAGTGCCAAAAGGCACCGTGCTGACGACTGGCTCCAGGAGGAGACTCGGGACAGCACTCTCAGAGAAGCGAAAGCTAGGCTGTGGGCCCAGCCTGAGGAGCAGTACGTACGTTTGCCACACTTCTTTGCACAGCTAGGCGTGAGCCAGAGAGCCTTGGTCCCTGAGGCCTCCCTAAGGTACTGCCATACTTACCCAGTAGATCCCACGCAGAGGTCCCTGTGCCCAAAAGGGCCTCCATGGAAGGGCCCTGTTCCTCCCGTTGTGTTTCCTTGAGGTAATGAGAAACCACTGAGGATACCCGTATGAGCTCAGGTATGAAGCTGGGCGACCCTGGCCAAACCTTATTCCCCTCCGTGGTAGACGAGACAGTGGCGGGTCCTGAGCTTCCTGAAGCACACTCCTCGCGCGCACCTTCTCTTTGCTGCCGGAAGGCCTCACATAAGAAGTCTGAGTTGACTCGTGACAGAAGAAGTCTGAGTGTACTCGTGTGAGGCCTGCTGCTCTCAGTTCCTTGCTGGGAGCTTCAGCAGGAGCGCTCTGGAGCTCGACGGCAAAAGTCCAGATTTCCCCCGTTAGTAACACCTCGGAGCGCCAGAGGGAGCGGAGGGGCATGCCTTAACAGAATGCTTCGACCGTGGAAGGTATTTCACGAGACACTGTGCACTCACGTTCGTTGTAACAACTGTCAAAGGGCACTGTATGCCTTCCAACTCCTCGGCTGTGTTTGAGCCACAGGAAGTAAATGCGTTCGTTTGATTCAGCTCCGTGAACGGGCAACGATGATGGCGAAGCGCTGCCCTGTTCGCTCGAAAGCTCTCGTCTGTACGGCCTTCCAACGGCCTCAGGGTACGCAGTTGTAAACAGCCTTACATTCCATGCTGGTGTGCCCCCAATTAGGAATTTGGGCTCTTCTGTGAGACACCCACGTGCGTCCCAAATGAAACCGGGGGGCTCCCCCAGGACGTCTGCGTACGGCAGTCGGTTGCCAGCTGTTTACTTCCAGCCGGAGAAAGAAGAAGAGGACAGCTTTCCCAGGGACAATTCTGGACCCTTGGGACCATCCAGAGTCACCAAAGCCTAAACTTTGCACGGCCTGGGGAACGCTCTTCCGCCTGTCCAGCAATCCCCACGTCAAAACCTTTCTCAGCAGAGGCAGGCACTCTCTCCCTTGTACTAGATAGCTCGGCAGAGCCTTCCGAGAAACATGCTGCGTCATTCAGCTTGAACGTGGGACGCGGAGGGGAGAGTACGCTTTCTCCCCGTTTGGAGGCGCCTTGCGCTTGGCTTCAAAGCTGCCTGAACAGCACTAGCGGCCCGACGTCTCTGCACGGCAGGATTGTCGTTGTGGGCCGAGGCTGCGTGTTCTCTCAAAACGAAAACCGTGCTGGCGATCCCTTTCTAGGAACTCCTCCCACGGCACCACATGTTCAGCTCCGGCCGAACGAAAGGTGACCTCAGGCCTCAAGGTAAGTTCCAGTGTTTCACGTCGGGGGAGTTGGGTGTGCAGTGGTTTCCAACGAGGCCATACTCCACCACGGAGTGCCTTCACTCTGCGACGCTCCTGGGGGCACACAGGATAGGAGCTCGTTCGCCAAGTTCGCAGGATGACTTCTCTCCGTGCCGGAACGGCGGCTCCTGGCTTCTGAGGAACCTTAGCCTCAACAGGGCCCTGGAGAAAGCTCTTCACATTCATAGCAAGGGCAACGTACTGCTCTCTGGCTTGCCTGGGTTGAGTGCCCCAGTCGTCAAAGAGCCTCGCGAAGGCAGTGCTGCGCAGACTCCCTTTGCCAGTCGCACGGCCTCCCTGACTGAAAGAGAACTGCAGTGCCAAAAGGCACCGTGCTGACGACTGGCTCCAGGAGGAGACTCGGGACAGCACTCTCAGAGAAGCGAAAGCTAGGCTGTGGGCCCAGCCTGAGGAGCAGTACGTACGTTTGCCACACTTCTTTGCACAGCTAGGCGTGAGCCAGAGAGCCTTGGTCCCTGAGGCCTCCCTAAGGTACTGCCATACTTACCCAGTAGATCCCACGCAGAGGTCCCTGTGCCCAAAAGGGCCTCCATGGAAGGGCCCTGTTCCTCCCGTTGTGTTTCCTTGAGGTAATGAGAAACCACTAAGGATACCCGTATGAGCTCAGGTATGAAGCTGGGCGACCCTGGCCAAACCTTATTCCCCTCCGTGGTAGACGAGACAGTGGCGGGTCCTGAGCTGCCTGAAGCACACTCCTCGCGCGCACCTTCTCTTTGCTGCCGGAAGGCCTCACATAAGAAGTCTGAGTTGACCCGTGACGGAAGAAGTATGAGTGTACTCCTGTGAGGCCTGCTGCTCTCAGTTCCTTGCTGGGAGCTTCAGCAGGAGCGCTCTGGAGCTCGACGGCAAAAGTCCAGATTTCCCCCGTTAGTAACACCTCGGAGCGCCAGAGGGAGCGGAGGGGCATGCCTTAACGGAATGCTTCGACCGTGGAAGGTATTTCACGAGACACTGTGCACTCACGTTCGTTGTAACAACTGTCAAAGGGCACTGTATGCCTTCCAACTCCTCGGCTGTGTTTGAGCCACAGGAAGTAAATGCGTTCCTTTGATTCAGCTCCGTGAATGTGCAACGATGATGGCGAAGCGCTGCCCTGTTCGCTCGAAAGCTCTCGTCTGTACGGCCTTCCAACGGCCTCAGGGTACGCAGTTGTAAACAGCCTTACATTCCATGCTGGTGTGCCCCCAATTAGGAATTTGGGCTCTTCTGTGAGACACCCACGTGCGTCCCAAATGAAACCGGGGGGCTCCCCCAGGACGTCTGCGTACGGCAGTCGGTTGCCAGCTGTTTACTTCCAGCCGGAGAAAGAAGAAGAGGACAGCTTTCCCAGGGACAATTCTGGACCCTTGGGACTATCCAGAGTCACCAAAGCCTAAACTTTGCACGGCCTGGGGAACGCTCTTCCGCCTGTCCAGCAATCCCCACGTCAAAACCTTTCTCAGCAGAGGCAGGCACTCTCTCCCTTGTACTAGATAGCTCGGCAGAGCCTTCCGAGAAACATGCTGCGTCATTCAGCTTGAACGTGGGACGCGGAGGGGAGAGTACGCTTTCTCCCCGTTTGGAGGCGCCTTGCGCTTGGCTTCAAAGCTGCCTGAACAGCACTAGCGGCCCGACGTCTCTGCGCGGCAGGATTGTCGTTGTGGGCCGAGGCTGCGTGTTCTCTCAAAACGAAAACCGTGCTGGCGATCCCTTTCTAGGAACTCCTCCCACGGCACCACATGTTCAGCTCCGGCCGAACGAAAGGTGACCTCAGGCCTCAAGGTAAGTTCCAGTGTTTCACGTCGGGGGAGTTGGGTGTGCAGTGGTTTCCAACGAGGCCATACTCCACCACGGAGTGCCTTCACTCTGCGACGCTCCTGGGGGCACACAGGATAGGAGCTCGTTCGCCAAGTTCGCAGGATGACTTCTCTCCGTGCCGGAACGGCGGCTCCTGGCTTCTGAGGAACCTTAGCCTCAACAGGGCCCTGGAGAAAGCTCTTCACATTCATAGCAAGGGCAACGTACTGCTCTCTGTCTTGCCTGGGTTGAGTGCCCCAGTCGTCAAAGAGCCTCGCGAAGGCAGTGCTGCGCAGACTCCCTTTGCCAGTCGCACGGCCTCCCTGACTGAAAGAGAACTGCAGTGCCAAAAGGCACCGTGCTGACGACTGGCTCCAGGAGGAGACTCGGGACAGCACTCTCACAGAAGCGAAAGCTAGGCTGTGGGCCCAGCCTGAGGAGCAGTACGTACGTTTGCCACACTTCTTTGCACAGCTAGGCGTGAGCCAGAGAGCCTTGGTCCCTGAGGCCTCCCTAAGGTACTGCCATACTTACCCAGTAGATCCCACGCAGAGGTCCCTGTGCCCAAAAGGGCCTCCATGGAAGGGCCCTGTTCCTCCCGTTGTGTTTCCTTGAGGTAATGAGAAACCACTGAGGATACCCGTATGAGCTCAGGTATGAAGCTGGGCGACCCTGGCCAAACCTTATTCCCCTCCGTGGTAGACGAGACAGTGGCGGGTCCTGAGCTGCCTGAAGCACACTCCTCGCGCGCACCTTCTCTTTGCTGCCGGAAGGCCTCACATGAGAAGTCTGAGTTGACTCGTGACAGAAGAAGTCTGAGTGTACTCGTGTGAGGCCTGCTGCTCTCAGTTCCTTGCTGGGAGCTTCAGCAGGAGCGCTCTGGAGCTCGACGGCAAAAGTCCAGATTTCCCCCGTTAGTAACACCTCGGAGCGCCAGAGGGAGCGGAGGGGCATGCCTTAACAGAATGCTTCGACCGTGGAAGGTATTTCACGAGACACTGTGCACTCACGTTCGTTGTAACAACTGTCAAAGGGCACTGTATGCCTTCCAACTCCTCGGCTGTGTTTGAGCCACAGGAAGTAAATGCGTTCGTTTGATTCAGCTCCGTGAATGTGCAACGATGATGGCGAAGCGCTGCCCTGTTCGCTCGAAAGCTCTCGTCTGTACGGCCTTCCAACGGCCTCAGGGTACGCAGTTGTAAACAGCCTTACATTCCATGCTGGTGTGCCCCCAATTAGGAATTTGGGCTCTTCTGTGAGACACCCACGTGCGTCCCAAATGAAACCGGGGGGCTCCCCCAGGACGTCTGCGTACGGCAGTCGGTTGCCAGCTGTTTACTTCCAGCCGGAGAAAGAAGAAGAGGACAGCTTTCCCAGGGACAATTCTGGACCCTTGGGACCATCCAGAGTCACCAAAGCCTAAACTTTGCACGGCCTGGGGAACGCTCTTCCGCCTGTCCAGCAATCCCCACGTCAAAACCTTTCTCAGCAGAGGCAGGCACTCTCTCCCTTGTACTAGATAGCTCGGCAGAGCCTTCCGAGAAACATGCTGCGTCATTCAGCTTGAACGTGGGACGCGGAGGGGAGAGTACGCTTTCTCCCCGTTTGGAGGCGCCTTGCGCTTGGCTTCAAAGCTGCCTGAACAGCACTAGCGGCCCGACGTCTCTGCACGGCAGGATTGTCGTTGTGGGCCGAGGCTGCGTGTTCTCTCAAAACGAAAACCGTGCTGGCGATCCCTTTCTAGGAACTCCTCCCACGGCACCACATGTTCAGCTCCGGCCGAACGAAAGGTGACCTCAGGCCTCAAGGTAAGTTCCAGTGTTTCACGTCGGGGGAGTTGGGTGTGCAGTGGTTTCCAACGAGGCCATACTCCACCACGGAGTGCCTTCACTCTGCGACGCTCCTGGGGGCACACAGGATAGGATCTCGTTCGCCAAGTTCGCAGGATGACTTCTCTCCGTGCCGGAACGGCGGCTCCTGGCTTCTGAGGAACCTTAGCCTCAACAGGGCCCTGGAGAAAGCTCTTCACATTCATAGCAAGGGCAACGTACTGCTCTCTGGCTTGCCTGGGTTGAGTGCCCCAGTCGTCAAAGAGCCTCGCGAAGGCAGTGCTGCGCAGACTCCCTTTGCCAGTCGCACGGCCTCCCTGACTGAAAGACAACTGCAGTGCCAAAAGGCACCGTGCTGACGACTGGCTCCAGGAGGAGACTCGGGACAGCACTCTCACAGACGCGAAAGCTAGGCTGTGGGCCCAGCCTGAGGAGCAGTACGTACGTTTGCCACACTTCTTTGCACAGCTAGGCGTGAGCCAGAGAGCCTTGGTCCCTGAGGCCTCCCTAAGGTACTGCCATACTTACCCAGTAGATCCCACGCAGAGGTCCCTGTGCCCAAAAGGGCCTCCATGGAAGGGCCCTGTTCCTCCCGTTGTGTTTCCTTGAGGTAATGAGAAACCACTGAGGATACCCGTATGAGCTCAGGTATGAAGCTGGGCGACCCTGGCCAAACCTTATTCCCCTCCGTGGTAGACGAGACAGTGGCGGGTCCTGAGCTGCCTGAAGCACACTCCTCGCGCGCACCTTCTCTTTGCTGCCGGAAGGCCTCACATAAGAAGTCTGAGTTGACTCGTGACAGAAGAAGTCTGAGTGTACTCGTGTGAGGCCTGCTGCTCTCAGTTCCTTGCTGGGAGCTTCAGCAGGAGCGCTCTGGAGCTCGCCGGCAGAAGAATTGTGAGTCCCCCCGCCCCACCCCGGCCTCAAGCAAAAGTCCAGATTTCCCCCGTTAGTAACACCTCGGAGCGCCAGAGGGAGCGGAGGGGCATGCCTTAACGGAATGCTTCGACCGTGGAAGGTATTTCACGAGACACTGTGCACTCACGTTCGTTGTAACAACTGTCAAAGGGCACTGTATGCCTTCCAACTCCTCGGCTGTGTTTGAGCCACAGGAAGTAAATGCGTTCGTTTGATTCAGCTCCGTGAATGTGCAACGATGATGGCGAAGCGCTGCCCTGTTCGCTCGAAAGCTCTCGTCTGTGCGGCCTTCCAACGGCCTCAGGGTACGCAGTTGTAAACAGCCTTACATTCCATGCTGGTGTGCCCCCAATTAGGAATTTGGGCTCTTCTGTGAGACACCCACGTGCGTCCCAAATGAAACCGGGGGGCTCCCCCAGGACGTCTGCGTACGGCAGTCGGTTGCCAGCTGTTTACTTCCAGCCGGAGAAAGAAGAAGAGGACAGCTTTCCCAGGGACAATTCTGGACCCTTGGGACCATCCAGAGTCACCAAAGCCTAAACTTTGCACGGCCTGGGGAACGCTCTTCCGCCTGTCCAGCAATCCCCACGTCAAAACCTTTCTCAGCAGAGGCAGGCACTCTCTCCCTTGTACTAGATAGCTCGGCAGAGCCTTCCGAGAAACATGCTGCGTCATTCAGCTTGAACGTGGGACGCGGAGGGGAGAGTACGCTTTCTCCCCGTTTGGAGGCGCCTTGCGCTTGGCTTCAAAGCTGCCTGAACAGCACTAGCGGCCCGACGTCTCTGCGCGGCAGGATTGTCGTTGTGGGCCGAGGCTGCGTGTTCTCTCAAAACGAAAACCGTGCTGGCGATCCCTTTCTAGGAACTCCTCCCACGGCACCACATGTTCAGCTCCGGCCGAACGAAAGGTGACCTCAGGCCTCAAGGTAAGTTCCAGTGTTTCACGTCGGGGGAGTTGGGTGTGCAGTGGTTTCCAACGAGGCCATACTCCACCACGGAGTGCCTTCACTCTGCGACGCTCCTGGGGGCACACAGGATAGGAGCTCGTTCGCCAAGTTCGCAGGATGACTTCTCTCCGTGCCGGAACGGCGGCTCCTGGCTTCTGAGGAACCTTAGCCTCAACAGGGCCCTGGAGAAAGCTCTTCCCATTCATAGCAAGGGCAACGTACTGCTCTCTGTCTTGCCTGGGTTGAGTGCCCCAGTCGTCAAAGAGCCTCGCGAAGGCAGTGCTGCGCAGACTCCCTTTGCCAGTCGCACGGCCTCCCTGACTGAAAGAGAACTGCAGTGCCAAAAGGCACCGTGCTGACGACTGGCTCCAGGAGGAGACTCGGGACAGCACTCTCAGAGAAGCGAAAGCTAGGCTGTGGGCCCAGCCTGAGGAGCAGTACGTACGTTTGCCACACTTCTTTGCACAGCTAGGCGTGAGCCAGAGAGCCTTGGTCCCTGAGGCCTCCCTAAGGTACTGCCATACTTACCCAGTAGATCCCACGCAGAGGTCCCTGTGCCCAAAAGGGCCTCCATGGAAGGGCCCTGTTCCTCCCGTTGTGTTTCCTTGAGGTAATGAGAAACCACTGAGGATACCCGTATGAGCTCAGGTATGAAGCTGGGCGACCCTGGCCAAACCTTATTCCCCTCCGTGGTAGACGAGACAGTGGCGGGTCCTGAGCTGCCTGAAGCACACTCCTCGCGCGCACCTTCTCTTTGCTGCCGGAAGGCCTCACATGAGAAGTCTGAGTTGACTCGTGACAGAAGAAGTCTGAGTGTACTCGTGTGAGGCCTGCTGCTCTCAGTTCCTTGCTGGGAGCTTCAGCAGGAGCGCTCTGGAGCTCGCCGGCAGAAGAATTGTGAGTCCCCCCGCCCCACCCCGGCCTCAAGCAAAAGTCCAGATTTCCCCGGTTAGTAACACCTCGGAGCGCCAGAGGGAGCGGAGGGGCATGCCTTAACGGAATGCTTCGACCGTGGAAGGTATTTCACGAGACACTGTGCACTCACGTTCGTTGTAACAACTGTCAAAGGGCACTGTATGCCTTCCAACTCCTCGGCTGTGTTTGAGCCACAGGAAGTAAATGCGTTCGTTTGATTCAGCTCCGTGAATGTGCAACGATGATGGCGAAGCGCTGCCCTGTTCGCTCGAAAGCTCTCGTCTGTGCGGCCTTCCAACGGCCTCAGGGTACGCAGTTGTAAACAGCCTTACATTCCATGCTGGTGTGCCCCCAATTAGGAATTTGGGCTCTTCTGTGAGACACCCACGTGCGTCCCAAATGAAACCGGGGGGCTCCCCCAGGACGTCTGCGTACGGCAGTCGGTTGCCAGCTGTTTACTTCCAGCCGGAGAAAGAAAAAGAGGACAGCTTTCCCAGGGACAATTCTGGACCCTTGGGACCATCCAGAGTCACCAAAGCCTAAACTTTGCACGGCCTGGGGAACGCTCTTCCTCATGTCCAGCAATCCCCACGTCAAAACCTTTCTCAGCAGAGGCAGGCACTCTCTCCCTTGTACTAGATAGCTCGGCAGAGCCTTCCGAGAAACATGCTGCGTCATTCAGCTTGAACGTGGGACGCGGAGGGGAGAGTACGCTTTCTCCCCGTTTGGAGGCGCCTTGCGCTTGGCTTCAAAGCTGCCTGAACAGCACTAGCGGCCCGACGTCTCTGCACGGCAGGATTTTCGTTGTGGGCCGAGGCTGCGTGTTCTCTCAAAACGAAAACCGTGCTGGCGATCCCTTTCTAGGAACTCCTCCCACGGCACCACATGTTCAGCTCCGGCCGAACGAAAGGTGACCTCAGGCCTCAAGGTAAGTTCCAGTGTTTCACGTCGGGGGAGTTGGGTGTGCAGTGGTTTCCAACGAGGCCATACTCCACCACGGAGTGCCTTCACTCTGCGACGCTCCTGGGGGCACACAGGATAGGAGCTCGTTCGCCAAGTTCGCAGGATGACTTCTCTCCGTGCCGGAACGGCGGCTCCTGGCTTCTGAGGAACCTTAGCCTCAACAGGGCCCTGGAGAAAGCTCTTCACATTCATAGCAAGGGCAACGTACTGCTCTCTGGCTTGCCTGGGTTGAGTGCCCCAGTCGTCAAAGAGCCTCGCGAAGGCAGTGCTGCGCAGACTCCCTTTGCCAGTCGCACGGCCTCCCTGACTGAAAGACAACTGCAGTGCCAAAAGGCACCGTGCTGACGACTGGCTCCAGGAGGAGACTCGGGACAGCACTCTCACAGACGCGAAAGCTAGGCTGTGGGCCCAGCCTGAGGAGCAGTACGTACGTTTGCCACACTTCTTTGCACAGCTAGGCGTGAGCCAGAGAGCCTTGGTCCCTGAGGCCTCCCTAAGGTACTGCCATACTTACCCAGTAGATCCCACGCAGAGGTCCCTGTGCCCAAAAGGGCCTCCATGGAAGGGCCCTGTTCCTCCCGTTGTGTTTCCTTGAGGTAATGAGAAACCACTGAGGATACCCGTATGAGCTCAGGTATGAAGCTGGGCGACCCTGGCCAAACCTTATTCCCCTCCGTGGTAGACGAGACAGTGGCGGGTCCTGAGCTGCCTGAAGCACACTCCTCGCGCGCACCTTCTCTTTGCTGCCGGAAGGCCTCACATAAGAAGTCTGAGTTGACTCGTGACAGAAGAAGTCTGAGTGTACTCGTGTGAGGCCTGCTGCTCTCAGTTCCTTGCTGGGAGCTTCAGCAGGAGCGCTCTGGAGCTCGCCGGCAGAAGAATTGTGAGTCCCCCCGCCCCACCCCGGCCTCAAGCAAAAGTCCAGATTTCCCCCGTTAGTAACACCTCGGAGCGCCAGAGGGAGCGGAGGGGCATGCCTTAACGGAATGCTTCGACCGTGGAAGGTATTTCACGAGACACTGTGCACTCACGTTCGTTGTAACAACTGTCAAAGGGCACTGTATGCCTTCCAACTCCTCGGCTGTGTTTGAGCCACAGGAAGTAAATGCGTTCGTTTGATTCAGCTCCGTGAATGTGCAACGATGATGGCGAAGCGCTGCCCTGTTCGCTCGAAAACTCTCGTCTGTGCGGCCTTCCAACGGCCTCAGGGTACGCAGTTGTAAACAGCCTTACATTCCATGCTGGTGTGCCCCCAATTAGGAATTTGGGCTCTTCTGTGAGACACCCACGTGCGTCCCAAATGAAACCGGGGGGCTCCCCCAGGACGTCTGCGTACGGCAGTCGGTTGCCAGCTGTTTACTTCCAGCCGGAGAAAGAAGAAGAGGACAGCTTTCCCAGGGACAATTCTGGACCCTTGGGACCATCCAGAGTCACCAAAGCCTAAACTTTGCACGGCCTGGGGAACGCTCTTCCGCCTGTCCAGCAATCCCCACGTCAAAACCTTTCTCAGCAGAGGCAGGCACTCTCTCCCTTGTACTAGATAGCTCGGCAGAGCCTTCCGAGAAACATGCTGCGTCATTCAGCTTGAACGTGGGACGCGGAGGGGAGAGTACGCTTTCTCCCCGTTTGGAGGCGCCTTGCGCTTGGCTTCAAAGCTGCCTGAACAGCACTAGCGGCCCGACGTCTCTGCACGGCAGGATTGTCGTTGTGGGCCGAGGCTGCGTGTTCTCTCAAAACGAAAACCGTGCTGGCGATCCCTTTCTAGGAACTCCTCCCACGGCACCACATGTTCAGCTCCGGCCGAACGAAAGGTGACCTCAGGCCTCAAGGTAAGTTCCAGTGTTTCACGTCGGGGGAGTTGGGTGTGCAGTGGTTTCCAACGAGGCCATACTCCACCACGGAGTGCCTTCACTCTGCGACGCTCCTGGGGGCACACAGGATAGGAGCTCGTTCGCCAAGTTCGCAGGATGACTTCTCTCCGTGCCGGAACGGCGGCTCCTGGCTTCTGAGGAACCTTAGCCTCAACAGGGCCCTGGAGAAAGCTCTTCACATTCATAGCAAGGGCAACGTACTGCTCTCTGGCTTGCCTGGGTTGAGTGCCCCAGTCGTCAAAGAGCCTCGCGAAGGCAGTGCTGCGCAGACTCCCTTTGCCAGTCGCACGGCCTCCCTGACTGAAAGAGAACTGCAGTGCCAAGAGGCACCGTGCTGACGACTGGCTCCAGGAGGAGACTCGGGACAGCACTCTCAGAGAAGCGAAAGCTAGGCTGTGGGCCCAGCCTGAGGAGCAGTACGTACGTTTGCCACACTTCTTTGCACAGCTAGGCGTGAGCCAGAGAGCCTTGGTCCCTGAGGCCTCCCTAAGGTACTGCCATACTTACCCAGTAGATCCCACGCAGAGGTCCCTGTGCCCAAAAGGGCCTCCATGGAAGGGCCCTGTTCCTCCCGTTGTGTTTCCTTGAGGTAATGAGAAACCACTGAGGATACCCGTATGAGCTCAGGTATGAAGCTGGGCGACCCTGGCCAAACCTTATTCCCCTCCGTGGTAGACGAGACAGTGGCGGGTCCTGAGCTGCCTGAAGCACACTCCTCGCGCGCACCTTCTCTTTGCTGCCGGAAGGCCTCACATAAGAAGTCTGAGTTGACTCGTGACGGAAGAAGTCTGAGTGTACTCGTGTGAGGCCTGCTGCTCTCAGTTCCTTGCTGGGAGCTTCAGCAGGAGCGCTCTGGAGCTCGCCGGCAGAAGAATTGTGAGTCCCCCCGCCCCACCCCGGCCTCAAGCAAAAGTCCAGATTTCCCCCGTTAGTAACACCTCGGAGCGCCAGAGGGAGCGGAGGGGCATGCCTTAACGGAATGCTTCGACCGTGGAAGGTATTTCACGAGACACTGTGCACTCACGTTCGTTGTAACAACTGTCAAAGGGCACTGTATGCCTTCCAACTCCTCGGCTGTGTTTGAGCCACAGGAAGTAAATGCGTTCGTTTGATTCAGCTCCGTGAACGGGCAACGATGATGGCGAAGCGCTGCCCTGTTCGCTCGAAAGCTCTCGTCTGTGCGGCCTTCCAACGGCCTCAGGGTACGCAGTTGTAAACAGTCTTACATTCCATGCTGGTGTGCCCCCAATTAGGAATTTGGGCTCTTCTGTGAGACACCCACGTGCGTCCCAAATGAAACCGGGGGGCTCCCCCAGGACGTCTGCGTACGGCAGTCGGTTGCCAGCTGTTTACTTCCAGCCGGAGAAAGAAAAAGAGGACAGCTTTCCCAGGGACAATTCTGGACCCTTGGGACCATCCAGAGTCACCAAAGCCTAAACTTTGCACGGCCTGGGGAACGCTCTTCCGCCTGTCCAGCAATCCCCACGTCAAAACCTTTCTCAGCAGAGGCAGGCACTCTCTCCCTTGTACTAGATAGCTCGGCAGAGCCTTCCGAGAAACATGCTGCGTCATTCAGCTTGAACGTGGGACGCGGAGGGGAGAGTACGCTTTCTCCCCGTTTGGAGGCGCCTTGCGCTTGGCTTCAAAGCTGCCTGAACAGCACTAGCGGCCCGACGTCTCTGCACGGCAGGATTGTCGTTGTGGGCCGAGGCTGCGTGTTCTCTCAAAACGAAAACCGTGCTGGCGATCCCTTTCTAGGAACTCCTCCCACGGCACCACATGTTCAGCTCCGGCCGAACGAAAGGTGACCTCAGGCCTCAAGGTAAGTTCCAGTGTTTCACGTCGGGGGAGTTGGGTGTGCAGTGGTTTCCAACGAGGCCATACTCCACCACGGAGTGCCTTCACTCTGCGACGCTCCTGGGGGCACACAGGATAGGATCTCGTTCGCCAAGTTCGCAGGATGACTTCTCTCCGTGCCGGAACGGCGGCTCCTGGCTTCTGAGGAACCTTAGCCTCAACAGGGCCCTGGAGAAAGCTCTTCACATTCATAGCAAGGGCAACGTACTGCTCTCTGGCTTGCCTGGGTTGAGTGCCCCAGTCGTCAAAGAGCCTCGCGAAGGCAGTGCTGCGCAGACTCCCTTTGCCAGTCGCACGGCCTCCCTGACTGAAAGACAACTGCAGTGCCAAAAGGCACCGTGCTGACGACTGGCTCCAGGAGGAGACTCGGGACAGCACTCTCACAGACGCGAAAGCTAGGCTGTGGGCCCAGCCTGAGGAGCAGTACGTACGTTTGCCACACTTCTTTGCACAGCTAGGCGTGAGCCAGAGAGCCTTGGTCCCTGAGGCCTCCCTAAGGTACTGCCATACTTACCCAGTAGATCCCACGCAGAGGTCCCTGTGCCCAAAAGGGCCTCCATGGAAGGGCCCTGTTCCTCCCGTTGTGTTTCCTTGAGGTAATGAGAAACCACTGAGGATACCCGTATGAGCTCAGGTATGAAGCTGGGCGACCCTGGCCAAACCTTATTCCCCTCCGTGGTAGACGAGACAGTGGCGGGTCCTGAGCTGCCTGAAGCACACTCCTCGCGCGCACCTTCTCTTTGCTGCCGGAAGGCCTCACATAAGAAGTCTGAGTTGACTCGTGACAGAAGAAGTCTGAGTGTACTCGTGTGAGGCCTGCTGCTCTCAGTTCCTTGCTGGGAGCTTCAGCAGGAGCGCTCTGGAGCTCGCCGGCAGAAGAATTGTGAGTCCCCCCGCCCCACCCCGGCCTCAAGCAAAAGTCCAGATTTCCCCCGTTAGTAACACCTCGGAGCGCCAGAGGGAGCGGAGGGGCATGCCTTAACGGAATGCTTCGACCGTGGAAGGTATTTCACGAGACACTGTGCACTCACGTTCGTTGTAACAACTGTCAAAGGGCACTGTATGCCTTCCAACTCCTCGGCTGTGTTTGAGCCACAGGAAGTAAATGCGTTCGTTTGATTCAGCTCCGTGAATGTGCAACGATGATGGCGAAGCGCTGCCCTGTTCGCTCGAAAGCTCTCGTCTGTGCGGCCTTCCAACGGCCTCAGGGTACGCAGTTGTAAACAGCCTTACATTCCATGCTGGTGTGCCCCCAATTAGGAATTTGGGCTCTTCTGTGAGACACCCACGTGCGTCCCAAATGAAACCGGGGGGCTCCCCCAGGACGTCTGCGTACGGCAGTCGGTTGCCAGCTGTTTACTTCCAGCCGGAGAAAGAAGAAGAGGACAGCTTTCCCAGGGACAATTCTGGACCCTTGGGACCATCCAGAGTCACCAAAGCCTAAACTTTGCACGGCCTGGGGAACGCTCTTCCTCATGTCCAGCAATCCCCACGTCAAAACCTTTCTCAGCAGAGGCAGGCACTCTCTCCCTTGTACTAGATAGCTCGGCAGAGCCTTCCGAGAAACATGCTGCGTCATTCAGCTTGAACGTGGGACGCGGAGGGGAGAGTACGCTTTCTCCCCGTTTGGAGGCGCCTTGCGCTTGGCTTCAAAGCTGCCTGAACAGCACTAGCGGCCCGACGTCTCTGCACGGCAGGATTGTCGTTGTGGGCCGAGGCTGCGTGTTCTCTCAAAACGAAAACCGTGCTGGCGATCCCTTTCTAGGAACTCCTCCCACGGCACCACATGTTCAGCTCCGGCCGAACGAAAGGTGACCTCAGGCCTCAAGGTAAGTTCCAGTGTTTCACGTCGGGGGAGTTGGGTGTGCAGTGGTTTCCAACGAGGCCATACTCCACCACGGAGTGCCTTCACTCTGCGACGCTCCTGGGGGCACACAGGATAGGATCTCGTTCGCCAAGTTCGCAGGATGACTTCTCTCCGTGCCGGAACGGCGGCTCCTGGCTTCTGAGGAACCTTAGCCTCAACAGGGCCCTGGAGAAAGCTCTTCAC
This sequence comes from Globicephala melas, assembly GCF_963455315.2. Lineage (NCBI taxonomy): Eukaryota > Metazoa > Chordata > Mammalia > Artiodactyla > Delphinidae > Globicephala > Globicephala melas. The sequence goes on from NW_027207257.1 coordinate 67,692, forward strand.
ATTCATAGCAAGGGCAACGTACTGCTCTCTGGCTTGCCTGGGTTGAGTGCCCCAGTCGTCAAAGAGCCTCGCGAAGGCAGTGCTGCGCAGACTCCCTTTGCCAGTCGCACGGCCTCCCTGACTGAAAGACAACTGCAGTGCCAAAAGGCACCGTGCTGACGACTGGCTCCAGGAGGAGACTCGGGACAGCACTCTCACAGAAGCGAAAGCTAGGCTGTGGGCCCAGCCTGAGGAGCAGTACGTACGTTTGCCACACTTCTTTGCACAGCTAGGCGTGAGCCAGAGAGCCTTGGTCCCTGAGGCCTCCCTAAGGTACTGCCATACTTACCCAGTAGATCCCACGCAGAGGTCCCTGTGCCCAAAAGGGCCTCCATGGAAGGGCCCTGTTCCTCCCGTTGTGTTTCCTTGAGGTAATGAGAAACCACTGAGGATACCCGTATGAGCTCAGGTATGAAGCTGGGCGACCCTGGCCAAACCTTATTCCCCTCCGTGGTAGACGAGACAGTGGCGGGTCCTGAGCTGCCTGAAGCACACTCCTCGCGCGCACCTTCTCTTTGCTGCCGGAAGGCCTCACATAAGAAGTCTGAGTTGACTCGTGACGGAAGAAGTCTGAGTGTACTCGTGTGAGGCCTGCTGCTCTCAGTTCCTTGCTGGGAGCTTCAGCAGGAGCGCTCTGGAGCTCGCCGGCAGAAGAATTGTGAGTCCCCCCGCCCCACCCCGGCCTCAAGCAAAAGTCCAGATTTCCCCCGTTAGTAACACCTCGGAGCGCCAGAGGGAGCGGAGGGGCATGCCTTAACGGAATGCTTCGACCGTGGAAGGTATTTCACGAGACACTGTGCACTCACGTTCGTTGTAACAACTGTCAAAGGGCACTGTATGCCTTCCAACTCCTCGGCTGTGTTTGAGCCACAGGAAGTAAATGCGTTCGTTTGATTCAGCTCCGTGAACGGGCAACGATGATGGCGAAGCGCTGCCCTGTTCGCTCGAAAGCTCTCGTCTGTGCGGCCTTCCAACGGCCTCAGGGTACGCAGTTGTAAACAGCCTTACATTCCATGCTGGTGTGCCCCCAATTAGGAATTTGGGCTCTTCTGTGAGACACCCACGTGCGTCCCAAATGAAACCGGGGGGCTCCCCCAGGACGTCTGCGTACGGCAGTCGGTTGCCAGCTGTTTACTTCCAGCCGGAGAAAGAAAAAGAGGACAGCTTTCCCAGGGACAATTCTGGACCCTTGGGACCATCCAGAGTCACCAAAGCCTAAACTTTGCACGGCCTGGGGAACGCTCTTCCGCCTGTCCAGCAATCCCCACGTCAAAACCTTTCTCAGCAGAGGCAGGCACTCTCTCCCTTGTACTAGATAGCTCGGCAGAGCCTTCCGAGAAACATGCTGCGTCATTCAGCTTGAACGTGGGACGCGGAGGGGAGAGTACGCTTTCTCCCCGTTTGGAGGCGCCTTGCGCTTGGCTTCAAAGCTGCCTGAACAGCACTAGCGGCCCGACGTCTCTGCACGGCAGGATTGTCGTTGTGGGCCGAGGCTGCGTGTTCTCTCAAAACGAAAACCGTGCTGGCGATCCCTTTCTAGGAACTCCTCCCACGGCACCACATGTTCAGCTCCGGCCGAACGAAAGGTGACCTCAGGCCTCAAGGTAAGTTCCAGTGTTTCACGTCGGGGGAGTTGGGTGTGCAGTGGTTTCCAACGAGGCCATACTCCACCACGGAGTGCCTTCACTCTGCGACGCTCCTGGGGGCACACAGGATAGGAGCTCGTTCGCCAAGTTCGCAGGATGACTTCTCTCCGTGCCGGAACGGCGGCTCCTGGCTTCTGAGGAACCTTAGCCTCAACAGGGCCCTGGAGAAAGCTCTTCACATTCATAGCAAGGGCAACGTACTGCTCTCTGGCTTGCCTGGGTTGAGTGCCCCAGTCGTCAAAGAGCCTCGCGAAGGCAGTGCTGCGCAGACTCCCTTTGCCAGTCGCACGGCCTCCCTGACTGAAAGACAACTGCAGTGCCAAGAGGCACCGTGCTGACGACTGGCTCCAGGAGGAGACTCGGGACAGCACTCTCACAGAAGCGAAAGCTAGGCTGTGGGCCCAGCCTGAGGAGCAGTACGTACGTTTGCCACACTTCTTTGCACAGCTAGGCGTGAGCCAGAGAGCCTTGGTCCCTGAGGCCTCCCTAAGGTACTGCCATACTTACCCAGTAGATCCCACGCAGAGGTCCCTGTGCCCAAAAGGGCCTCCATGGAAGGGCCCTGTTCCTCCCGTTGTGTTTCCTTGAGGTAATGAGAAACCACTGAGGATACCCGTATGAGCTCAGGTATGAAGCTGGGCGACCCTGGCCAAACCTTATTCCCCTCCGTGGTAGACGAGACAGTGGCGGGTCCTGAGCTGCCTGAAGCACACTCCTCGCGCGCACCTTCTCTTTGCTGCCGGAAGGCCTCACATAAGAAGTCTGAGTTGACTCGTGACGGAAGAAGTCTGAGTGTACTCGTGTGAGGCCTGCTGCTCTCAGTTCCTTGCTGGGAGCTTCAGCAGGAGCGCTCTGGAGCTCGCCGGCAGAAGAATTGTGAGTCCCCCCGCCCCACCCCGGCCTCAAGCAAAAGTCCAGATTTCCCCCGTTAGTAACACCTCGGAGCGCCAGAGGGAGCGGAGGGGCATGCCTTAACGGAATGCTTCGACCGTGGAAGGTATTTCACGAGACACTGTGCACTCACGTTCGTTGTAACAACTGTCAAAGGGCACTGTATGCCTTCCAACTCCTCGGCTGTGTTTGAGCCACAGGAAGTAAATGCGTTCGTTTGATTCAGCTCCGTGAACGGGCAACGATGATGGCGAAGCGCTGCCCTGTTCGCTCGAAAGCTCTCGTCTGTGCGGCCTTCCAACGGCCTCAGGGTACGCAGTTGTAAACAGCCTTACATTCCATGCTGGTGTGCCCCCAATTAGGAATTTGGGCTCTTCTGTGAGACACCCACGTGCGTCCCAAATGAAACCGGGGGGCTCCCCCAGGACGTCTGCGTACGGCAGTCGGTTGCCAGCTGTTTACTTCCAGCCGGAGAAAGAAAAAGAGGACAGCTTTCCCAGGGACAATTCTGGACCCTTGGGACCATCCAGAGTCACCAAAGCCTAAACTTTGCACGGCCTGGGGAACGCTCTTCCGCCTGTCCAGCAATCCCCACGTCAAAACCTTTCTCAGCAGAGGCAGGCACTCTCTCCCTTGTACTAGATAGCTCGGCAGAGCCTTCCGAGAAACATGCTGCGTCATTCAGCTTGAACGTGGGACGCGGAGGGGAGAGTACGCTTTCTCCCCGTTTGGAGGCGCCTTGCGCTTGGCTTCAAAGCTGCCTGAACAGCACTAGCGGCCCGACGTCTCTGCACGGCAGGATTGTCGTTGTGGGCCGAGGCTGCGTGTTCTCTCAAAACGAAAACCGTGCTGGCGATCCCTTTCTAGGAACTCCTCCCACGGCACCACATGTTCAGCTCCGGCCGAACGAAAGGTGACCTCAGGCCTCAAGGTAAGTTCCAGTGTTTCACGTCGGGGGAGTTGGGTGTGCAGTGGTTTCCAACGAGGCCATACTCCACCACGGAGTGCCTTCACTCTGCGACGCTCCTGGGGGCACACAGGATAGGATCTCGTTCGCCAAGTTCGCAGGATGACTTCTCTCCGTGCCGGAACGGCGGCTCCTGGCTTCTGAGGAACCTTAGCCTCAACAGGGCCCTGGAGAAAGCTCTTCACATTCATAGCAAGGGCAACGTACTGCTCTCTGGCTTGCCTGGGTTGAGTGCCCCAGTCGTCAAAGAGCCTCGCGAAGGCAGTGCTGCGCAGACTCCCTTTGCCAGTCGCACGGCCTCCCTGACTGAAAGAGAACTGCAGTGCCAAAAGGCACCGTGCTGACGACTGGCTCCAGGAGGAGACTCGGGACAGCACTCTCACAGAAGCGAAAGCTAGGCTGTGGGCCCAGCCTGAGGAGCAGTACGTACGTTTGCCACACTTCTTTGCACAGCTAGGCGTGAGCCAGAGAGCCTTGGTCCCTGAGGCCTCCCTAAGGTACTGCCATACTTACCCAGTAGATCCCACGCAGAGGTCCCTGTGCCCAAAAGGGCCTCCATGGAAGGGCCCTGTTCCTCCCGTTGTGTTTCCTTGAGGTAATGAGAAACCACTGAGGATACCCGTATGAGCTCAGGTATGAAGCTGGGCGACCCTGGCCAAACCTTATTCCCCTCCGTGGTAGACGAGACAGTGGCGGGTCCTGAGCTGCCTGAAGCACACTCCTCGCGCGCACCTTCTCTTTGCTGCCGGAAGGCCTCACATAAGAAGTCTGAGTTGACTCGTGACGGAAGAAGTCTGAGTGTACTCGTGTGAGGCCTGCTGCTCTCAGTTCCTTGCTGGGAGCTTCAGCAGGAGCGCTCTGGAGCTCGCCGGCAGAAGAATTGTGAGTCCCCCCGCCCCACCCCGGCCTCAAGCAAAAGTCCAGATTTCCCCGGTTAGTAACACCTCGGAGCGCCAGAGGGAGCGGAGGGGCATGCCTTAACGGAATGCTTCGACCGTGGAAGGTATTTCACGAGACACTGTGCACTCACGTTCGTTGTAACAACTGTCAAAGGGCACTGTATGCCTTCCAACTCCTCGGCTGTGTTTGAGCCACAGGAAGTAAATGCGTTCGTTTGATTCAGCTCCGTGAATGTGCAACGATGATGGCGAAGCGCTGCCCTGTTCGCTCGAAAGCTCTCGTCTGTGCGGCCTTCCAACGGCCTCAGGGTACGCAGTTGTAAACAGCCTTACATTCCATGCTGGTGTGCCCCCAATTAGGAATTTGGGCTCTTCTGTGAGACACCCACGTGCGTCCCAAATGAAACCGGGGGGCTCCCCCAGGACGTCTGCGTACGGCAGTCGGTTGCCAGCTGTTTACTTCCAGCCGGAGAAAGAAAAAGAGGACAGCTTTCCCAGGGACAATTCTGGACCCTTGGGACCATCCAGAGTCACCAAAGCCTAAACTTTGCACGGCCTGGGGAACGCTCTTCCGCCTGTCCAGCAATCCCCACGTCAAAACCTTTCTCAGCAGAGGCAGGCACTCTCTCCCTTGTACTAGATAGCTCGGCAGAGCCTTCCGAGAAACATGCTGCGTCATTCAGCTTGAACGTGGGACGCGGAGGGGAGAGTACGCTTTCTCCCCGTTTGGAGGCGCCTTGCGCTTGGCTTCAAAGCTGCCTGAACAGCACTAGCGGCCCGACGTCTCTGCACGGCAGGATTGTCGTTGTGGGCCGAGGCTGCGTGTTCTCTCAAAACGAAAACCGTGCTGGCGATCCCTTTCTAGGAACTCCTCCCACGGCACCACATGTTCAGCTCCGGCCGAACGAAAGGTGACCTCAGGCCTCAAGGTAAGTTCCAGTGTTTCACGTCGGGGGAGTTGGGTGTGCAGTGGTTTCCAACGAGGCCATACTCCACCACGGAGTGCCTTCACTCTGCGACGCTCCTGGGGGCACACAGGATAGGATCTCGTTCGCCAAGTTCGCAGGATGACTTCTCTCCGTGCCGGAACGGCGGCTCCTGGCTTCTGAGGAACCTTAGCCTCAACAGGGCCCTGGAGAAAGCTCTTCACATTCATAGCAAGGGCAACGTACTGCTCTCTGGCTTGCCTGGGTTGAGTGCCCCAGTCGTCAAAGAGCCTCGCGAAGGCAGTGCTGCGCAGACTCCCTTTGCCAGTCGCACGGCCTCCCTGACTGAAAGAGAACTGCAGTGCCAAAAGGCACCGTGCTGACGACTGGCTCCAGGAGGAGACTCGGGACAGCACTCTCACAGAAGCGAAAGCTAGGCTGTGGGCCCAGCCTGAGGAGCAGTACGTACGTTTGCCACACTTCTTTGCACAGCTAGGCGTGAGCCAGAGAGCCTTGGTCCCTGAGGCCTCCCTAAGGTACTGCCATACTTACCCAGTAGATCCCACGCAGAGGTCCCTGTGCCCAAAAGGGCCTCCATGGAAGGGCCCTGTTCCTCCCGTTGTGTTTCCTTGAGGTAATGAGAAACCACTGAGGATACCCGTATGAGCTCAGGTATGAAGCTGGGCGACCCTGGCCAAACCTTATTCCCCTCCGTGGTAGACGAGACAGTGGCGGGTCCTGAGCTGCCTGAAGCACACTCCTCGCGCGCACCTTCTCTTTGCTGCCGGAAGGCCTCACATAAGAAGTCTGAGTTGACTCGTGACGGAAGAAGTCTGAGTGTACTCGTGTGAGGCCTGCTGCTCTCAGTTCCTTGCTGGGAGCTTCAGCAGGAGCGCTCTGGAGCTCGCCGGCAGAAGAATTGTGAGTCCCCCCGCCCCACCCCGGCCTCAAGCAAAAGTCCAGATTTCCCCGGTTAGTAACACCTCGGAGCGCCAGAGGGAGCGGAGGGGCATGCCTTAACGGAATGCTTCGACCGTGGAAGGTATTTCACGAGACACTGTGCACTCACGTTCGTTGTAACAACTGTCAAAGGGCACTGTATGCCTTCCAACTCCTCGGCTGTGTTTGAGCCACAGGAAGTAAATGCGTTCGTTTGATTCAGCTCCGTGAATGTGCAACGATGATGGCGAAGCGCTGCCCTGTTCGCTCGAAAGCTCTCGTCTGTGCGGCCTTCCAACGGCCTCAGGGTACGCAGTTGTAAACAGCCTTACATTCCATGCTGGTGTGCCCCCAATTAGGAATTTGGGCTATTCTGTGAGACACCCACGTGCGTCCCAAATGAAACCGGGGGGCTCCCCCAGGACGTCTGCGTACGGCAGTCGGTTGCCAGCTGTTTACTTCCAGCCGGAGAAAGAAAAAGAGGACAGCTTTCCCACGGACAATTCTGGACCCTTGGGACCATCCAGAGTCACCAAAGCCTAAACTTTGCACGGCCTGGGGAACGCTCTTCCTCATGTCCAGCAATCCCCACGTCAAAACCTTTCTCAGCAGAGGCAGGCACTCTCTCCCTTGTACTAGATAGCTCGGCAGAGCCTTCCGAGAAACATGCTGCGTCATTCAGCTTGAACGTGGGACGCGGAGGGGAGAGTACGCTTTCTCCCCGTTTGGAGGCGCCTTGCGCTTGGCTTCAAAGCTGCCTGAACAGCACTAGCGGCCCGACGTCTCTGCACGGCAGGATTGTCGTTGTGGGCCGAGGCTGCGTGTTCTCTCAAAACGAAAACCGTGCTGGCGATCCCTTTCTAGGAACTCCTCCCACGGCACCACATGTTCAGCTCCGGCCGAACGAAAGGTGACCTCAGGCCTCAAGGTAAGTTCCAGTGTTTCACGTCGGGGGAGTTGGGTGTGCAGTGGTTTCCAACGAGGCCATACTCCACCACGGAGTGCCTTCACTCTGCGACGCTCCTGGGGGCACACAGGATAGGATCTCGTTCGCCAAGTTCGCAGGATGACTTCTCTCCGTGCCGGAACGGCGGCTCCTGGCTTCTGAGGAACCTTAGCCTCAACAGGGCCCTGGAGAAAGCTCTTCACATTCATAGCAAGGGCAACGTACTGCTCTCTGGCTTGCCTGGGTTGAGTGCCCCAGTCGTCAAAGAGCCTCGCGAAGGCAGTGCTGCGCAGACTCCCTTTGCCAGTCGCACGGCCTCCCTGACTGAAAGACAACTGCAGTGCCAAAAGGCACCGTGCTGACGACTGGCTCCAGGAGGAGACTCGGGACAGCACTCTCAGAGAAGCGAAAGCTAGGCTGTGGGCCCAGCCTGAGGAGCAGTACGTACGTTTGCCACACTTCTTTGCACAGCTAGGCGTGAGCCAGAGAGCCTTGGTCCCTGAGGCCTCCCTAAGGTACTGCCATACTTACCCAGTAGATCCCACGCAGAGGTCCCTGTGCCCAAAAGGGCCTCCATGGAAGGGCCCTGTTCCTCCCGTTGTGTTTCCTTGAGGTAATGAGAAACCACTGAGGATACCCGTATGAGCTCAGGTATGAAGCTGGGCGACCCTGGCCAAACCTTATTCCCCTCCGTGGTAGACGAGACAGTGGCGGGTCCTGAGCTGCCTGAAGCACACTCCTCGCGCGCACCTTCTCTTTGCTGCCGGAAGGCCTCACATAAGAAGTCTGAGTTGACTCGTGACGGAAGAAGTCTGAGTGTACTCGTGTGAGGCCTGCTGCTCTCAGTTCCTTGCTGGGAGCTTCAGCAGGAGCGCTCTGGAGCTCGCCGGCAGAAGAATTGTGAGTCCCCCCGCCCCACCCCGGCCTCAAGCAAAAGTCCAGATTTCCCCCGTTAGTAACACCTCGGAGCGCCAGAGGGAGCGGAGGGGCATGCCTTAACGGAATGCTTCGACCGTGGAAGGTATTTCACGAGACACTGTGCACTCACGTTCGTTGTAACAACTGTCAAAGGGCACTGTATGCCTTCCAACTCCTCGGCTGTGTTTGAGCCACAGGAAGTAAATGCGTTCGTTTGATTCAGCTCCGTGAACGGGCAACGATGATGGCGAAGCGCTGCCCTGTTCGCTCGAAAGCTCTCGTCTGTGCGGCCTTCCAACGGCCTCAGGGTACGCAGTTGTAAACAGCCTTACATTCCATGCTGGTGTGCCCCCAATTAGGAATTTGGGCTCTTCTGTGAGACACCCACGTGCGTCCCAAATGAAACCGGGGGGCTCCCCCAGGACGTCTGCGTACGGCAGTCGGTTGCCAGCTGTTTACTTCCAGCCGGAGAAAGAAAAAGAGGACAGCTTTCCCACGGACAATTCTGGACCCTTGGGACCATCCAGAGTCACCAAAGCCTAAACTTTGCACGGCCTGGGGAACGCTCTTCCGCCTGTCCAGCAATCCCCACGTCAAAACCTTTCTCAGCAGAGGCAGGCACTCTCTCCCTTGTACTAGATAGCTCGGCAGAGCCTTCCGAGAAACATGCTGCGTCATTCAGCTTGAACGTGGGACGCGGAGGGGAGAGTACGCTTTCTCCCCGTTTGGAGGCGCCTTGCGCTTGGCTTCAAAGCTGCCTGAACAGCACTAGCGGCCCGACGTCTCTGCACGGCAGGATTGTCGTTGTGGGCCGAGGCTGCGTGTTCTCTCAAAACGAAAACCGTGCTGGCGATCCCTTTCTAGGAACTCCTCCCACGGCACCACATGTTCAGCTCCGGCCGAACGAAAGGTGACCTCAGGCCTCAAGGTAAGTTCCAGTGTTTCACGTCGGGGGAGTTGGGTGTGCAGTGGTTTCCAACGAGGCCATACTCCACCACGGAGTGCCTTCACTCTGCGACGCTCCTGGGGGCACACAGGATAGGATCTCGTTCGCCAAGTTCGCAGGATGACTTCTCTCCGTGCCGGAACGGCGGCTCCTGGCTTCTGAGGAACCTTAGCCTCAACAGGGCCCTGGAGAAAGCTCTTCACATTCATAGCAAGGGCAACGTACTGCTCTCTGGCTTGCCTGGGTTGAGTGCCCCAGTCGTCAAAGAGCCTCGCGAAGGCAGTGCTGCGCAGACTCCCTTTGCCAGTCGCACGGCCTCCCTGACTGAAAGAGAACTGCAGTGCCAAAAGGCACCGTGCTGACGACTGGCTCCAGGAGGAGACTCGGGACAGCACTCTCACAGAAGCGAAAGCTAGGCTGTGGGCCCAGCCTGAGGAGCAGTACGTACGTTTGCCACACTTCTTTGCACAGCTAGGCGTGAGCCAGAGAGCCTTGGTCCCTGAGGCCTCCCTAAGGTACTGCCATACTTACCCAGTAGATCCCACGCAGAGGTCCCTGTGCCCAAAAGGGCCTCCATGGAAGGGCCCTGTTCCTCCCATTGTGTTTCCTTGAGGTAATGAGAAACCACTGAGGATACCCGTATGAGCTCAGGTATGAAGCTGGGCGACCCTGGCCAAACCTTATTCCCCTCCGTGGTAGACGAGACAGTGGCGGGTCCTGAGCTGCCTGAAGCACACTCCTCGCGCGCACCTTCTCTTTGCTGCCGGAAGGCCTCACATAAGAAGTCTGAGTTGACTCGTGACGGAAGAAGTCTGAGTGTACTCGTGTGAGGCCTGCTGCTCTCAGTTCCTTGCTGGGAGCTTCAGCAGGAGCGCTCTGGAGCTCGCCGGCAGAAGAATTGTGAGTCCCCCCGCCCCACCCCGGCCTCAAGCAAAAGTCCAGATTTCCCCGGTTAGTAACACCTCGGAGCGCCAGAGGGAGCGGAGGGGCATGCCTTAACGGAATGCTTCGACCGTGGAAGGTATTTCACGAGACACTGTGCACTCACGTTCGTTGTAACAACTGTCAAAGGGCACTGTATGCCTTCCAACTCCTCGGCTGTGTTTGAGCCACAGGAAGTAAATGCGTTCGTTTGATTCAGCTCCGTGAATGTGCAACGATGATGGCGAAGCGCTGCCCTGTTCGCTCGAAAGCTCTCGTCTGTACGGCCTTCCAACGGCCTCAGGGTACGCAGTTGTAAACAGCCTTACATTCCATGCTGGTGTGCCCCCAATTAGGAATTTGGGCTCTTCTGTGAGACACCCACGTGCGTCCCAAATGAAACCGGGGGGCTCCCCCAGGACGTCTGCGTACGGCAGTCGGTTGCCAGCTGTTTACTTCCAGCCGGAGAAAGAAGAAGAGGACAGCTTTCCCAGGGACAATTCTGGACCCTTGGGACCATCCAGAGTCACCAAAGCCTAAACTTTGCACGGCCTGGGGAACGCTCTTCCGCCTGTCCAGCAATCCCCACGTCAAAACCTTTCTCAGCAGAGGCAGGCACTCTCTCCCTTGTACTAGATAGCTCGGCAGAGCCTTCCGAGAAACATGCTGCGTCATTCAGCTTGAACGTGGGACGCGGAGGGGAGAGTACGCTTTCTCCCCGTTTGGAGGCGCCTTGCGCTTGGCTTCAAAGCTGCCTGAACAGCACTAGCGGCCCGACGTCTCTGCACGGCAGGATTGTCGTTGTGGGCCGAGGCTGCGTGTTCTCTCAAAACGAAAACCGTGCTGGCGATCCCTTTCTAGGAACTCCTCCCACGGCACCACATGTTCAGCTCCGGCCGAACGAAAGGTGACCTCAGGCCTCAAGGTAAGTTCCAGTGTTTCACGTCGGGGGAGTTGGGTGTGCAGTGGTTTCCAACGAGACCATACTCCACCACGGAGTGCCTTCACTCTGCGACGCTCCTGGGGGCACACAGGATAGGAGCTCGTTCGCCAAGTTCGCAGGATGACTTCTCTCCGTGCCGGAACGGCGGCTCCTGGCTTCTGAGGAACCTTAGCCTCAACAGGGCCCTGGAGAAAGCTCTTCACATTCATAGCAAGGGCAACGTACTGCTCTCTGGCTTGCCTGGGTTGAGTGCCCCAGTCGTCAAAGAGCCTCGCGAAGGCAGTGCTGCGCAGACTCCCTTTGCCAGTCGCACGGCCTCCCTGACTGAAAGAGAACTGCAGTGCCAAAAGGCACCGTGCTGACGACTGGCTCCAGGAGGAGACTCGGGACAGCACTCTCAGAGAAGCGAAAGCTAGGCTGTGGGCCCAGCCTGAGGAGCAGTACGTACGTTTGCACACTTCTTTGCACAGCTAGGCGTGAGCCAGAGAGCCTTGGTCCCTGAGGCCTCCCTAAGGTACTGCCATACTTACCCAGTAGATCCCACGCAGAGGTCCCTGTGCCCAAAAGGGCCTCCATGGAAGGGCCCTGTTCCTCCCGTTGTGTTTCCTTGAGGTAATGAGAAACCACTGAGGATACCCGTATGAGCTCAGGTATGAAGCTGGGCGACCCTGGCCAAACCTTATTCCCCTCCGTGGCAGACGAGACAGTGGCGGGTCCTGAGCTGCCTGAAGCACACTCCTCGCGCGCACCTTCTCTTTGCTGCCGGAAGGCCTCACATGAGAAGTCTGAGTTGACTCGTGACAGAAGAAGTCTGAGTGTACTCGTGTGAGGCCTGCTGCTCTCAGTTCCTTGCTGGGAGCTTCAGCAGGAGCGCTCTGGAGCTCGCCGGCAGAAGAATTGTGAGTCCCCCCGCCCCACCCCGGCCTCAAGCAAAAGTCCAGATTTCCCCCGTTAGTAACACCTCGGAGCGCCAGAGGGAGCGGAGGGGCATGCCTTAACGGAATGCTTCGACCGTGGAAGGTATTTCACGAGACACTGTGCACTCACGTTCGTTGTAACAACTGTCAAAGGGCACTGTATGCCTTCCAACTCCTCGGCTGTGTTTGAGCCACAGGAAGTAAATGCGTTCGTTTGATTCAGCTCCGTGAATGTGCAACGATGATGGCGAAGCGCTGCCCTGTTCGCTCGAAAGCTCTCGTCTGTACGGCCTTCCAACGGCCTCAGGGTACGCAGTTGTAAACAGCCTTACATTCCATGCTGGTGTGCCCCCAATTAGGAATTTGGGCTCTTCTGTGAGACACCCACGTGCGTCCCAAATGAAACCGGGGGGCTCCCCCAGGACGTCTGCGTACGGCAGTCGGTTGCCAGCTGTTTACTTCCAGCCGGAGAAAGAAGAAGAGGACAGCTTTCCCAGGGACAATTCTGGACCCTTGGGACCATCCAGAGTCACCAAAGCCTAAACTTTGCACGGCCTGGGGAACGCTCTTCCGCCTGTCCAGCAATCCCCACGTCAAAACCTTTCTCAGCAGAGGCAGGCACTCTCTCCCTTGTACTAGATAGCTCGGCAGAGCCTTCCGAGAAACATGCTGCGTCATTCAGCTTGAACGTGGGACGCGGAGGGGAGAGTACGCTTTCTCCCCGTTTGGAGGCGCCTTGCGCTTGGCTTCAAAGCTGCCTGAACAGCACTAGCGGCCCGACGTCTCTGCACGGCAGGATTGTCGTTGTGGGCCGAGGCTGCGTGTTCTCTCAAAACGAAAACCGTGCTGGCGATCCCTTTCTAGGAACTCCTCCCACGGCACCACATGTTCAGCTCCGGCCGAACGAAAGGTGACCTCAGGCCTCAAGGTAAGTTCCAGTGTTTCACGTCGGGGGAGTTGGGTGTGCAGTGGTTTCCAACGAGGCCATACTCCACCACGGAGTGCCTTCACTCTGCGACGCTCCTGGGGGCACACAGGATAGGAGCTCGTTCGTCAATTTCGCAGGATAACTTCTCTCCGTGCCGGAACGGCGGCTCCTGGCTTCTGAGGAACCTTAGCCTCAACAGGGCCCTGGAGAAAGCTCTTCACATTCATAGCAAGGGCAACGTACTGCTCTCTGGCTTGCCTGGGTTGAGTGCCCCAGTCGTCAAAGAGCCTCGTGAAGGCAGTGCTGCGCAGACTCCCTTTGCCAGTCGCACGGCCTCCCGGACTGAAAGAGAACTGCAGTGCCAAAAGGCACCGTGCTGACGACTGGCTCCTGGAGGAGACTTGGGACAGCACTCTCACAGACGCGAAAGCTAGGCTGTGGGCCCAGCCTGAGGAGCAGTACGTACGTTTGCCACACTTCTTTGCACAGCTAGGCGTGAGCCAGAGAGCCTTGGTCCCTGAGGCCTCCCTAAGGTACTGCCATACTTACCCAGTAGATCCCACGCAGAGGTCCCTGTGCCCAAAAGGGCCTCCATGGAAGGGCCCTGTTCCTCCCGTTGTGTTTCCTTGAGGTAATGAGAAACCACTGAGGATACCCGTATGAGCTCAGGTATGAAGCTGGGCGACCCTGGCCAAACCTTATTCCCCTCCGTGGCAGACGAGACAGTGGCGGGTCCTGAGCTGCCTGAAGCACACTCCTCGCGCGCACCTTCTCTTTGCTGCCGGAAGGCCTCACATAAGAAGTCTGAGTTGACCCGTGACGGAAGAAGTCTGAGTGTACTCGTGTGAGGCCTGCTGCTCTCAGTTCCTTGCTGGGAGCTTCAGCAGGAGCGCTCTGGAGCTCGCCGGCAAAAGTCCAGATTTCCCCCGTTAGTAACACCTCGGAGCGCCAGAGGGAGCGGAGGGGCATGCCTTAACGGAATGCTTCGACCGTGGAAGGTATTTCACGAGACACTGTGCACTCACGTTCGTTGTAACAACTGTCAAAGGGCACTGTATGCCTTCCAACTCCTCGGCTGTGTTTGAGCCACAGGAAGTAAATGCGTTCGTTTGATTCAGCTCCGTGAATGTGCAACGATGATGGCGAAGCGCTGCCCTGTTCGCTCGAAAGCTCTCGTCTGTACGGCCTTCCAACGGCCTCAGGGTACGCAGTTGTAAACAGCCTTACATTCCATGCTGGTGTGCCCCCAGTTAGGAATTTGGGCTCTTCTGTGAGACACCCACGTGCGTCCCAAATGAAACCGGGGGGCTCCCCCAGGACGTCTGCGTACGGCAGTCGGTTGCCAGCTGTTTACTTCCAGCCGGAGAAAGAAGAAGAGGACAGCTTTCCCAGGGACAATTCTGGACCCTTGGGACCATCCAGAGTCACCAAAGCCTAAACTTTGCACGGCCTGGGGAACGCTCTTCCTCATGTCCAGCAATCCCCACGTCAAAACCTTTCTCAGCAGAGGCAGGCACTCTCTCCCTTGTACTAGATAGCTCGGCAGAGCCTTCCGAGAAACATGCTGCGTCATTCAGCTTGAACGTGGGACGCGGAGGGGAGAGTACGCTTTCTCCCCGTTTGGAGGCGCCTTGCGCTTGGCTTCAAAGCTGCCTGAACAGCACTAGCGGCCCGACGTCTCTGCACGGCAGGATTGTCGTTGTGGGCCGAGGCTGCGTGTTCTCTCAAAACGAAAACCGTGCTGGCGATCCCTTTCTAGGAACTCCTCCCACGGCACCACATGTTCAGCTCCGGCCGAACGAAAGGTGACCTCAGGCCTCAAGGTAAGTTCCAGTGTTTCACGTCGGGGGAGTTGGGTGTGCAGTGGTTTCCAACGAGGCCATACTCCACCACGGAGTGCCTTCACTCTGCGACGCTCCTGGGGGCACACAGGATAGGAGCTCGTTCGCCAAGTTCGCAGGATGACTTCTCTCCGTGCCGGAACGGCGGCTCCTGGCTTCTGAGGAACCTTAGCCTCAACAGGGCCCTGGAGAAAGCTCTTCACATTCATAGCAAGGGCAACGTACTGCTCTCTGGCTTGCCTGGGTTGAGTGCCCCAGTCGTCAAAGAGCCTCGCGAAGGCAGTGCTGCGCAGACTCCCTTTGCCAGTCGCACGGCCTCCCTGACTGAAAGAGAACTGCAGTGCCAAAAGGCACCGTGCTGACGACTGGCTCCAGGAGGAGACTCGGGACAGCACTCTCACAGACGCGAAAGCTAGGCTGTGGGCCCAGCCTGAGGAGCAGTACGTACGTTTGCCACACTTCTTTGCACAGCTAGGCGTGAGCCAGAGAGCCTTGGTCCCTGAGGCCTCCCTAAGGTACTGCCATACTTACCCAGTAGATCCCACGCAGAGGTCCCTGTGCCCAAAAGGGCCTCCATGGAAGGGCCCTGTTCCTCCCGTTGTGTTTCCTTGAGGTAATGAGAAACCACTAAGGATACCCGTATGAGCTCAGGTATGAAGCTGGGCGACCCTGGCCAAACCTTATTCCCCTCCGTGGTAGACGAGACAGTGGCGGGTCCTGAGCTGCCTGAAGCACACTCCTCGCGCGCACCTTCTCTTTGCTGCCGGAAGGCCTCACATAAGAAGTCTGAGTTGACCCGTGACGGAAGAAGTCTGAGTGTACTCGTGTGAGGCCTGCTGCTCTCAGTTCCTTGCTGGGAGCTTCAGCAGGAGCGCTCTGGAGCTCGCCGGCAAAAGTCCAGATTTCCCCCGTTAGTAACACCTCGGAGCGCCAGAGGGAGCGGAGGGGCATGCCTTAACGGAATGCTTCGACCGTGGAAGGTATTTCACGAGACACTGTGCACTCACGTTCGTTGTAACAACTGTCAAAGGGCACTGTATGCCTTCCAACTCCTCGGCTGTGTTTGAGCCACAGGAAGTAAATGCGTTCGTTTGATTCAGCTCCGTGAATGTGCAACGATGATGGCGAAGCGCTGCCCTGTTCGCTCGAAAGCTCTCGTCTGTGCGGCCTTCCAACGGCCTCAGGGTACGCAGTTGTAAACAGCCTTACATTCCATGCTGGTGTGCCCCCAGTTAGGAATTTGGGCTCTTCTGTGAGACACCCACGTGCGTCCCAAATGAAACCGGGGGGCTCCCCCAGGACGTCTGCGTACGGCAGTCGGTTGCCAGCTGTTTACTTCCAGCCGGAGAAAGAAGAAGAGGACAGCTTTCCCAGGGACAATTCTGGACCCTTGGGACCATCCAGAGTCACCAAAGCCTAAACTTTGCACGGCCTGGGGAACGCTCTTCCTCATGTCCAGCAATCCCCACGTCAAAACCTTTCTCAGCAGAGGCAGGCACTCTCTCCCTTGTACTAGATAGCTCGGCAGAGCCTTCCGAGAAACATGCTGCGTCATTCAGCTTGAACGTGGGACGCGGAGGGGAGAGTACGCTTTCTCCCCGTTTGGAGGCGCCTTGCGCTTGGCTTCAAAGCTGCCTGAACAGCACTAGCGGCCCGACGTCTCTGCACGGCAGGATTGTCGTTGTGGGCCGAGGCTGCGTGTTCTCTCAAAACGAAAACCGTGCTGGCGATCCCTTTCTAGGAACTCCTCCCACGGCACCACATGTTCAGCTCCGGCCGAACGAAAGGTGACCTCAGGCCTCAAGGTAAGTTCCAGTGTTTCACGTCGGGGGAGTTGGGTGTGCAGTGGTTTCCAACGAGGCCATACTCCACCACGGAGTGCCTTCACTCTGCGACGCTCCTGGGGGCACACAGGATAGGAGCTCGTTCGCCAAGTTCGCAGGATGACTTCTCTCCGTGCCGGAACGGCGGCTCCTGGCTTCTGAGGAACCTTAGCCTCAACAGGGCCCTGGAGAAAGCTCTTCACATTCATAGCAAGGGCAACGTACTGCTCTCTGGCTTGCCTGGGTTGAGTGCCCCAGTCGTCAAAGAGCCTCGCGAAGGCAGTGCTGCGCAGACTCCCTTTGCCAGTCGCACGGCCTCCCTGACTGAAAGACAACTGCAGTGCCAAAAGGCACCGTGCTGACGACTGGCTCCAGGAGGAGACTCGGGACAGCACTCTCACAGACGCGAAAGCTAGGCTGTGGGCCCAGCCTGAGGAGCAGTACGTACGTTTGCCACACTTCTTTGCACAGCTAGGCGTGAGCCAGAGAGCCTTGGTCCCTGAGGCCTCCCTAAGGTACTGCCATACTTACCCAGTAGATCCCACGCAGAGGTCCCTGTGCCCAAAAGGGCCTCCATGGAAGGGCCCTGTTCCTCCCGTTGTGTTTCCTTGAGGTAATGAGAAACCACTAAGGATACCCGTATGAGCTCAGGTATGAAGCTGGGCGACCCTGGCCAAACCTTATTCCCCTCCGTGGTAGACGAGACAGTGGCGGGTCCTGAGCTGCCTGAAGCACACTCCTCGCGCGCACCTTCTCTTTGCTGCCGGAAGGCCTCACATAAGAAGTCTGAGTTGACCCGTGACGGAAGAAGTCTGAGTGTACTCGTGTGAGGCCTGCTGCTCTCAGTTCCTTGCTGGGAGCTTCAGCAGGAGCGCTCTGGAGCTCGCCGGCAAAAGTCCAGATTTCCCCCGTTAGTAACACCTCGGAGCGCCAGAGGGAGCGGAGGGGCATGCCTTAACGGAATGCTTCGACCGTGGAAGGTATTTCACGAGACACTGTGCACTCACGTTCGTTGTAACAACTGTCAAAGGGCACTGTATGCCTTCCAACTCCTCGGCTGTGTTTGAGCCACAGGAAGTAAATGCGTTCGTTTGATTCAGCTCCGTGAATGTGCAACGATGATGGCGAAGCGCTGCCCTGTTCGCTCGAAAGCTCTCGTCTGTGCGGCCTTCCAACGGCCTCAGGGTACGCAGTTGTAAACAGCCTTACATTCCATGCTGGTGTGCCCCCAGTTAGGAATTTGGGCTCTTCTGTGAGACACCCACGTGCGTCCCAAATGAAACCGGGGGGCTCCCCCAGGACGTCTGCGTACGGCAGTCGGTTGCCAGCTGTTTACTTCCAGCCGGAGAAAGAAGAAGAGGACAGCTTTCCCAGGGACAATTCTGGACCCTTGGGACCATCCAGAGTCACCAAAGCCTAAACTTTGCACGGCCTGGGGAACGCTCTTCCTCATGTCCAGCAATCCCCACGTCAAAACCTTTCTCAGCAGAGGCAGGCACTCTCTCCCTTGTACTAGATAGCTCGGCAGAGCCTTCCGAGAAACATGCTGCGTCATTCAGCTTGAACGTGGGACGCGGAGGGGAGAGTACGCTTTCTCCCCGTTTGGAGGCGCCTTGCGCTTGGCTTCAAAGCTGCCTGAACAGCACTAGCGGCCCGACGTCTCTGCACGGCAGGATTGTCGTTGTGGGCCGAGGCTGCGTGTTCTCTCAAAACGAAAACCGTGCTGGCGATCCCTTTCTAGGAACTCCTCCCACGGCACCACATGTTCAGCTCCGGCCGAACGAAAGGTGACCTCAGGCCTCAAGGTAAGTTCCAGTGTTTCACGTCGGGGGAGTTGGGTGTGCAGTGGTTTCCAACGAGGCCATACTCCACCACGGAGTGCCTTCACTCTGCGACGCTCCTGGGGGCACACAGGATAGGAGCTCGTTCGCCAAGTTCGCAGGATGACTTCTCTCCGTGCCGGAACGGCGGCTCCTGGCTTCTGAGGAACCTTAGCCTCAACAGGGCCCTGGAGAAAGCTCTTCACATTCATAGCAAGGGCAACGTACTGCTCTCTGGCTTGCCTGGGTTGAGTGCCCCAGTCGTCAAAGAGCCTCGCGAAGGCAGTGCTGCGCAGACTCCCTTTGCCAGTCGCACGGCCTCCCTGACTGAAAGAGAACTGCAGTGCCAAAAGGCACCGTGCTGACGACTGGCTCCAGGAGGAGACTCGGGACAGCACTCTCACAGACGCGAAAGCTAGGCTGTGGGCCCAGCCTGAGGAGCAGTACGTACGTTTGCCACACTTCTTTGCACAGCTAGGCGTGAGCCAGAGAGCCTTGGTCCCTGAGGCCTCCCTAAGGTACTGCCATACTTACCCAGTAGATCCCACGCAGAGGTCCCTGTGCCCAAAAGGGCCTCCATGGAAGGGCCCTGTTCCTCCCGTTGTGTTTCCTTGAGGTAATGAGAAACCACTGAGGATACCCGTATGAGCTCAGGTATGAAGCTGGGCGACCCTGGCCAAACCTTATTCCCCTCCGTGGTAGATGAGACAGTGGCGGGTCCTGAGCTGCCTGAAGCACACTCCTCGCGCGCACCTTCTCTTTGCTGCCGGAAGGCCTCACATGAGAAGTCTGAGTTGACTCGTGACAGAAGAAGTCTGAGTGTACTCGTGTGAGGCCTGCTGCTCTCAGTTCCTTGCTGGGAGCTTCAGCAGGAGCGCTCTGGAGCTCGCCGGCAGAAGAATTGTGAGTCCCCCCGCCCCACCCCGGCCTCAAGCAAAAGTCCAGATTTCCCCCGTTAGTAACACCTCGGAGCGCCAGAGGGAGCGGAGGGGCATGCCTTAACGGAATGCTTCGACCGTGGAAGGTATTTCACGAGACACTGTGCACTCACGTTCGTTGTAACAACTGTCAAAGGGCACTGTATGCCTTCCAACTCCTCGGCTGTGTTTGAGCCACAGGAAGTAAATGCGTTCGTTTGATTCAGCTCCGTGAATGTGCAACGATGATGGCGAAGCGCTGCCCTGTTCGCTCGAAAGCTCTCGTCTGTACGGCCTTCCAACGGCCTCAGGGTACGCAGTTGTAAACAGCCTTACATTCCATGCTGGTGTGCCCCCAATTAGGAATTTGGGCTCTTCTGTGAGACACCCACGTGCGTCCCAAATGAAACCGGGGGGCTCCCCCAGGACGTCTGCGTACGGCAGTCGGTTGCCAGCTGTTTACTTCCAGCCGGAGAAAGAAGAAGAGGACAGCTTTCCCAGGGACAATTCTGGACCCTTGGGACCATCCAGAGTCACCAAAGCCTAAACTTTGCACGGCCTGGGGAACACTCTTCCGCCTGTCCAGCAATCCCCACGTCAAAACCTTTCTCAGCAGAGGCAGGCACTCTCTCCCTTGTACTAGATAGCTCGGCAGAGCCTTCCGAGAAACATGCTGCGTCATTCAGCTTGAACGTGGGACGCGGAGGGGAGAGTACGCTTTCTCCCCGTTTGGAGGCGCCTTGCGCTTGGCTTCAAAGCTGCCTGAACAGCACTAGCGGCCCGACGTCTCTGCACGGCAGGATTGTCGTTGTGGGCCGAGGCTGCGTGTTCTCTCAAAACGAAAACCGTGCTGGCGATCCCTTTCTAGGAACTCCTCCCACGGCACCACATGTTCAGCTCCGGCCGAATGAAAGGTGACCTCAGGCCTCAAGGTAAGTTCCAGTGTTTCACGTCGGGGGAGTTGGGTGTGCAGTGTTTTCCAACGAGGCCATACTCCACCACGGAGTGCCTTCACTCTGCGACGCTCCTGGGGGCACACAGGATAGGAGCTCGTTCGCCAAGTTCGCAGGATGACTTCTCTCCGTGCCGGAACGGCGGCTCCTGGCTTCTGAGGAACCTTAGCCTCAACAGGGCCCTGGAGAAAGCTCTTCCCATTCATAGCAAGGGCAACGTACTGCTCTCTGGCTTGCCTGGGTTGAGTGCCCCAGTCGTCAAAGAGCCTCGCGAAGGCAGTGCTGCGCAGACTCCCTTTGCCAGTCGCACGGCCTCCCTGACTGAAAGAGAACTGCAGTGCCAAAAGGCACCGTGCTGACGACTGGCTCCAGGAGGAGACTCGGGACAGCACTCTCAGAGAAGCGAAAGCTAGGCTGTGGGCCCAGCCTGAGGAGCAGTACGTACGTTTGCCACACTTCTTTGCACAGCTAGGCGTGAGCCAGAGAGCCTTGGTCCCTGAGGCCTCCCTAAGGTACTGCCATACTTACCCAGTAGATCCCACGCAGAGGTCCCTGTGCCCAAAAGGGCCTCCATGGAAGGGCCCTGTTCCTCCCGTTGTGTTTCCTTGAGGTAATGAGAAACCACTGAGGATACCCGTATGAGCTCAGGTATGAAGCTGGGCGACCCTGGCCAAACCTTATTCCCCTCCGTGGTAGACGAGACAGTGGCGGGTCCTGAGCTGCCTGAAGCACACTCCTCGCGCGCACCTTCTCTTTGCTGCCGGAAGGCCTCACATAAGTAGTCTGAGTTGACTCGTGACAGAAGAAGTCTGAGTGTACTCGTGTGAGGCCTGCTGCTCTCAGTTCCTTGCTGGGAGCTTCAGCAGGAGCGCTCTGGAGCTCGCCGGCAGAAGAATTGTGAGTCCCCCCGCCCCACCCCGGCCTCAAGCAAAAGTCCAGATTTCCCCCGTTAGTAACACCTCGGAGCGCCAGAGGGAGCGGAGGGGCATGCCTTAACGGAATGCTTCGACCGTGGAAGGTATTTCACGAGACACTGTGCACTCACGTTCGTTGTAACAACTGTCAAAGGGCACTGTATGCCTTCCAACTCCTCGGCTGTGTTTGAGCCACAGGAAGTAAATGCGTTCGTTTGATTCAGCTCCGTGAATGTGCAACGATGATGGCGAAGCGCTGCCCTGTTCGCTCGAAAGCTCTCGTCTGTACGGCCTTCCAACGGCCTCAGGGTACGCAGTTGTAAACAGCCTTACATTCCATGCTGGTGTGCCCCCAATTAGGAATTTGGGCTCTTCTGTGAGACACCCACGTGCGTCCCAAATGAAACCGGGGGGCTCCCCCAGGACGTCTGCGTACGGCAGTCGGTTGCCAGCTGTTTACTTCCAGCCGGAGAAAGAAGAAGAGGACAGCTTTCCCAGGGACAATTCTGGACCCTTGGGACCATCCAGAGTCACCAAAGCCTAAACTTTGCACGGCCTGGGGAACGCTCTTCCGCCTGTCCAGCAATCCCCACGTCAAAACCTTTCTCAGCAGAGGCAGGCACTCTCTCCCTTGTACTAGATAGCTCGGCAGAGCCTTCCGAGAAACATGCTGCGTCATTCAGCTTGAACGTGGGACGCGGAGGGGAGAGTACGCTTTCTCCCCGTTTGGAGGCGCCTTGCGCTTGGCTTCAAAGCTGCCTGAACAGCACTAGCGGCCCGACGTCTCTGCACGGCAGGATTGTCGTTGTGGGCCGAGGCTGCGTGTTCTCTCAAAACGAAAACCGTGCTGGCGATCCCTTTCTAGGAACTCCTCCCACGGCACCACATGTTCAGCTCCGGCCGAACGAAAGGTGACCTCAGGCCTCAAGGTAAGTTCCAGTGTTTCACGTCGGGGGAGTTGGGTGTGCAGTGGTTTCCAACGAGGCCATACTCCACCACGGAGTGCCTTCACTCTGCGACGCTCCTGGGGGCACACAGGATAGGAGCTCGTTCGCCAAGTTCGCAGGATGACTTCTCTCCGTGCCGGAACGGCGGCTCCTGGCTTCTGAGGAACCTTAGCCTCAACAGGGCCCTGGAGAAAGCTCTTCACATTCATAGCAAGGGCAACGTACTGCTCTCTGGCTTGCCTGGGTTGAGTGCCCCAGTCGTCAAAGAGCCTCGCGAAGGCAGTGCTGCGCAGACTCCCTTTGCCAGTCGCACGGCCTCCCTGACTGAAAGAGAACTGCAGTGCCAAAAGGCACCGTGCTGACGACTGGCTCCAGGAGGAGACTCGGGACAGCACTCTCAGAGAAGCGAAAGCTAGGCTGTGGGCCCAGCCTGAGGAGCAGTACGTACGTTTGCACACTTCTTTGCACAGCTAGGCGTGAGCCAGAGAGCCTTGGTCCCTGAGGCCTCCCTAAGGTACTGCCATACTTACCCAGTAGATCCCACGCAGAGGTCCCTGTGCCCAAAAGGGCCTCCATGGAAGGGCCCTGTTCCTCCCGTTGTGTTTCCTTGAGGTAATCAGAAACCACTGAGGATACCCGTATGAGCTCAGGTATGAAGCTGGGCGACCCTGGGCAAACCTTATTCCCCTCCGTGGCAGACGAGACAGTGGCGGGTCCTGAGCTGCCTGAAGCACACTCCTCGCGCGCACCTTCTCTTTGCTGCCGGAAGGCCTCACATGAGAAGTCTGAGTTGACTCGTGACAGAAGAAGTCTGAGTGTACTCGTGTGAGGCCTGCTGCTCTCAGTTCCTTGCTGGGAGCTTCAGCAGGAGCGCTCTGGAGCTCGCCGGCAGAAGAATTGTGAGTCCCCCCGCCCCACCCCGGCCTCAAGCAAAAGTCCAGATTTCCCCCGTTAGTAACACCTCGGAGCGCCAGAGGGAGCGGAGGGGCATGCCTTAACGGAATGCTTCGACCGTGGAAGGTATTTCACGAGACACTGTGCACTCACGTTCGTTGTAACAACTGTCAAAGGGCACTGTATGCCTTCCAACTCCTCGGCTGTGTTTGAGCCACAGGAAGTAAATGCGTTCGTTTGATTCAGCTCCGTGAATGTGCAACGATGATGGCGAAGCGCTGCCCTGTTCGCTCGAAAGCTCTCGTCTGTACGGCCTTCCAACGGCCTCAGGGTACGCAGTTGTAAACAGCCTTACATTCCATGCTGGTGTGCCCCCAATTAGGAATTTGGGCTCTTCTGTGAGACACCCACGTGCGTCCCAAATGAAACCGGGGGGCTCCCCCAGGACGTCTGCGTACGGCAGTCGGTTGCCAGCTGTTTACTTCCAGCCGGAGAAAGAAGAAGAGGACAGCTTTCCCAGGGACAATTCTGGACCCTTGGGACCATCCAGAGTCACCAAAGCCTAAACTTTGCACGGCCTGGGGAACGCTCTTCCGCCTGTCCAGCAATCCCCACGTCAAAACCTTTCTCAGCAGAGGCAGGCACTCTCTCCCTTGTACTAGATAGCTCGGCAGAGCCTTCCGAGAAACATGCTGCGTCATTCAGCTTGAACGTGGGACGCGGAGGGGAGAGTACGCTTTCTCCCCGTTTGGAGGCGCCTTGCGCTTGGCTTCAAAGCTGCCTGAACAGCACTAGCGGCCCGACGTCTCTGCACGGCAGGATTGTCGTTGTGGGCCGAGGCTGCGTGTTCTCTCAAAACGAAAACCGTGCTGGCGATCCCTTTCTAGGAACTCCTCCCACGGCACCACATGTTCAGCTCCGGCCGAACGAAAGGTGACCTCAGGCCTCAAGGTAAGTTCCAGTGTTTCACGTCGGGGGAGTTGGGTGTGCAGTGGTTTCCAACGAGGCCATACTCCACCACGGAGTGCCTTCACTCTGCGACGCTCCTGGGGGCACACAGGATAGGAGCTCGTTCGTCAAGTTCGCAGGATAACTTCTCTCCGTGCCGGAACGGCGGCTCCTGGCTTCTGAGGAACCTTAGCCTCAACAGGGCCCTGGAGAAAGCTCTTCACATTCATAGCAAGGGCAACGTACTGCTCTCTGGCTTGCCTGGGTTGAGTGCCCCAGTCGTCAAAGAGCCTCGTGAAGGCAGTGCTGCGCAGACTCCCTTTGCCAGTCGCACGGCCTCCCGGACTGAAAGAGAACTGCAGTGCCAAAAGGCACCGTGCTGACGACTGGCTCCTGGAGGAGACTTGGGACAGCACTCTCACAGACGCGAAAGCTAGGCTGTGGGCCCAGCCTGAGGAGCAGTACGTACGTTTGCCACACTTCTTTGCACAGCTAGGCGTGAGCCAGAGAGCCTTGGTCCCTGAGGCCTCCCTAAGGTACTGCCATACTTACCCAGTAGATCCCACGCAGAGGTCCCTGTGCCCAAAAGGGCCTCCATGGAAGGGCCCTGTTCCTCCCGTTGTGTTTCCTTGAGGTAATGAGAAACCACTGAGGATACCCGTATGAGCTCAGGTATGAAGCTGGGCGACCCTGGCCAAACCTTATTCCCCTCCGTGGTAGACGAGACAGTGGCGGGTCCTGAGCTGCCTGAAGCACACTCCTCGCGCGCACCTTCTCTTTGCTGCCGGAAGGCCTCACATAAGAAGTCTGAGTTGACCCGTGACGGAAGAAGTCTGAGTGTACTCGTGTGAGGCCTGCTGCTCTCAGTTCCTTGCTGGGAGCTTCAGCAGGAGCGCTCTGGAGCTCGCCGGCAAAAGTCCAGATTTCCCCCGTTAGTAACACCTCGGAGCGCCAGAGGGAGCGGAGGGGCATGCCTTAACGGAATGCTTCGACCGTGGAAGGTATTTCACGAGACACTGTGCACTCACGTTCGTTGTAACAACTGTCAAAGGGCACTGTATGCCTTCCAACTCCTCGGCTGTGTTTGAGCCACAGGAAGTAAATGCGTTCGTTTGATTCAGCTCCGTGAATGTGCAACGATGATGGCGAAGCGCTGCCCTGTTCGCTCGAAAGCTCTCGTCTGTGCGGCCTTCCAACGGCCTCAGGGTACGCAGTTGTAAACAGCCTTACATTCCATGCTGGTGTGCCCCCAGTTAGGAATTTGGGCTCTTCTGTGAGACACCCACGTGCGTCCCAAATGAAACCGGGGGGCTCCCCCAGGACGTCTGCGTACGGCAGTCGGTTGCCAGCTGTTTACTTCCAGCCGGAGAAAGAAGAAGAGGACAGCTTTCCCAGGGACAATTCTGGACCCTTGGGACCATCCAGAGTCACCAAAGCCTAAACTTTGCACGGCCTGGGGAACGCTCTTCCTCATGTCCAGCAATCCCCACGTCAAAACCTTTCTCAGCAGAGGCAGGCACTCTCTCCCTTGTACTAGATAGCTCGGCAGAGCCTTCCGAGAAACATGCTGCGTCATTCAGCTTGAACGTGGGACGCGGAGGGGAGAGTACGCTTTCTCCCCGTTTGGAGGCGCCTTGCGCTTGGCTTCAAAGCTGCCTGAACAGCACTAGCGGCCCGACGTCTCTGCACGGCAGGATTGTCGTTGTGGGCCGAGGCTGCGTGTTCTCTCAAAACGAAAACCGTGCTGGCGATCCCTTTCTAGGAACTCCTCCCACGGCACCACATGTTCAGCTCCGGCCGAACGAAAGGTGACCTCAGGCCTCAAGGTAAGTTCCAGTGTTTCACGTCGGGGGAGTTGGGTGTGCAGTGGTTTCCAACGAGGCCATACTCCACCACGGAGTGCCTTCACTCTGCGACGCTCCTGGGGGCACACAGGATAGGAGCTCGTTCGCCAAGTTCGCAGGATGACTTCTCTCCGTGCCGGAACGGCGGCTCCTGGCTTCTGAGGAACCTTAGCCTCAACAGGGCCCTGGAGAAAGCTCTTCACATTCATAGCAAGGGCAACGTACTGCTCTCTGGCTTGCCTGGGTTGAGTGCCCCAGTCGTCAAAGAGCCTCGCGAAGGCAGTGCTGCGCAGACTCCCTTTGCCAGTCGCACGGCCTCCCTGACTGAAAGAGAACTGCAGTGCCAAAAGGCACCGTGCTGACGACTGGCTCCAGGAGGAGACTCGGGACAGCACTCTCACAGACGCGAAAGCTAGGCTGTGGGCCCAGCCTGAGGAGCAGTACGTACGTTTGCCACACTTCTTTGCACAGCTAGGCGTGAGCCAGAGAGCCTTGGTCCCTGAGACCTCCCTAAGGTACTGCCATACTTACCCAGTAGATCCCACGCAGAGGTCCCTGTGCCCAAAAGGGCCTCCATGGAAGGGCCCTGTTCCTCCCGTTGTGTTTCCTTGAGGTAATGAGAAACCACTAAGGATACCCGTATGAGCTCAGGTATGAAGCTGGGCGACCCTGGCCAAACCTTATTCCCCTCCGTGGTAGACGAGACAGTGGCGGGTCCTGAGCTGCCTGAAGCACACTCCTCGCGCGCACCTTCTCTTTGCTGCCGGAAGGCCTCACATAAGAAGTCTGAGTTGACCCGTGACGGAAGAAGTCTGAGTGTACTCGTGTGAGGCCTGCTGCTCTCAGTTCCTTGCTGGGAGCTTCAGCAGGAGCGCTCTGGAGCTCGCCGGCAAAAGTCCAGATTTCCCCCGTTAGTAACACCTCGGAGCGCCAGAGGGAGCGGAGGGGCATGCCTTAACGGAATGCTTCGACCGTGGAAGGTATTTCACGAGACACTGTGCACTCACGTTCGTTGTAACAACTGTCAAAGGGCACTGTATGCCTTCCAACTCCTCGGCTGTGTTTGAGCCACAGGAAGTAAATGCGTTCGTTTGATTCAGCTCCGTGAATGTGCAACGATGATGGCGAAGCGCTGCCCTGTTCGCTCGAAAGCTCTCGTCTGTGCGGCCTTCCAACGGCCTCAGGGTACGCAGTTGTAAACAGCCTTACATTCCATGCTGGTGTGCCCCCAGTTAGGAATTTGGGCTCTTCTGTGAGACACCCACGTGCGTCCCAAATGAAACCGGGGGGCTCCCCCAGGACGTCTGCGTACGGCAGTCGGTTGCCAGCTGTTTACTTCCAGCCGGAGAAAGAAGAAGAGGACAGCTTTCCCAGGGACAATTCTGGACCCTTGGGACCATCCAGAGTCACCAAAGCCTAAACTTTGCACGGCCTGGGGAACGCTCTTCCTCATGTCCAGCAATCCCCACGTCAAAACCTTTCTCAGCAGAGGCAGGCACTCTCTCCCTTGTACTAGATAGCTCGGCAGAGCCTTCCGAGAAACATGCTGCGTCATTCAGCTTGAACGTGGGACGCGGAGGGGAGAGTACGCTTTCTCCCCGTTTGGAGGCGCCTTGCGCTTGGCTTCAAAGCTGCCTGAACAGCACTAGCGGCCCGACGTCTCTGCACGGCAGGATTGTCGTTGTGGGCCGAGGCTGCGTGTTCTCTCAAAACGAAAACCGTGCTGGCGATCCCTTTCTAGGAACTCCTCCCACGGCACCACATGTTCAGCTCCGGCCGAACGAAAGGTGACCTCAGGCCTCAAGGTAAGTTCCAGTGTTTCACGTCGGGGGAGTTGGGTGTGCAGTGGTTTCCAACGAGGCCATACTCCACCACGGAGTGCCTTCACTCTGCGACGCTCCTGGGGGCACACAGGATAGGAGCTCGTTCGCCAAGTTCGCAGGATGACTTCTCTCCGTGCCGGAACGGCGGCTCCTGGCTTCTGAGGAACCTTAGCCTCAACAGGGCCCTGGAGAAAGCTCTTCACATTCATAGCAAGGGCAACGTACTGCTCTCTGGCTTGCCTGGGTTGAGTGCCCCAGTCGTCAAAGAGCCTCGCGAAGGCAGTGCTGCGCAGACTCCCTTTGCCAGTCGCACGGCCTCCCTGACTGAAAGAGAACTGCAGTGCCAAAAGGCACCGTGCTGACGACTGGCTCCAGGAGGAGACTCGGGACAGCACTCTCACAGACGCGAAAACTAGGCTGTGGGCCCAGCCTGAGGAGCAGTACGTACGTTTGCACACTTCTTTGCACAGCTAGGCGTGAGCCAGAGAGCCTTGGTCCCTGAGGCCTCCCTAAGGTACTGCCATACTTACCCAGTAGATCCCACGCAGAGGTCCCTGTGCCCAAAAGGGCCTCCATGGAAGGGCCCTGTTCCTCCCGTTGTGTTTCCTTGAGGTAATGAGAAACCACTGAGGATACCCGTATGAGCTCAGGTATGAAGCTGGGCGACCCTGGCCAAACCTTATTCCCCTCCGTGGTAGACGAGACAGTGGCGGGTCCTGAGCTGCCTGAAGCACACTCCTCGCGCGCACCTTCTCTTTGCTGCCGGAAGGCCTCACATAAGAAGTCTGAGTTGACTCGTGACAGAAGAAGTCTGAGTGTACTCGTGTGAGGCCTGCTGCTCTCAGTTCCTTGCTGGGAGCTTCAGCAGTAGCGCTCTGGAGCTCGCCGGCAGAAGAATTGTGAGTCCCCCCGCCCCACCCCGGCCTCAAGCAAAAGTCCAGATTTCCCCCGTTAGTAACACCTCGGAGCGCCAGAGGGAGCGGAGGGGCATGCCTTAACGGAATGCTTCGACCGTGGAAGGTATTTCACGAGACACTGTGCACTCACGTTCGTTGTAACAACTGTCAAAGGGCACTGTATGCCTTCCAACTCCTCGGCTGTGTTTGAGCCACAGGAAGTAAATGCGTTCGTTTGATTCAGCTCCGTGAATGTGCAACGATGATGGCGAAGCGCTGCCCTGTTCGCTCGAAAGCTCTCGTCTGTACGGCCTTCCAACGGCCTCAGGGTACGCAGTTGTAAACAGCCTTACATTCCATGCTGGTGTGCCCCCAATTAGGAATTTGGGCTCTTCTGTGAGACACCCACGTGCGTCCCAAATGAAACCGGGGGGCTCCCCCAGGACGTCTGCGTACGGCAGTCGGTTGCCAGCTGTTTACTTCCAGCCGGAGAAAGAAGAAGAGGACAGCTTTCCCAGGGACAATTCTGGACCCTTGGGACCATCCAGAGTCACCAAAGCCTAAACTTTGCACGGCCTGGGGAACGCTCTTCCGCCTGTCCAGCAATCCCCACGTCAAAACCTTTCTCAGCAGAGGCAGGCACTCTCTCCCTTGTACTAGATAGCTCGGCAGAGCCTTCCGAGAAACATGCTGCGTCATTCAGCTTGAACGTGGGACGCGGAGGGGAGAGTACGCTTTCTCCCCGTTTGGAGGCGCCTTGCGCTTGGCTTCAAAGCTGCCTGAACAGCACTAGCGGCCCGACGTCTCTGCACGGCAGGATTGTCGTTGTGGGCCGAGGCTGCGTGTTCTCTCAAAACGAAAACCGTGCTGGCGATCCCTTTCTAGGAACTCCTCCCACGGCACCACATGTTCAGCTCCGGCCGAACGAAAGGTGACCTCAGGCCTCAAGGTAAGTTCCAGTGTTTCACGTCGGGGGAGTTGGGTGTGCAGTGGTTTCCAACGAGGCCATACTCCACCACGGAGTGCCTTCACTCTGCGACGCTCCTGGGGGCACACAGGATAGGAGCTCGTTCGCCAAGTTCGCAGGATGACTTCTCTCCGTGCCGGAACGGCGGCTCCTGGCTTCTGAGGAACCTTAGCCTCAACAGGGCCCTGGAGAAAGCTCTTCACATTCATAGCAAGGGCAACGTACTGCTCTCTGGCTTGCCTGGGTTGAGTGCCCCAGTCGTCAAAGAGCCTCGTGAAGGCAGTGCTGCGCAGACTCCCTTTGCCAGTCGCACGGCCTCCCGGACTGAAAGAGAACTGCAGTGCCAAAAGGCACCGTGCTGACGACTGGCTCCTGGAGGAGACTTGGGACAGCACTCTCACAGACGCGAAAGCTAGGCTGTGGGCCCAGCCTGAGGAGCAGTACGTACGTTTGCCACACTTCTTTGCACAGCTAGGCGTGAGCCAGAGAGCCTTGGTCCCTGAGGCCTCCCTAAGGTACTGCCATACTTACCCAGTAGATCCCACGCAGAGGTCCCTGTGCCCAAAAGGGCCTCCATGGAAGGGCCCTGTTCCTCCCGTTGTGTTTCCTTGAGGTAATGAGAAACCACTAAGGATACCCGTATGAGCTCAGGTATGAAGCTGGGCGACCCTGGCCAAACCTTATTCCCCTCCGTGGTACACGAGACAGTGGCGGGTCCTGAGCTGCCTGAAGCACACTCCTCGCGCGCACCTTCTCTTTGCTGCCGGAAGGCCTCACATAAGAAGTCTGAGTTGACCCGTGACGGAAGAAGTCTGAGTGTACTCGTGTGAGGCCTGCTGCTCTCAGTTCCTTGCTGGGAGCTTCAGCAGGAGCGCTCTGGAGCTCGCCGGCAAAAGTCCAGATTTCCCCCGTTAGTAACACCTCGGAGCGCCAGAGGGAGCGGAGGGGCATGCCTTAACGGAATGCTTCGACCGTGGAAGGTATTTCACGAGACACTGTGCACTCACGTTCGTTGTAACAACTGTCAAAGGGCACTGTATGCCTTCCAACTCCTCGGCTGTGTTTGAGCCACAGGAAGTAAATGCGTTCGTTTGATTCAGCTCCGTGAATGTGCAACGATGATGGCGAAGCGCTGCCCTGTTCGCTCGAAAGCTCTCGTCTGTGCGGCCTTCCAACGGCCTCAGGGTACGCAGTTGTAAACAGCCTTACATTCCATGCTGGTGTGCCCCCAGTTAGGAATTTGGGCTCTTCTGTGAGACACCCACGTGCGTCCCAAATGAAACCGGGGGGCTCCCCCAGGACGTCTGCGTACGGCAGTCGGTTGCCAGCTGTTTACTTCCAGCCGGAGAAAGAAGAAGAGGACAGCTTTCCCAGGGACAATTCTGGACCCTTGGGACCATCCAGAGTCACCAAAGCCTAAACTTTGCACGGCCTGGGGAACGCTCTTCCTCATGTCCAGCAATCCCCACGTCAAAACCTTTCTCAGCAGAGGCAGGCACTCTCTCCCTTGTACTAGATAGCTCGGCAGAGCCTTCCGAGAAACATGCTGCGTCATTCAGCTTGAACGTGGGACGCGGAGGGGAGAGTACGCTTTCTCCCCGTTTGGAGGCGCCTTGCGCTTGGCTTCAAAGCTGCCTGAACAGCACTAGCGGCCCGACGTCTCTGCACGGCAGGATTGTCGTTGTGGGCCGAGGCTGCGTGTTCTCTCAAAACGAAAACCGTGCTGGCGATCCCTTTCTAGGAACTCCTCCCACGGCACCACATGTTCAGCTCCGGCCGAACGAAAGGTGACCTCAGGCCTCAAGGTAAGTTCCAGTGTTTCACGTCGGGGGAGTTGGGTGTGCAGTGGTTTCCAACGAGGCCATACTCCACCACGGAGTGCCTTCACTCTGCGACGCTCCTGGGGGCACACAGGATAGGAGCTCGTTCGCCAAGTTCGCAGGATGACTTCTCTCCGTGCCGGAACGGCGGCTCCTGGCTTCTGAGGAACCTTAGTCTCAACAGGGCCCTGGAGAAAGCTCTTCACATTCATAGCAAGGGCAACGTACTGCTCTCTGGCTTGCCTGGGTTGAGTGCCCCAGTCGTCAAAGAGCCTCGCGAAGGCAGTGCTGCGCAGACTCCCTTTGCCAGTCGCACGGCCTCCCTGACTGAAAGAGAACTGCAGTGCCAAAAGGCACCGTGCTGACGACTGGCTCCAGGAGGAGACTCGGGACAGCACTCTCACAGACGCGAAAGCTAGGCTGTGGGCCCAGCCTGAGGAGCAGTACGTACGTTTGCCACACTTCTTTGCACAGCTAGGCGTGAGCCAGAGAGCCTTGGTCCCTGAGGCCTCCCTAAGGTACTGCCATACTTACCCAGTAGATCCCACGCAGAGGTCCCTGTGCCCAAAAGGGCCTCCATGGAAGGGCCCTGTTCCTCCCGTTGTGTTTCCTTGAGGTAATGAGAAACCACTAAGGATACCCGTATGAGCTCAGGTATGAAGCTGGGCGACCCTGGCCAAACCTTATTCCCCTCCGTGGTAGACGAGACAGTGGCGGGTCCTGAGCTGCCTGAAGCACACTCCTCGCGCGCACCTTCTCTTTGCTGCCGGAAGGCCTCACATAAGAAGTCTGAGTTGACCCGTGACGGAAGAAGTCTGAGTGTACTCGTGTGAGGCCTGCTGCTCTCAGTTCCTTGCTGGGAGCTTCAGCAGGAGCGCTCTGGAGCTCGCCGGCAAAAGTCCAGATTTCCCCCGTTAGTAACACCTCGGAGCGCCAGAGGGAGCGGAGGGGCATGCCTTAACGGAATGCTTCGACCGTGGAAGGTATTTCACGAGACACTGTGCACTCACGTTCGTTGTAACAACTGTCAAAGGGCACTGTATGCCTTCCAACTCCTCGGCTGTGTTTGAGCCACAGGAAGTAAATGCGTTCGTTTGATTCAGCTCCGTGAATGTGCAACGATGATGGCGAAGCGCTGCCCTGTTCGCTCGAAAGCTCTCGTCTGTGCGGCCTTCCAACGGCCTCAGGGTACGCAGTTGTAAACAGCCTTACATTCCATGCTGGTGTGCCCCCAGTTAGGAATTTGGGCTCTTCTGTGAGACACCCACGTGCGTCCCAAATGAAACCGGGGGGCTCCCCCAGGACGTCTGCGTACGGCAGTCGGTTGCCAGCTGTTTACTTCCAGCCGGAGAAAGAAGAAGAGGACAGCTTTCCCAGGGACAATTCTGGACCCTTGGGACCATCCAGAGTCACCAAAGCCTAAACTTTGCACGGCCTGGGGAACGCTCTTCCTCATGTCCAGCAATCCCCACGTCAAAACCTTTCTCAGCAGAGGCAGGCACTCTCTCCCTTGTACTAGATAGCTCGGCAGAGCCTTCCGAGAAACATGCTGCGTCATTCAGCTTGAACGTGGGACGCGGAGGGGAGAGTACGCTTTCTCCCCGTTTGGAGGCGCCTTGCGCTTGGCTTCAAAGCTGCCTGAACAGCACTAGCGGCCCGACGTCTCTGCACGGCAGGATTGTCGTTGTGGGCCGAGGCTGCGTGTTCTCTCAAAACGAAAACCGTGCTGGCGATCCCTTTCTAGGAACTCCTCCCACGGCACCACATGTTCAGCTCCGGCCGAACGAAAGGTGACCTCAGGCCTCAAGGTAAGTTCCAGTGTTTCACGTCGGGGGAGTTGGGTGTGCAGTGGTTTCCAACGAGGCCATACTCCACCACGGAGTGCCTTCACTCTGCGACGCTCCTGGGGGCACACAGGATAGGAGCTCGTTCGCCAAGTTCGCAGGATGACTTCTCTCCGTGCCGGAACGGCGGCTCCTGGCTTCTGAGGAACCTTAGCCTCAACAGGGCCCTGGAGAAAGCTCTTCACATTCATAGCAAGGGCAACGTACTGCTCTCTGGCTTGCCTGGGTTGAGTGCCCCAGTCGTCAAAGAGCCTCGCGAAGGCAGTGCTGCGCAGACTCCCTTTGCCAGTCGCACGGCCTCCCTGACTGAAAGAGAACTGCAGTGCCAAAAGGCACCGTGCTGACGACTGGCTCCAGGAGGAGACTCGGGACAGCACTCTCACAGACGCGAAAGCTAGGCTGTGGGCCCAGCCTGAGGAGCAGTACGTACGTTTGCCACACTTCTTTGCACAGCTAGGCGTGAGCCAGAGAGCCTTGGTCCCTGAGGCCTCCCTAAGGTACTGCCATACTTACCCAGTAGATCCCACGCAGAGGTCCCTGTGCCCAAAAGGGCCTCCATGGAAGGGCCCTGTTCCTCCCGTTGTGTTTCCTTGAGGTAATGAGAAACCACTCAGGATACCCGTATGAGCTCAGGTATGAAGCTGGGCGACCCTGGCCAAACCTTATTCCCCTCCGTGGTAGACGAGACAGTGGCGGGTCCTGAGCTGCCTGAAGCACACTCCTCGCGCGCACCTTCTCTTTGCTGCCGGAAGGCCTCACATAAGAAGTCTGAGTTGACCCGTGACGGAAGAAGTCTGAGTGTACTCGTGTGAGGCCTGCTGCTCTCAGTTCCTTGCTGGGAGCTTCAGCAGGAGCGCTCTGGAGCTCGCCGGCAAAAGTCCAGATTTCCCCCGTTAGTAACACCTCGGAGCGCCAGAGGGAGCGGAGGGGCATGCCTTAACGGAATGCTTCGACCGTGGAAGGTATTTCACGAGACACTGTGCACTCACGTTCGTTGTAACAACTGTCAAAGGGCACTGTATGCCTTCCAACTCCTCGGCTGTGTTTGAGCCACAGGAAGTAAATGCGTTCGTTTGATTCAGCTCCGTGAATGTGCAACGATGATGGCGAAGCGCTGCCCTGTTCGCTCGAAAGCTCTCGTCTGTACGGCCTTCCAACGGCCTCAGGGTACGCAGTTGTAAACAGCCTTACATTCCATGCTGGTGTGCCCCCAATTAGGAATTTGGGCTCTTCTGTGAGACACCCACGTGCGTCCCAAATGAAACCGGGGGGCTCCCCCAGGACGTCTGCGTACGGCAGTCGGTTGCCAGCTGTTTACTTCCAGCCGGAGAAAGAAGAAGAGGACAGCTTTCCCAGGGACAATTCTGGACCCTTGGGACCATCCAGAGTCACCAAAGCCTAAACTTTGCACGGCCTGGGGAACGCTCTTCCGCCTGTCCAGCAATCCCCACGTCAAAACCTTTCTCAGCAGAGGCAGGCACTCTCTCCCTTGTACTAGATAGCTCGGCAGAGCCTTCCGAGAAACATGCTGCGTCATTCAGCTTGAACGTGGGACGCGGAGGGGAGAGTACGCTTTCTCCCCGTTTGGAGGCGCCTTGCGCTTGGCTTCAAAGCTGCCTGAACAGCACTAGCGGCCCGACGTCTCTGCACGGCAGGATTGTCGTTGTGGGCCGAGGCTGCGTGTTCTCTCAAAACGAAAACCGTGCTGGCGATCCCTTTCTAGGAACTCCTCCCACGGCACCACATGTTCAGCTCCGGCCGAACGAAAGGTGACCTCAGGCCTCAAGGTAAGTTCCAGTGTTTCACGTCGGGGGAGTTGGGTGTGCAGTGGTTTCCAACGAGACCATACTCCACCACGGAGTGCCTTCACTCTGCGACGCTCCTGGGGGCACACAGGATAGGAGCTCGTTCGCCAAGTTCGCAGGATGACTTCTCTCCGTGCCGGAACGGCGGCTCCTGGCTTCTGAGGAACCTTAGCCTCAACAGGGAACTGGAGAAAGCTCTTCCCATTCATAGCAAGGGCAACGTACTGCTCTCTGGCTTGCCTGGGTTGAGTGCCCCAGTCGTCAAAGAGCCTCGCGAAGGCAGTGCTGCGCAGACTCCCTTTGCCAGTCGCACGGCCTCCCTGACTGAAAGAGAACTGCAGTGCCAAAAGGCACCGTGCTGACGACTGGCTCCAGGAGGAGACTCGGGACAGCACTCTCAGAGAAGCGAAAGCTAGGCTGTGGGCCCAGCCTGAGGAGCAGTACGTACGTTTGCCACACTTCTTTGCACAGCTAGGCGTGAGCCAGAGAGCCTTGGTCCCTGAGGCCTCCCTAAGGTACTGCCATACTTACCCAGTAGATCCCACGCAGAGGTCCCTGTGCCCAAAAGGGCCTCCATGGAAGGGCCCTGTTCCTCCCGTTGTGTTTCCTTGAGGTAATCAGAAACCACTGAGGTTACCCGTATGAGCTCAGGTATGAAGCTGGGCGACCCTGGCCAAACCTTATTCCCCTCCGTGGTAGACGAGACAGTGGCGGGTCCTGAGCTGCCTGAAGCACACTCCTCGCGCGCACCTTCTCTTTGCTGCCGGAAGGCCTCACATAAGAAGTCTGAGTTGACTCGTGACGGAAGAAGTCTGAGTGTACTCGTGTGAGGCCTGCTGCTCTCAGTTCCTTGCTGGGAGCTTCAGCAGGAGCGCTCTGGAGCTCGCCGGCAGAAGAATTGTGAGTACCCCCGCCCCACCCCGGCCTCAAGCAAAAGTCCAGATTTCCCCCGTTAGTAACACCTCGGAGCGCCAGAGGGAGCGGAGGGGCATGCCTTAACGGAATGCTTCGACCGTGGAAGGTATTTCACGAGACACTGTGCACTCACGTTCGTTGTAACAACTGTCAAAGGGCACTGTATGCCTTCCAACTCCTCGGCTGTGTTTGAGCCACAGGAAGTAAATGCGTTCGTTTGATTCAGCTCCGTGAATGTGCAACGATGATGGCGAAGCGCTGCCCTGTTCGCTCGAAAGCTCTCGTCTGTACGGCCTTCCAACGGCCTCAGGGTACGCAGTTGTAAACAGCCTTACATTCCATGCTGGTGTGCCCCCAATTAGGAATTTGGGCTCTTCTGTGAGACACCCACGTGCGTCCCAAATGAAACCGGGGGGCTCCCCCAGGACGTCTGCGTACGGCAGTCGGTTGCCAGCTGTTTACTTCCAGCCGGAGAAAGAAGAAGAGGACAGCTTTCCCAGGGACAATTCTGGACCCTTGGGACCATCCAGAGTCACCAAAGCCTAAACTTTGCACGGCCTGGGGAACGCTCTTCCGCCTGTCCAGCAATCCCCACGTCAAAACCTTTCTCAGCAGAGGCAGGCACTCTCTCCCTTGTACTAGATAGCTCGGCAGAGCCTTCCGAGAAACATGCTGCGTCATTCAGCTTGAACGTGGGACGCGGAGGGGAGAGTACGCTTTCTCCCCGTTTGGAGGCGCCTTGCGCTTGGCTTCAAAGCTGCCTGAACAGCACTAGCGGCCCGACGTCTCTGCACGGCAGGATTGTCGTTGTGGGCCGAGGCTGCGTGTTCTCTCAAAACGAAAACCGTGCTGGCGATCCCTTTCTAGGAACTCCTCCCACGGCACCACATGTTCAGCTCCGGCCGAACGAAAGGTGACCTCAGGCCTCAAGGTAAGTTCCAGTGTTTCACGTCGGGGGAGTTGGGTGTGCAGTGGTTTCCAACGAGGCCATACTCCACCACGGAGTGCCTTCACTCTGCGACGCTCCTGGGGGCACACAGGATAGGAGCTCGTTCGCCAAGTTCGCAGGATGACTTCTCTCCGTGCCGGAACGGCGGCTCCTGGCTTCTGAGGAACCTTAGCCTCAACAGGGCCCTGGAGAAAGCTCTTCACATTCATAGCAAGGGCAACGTACTGCTCTCTGGCTTGCCTGGGTTGAGTGCCCCAGTCGTCAAAGAGCCTCGCGAAGGCAGTGCTGCGCAGACTCCCTTTGCCAGTCGCACGGCCTCCCTGACTGAAAGAGAACTGCAGTGCCAAAAGGCACCGTGCTGACGACTGGCTCCAGGAGGAGACTCGGGACAGCACTCTCACAGAAGCGAAAGCTAGGCTGTGGGCCCAGCCTGAGGACCAGCACGTTTTCCACACTTAACACAGCTAAGGCATGAGCCAGACGACAGCCTTGGTCCCTGAGGCCTCCCTAAGGTACTGCCATACTTACCCAGTAGATCCCACGCAGAGGTCCCTGTGCCCAAAAGGGCCTCCATGGAAGGGCCCTGTTCCTCCCGTGTGTTTCCTTGAGGTAATCGGAAACCACTGAGGATAACTACGTGAGCTCAGCTTTGAAACTGGGCGACCCTGGGCAAACCTTATTTCCCTCCGTGGTAGACGAGACAGTTGCGGGTCCTAAGCTGCCTGAAGCACACTCCTCGCGCCCACCTTCTCTTTGCTGCCGGAAGGCCTCACATAAGAGGTCTGAGTTTACTCGTGACGGAAGCCGTCTGAGTGTACTCGTGTGAGGCCTGCTGCTCTCAGTTCCTTGCTGGGAGCTTCAGCAAGAGCACTCTGGAGCTCGCCGACAAAAGAATTGTGAGCCCCCCCGGCCTCAA
Source organism: Globicephala melas (assembly GCF_963455315.2). NCBI lineage: Eukaryota > Metazoa > Chordata > Mammalia > Artiodactyla > Delphinidae > Globicephala > Globicephala melas. Next base: position 105,354 of record NW_027207257.1, read on the forward strand.
GTAAAAGTCCAGATTTCCCCCGTCAGTACCACCTCGGAGTGCCATAGGAGCGAAGAAGCCCGCGTTAACGGGATGCTTCAACAGTGCTAGGGATTTCTTTCACGAGACACTGTGCACTCACGTTCGTCGTAACAACTGTCAAAGGGCACTGTATGCCTTCCAACTCCTCTGTTGCGTTTGAGCCACAGGAAGTAAAGGCATTCGTTTGATTAAGCTCCGTGAACGGGCAACGATGATGGCGAAGCGCTGCCCTGTTCGCTCGAACGCTCTCGTCCGTACGGCCTTCCAACGGCCTCAGGGTACGCAGTTGTAAACAGCCTTACATTCCATGCTGGTGTGCCCCCAATTAGGAATTTGGGCTCTTCTGTGAGACACCCACGTGCGTCCCAAATGAAACCGGGGGGCTCCCCCAGGACGTCTGCGTACGGCAGTCGGTTGCCAGCTGTTTATTCCAGCCGGAGAAAGAAAAAGAGGACAGCTTTCCCAGGGACAATTCTGGACCCTTGGGACCATCCAGAGTCACCAAAGCCTAAACTTTGCACGGCCTGGGGAACGCTCTTCCGCCTGTCCAGCAATCCCCACGTCAAAACCTTTCTCAGCAGAGGCAGGCGCTCTCTCCCTCGTACTAGATAGCTCGGCAGAGCCTTCCGAGAAACATGCTGCGTCATTCAGCTTGAACGTGGGACGCGGAGGGGAGAGTACGCTTTCTCCCCGTTTGGAGGCGCCTTGCGCTTGGCTTCAAAGCTGCCTGAACAGCACTAGCGGCCCGACGTCTCTGCACGGCAGGATTGTCGTTGTGGGCCGAGGCTGCGTGTTCTCCCAAAGCGAAAACCGTGCTGGCGATCCCTTTCTAGGAACTCCTCCCACGGCACCCCAGGTTCAGCTCCGGCCAAGTGGAAGGTGACCTCAGGCCTCAAGGTGAAGTTCCAGTGTTTCACGTCAGGGGAGTTGGGTGTGCAGGGGTCTCCAACGAGGCCGTCCTCCACCACGGAGTGCCTTAACCCTGCGACGCTCCTGGGGGCACACAGGATAGGAGCCCATTCAACAGTTTCGCACGATGACCTCTCTCCGTGCCGGAACGGCGGCTCCTGGCTTCTGAGGAACCTTAGCCTAAGCAGGCCCCTGGAGACAGCTCTTCACATTCATAGCAAGGGCAGTGTACTCCTCTCTGGGTTGCCTAGGTTGAGTGGCCCAGTCGTCAGAGAGACTGGCGAAAGGCAGCGCTGGGCGGACTCCCTTTGCCCGTCAGTCGAACGGCCTCCTTGACTGAAAGACAACTGCAGTGCCAAAAGGCACCGTGCTGACGACTGGCTCCAGGAGGAGACTCGGGACAGCACTCTCAGAGAAGCGAAAGCTAGGCTGTGGGCCCAGCCTGAGGAGCAGTACGTACGTTTGCACACTTCTTTGCACAGCTAGGCGTGAGCCAGAGAGCCTTGGTCCCTGAGGCCTCCCTAAGGTACTGCCATACTTACCCAGTAGATCCCACGCAGAGGTCCCTGTGCCCAAAAGGGCCTCCATGGAAGGGCCCTGTTCCTCCCGTTGTGTTTCCTTGAGGTAATGAGAAACCACTGAGGATACCCGTATGAGCTCAGGTATGAAGCTGGGCGACCCTGGCCAAACCTTATTCCCCTCCGTGGTAGACGAGACAGTGGCGGGTCCTGAGCTGCCTGAAGCACACTCCTCGCGCGCACCTTCTCTTTGCTGCCGGAAGGCCTCACATAAGAAGTCTGAGTTGACTCGTGACAGAAGAAGTCTGAGTGTACTCGTGTGAGGCCTGCTGCTCTCAGTTCCTTGCTGGGAGCTTCAGCAGGAGCGCTCTGGAGCTCGCCGGCAGAAGAATTGTGAGTCCCCACGCCCCACCCCGGCCTCAAGCAAAAGTCCAGATTTCCCCCGTTTGTAACACCTCGGAGCGCCAGAGGGAGCGGAGGGGCATGCCTTAACGGAATGCTTCGACCGTGGAAGGTATTTCACGAGACACTGTGCACTCACGTTCGTTGTAACAACTGTCAAAGGGCACTGTATGCCTTCCAACTCCTCGGCTGTGTTTGAGCCACAGGAAGTAAATGCGCTCGTTTGATTCAGCTCCGTGAATGTGCAACGATGATGGCGAAGCGCTGCCCTGTTCGCTCGAAAGCTCTCGTTCGTACGGCCTTCACACGGCCTCAAGGTACGCAGTTCTGAACAGCCTTACATTCCATGCTGGTGTGCCAACCCCCCCCCCCACCCGCAGGGAGGAATTTGGGCTCTTCTGAGAAACACCAGGGTGCGTCCCAAGTGAAAGTAGGGCGTCTCCCCCAGGACGTCTCCGAACGGCAGTCGGATGCCGGAGGTGTACTTCCAGCCGGAAAAAGAGGGAAAAGGACAGCTTTCCCAGGGACAACTCTGGACCCTTGGAACCATCCGGAATCACCAAGGCCTAAACTTTGCACGGCCTGGGGAACGCTCTTCCGCCTGTCCAGCCATCCCCACGTCAAAACCTTTCTCAGCAGAGGCAGGCGCTCTCTCCCTCGTACTAGATAGCTCGGCAGAGCCTTCCGAGAAACATGCTGCGTCATTCAGCTTGAACGTGGGACGCGGAGGGGAGAGTACGCTTTCTCCCCGTTTGGAGGTGCCTTGCGCTTGGCTTCAAAGCTGCCTGAACAGCACTAGCGGCCCGACGTCTCTGCACGGCAGGATTGTCGTTGTGGGCCGAGGCTGCGTGTTCTCTCAAAACGAAAACCGTGCTGGCGATCCCTTTCTAGGAACTCCTCCCACGGCACCACATGTTCAGCTCCGGCCGAACGAAAGGTGACCTCAGGCCTCAAGGTAAGTGTTTCACGTCGGGGGAGTTGGGTGTGCAGTGGTTTCCATGAGGCCATACTCCACCACGGAGTGCCTTCACTCTGCGACGCTCCTGGGGGCACACAGGATAGGAGCTCGTTCGCCAAGTTCGCAGGATGACTTCTCTCCGTGCCGGAACGGCCGCTCCTGGCTTCTGAGGAACCTTAGCCTCAACAGGGCCCTGGAGAAAGCTCTTCACATTCATAGCAAGGGCAACGTACTGCTCTCTGGCTTGCCTGGGTTGAGTGCCCCAGTCGTCAAAGAGCCTCGCGAAGGCAGTGCTGCGCAGACTCCCTTTGCCAGTCGCACGGCCTCCCTGACTGAAAGAGAACTGCAGTGCCAAAAGGCACCGTGCTGACGACTGGCTCCAGGAGGAGACTCGGGACAGCACTCTCACAGAAGCGAAAGCTAGGCTGTGGGCCCAGCCTGAGGACCAGCACGTTTTCCACACTTAACACAGCTAAGGCATGAGCCAGACGACAGCTTTGGTCCCTGAGGCCTCCCTAAGGTACTGCCATACTTATCCAGTAGATCCCACGCAGAGGTCCCTGTGCCCAAAAGGGCCTCCATGGAAGGGCCCTGTTCCTCCCGTGTGTTTCCTTGAGGTAATCGGAAACCACTGAGGATAACTACGTGAGCTCAGCTTTGAAACTGGGCGACCCTGGGCAAACCTTATTCCCCTCCGTGGTAGACGAGACAGTGGCGGGTCCTAAGCTGCCTGAAGCACACTCCTCGCGCCCACCTTCTCTTTGCTGCCGGAAGGCCTCACATAAGAGGTCTGAGTTTACTCGTGACGGAAGCCGTCTGAGTGTACTCGTGTGAGGCCTGCTGCTCCCAGGTCCTTGCTGGGAGCTTCAGCAAGAGCACTCTGGAGCTCGCCGACAAAACAATTGTGAGCCCCCCCGGCCTCAAGTAAAAGTCCAGATTTCCCCCGTCAGTACCACCTCGGAGTGCCAGAGGAGCGAAGAAGCATGCGTTAACGGGATGCTTCAACAGTGCTAGGGATTTCTTTCACGAGACACTGTGCACTCACGTTCGTCGTAACAACTGTCAAAGGGCACTGTATGCCTTCCAACTCCTCTGTTGCGTTTGAACCACAGGAAGTAAAGGCATTCGTTTGATTAAGCTCCGTGAACGGGCAACGATGATGGCGAAGCGCTGCCCTGTTCGCTCGAACGCTCTCGTCCGTACGGCCTTCCAACGGCCTCAGGGTACGCAGTTGTAAACAGCCTTGCATTCCATGCTGGTGTGCCCCCAATTAGGAATTTGGGCTCTTCTGTGAGACACCCACGTGCATCCCAAATGAAACCGGGGGGCTCCCCCAGGACGTCTGCGTACGGCAGTCGGTTGCCAGCTGTTTACTTCCAGCCGGAGAAAGAAAAAGAGGACAGCTTTCCCAGGGACAATTCTGGACCCTTGGGACCAACCAGAGTCACCAAAGCCTAAACTTTGCACGGCCTGGGGAACGCTCTTCCTCATGTCCAGCAATCCCCACGTCAAAACCTTTCTCAGCAGAGGCAGGCGCTCTCTCCCTCGTACTAGATAGCTCGGCAGAGCCTTCCGAGAAACATGCTGCGTCATTCCGCTTGAACGTGGGACGCGGAGGGGAGAGTACGCTTTCTCCCCGTTTGGAGGCGCCTTGCGCTTGGCTTCAAAGCTGCCTGAACAGCACTAGCGGCCCGACGTCTCTGCACGGCAGGATTGTCGTTGTGGGCCGAGGCTGCGTGTTCTCTCAAAACGAAAACCGTGCTGGCGATCCCTTTCTAGGAACCCCTCCCACGGCACCACATGTTCAGCTCCGGCCGAACGAAAGGTGACCTCAGGCCTCAAGGTAAGTTCCAGTGTTTCACGGCGGGGGAGTTGGGTGTGCAGTGGTTTCCATGAGGCCATACTCCACCACGCAGTGCCTTAACCGTGCGACGCTCCTGGGGGCACACAGGATAGGAGCCCATTCACCAGTTTCGCACGATGACCTCTCTCCGTGCCGGAACGGCGGCTCCTGGCTTCTGAGGAACCTTAGCCTAAGCAGGCCCCTGGAGACAGCTCTTCACATTCATAGCAAGGGCAGTGTACTCCTCTCTGGGTTGCCTAGGTTGAGTGGCCCAGTCGTCAGAGAGACTGGCGAAAGCCAGCGCTGGGCGGACTCCCTTTGCCCGTCAGTCGAACGGCCTCCTTGACTGAAAGACAACTGCAGTGCCAAAAGGCACCGTGCTGACGACTGGCTCCAGGAGGAGACTCGGGACAGCACTCTCAGAGAAGCGAAAGCTAGGCTGTGGGCCCAGCCTGAGGAGCAGTACGTACGTTTGCACACTTCTTTGCACAGCTAGGCGTGAGCCAGAGAGCCTTGGTCCCTGAGGCCTCCCTAAGGTACTGCCATACTTACCCAGTAGATCTCACGCGGAGGTCCCTGTGCCCAAAAGGGCCTCCATGGAAGGGCCCTGTTCCTCCCGTTGTGTTTCCTTGAGGTAATCAGAAACCACTGAGGATACCCGTATGAGCTCAGGTATGAAGCTGGGCGACCCTGGGCAAACCTTATTCCCCTCCGTGGCAGACGAGACAGTGGCGGGTCCTGAGCTGCCTGAAGCACACTCCTCGCGCGCACCTTCTCTTTGCTGCCGGAAGGCCTCACATGAGAAGTCTGAGTTGACTCGTGACAGAAGAAGTCTGAGTGTACTCGTGTGAGGCCTGCTGCTCTCAGTTCCTTGCTGGGAGCTTCAGCAGGAGCGCTCTGGAGCTCGCCGGCAGAAGAATTGTGAGTCCCCCCGCCCCACCCCGGCCTCAAGCAAAAGTCCAGATTTCCCCCGTTAGTAACACCTCGGAGCGCCAGAGGGAGCGGAGGGGCATGCCTTAACGGAATGCTTCGACCGTGGAAGGTATTTCACGAGACACTGTGCACTCACGTTCGTTGTAACAACTGTCAAAGGGCACTGTATGCCTTCCAACTCCTCGGCTGTGTTTGAGCCACAGGAAGTAAAGGCATTCGTTTGATTCAGCTCCGTGAACGGGCAACGATGATGGCGAAGCGCTGCCCTGTTCGCTCGAAAGCTCTCGTCTGTGCGGCCTTCCAACGGCCTCAGGGTACGCAGTTGTAAACAGCCTTACATTCCATGCTGGTGTGCCCCCAATTAGGAATTTGGGCTCTTCTGTGAGACACCCACGTGCGTCCCAAATGAAACCGGGGGGCTCCCCCAGGACGTCTGCGTACGGCAGTCGGTTGCCAGCTGTTTACTTCCAGCCGGAGAAAGAAAAAGAGGACAGCTTTCCCAGGGACAATTCTGGACCCTTGGGACCATCCAGAGTCACCAAAGCCTAAACTTTGCACGGCCTGGGGAACGCTCTTCCGCCTGTCCAGCCGTCCCCACGTCAAAACCTTTCTCAGCAGAGGCAGGCGCTCTCTCCCTCGTACTAGATAGCTCGGCAGAGCCTTCCGAGAAACATGCTGCGTCATTCAGCTTGAACGTGGGACGCGGAGGGGAGAGTACGCTTTCTCCCCGTTTGGAGGCGCCTTGCGCTTGGCTTCAAAGCTGCCTGAACAGCACTAGCGGCCCGACGTCTCTGCACGGCAGGATTGTCGTTGTGGGCCGAGGCTGCGTGTTCTCTCAAAACGAAAACCGTGCTGGCGATCCCTTTCTAGGAACTCCTCCCACGGCACCACATGTTCAGCTCCGGCCGAACGAAAGGTGACCTCAGGCCTCAAGGTAAGTGTTTCACGTCGGGGGAGTTGGGTGTGCAGTGGTTTCCATGAGGCCATACTCCACCACGGAGTGCCTTCACTCTGCGACGCTCCTGGGGGCACACAGGATAGGAGCTCGTTCGCCAAGTTCGCAGGATGACTTCTCTCCGTGCCGGAACGGCGGCTCCTGGCTTCTGAGGAACCTTAGCCTCAACAGGGCCCCGGAGAAAGCTCTTCACATTCATAGCAAGGGCAACGTACTGCTCTCTGGCTTGCCTGGGTTGAGTGCCCCAGTCGTCAAAGAGCCTCGCGAAGGCAGTGCTGCGCAGACTCCCTTTGCCAGTCGCACGGCCTCCCTGACTGAAAGAGAACTGCAGTGCCAAGAGGCACCGTGCTGACGACTGGCTCCAGGAGGAGACTCGGGACAGCACTCTCAGAGAAGCGAAAGCTAGGCTGTGGGCCCAGCCTGAGGAGCAGTACGTACGTTTGCCACACTTCTTTGCACAGCTAGGCGTGAGCCAGAGAGCCTTGGTCCCTGAGGCCTCCCTAAGGTACTGCCATACTTACCCAGTAGATCCCACGCAGAGGTCCCTGTGCCCAAAAGGGCCTCCATGGAAGGGCCCTGTTCCTCCCGTTGTGTTTCCTTGAGGTAATCAGAAACCACTGAGGATACCCGTATGAGCTCAGGTATGAAGCTGGGCGACCCTGGGCAAACCTTATTCCCCTCCGTGGCAGACGAGACAGTGGCGGGTCCTGAGCTGCCTGAAGCACACTCCTCGCGCGCACCTTCTCTTTGCTGCCGGAAGGCCTCACATGAGAAGTCTGAGTTGACTCGTGACAGAAGAAGTCTGAGTGTACTCGTGTGAGGCCTGCTGCTCTCAGTTCCTTGCTGGGAGCTTCAGCAGGAGCGCTCTGGAGCTCGCCGGCAGAAGAATTGTGAGTCCCCCCGCCCCACCCCGGCCTCAAGCAAAAGTCCAGATTTCCCCCGTTAGTAACACCTCGGAGCGCCAGAGGGAGCGGAGGGGCATGCCTTAACGGAATGCTTCGACCGTGGAAGGTATTTCACGAGACACTGTGCACTCACGTTCGTTGTAACAACTGTCAAAGGGCACTGTATGCCTTCCAACTCCTCGGCTGTGTTTGAGCCACAGGAAGTAAAGGCATTCGTTTGATTCAGCTCCGTGAACGGGCAACGATGATGGCGAAGCGCTGCCCTGTTCGCTCGAAAGCTCTCGTCTGTGCGGCCTTCCAACGGCCTCAGGGTACGCAGTTGTAAACAGCCTTACATTCCATGCTGGTGTGCCCCCAATTAGGAATTTGGGCTCTTCTGTGAGACACCCACGTGCGTCCCAAATGAAACCGGGGGGCTCCCCCAGGACGTCTGCGTACGGCAGTCGGTTGCCAGCTGTTTACTTCCAGCCGGAGAAAGAAAAAGAGGACAGCTTTCCCAGGGACAATTCTGGACCCTTGGGACCATCCAGAGTCACCAAAGCCTAAACTTTGCACGGCCTGGGGAACGCTCTTCCGCCTGTCCAGCCGTCCCCACGTCAAAACCTTTCTCAGCAGAGGCAGGCGCTCTCTCCCTCGTACTAGATAGCTCGGCAGAGCCTTCCGAGAAACATGCTGCGTCATTCAGCTTGAACGTGGGACGCGGAGGGGAGAGTACGCTTTCTCCCCGTTTGGAGGCGCCTTGCGCTTGGCTTCAAAGCTGCCTGAACAGCACTAGCGGCCCGACGTCTCTGCACGGCAGGATTGTCGTTGTGGGCCGAGGCTGCGTGTTCTCTCAAAACGAAAACCGTGCTGGCGATCCCTTTCTAGGAACTCCTCCCACGGCACCACATGTTCAGCTCCGGCCGAACGAAAGGTGACCTCAGGCCTCAAGGTAAGTGTTTCACGTCGGGGGAGTTGGGTGTGCAGTGGTTTCCATGAGGCCATACTCCACCACGGAGTGCCTTCACTCTGCGACGCTCCTGGGGGCACACAGGATAGGAGCTCGTTCGCCAAGTTCGCAGGATGACTTCTCTCCGTGCCGGAACGGCGGCTCCTGGCTTCTGAGGAACCTTAGCCTCAACAGGGCCCCGGAGAAAGCTCTTCACATTCATAGCAAGGGCAACGTACTGCTCTCTGGCTTGCCTGGGTTGAGTGCCCCAGTCGTCAAAGAGCCTCGCGAAGGCAGTGCTGCGCAGACTCCCTTTGCCAGTCGCACGGCCTCCCTGACTGAAAGAGAACTGCAGTGCCAAGAGGCACCGTGCTGACGACTGGCTCCAGGAGGAGACTCGGGACAGCACTCTCAGAGAAGCGAAAGCTAGGCTGTGGGCCCAGCCTGAGGAGCAGTACGTACGTTTGCCACACTTCTTTGCACAGCTAGGCGTGAGCCAGAGAGCCTTGGTCCCTGAGGCCTCCCTAAGGTACTGCCATACTTACCCAGTAGATCCCACGCGGAGGTCCCTGTGCCCAAAAGGGCCTCCATGGAAGGGCCCTGTTCCTCCCGTTGTGTTTCCTTGAGGTAATCAGAAACCACTGAGGATACCCGTATGAGCTCAGGTATGAAGCTGGGCGACCCTGGGCAAACCTTATTCCCCTCCGTGGCAGACGAGACAGTGGCGGGTCCTGAGCTGCCTGAAGCACACTCCTCGCGCGCACCTTCTCTTTGCTGCCGGAAGGCCTCACATGAGAAGTCTGAGTTGACTCGTGACAGAAGAAGTCTGAGTGTACTCGTGTGAGGCCTGCTGCTCTCAGTTCCTTGCTGGGAGCTTCAGCAGGAGCGCTCTGGAGCTCGCCGGCAGAAGAATTGTGAGTCCCCCCGCCCCACCCCGGCCTCAAGCAAAAGTCCAGATTTCCCCCGTTAGTAACACCTCGGAGCGCCAGAGGGAGCGGAGGGGCATGCCTTAACGGAATGCTTCGACCGTGGAAGGTATTTCACGAGACACTGTGCACTCACGTTCGTTGTAACAACTGTCAAAGGGCACTGTATGCCTTCCAACTCCTCGGCTGTGTTTGAGCCACAGGAAGTAAAGGCATTCGTTTGATTCAGCTCCGTGAACGGGCAACGATGATGGCGAAGCGCTGCCCTGTTCGCTCGAAAGCTCTCGTCTGTGCGGCCTTCCAACGGCCTCAGGGTACGCAGTTGTAAACAGCCTTACATTCCATGCTGGTGTGCCCCCAATTAGGAATTTGGGCTCTTCTGTGAGACACCCACGTGCGTCCCAAATGAAACCGGGGGGCTCCCCCAGGACGTCTGCGTACGGCAGTCGGTTGCCAGCTGTTTACTTCCAGCCGGAGAAAGAAAAAGAGGACAGCTTTCCCAGGGACAATTCTGGACCCTTGGGACCATCCAGAGTCACCAAAGCCTAAACTTTGCACGGCCTGGGGAACGCTCTTCCGCCTGTCCAGCCGTCCCCACGTCAAAACCTTTCTCAGCAGAGGCAGGCGCTCTCTCCCTCGTACTAGATAGCTCGGCAGAGCCTTCCGAGAAACATGCTGCGTCATTCAGCTTGAACGTGGGACGCGGAGGGGAGAGTACGCTTTCTCCCCGTTTGGAGGCGCCTTGCGCTTGGCTTCAAAGCTGCCTGAACAGCACTAGCGGCCCGACGTCTCTGCACGGCAGGATTGTCGTTGTGGGCCGAGGCTGCGTGTTCTCTCAAAACGAAAACCGTGCTGGCGATCCCTTTCTAGGAACTCCTCCCACGGCACCACATGTTCAGCTCCGGCCGAACGAAAGGTGACCTCAGGCCTCAAGGTAAGTGTTTCACGTCGGGGGAGTTGGGTGTGCAGTGGTTTCCATGAGGCCATACTCCACCACGGAGTGCCTTCACTCTGCGACGCTCCTGGGGGCACACAGGATAGGAGCTCGTTCGCCAAGTTCGCAGGATGACTTCTCTCCGTGCCGGAACGGCCGCTCCTGGCTTCTGAGGAACCTTAGCCTCAACAGGGCCCCGGAGAAAGCTCTTCACATTCATAGCAAGGGCAACGTACTGCTCTCTGGCTTGCCTGGGTTGAGTGCCCCAGTCGTCAAAGAGCCTCGCGAAGGCAGTGCTGCGCAGACTCCCTTTGCCAGTCGCACGGCCTCCCTGACTGAAAGAGAACTGCAGTGCCAAAAGGCACCGTGCTGACGACTGGCTCCAGGAGGAGACTCGGGACAGCACTCTCACAGAAGCGAAAGCTAGGCTGTGGGCCCAGCCTGAGGACCAGCACGTTTTCCACACTTAACACAGCTAAGGCATGAGCCAGACGACAGCTTTGGTCCCTGAGGCCTCCCTAAGGTACTGCCATACTTATCCAGTAGATCCCACGCAGAGGTCCCTGTGCCCAAAAGGGCCTCCATGGAAGGGCCCTGTTCCTCCCGTGTGTTTCCTTGAGGTAATCGGAAACCACTGAGGATAACTACGTGAGCTCAGCTTTGAAACTGGGCGACCCTGGGCAAACCTTATTCCCCTCCGTGGTAGACGAGACAGTTGCGGGTCCTAAGCTGCCTGAAGCACACTCCTCGCGCCCACCTTCTCTTTGCTGCCGGAAGGCCTCACATAAGAGGTCTGAGTTTACTCGTGACGGAAGCCGTCTGAGTGTACTCGTGTGAGGCCTGCTGCTCCCAGGTCCTTGCTGGGAGCTTCAGCAAGAGCACTCTGGAGCTCGCCGACAAAACAATTGTGAGCCCCCCCGGCCTCAAGTAAAAGTCCAGATTTCCCCCGTCAGTACCACCTCGGAGTGCCAGAGGAGCGAAGAAGCATGCGTTAACGGGATGCTTCAACAGTGCTAGGGATTTCTTTCACGAGACACTGTGCACTCACGTTCGTCGTAACAACTGTCAAAGGGCACTGTATGCCTTCCAACTCCTCTGTTGCGTTTGAACCACAGGAAGTAAAGGCATTCGTTTGATTAAGCTCCGTGAACGGGCAACGATGATGGCGAAGCGCTGCCCTGTTCGCTCGAACGCTCTCGTCCGTACGGCCTTCCAACGGCCTCAGGGTACGCAGTTGTAAACAGCCTTGCATTCCATGCTGGTGTGCCCCCAATTAGGAATTTGGGCTCTTCTGTGAGACACCCACGTGCATCCCAAATGAAACCGGGGGGCTCCCCCAGGACGTCTGCGTACGGCAGTCGGTTGCCAGCTGTTTACTTCCAGCCGGAGAAAGAAAAAGAGGACAGCTTTCCCAGGGACAATTCTGGACCCTTGGGACCAACCAGAGTCACCAAAGCCTAAACTTTGCACGGCCTGGGGAACGCTCTTCCTCATGTCCAGCAATCCCCACGTCAAAACCTTTCTCAGCAGAGGCAGGCGCTCTCTCCCTCGTACTAGATAGCTCGGCAGAGCCTTCCGAGAAACATGCTGCGTCATTCCGCTTGAACGTGGGACGCGGAGGGGAGAGTACGCTTTCTCCCCGTTTGGAGGCGCCTTGCGCTTGGCTTCAAAGCTGCCTGAACAGCACTAGCGGCCCGACGTCTCTGCACGGCAGGATTGTCGTTGTGGGCCGAGGCTGCGTGTTCTCTCAAAACGAAAACCGTGCTGGCGATCCCTTTCTAGGAACCCCTCCCACGGCACCACATGTTCAGCTCCGGCCGAACGAAAGGTGACCTCAGGCCTCAAGGTAAGTTCCAGTGTTTCACGGCGGGGGAGTTGGGTGTGCAGTGGTTTCCATGAGGCCATACTCCACCACGCAGTGCCTTAACCGTGCGACGCTCCTGGGGGCACACAGGATAGGAGCCCATTCACCAGTTTCGCACGATGACCTCTCTCCGTGCCGGAACGGCGGCTCCTGGCTTCTGAGGAACCTTAGCCTAAGCAGGCCCCTGGAGACAGCTCTTCACATTCATAGCAAGGGCAGTGTACTCCTCTCTGGGTTGCCTAGGTTGAGTGGCCCAGTCGTCAGAGAGACTGGCGAAAGCCAGCGCTGGGCGGACTCCCTTTGCCCGTCAGTCGAACGGCCTCCTTGACTGAAAGACAACTGCAGTGCCAAAAGGCACCGTGCTGACGACTGGCTCCAGGAGGAGACTCGGGACAGCACTCTCAGAGAAGCGAAAGCTAGGCTGTGGGCCCAGCCTGAGGAGCAGTACGTACGTTTGCACACTTCTTTGCACAGCTAGGCGTGAGCCAGAGAGCCTTGGTCCCTGAGGCCTCCCTAAGGTACTGCCATACTTACCCAGTAGATCTCACGCGGAGGTCCCTGTGCCCAAAAGGGCCTCCATGGAAGGGCCCTGTTCCTCCCGTTGTGTTTCCTTGAGGTAATCAGAAACCACTGAGGATACCCGTATGAGCTCAGGTATGAAGCTGGGCGACCCTGGGCAAACCTTATTCCCCTCCGTGGCAGACGAGACAGTGGCGGGTCCTGAGCTGCCTGAAGCACACTCCTCGCGCGCACCTTCTCTTTGCTGCCGGAAGGCCTCACATGAGAAGTCTGAGTTGACTCGTGACAGAAGAAGTCTGAGTGTACTCGTGTGAGGCCTGCTGCTCTCAGTTCCTTGCTGGGAGCTTCAGCAGGAGCGCTCTGGAGCTCGCCGGCAGAAGAATTGTGAGTCCCCACGCCCCACCCCGGCCTCAAGCAAAAGTCCAGATTTCCCCCGTTTGTAACACCTCGGAGCGCCAGAGGGAGCGGAGGGGCATGCCTTAACGGAATGCTTCGACCGTGGAAGGTATTTCACGAGACACTGTGCACTCACGTTCGTTGTAACAACTGTCAAAGGGCACTGTATGCCTTCCAACTCCTCGGCTGTGTTTGAGCCACAGGAAGTAAAGGCATTCGTTTGATTCAGCTCCGTGAACGGGCAACGATGATGGCGAAGCGCTGCCCTGTTCGCTCGAAAGCTCTCGTCTGTGCGGCCTTCCAACGGCCTCAGGGTACGCAGTTGTAAACAGCCTTACATTCCATGCTGGTGTGCCCCCAATTAGGAATTTGGGCTCTTCTGTGAGACACCCACGTGCGTCCCAAATGAAACCGGGGGGCTCCCCCAGGACGTCTGCGTACGGCAGTCGGTTGCCAGCTGTTTACTTCCAGCCGGAGAAAGAAAAAGAGGACAGCTTTCCCAGGGACAATTCTGGACCCTTGGGACCATCCAGAGTCACCAAAGCCTAAACTTTGCACGGCCTGGGGAACGCTCTTCCGCCTGTCCAGCCGTCCCCACGTCAAAACCTTTCTCAGCAGAGGCAGGCGCTCTCTCCCTCGTACTAGATAGCTCGGCAGAGCCTTCCGAGAAACATGCTGCGTCATTCAGCTTGAACGTGGGACGCGGAGGGGAGAGTACGCTTTCTCCCCGTTTGGAGGCGCCTTGCGCTTGGCTTCAAAGCTGCCTGAACAGCACTAGCGGCCCGACGTCTCTGCACGGCAGGATTGTCGTTGTGGGCCGAGGCTGCGTGTTCTCTCAAAACGAAAACCGTGCTGGCGATCCCTTTCTAGGAACTCCTCCCACGGCACCACATGTTCAGCTCCGGCCGAACGAAAGGTGACCTCAGGCCTCAAGGTAAGTGTTTCACGTCGGGGGAGTTGGGTGTGCAGTGGTTTCCATGAGGCCATACTCCACCACGGAGTGCCTTCACTCTGCGACGCTCCTGGGGGCACACAGGATAGGAGCTCGTTCGCCAAGTTCGCAGGATGACTTCTCTCCGTGCCGGAACGGCGGCTCCTGGCTTCTGAGGAACCTTAGCCTCAACAGGGCCCCGGAGAAAGCTCTTCACATTCATAGCAAGGGCAACGTACTGCTCTCTGGCTTGCCTGGGTTGAGTGCCCCAGTCGTCAAAGAGCCTCGCGAAGGCAGTGCTGCGCAGACTCCCTTTGCCAGTCGCACGGCCTCCCTGACTGAAAGAGAACTGCAGTGCCAAGAGGCACCGTGCTGACGACTGGCTCCAGGAGGAGACTCGGGACAGCACTCTCAGAGAAGCGAAAGCTAGGCTGTGGGCCCAGCCTGAGGAGCAGTACGTACGTTTGCCACACTTCTTTGCACAGCTAGGCGTGAGCCAGAGAGCCTTGGTCCCTGAGGCCTCCCTAAGGTACTGCCATACTTACCCAGTAGATCCCACGCAGAGGTCCCTGTGCCCAAAAGGGCCTCCATGGAAGGGCCCTGTTCCTCCCGTTGTGTTTCCTTGAGGTAATCAGAAACCACTGAGGATACCCGTATGAGCTCAGGTATGAAGCTGGGCGACCCTGGGCAAACCTTATTCCCCTCCGTGGCAGACGAGACAGTGGCGGGTCCTGAGCTGCCTGAAGCACACTCCTCGCGCGCACCTTCTCTTTGCTGCCGGAAGGCCTCACATGAGAAGTCTGAGTTGACTCGTGACAGAAGAAGTCTGAGTGTACTCGTGTGAGGCCTGCTGCTCTCAGTTCCTTGCTGGGAGCTTCAGCAGGAGCGCTCTGGAGCTCGCCGGCAGAAGAATTGTGAGTCCCCCCGCCCCACCCCGGCCTCAAGCAAAAGTCCAGATTTCCCCCGTTAGTAACACCTCGGAGCGCCAGAGGGAGCGGAGGGGCATGCCTTAACGGAATGCTTCGACCGTGGAAGGTATTTCACGAGACACTGTGCACTCACGTTCGTTGTAACAACTGTCAAAGGGCACTGTATGCCTTCCAACTCCTCGGCTGTGTTTGAGCCACAGGAAGTAAAGGCATTCGTTTGATTCAGCTCCGTGAACGGGCAACGATGATGGCGAAGCGCTGCCCTGTTCGCTCGAAAGCTCTCGTCTGTGCGGCCTTCCAACGGCCTCAGGGTACGCAGTTGTAAACAGCCTTACATTCCATGCTGGTGTGCCCCCAATTAGGAATTTGGGCTCTTCTGTGAGACACCCACGTGCGTCCCAAATGAAACCGGGGGGCTCCCCCAGGACGTCTGCGTACGGCAGTCGGTTGCCAGCTGTTTACTTCCAGCCGGAGAAAGAAAAAGAGGACAGCTTTCCCAGGGACAATTCTGGACCCTTGGGACCATCCAGAGTCACCAAAGCCTAAACTTTGCACGGCTTGGGGAACGCTCTTCCTCATGTCCAGCCGTCCCCACGTCAAAACCTTTCTCAGCAGAGGCAGGCGCTCTCTCCCTCGTACTAGATAGCTCGGCAGAGCCTTCCGAGAAACATGCTGCGTCATTCAGCTTGAACGTGGGACGCGGAGGGGAGAGTACGCTTTCTCCCCGTTTGGAGGCGCCTTGCGCTTGGCTTCAAAGCTGCCTGAACAGCACTAGCGGCCCGACGTCTCTGCACGGCAGGATTGTCGTTGTGGGCCGAGGCTGCGTGTTCTCTCAAAACGAAAACCGTGCTGGCGATCCCTTTCTAGGAACTCCTCCCACGGCACCACATGTTCAGCTCCGGCCGAACGAAAGGTGACCTCAGGCCTCAAGGTAAGTGTTTCACGTCGGGGGAGTTGGGTGTGCAGTGGTTTCCATGAGGCCATACTCCACCACGGAGTGCCTTCACTCTGCGACGCTCCTGGGGGCACACAGGATAGGAGCTCGTTCGCCAAGTTCGCAGGATGACTTCTCTCCCTGCCGGAACGGCGGCTCCTGGCTTCTGAGGAACCTTAGCCTCAACAGGGCCCCGGAGAAAGCTCTTCACATTCATAGCAAGGGCAACGTACTGCTCTCTGGCTTGCCTGGGTTGAGTGCCCCAGTCGTCAAAGAGCCTCGCGAAGGCAGTGCTGCGCAGACTCCCTTTGCCAGTCGCACGGCCTCCCTGACTGAAAGAGAACTGCAGTGCCAAGAGGCACCGTGCTGACGACTGGCTCCAGGAGGAGACTCGGGACAGCACTCTCAGAGAAGCGAAAGCTAGGCTGTGGGCCCAGCCTGAGGAGCAGTACGTACGTTTGCCACACTTCTTTGCACAGCTAGGCGTGAGCCAGAGAGCCTTGGTCCCTGAGGCCTCCCTAAGGTACTGCCATACTTACCCAGTAGATCCCACGCGGAGGTCCCTGTGCCCAAAAGGGCCTCCATGGAAGGGCCCTGTTCCTCCCGTTGTGTTTCCTTGAGGTAATCAGAAACCACTGAGGATACCCGTATGAGCTCAGGTATGAAGCTGGGCGACCCTGGGCAAACCTTATTCCCCTCCGTGGCAGACGAGACAGTGGCGGGTCCTGAGCTGCCTGAAGCACACTCCTCGCGCGCACCTTCTCTTTGCTGCCGGAAGGCCTCACATGAGAAGTCTGAGTTGACTCGTGACAGAAGAAGTCTGAGTGTACTCGTGTGAGGCCTGCTGCTCTCAGTTCCTTGCTGGGAGCTTCAGCAGGAGCGCTCTGGAGCTCGCCGGCAGAAGAATTGTGAGTCCCCCCGCCCCACCCCGGCCTCAAGCAAAAGTCCAGATTTCCCCCGTTAGTAACACCTCGGAGCGCCAGAGGGAGCGGAGGGGCATGCCTTAACGGAATGCTTCGACCGTGGAAGGTATTTCACGAGACACTGTGCACTCACGTTCGTTGTAACAACTGTCAAAGGGCACTGTATGCCTTCCAACTCCTCGGCTGTGTTTGAGCCACAGGAAGTAAAGGCATTCGTTTGATTCAGCTCCGTGAACGGGCAACGATGATGGCGAAGCGCTGCCCTGTTCGCTCGAAAGCTCTCGTCTGTGCGGCCTTCCAACGGCCTCAGGGTACGCAGTTGTAAACAGCCTTACATTCCATGCTGGTGTGCCCCCAATTAGGAATTTGGGCTCTTCTGTGAGACACCCACGTGCGTCCCAAATGAAACCGGGGGGCTCCCCCAGGACGTCTGCGTACGGCAGTCGGTTGCCAGCTGTTTACTTCCAGCCGGAGAAAGAAAAAGAGGACAGCTTTCCCAGGGACAATTCTGGACCCTTGGGACCATCCAGAGTCACCAAAGCCTAAACTTTGCACGGCCTGGGGAACGCTCTTCCGCCTGTCCAGCCGTCCCCACGTCAAAACCTTTCTCAGCAGAGGCAGG
The DNA here is from genome assembly GCF_963455315.2 of Globicephala melas. Classification (NCBI taxonomy): domain Eukaryota; kingdom Metazoa; phylum Chordata; class Mammalia; order Artiodactyla; family Delphinidae; genus Globicephala; species Globicephala melas. The sequence goes on from NW_027207257.1 coordinate 122,704, forward strand.
CGCTCTCTCCCTCGTACTAGATAGCTCGGCAGAGCCTTCCGAGAAACATGCTGCGTCATTCAGCTTGAACGTGGGACGCGGAGGGGAGAGTACGCTTTCTCCCCGTTTGGAGGCGCCTTGCGCTTGGCTTCAAAGCTGCCTGAACAGCACTAGCGGCCCGACGTCTCTGCACGGCAGGATTGTCGTTGTGGGCCGAGGCTGCGTGTTCTCTCAAAACGAAAACCGTGCTGGCGATCCCTTTCTAGGAACTCCTCCCACGGCACCACATGTTCAGCTCCGGCCGAACGAAAGGTGACCTCAGGCCTCAAGGTAAGTGTTTCACGTCGGGGGAGTTGGGTGTGCAGTGGTTTCCATGAGGCCATACTCCACCACGGAGTGCCTTCACTCTGCGACGCTCCTGGGGGCACACAGGATAGGAGCTCGTTCGCCAAGTTCGCAGGATGACTTCTCTCCGTGCCGGAACGGCGGCTCCTGGCTTCTGAGGAACCTTAGCCTCAACAGGGCCCCGGAGAAAGCTCTTCACATTCATAGCAAGGGCAACGTACTGCTCTCTGGCTTGCCTGGGTTGAGTGCCCCAGTCGTCAAAGAGCCTCGCGAAGGCAGTGCTGCGCAGACTCCCTTTGCCAGTCGCACGGCCTCCCTGACTGAAAGAGAACTGCAGTGCCAAGAGGCACCGTGCTGACGACTGGCTCCAGGAGGAGACTCGGGACAGCACTCTCAGAGAAGCGAAAGCTAGGCTGTGGGCCCAGCCTGAGGAGCAGTACGTACGTTTGCCACACTTCTTTGCACAGCTAGGCGTGAGCCAGAGAGCCTTGGTCCCTGAGGCCTCCCTAAGGTACTGCCATACTTACCCAGTAGATCCCACGCGGAGGTCCCTGTGCCCAAAAGGGCCTCCATGGAAGGGCCCTGTTCCTCCCGTTGTGTTTCCTTGAGGTAATCAGAAACCACTGAGGATACCCGTATGAGCTCAGGTATGAAGCTGGGCGACCCTGGGCAAACCTTATTCCCCTCCGTGGCAGACGAGACAGTGGCGGGTCCTGAGCTGCCTGAAGCACACTCCTCGCGCGCACCTTCTCTTTGCTGCCGGAAGGCCTCACATGAGAAGTCTGAGTTGACTCGTGACAGAAGAAGTCTGAGTGTACTCGTGTGAGGCCTGCTGCTCTCAGTTCCTTGCTGGGAGCTTCAGCAGGAGCGCTCTGGAGCTCGCCGGCAGAAGAATTGTGAGTCCCCCCGCCCCACCCCGGCCTCAAGCAAAAGTCCAGATTTCCCCCGTTAGTAACACCTCGGAGCGCCAGAGGGAGCGGAGGGGCATGCCTTAACGGAATGCTTCGACCGTGGAAGGTATTTCACGAGACACTGTGCACTCACGTTCGTTGTAACAACTGTCAAAGGGCACTGTATGCCTTCCAACTCCTCGGCTGTGTTTGAGCCACAGGAAGTAAAGGCATTCGTTTGATTCAGCTCCGTGAACGGGCAACGATGATGGCGAAGCGCTGCCCTGTTCGCTCGAAAGCTCTCGTCTGTGCGGCCTTCCAACGGCCTCAGGGTACGCAGTTGTAAACAGCCTTACATTCCATGCTGGTGTGCCCCCAATTAGGAATTTGGGCTCTTCTGTGAGACACCCACGTGCGTCCCAAATGAAACCGGGGGGCTCCCCCAGGACGTCTGCGTACGGCAGTCGGTTGCCAGCTGTTTACTTCCAGCCGGAGAAAGAAAAAGAGGACAGCTTTCCCAGGGACAATTCTGGACCCTTGGGACCATCCAGAGTCACCAAAGCCTAAACTTTGCACGGCCTGGGGAACGCTCTTCCGCCTGTCCAGCCGTCCCCACGTCAAAACCTTTCTCAGCAGAGGCAGGCGCTCTCTCCCTCGTACTAGATAGCTCGGCAGAGCCTTCCGAGAAACATGCTGCGTCATTCAGCTTGAACGTGGGACGCGGAGGGGAGAGTACGCTTTCTCCCCGTTTGGAGGCGCCTTGCGCTTGGCTTCAAAGCTGCCTGAACAGCACTAGCGGCCCGACGTCTCTGCACGGCAGGATTGTCGTTGTGGGCCGAGGCTGCGTGTTCTCTCAAAACGAAAACCGTGCTGGCGATCCCTTTCTAGGAACTCCTCCCACGGCACCACATGTTCAGCTCCGGCCGAACGAAAGGTGACCTCAGGCCTCAAGGTAAGTGTTTCACGTCGGGGGAGTTGGGTGTGCAGTGGTTTCCATGAGGCCATACTCCACCACGGAGTGCCTTCACTCTGCGACGCTCCTGGGGGCACACAGGATAGGAGCTCGTTCGCCAAGTTCGCAGGATGACTTCTCTCCGTGCCGGAACGGCGGCTCCTGGCTTCTGAGGAACCTTAGCCTCAACAGGGCCCCGGAGAAAGCTCTTCACATTCATAGCAAGGGCAACGTACTGCTCTCTGGCTTGCCTGGGTTGAGTGCCCCAGTCGTCAAAGAGCCTCGCGAAGGCAGTGCTGCGCAGACTCCCTTTGCCAGTCGCACGGCCTCCCTGACTGAAAGAGAACTGCAGTGCCAAGAGGGACCGTGCTGACGACTGGCTCCAGGAGGAGACTCGGGACAGCACTCTCAGAGAAGCGAAAGCTAGGCTGTGGGCCCAGCCTGAGGAGCAGTACGTACGTTTGCCACACTTCTTTGCACAGCTAGGCGTGAGCCAGAGAGCCTTGGTCCCTGAGGCCTCCCTAAGGTACTGCCATACTTACCCAGTAGATCCCACGCGGAGGTCCCTGTGCCCAAAAGGGCCTCCATGGAAGGGCCCTGTTCCTCCCGTTGTGTTTCCTTGAGGTAATCAGAAACCACTGAGGATACCCGTATGAGCTCAGGTATGAAGCTGGGCGACCCTGGGCAAACCTTATTCCCCTCCGTGGCAGACGAGACAGTGGCGGGTCCTGAGCTGCCTGAAGCACACTCCTCGCGCGCACCTTCTCTTTGCTGCCGGAAGGCCTCACATGAGAAGTCTGAGTTGACTCGTGACAGAAGAAGTCTGAGTGTACTCGTGTGAGGCCTGCTGCTCTCAGTTCCTTGCTGGGAGCTTCAGCAGGAGCGCTCTGGAGCTCGCCGGCAGAAGAATTGTGAGTCCCCCCGCCCCACCCCGGCCTCAAGCAAAAGTCCAGATTTCCCCCGTTAGTAACACCTCGGAGCGCCAGAGGGAGCGGAGGGGCATGCCTTAACGGAATGCTTCGACCGTGGAAGGTATTTCACGAGACACTGTGCACTCACGTTCGTTGTAACAACTGTCAAAGGGCACTGTATGCCTTCCAACTCCTCGGCTGTGTTTGAGCCACAGGAAGTAAAGGCATTCGTTTGATTCAGCTCCGTGAACGGGCAACGATGATGGCGAAGCGCTGCCCTGTTCGCTCGAAAGCTCTCGTCTGTGCGGCCTTCCAACGGCCTCAGGGTACGCAGTTGTAAACAGCCTTACATTCCATGCTGGTGTGCCCCCAATTAGGAATTTGGGCTCTTCTGTGAGACACCCACGTGCGTCCCAAATGAAACCGGGGGGCTCCCCCAGGACGTCTGCGTACGGCAGTCGGTTGCCAGCTGTTTACTTCCAGCCGGAGAAAGAAAAAGAGGACAGCTTTCCCAGGGACAATTCTGGACCCTTGGGACCATCCAGAGTCACCAAAGCCTAAACTTTGCACGGCCTGGGGAACGCTCTTCCGCCTGTCCAGCCGTCCCCACGTCAAAACCTTTCTCAGCAGAGGCAGGCGCTCTCTCCCTCGTACTAGATAGCTCGGCAGAGCCTTCCGAGAAACATGCTGCGTCATTCAGCTTGAACGTGGGACGCGGAGGGGAGAGTACGCTTTCTCCCCGTTTGGAGGCGCCTTGCGCTTGGCTTCAAAGCTGCCTGAACAGCACTAGCGGCCCGACGTCTCTGCACGGCAGGATTGTCGTTGTGGGCCGAGGCTGCGTGTTCTCTCAAAACGAAAACCGTGCTGGCGATCCCTTTCTAGGAACTCCTCCCACGGCACCACATGTTCAGCTCCGGCCGAACGAAAGGTGACCTCAGGCCTCAAGGTAAGTGTTTCACGTCGGGGGAGTTGGGTGTGCAGTGGTTTCCATGAGGCCATACTCCACCACGGAGTGCCTTCACTCTGCGACGCTCCTGGGGGCACACAGGATAGGAGCTCGTTCGCCAAGTTCGCAGGATGACTTCTCTCCGTGCCGGAACGGCGGCTCCTGGCTTCTGAGGAACCTTAGCCTCAACAGGGCCCCGGAGAAAGCTCTTCACATTCATAGCAAGGGCAACGTACTGCTCTCTGGCTTGCCTGGGTTGAGTGCCCCAGTCGTCAAAGAGCCTCGCGAAGGCAGTGCTGCGCAGACTCCCTTTGCCAGTCGCACGGCCTCCCTGACTGAAAGAGAACTGCAGTGCCAAGAGGCACCGTGCTGACGACTGGCTCCAGGAGGAGACTCGGGACAGCACTCTCAGAGAAGCGAAAGCTAGGCTGTGGGCCCAGCCTGAGGAGCAGTACGTACGTTTGCCACACTTCTTTGCACAGCTAGGCGTGAGCCAGAGAGCCTTGGTCCCTGAGGCCTCCCTAAGGTACTGCCATACTTACCCAGTAGATCCCACGCGGAGGTCCCTGTGCCCAAAAGGGCCTCCATGGAAGGGCCCTGTTCCTCCCGTTGTGTTTCCTTGAGGTAATCAGAAACCACTGAGGATACCCGTATGAGCTCAGGTATGAAGCTGGGCGACCCTGGGCAAACCTTATTCCCCTCCGTGGCAGACGAGACAGTGGCGGGTCCTGAGCTGCCTGAAGCACACTCCTCGCGCGCACCTTCTCTTTGCTGCCGGAAGGCCTCACATGAGAAGTCTGAGTTGACTCGTGACAGAAGAAGTCTGAGTGTACTCGTGTGAGGCCTGCTGCTCTCAGTTCCTTGCTGGGAGCTTCAGCAGGAGCGCTCTGGAGCTCGCCGGCAGAAGAATTGTGAGTCCCCCCGCCCCACCCCGGCCTCAAGCAAAAGTCCAGATTTCCCCCGTTAGTAACACCTCGGAGCGCCAGAGGGAGCGGAGGGGCATGCCTTAACGGAATGCTTCGACCGTGGAAGGTATTTCACGAGACACTGTGCACTCACGTTCGTTGTAACAACTGTCAAAGGGCACTGTATGCCTTCCAACTCCTCGGCTGTGTTTGAGCCACAGGAAGTAAAGGCATTCGTTTGATTCAGCTCCGTGAACGGGCAACGATGATGGCGAAGCGCTGCCCTGTTCGCTCGAAAGCTCTCGTCTGTGCGGCCTTCCAACGGCCTCAGGGTACGCAGTTGTAAACAGCCTTACATTCCATGCTGGTGTGCCCCCAATTAGGAATTTGGGCTCTTCTGTGAGACACCCACGTGCGTCCCAAATGAAACCGGGGGGCTCCCCCAGGACGTCTGCGTACGGCAGTCGGTTGCCAGCTGTTTACTTCCAGCCGGAGAAAGAAAAAGAGGACAGCTTTCCCAGGGACAATTCTGGACCCTTGGGACCATCCAGAGTCACCAAAGCCTAAACTTTGCACGGCCTGGGGAACGCTCTTCCGCCTGTCCAGCCGTCCCCACGTCAAAACCTTTCTCAGCAGAGGCAGGCGCTCTCTCCCTCGTACTAGATAGCTCGGCAGAGCCTTCCGAGAAACATGCTGCGTCATTCAGCTTGAACGTGGGACGCGGAGGGGAGAGTACGCTTTCTCCCCGTTTGGAGGCGCCTTGCGCTTGGCTTCAAAGCTGCCTGAACAGCACTAGCGGCCCGACGTCTCTGCACGGCAGGATTGTCGTTGTGGGCCGAGGCTGCGTGTTCTCTCAAAACGAAAACCGTGCTGGCGATCCCTTTCTAGGAACTCCTCCCACGGCACCACATGTTCAGCTCCGGCCGAACGAAAGGTGACCTCAGGCTTCAGGGTAAGTGTTTCACGTCGGGGGAGTTGGGTGTGCAGTGGTTTCCATGAGGCCATACTCCACCACGGAGTGCCTTCACTCTGCGACGCTCCTGGGGGCACACAGGATAGGAGCTCGTTCGCCAAGTTCGCAGGATGACTTCTCTCCGTGCCGGAACGGCGGCTCCTGGCTTCTGAGGAACCTTAGCCTCAACAGGGCCCCGGAGAAAGCTCTTCACATTCATAGCAAGGGCAACGTACTGCTCTCTGGCTTGCCTGGGTTGAGTGCCCCAGTCGTCAAAGAGCCTCGCGAAGGCAGTGCTGCGCAGACTCCCTTTGCCAGTCGCACGGCCTCCCTGACTGAAAGAGAACTGCAGTGCCAAGAGGCACCGTGCTGACGACTGGCTCCAGGAGGAGACTCGGGACAGCACTCTCAGAGAAGCGAAAGCTAGGCTGTGGGCCCAGCCTGAGGAGCAGTACGTACGTTTGCCACACTTCTTTGCACAGCTAGGCGTGAGCCAGAGAACCTTGGTCCCTGAGGCCTCCCTAAGGTACTGCCATACTTACCCAGTAGATCCCACGCGGAGGTCCCTGTGCCCAAAAGGGCCTCCATGGAAGGGCCCTGTTCCTCCCGTTGTGTTTCCTTGAGGTAATCAGAAACCACTGAGGATACCCGTATGAGCTCAGGTATGAAGCTGGGCGACCCTGGGCAAACCTTATTCCCCTCCGTGGCAGACGAGACAGTGGCGGGTCCTGAGCTGCCTGAAGCACACTCCTCGCGCGCACCTTCTCTTTGCTGCCGGAAGGCCTCACATGAGAAGTCTGAGTTGACTCGTGACAGAAGAAGTCTGAGTGTACTCGTGTGAGGCCTGCTGCTCTCAGTTCCTTGCTGGGAGCTTCAGCAGGAGCGCTCTGGAGCTCGCCGGCAGAAGAATTGTGAGTCCCCCCGCCCCACCCCGGCCTCAAGCAAAAGTCCAGATTTCCCCCGTTAGTAACACCTCGGAGCGCCAGAGGGAGCGGAGGGGCATGCCTTAACGGAATGCTTCGACCGTGGAAGGTATTTCACGAGACACTGTGCACTCACGTTCGTTGTAACAACTGTCAAAGGGCACTGTATGCCTTCCAACTCCTCGGCTGTGTTTGAGCCACAGGAAGTAAAGGCATTCGTTTGATTCAGCTCCGTGAACGGGCAACGATGATGGCGAAGCGCTGCCCTGTTCGCTCGAAAGCTCTCGTCTGTGCGGCCTTCCAACGGCCTCAGGGTACGCAGTTGTAAACAGCCTTACATTCCATGCTGGTGTGCCCCCAATTAGGAATTTGGGCTCTTCTGTGAGACACCCACGTGCGTCCCAAATGAAACCGGGGGGCTCCCCCAGGACGTCTGCGTACGGCAGTCGGTTGCCAGCTGTTTACTTCCAGCCGGAGAAAGAAAAAGAGGACAGCTTTCCCAGGGACAATTCTGGACCCTTGGGACCATCCAGAGTCACCAAAGCCTAAACTTTGCACGGCCTGGGGAACGCTCTTCCGCCTGTCCAGCCGTCCCCACGTCAAAACCTTTCTCAGCAGAGGCAGGCGCTCTCTCCCTCGTACTAGATAGCTCGGCAGAGCCTTCCGAGAAACATGCTGCGTCATTCAGCTTGAACGTGGGACGCGGAGGGGAGAGTACGCTTTCTCCCCGTTTGGAGGCGCCTTGCGCTTGGCTTCAAAGCTGCCTGAACAGCACTAGCGGCCCGACGTCTCTGCACGGCAGGATTGTCGTTGTGGGCCGAGGCTGCGTGTTCTCTCAAAACGAAAACCGTGCTGGCGATCCCTTTCTAGGAACTCCTCCCACGGCACCACATGTTCAGCTCCGGCCGAACGAAAGGTGACCTCAGGCCTCAAGGTAAGTGTTTCACGTCGGGGGAGTTGGGTGTGCAGTGGTTTCCATGAGGCCATACTCCACCACGGAGTGCCTTCACTCTGCGACGCTCCTGGGGGCACACAGGATAGGAGCTCGTTCGCCAAGTTCGCAGGATGACTTCTCTCCGTGCCGGAACGGCGGCTCCTGGCTTCTGAGGAACCTTAGCCTCAACAGGGCCCCGGAGAAAGCTCTTCACATTCATAGCAAGGGCAACGTACTGCTCTCTGGCTTGCCTGGGTTGAGTGCCCCAGTCGTCAAAGAGCCTCGCGAAGGCAGTGCTGCGCAGACTCCCTTTGCCAGTCGCACGGCCTCCCTGACTGAAAGAGAACTGCAGTGCCAAGAGGCACCGTGCTGACGACTGGCTCCAGGAGGAGACTCGGGACAGCACTCTCACAGAAGCGAAAGCTAGGCTGTGGGCCCAGCCTGAGGAGCAGTACGTACGTTTGCCACACTTCTTTGCACAGCTAGGCGTGAGCCAGAGAGCCTCGGTCCCTGAGGCCTCCCTAAGGTACTGCCATACTTACCCAGTAGATCCCACGCGGAGGTCCCTGTGCCCAAAAGGGCCTCCATGGAAGGGCCCTGTTCCTCCCGTTGTGTTTCCTTGAGGTAATCAGAAACCACTGAGGATACCCGTATGAGCTCAGGTATGAAGCTGGGCGACCCTGGGCAAACCTTATTCCCCTCCGTGGCAGACGAGACAGTGGCGGGTCCTGAGCTGCCTGAAGCACACTCCTCGCGCGCACCTTCTCTTTGCTGCCGGAAGGCCTCACATGAGAAGTCTGAGTTGACTCGTGACAGAAGAAGTCTGAGTGTACTCGTGTGAGGCCTGCTGCTCTCAGTTCCTTGCTGGGAGCTTCAGCAGGAGCGCTCTGGAGCTCGCCGGCAGAAGAATTGTGAGTCCCCCCGCCCCACCCCGGCCTCAAGCAAAAGTCCAGATTTCCCCCGTTAGTAACACCTCGGAGCGCCAGAGGGAGCGGAGGGGCATGCCTTAACGGAATGCTTTGACCGTGGAAGGTATTTCACGAGACACTGTGCACTCACGTTCGTTGTAACAACTGTCAAAGGGCACTGTATGCCTTCCAACTCCTCGGCTGTGTTTGAGCCACAGGAAGTAAAGGCATTCGTTTGATTCAGCTCCGTGAACGGGCAACGATGATGGCGAAGCGCTGCCCTGTTCGCTCGAAAGCTCTCGTCTGTGCGGCCTTCCAACGGCCTCAGGGTACGCAGTTGTAAACAGCCTTACATTCCATGCTGGTGTGCCCCCAATTAGGAATTTGGGCTCTTCTGTGAGACACCCACGTGCGTCCCAAATGAAACCGGGGGGCTCCCCCAGGACGTCTGCGTACGGCAGTCGGTTGCCAGCTGTTTACTTCCAGCCGGAGAAAGAAAAAGAGGACAGCTTTCCCAGGGACAATTCTGGACCCTTGGGACCATCCAGAGTCACCAAAGCCTAAACTTTGCACGGCCTGGGGAACGCTCTTCCGCCTGTCCAGCCGTCCCCACGTCAAAACCTTTCTCAGCAGAGGCAGGCGCTCTCTCCCTCGTACTAGATAGCTCGGCAGAGCCTTCCGAGAAACATGCTGCGTCATTCAGCTTGAACGTGGGACGCGGAGGGGAGAGTACGCTTTCTCCCCGTTTGGAGGCGCCTTGCGCTTGGCTTCAAAGCTGCCTGAACAGCACTAGCGGCCCGACGTCTCTGCACGGCAGGATTGTCGTTGTGGGCCGAGGCTGCGTGTTCTCTCAAAACGAAAACCGTGCTGGCGATCCCTTTCTAGGAACTCCTCCCACGGCACCACATGTTCAGCTCCGGCCGAACGAAAGGTGACCTCAGGCCTCAAGGTAAGTGTTTCACGTCGGGGGAGTTGGGTGTGCAGTGGTTTCCATGAGGCCATACTCCACCACGGAGTGCCTTCACTCTGCGACGCTCCTGGGGGCACACAGGATAGGAGCTCGTTCGCCAAGTTCGCAGGATGACTTCTCTCCGTGCCGGAACGGCGGCTCCTGGCTTCTGAGGAACCTTAGCCTCAACAGGGCCCCGGAGAAAGCTCTTCACATTCATAGCAAGGGCAACGTACTGCTCTCTGGCTTGCCTGGGTTGAGTGCCCCAGTCGTCAAAGAGCCTCGCGAAGGCAGTGCTGCGCAGACTCCCTTTGCCAGTCGCACGGCCTCCCTGACTGAAAGAGAACTGCAGTGCCAAGAGGCACCGTGCTGACGACTGGCTCCAGGAGGAGACTCGGGACAGCACTCTCAGAGAAGCGAAAGCTAGGCTGTGGGCCCAGCCTGAGGAGCAGTACGTACGTTTGCCACACTTCTTTGCACAGCTAGGCGTGAGCCAGAGAGCCTTGGTCCCTGAGGCCTCCCTAAGGTACTGCCATACTTACCCAGTAGATCCCACGCAGAGGTCCCTGTGCCCAAAAGGGCCTCCATGGAAGGGCCCTGTTCCTCCCGTTGTGTTTCCTTGAGGTAATGAGAAACCACTGAGGATACCCGTATGAGCTCAGGTATGAAGCTGGGCGACCCTGGGCAAACCTTATTCCCCTCCGTGGCAGACGAGACAGTGGCGGGTCCTGAGCTGCCTGAAGCACACTCCTCGCGCGCACCTTCTCTTTGCTGCCGGAAGGCCTCACATGAGAAGTCTGAGTTGACTCGTGACAGAAGAAGTCTGAGTGTACTCGTGTGAGGCCTGCTGCTCTCAGTTCCTTGCTGGGAGCTTCAGCAGGAGCGCTCTGGAGCTCGCCGGCAGAAGAATTGTGAGTCCCCCCGCCCCACCCCGGCCTCAAGCAAAAGTCCAGATTTCCCCCGTTAGTAACACCTCGGAGCGCCAGAGGGAGCGGACGGGCATGCCTTAACGGAATGCTTCGACCGTGGAAGGTATTTCACGAGACACTGTGCACTCACGTTCGTTGTAACAACGGTCAAAGGGCACTGTATGCCTTCCAACTCCTCGGCTGTGTTTGAGCCACAGGAAGTAAAGGCATTCGTTTGATTCAGCTCCGTGAACGGGCAACGATGATGGCGAAGCGCTGCCCTGTTCGCTCGAAAGCTCTCGTCTGTGCGGCCTTCCAACGGCCTCAGGGTACGCAGTTGTAAACAGCCTTACATTCCATGCTGGTGTGCCCCCAATTAGGAATTTGGGCTCTTCTGTGAGACACCCACGTGCGTCCCAAATGAAACCGGGGGGCTCCCCCAGGACGTCTGCGTACGGCAGTCGGTTGCCAGCTGTTTACTTCCAGCCGGAGAAAGAAAAAGAGGACAGCTTTCCCAGGGACAATTCTGGACCCTTGGGACCATCCAGAGTCACCAAAGCCTAAACTTTGCACGGCCTGGGGAACGCTCTTCCGCCTGTCCAGCCGTCCCCACGTCAAAACCTTTCTCAGCAGAGGCAGGCGCTCTCTCCCTCGTACTAGATAGCTCGGCAGAGCCTTCCGAGAAACATGCTGCGTCATTCAGCTTGAACGTGGGACGCGGAGGGGAGAGTACGCTTTCTCCCCGTTTGGAGGCGCCTTGCGCTTGGCTTCAAAGCTGCCTGAACAGCACTAGCGGCCCGACGTCTCTGCACGGCAGGATTGTCGTTGTGGGCCGAGGCTGCGTGTTCTCTCAAAACGAAAACCGTGCTGGCGATCCCTTTCTAGGAACTCCTCCCACGGCACCACATGTTCAGCTCCGGCCGAACGAAAGGTGACCTCAGGCCTCAAGGTAAGTGTTTCACGTCGGGGGAGTTGGGTGTGCAGTGGTTTCCATGAGGCCATACTCCACCACGGAGTGCCTTCACTCTGCGACGCTCCTGGGGGCACACAGGATAGGAGCTCGTTCGCCAAGTTCGCAGGATGACTTCTCTCCGTGCCGGAACGGCGGCTCCTGGCTTCTGAGGAACCTTAGCCTCAACAGGGCCCCGGAGAAAGCTCTTCACATTCATAGCAAGGGCAACGTACTGCTCTCTGGCTTGCCTGGGTTGAGTGCCCCAGTCGTCAAAGAGCCTCGCGAAGGCAGTGCTGCGCAGACTCCCTTTGCCAGTCGCACGGCCTCCCTGACTGAAAGAGAACTGCAGTGCCAAGAGGCACCGTGCTGACGACTGGCTCCAGGAGGAGACTCGGGACAGCACTCTCAGAGAAGCGAAAGCTAGGCTGTGGGCCCAGCCTGAGGAGCAGTACGTACGTTTGCCACACTTCTTTGCACAGCTAGGCGTGAGCCAGAGAGCCTTGGTCCCTGAGGCCTCCCTAAGGTACTGCCATACTTACCCAGTAGATCCCACGCGGAGGTCCCTGTGCCCAAAAGGGCCTCCATGGAAGGGCCCTGTTCCTCCCGTTGTGTTTCCTTGAGGTAATCAGAAACCACTGAGGATACCCGTATGAGCTCAGGTATGAAGCTGGGCGACCCTGGGCAAACCTTATTCCCCTCCGTGGCAGACGAGACAGTGGCGGGTCCTGAGCTGCCTGAAGCACACTCCTCGCGCGCACCTTCTCTTTGCTGCCGGAAGGCCTCACATGAGAAGTCTGAGTTGACTCGTGACAGAAGAAGTCTGAGTGTACTCGTGTGAGGCCTGCTGCTCTCAGTTCCTTGCTGGGAGCTTCAGCAGGAGCGCTCTGGAGCTCGCCGGCAGAAGAATTGTGAGTCCCCCCGCCCCACCCCGGCCTCAAGCAAAAGTCCAGATTTCCCCCGTTAGTAACACCTCGGAGCGCCAGAGGGAGCGGAGGGGCATGCCTTAACGGAATGCTTCGACCGTGGAAGGTATTTCACGAGACACTGTGCACTCACGTTCGTTGTAACAACTGTCAAAGGGCACTGTATGCCTTCCAACTCCTCGGCTGTGTTTGAGCCACAGGAAGTAAAGGCATTCGTTTGATTCAGCTCCGTGAACGGGCAACGATGATGGCGAAGCGCTGCCCTGTTCGCTCGAAAGCTCTCGTCTGTGCGGCCTTCCAACGGCCTCAGGGTACGCAGTTGTAAACAGCCTTACATTCCATGCTGGTGTGCCCCCAATTAGGAATTTGGGCTCTTCTGTGAGACACCCACGTGCGTCCCAAATGAAACCGGGGGGCTCCCCCAGGACGTCTGCGTACGGCAGTCGGTTGCCAGCTGTTTACTTCCAGCCGGAGAAAGAAAAAGAGGACAGCTTTCCCAGGGACAATTCTGGACCCTTGGGACCATCCAGAGTCACCAAAGCCTAAACTTTGCACGGCCTGGGGAACGCTCTTCCGCCTGTCCAGCCGTCCCCACGTCAAAACCTTTCTCAGCAGAGGCAGGCGCTCTCTCCCTCGTACTAGATAGCTCGGCAGAGCCTTCCGAGAAACATGCTGCGTCATTCAGCTTGAACGTGGGACGCGGAGGGGAGAGTACGCTTTCTCCCCGTTTGGAGGCGCCTTGCGCTTGGCTTCAAAGCTGCCTGAACAGCACTAGCGGCCCGACGTCTCTGCACGGCAGGATTGTCGTTGTGGGCCGAGGCTGCGTGTTCTCTCAAAACGAAAACCGTGCTGGCGATCCCTTTCTAGGAACTCCTCCCACGGCACCACATGTTCAGCTCCGGCCGAACGAAAGGTGACCTCAGGCCTCAAGGTAAGTGTTTCACGTCGGGGGAGTTGGGTGTGCAGTGGTTTCCATGAGGCCATACTCCACCACGGAGTGCCTTCACTCTGCGACGCTCCTGGGGGCACACAGGATAGGAGCTCGTTCGCCAAGTTCGCAGGATGACTTCTCTCCGTGCCGGAACGGCGGCTCCTGGCTTCTGAGGAACCTTAGCCTCAACAGGGCCCCGGAGAAAGCTCTTCACATTCATAGCAAGGGCAACGTACTGCTCTCTGGCTTGCCTGGGTTGAGTGCCCCAGTCGTCAAAGAGCCTCGCGAAGGCAGTGCTGCGCAGACTCCCTTTGCCAGTCGCACGGCCTCCCTGACTGAAAGAGAACTGCAGTGCCAAGAGGCACCGTGCTGACGACTGGCTCCAGGAGGAGACTCGGGACAGCACTCTCAGAGAAGCGAAAGCTAGGCTGTGGGCCCAGCCTGAGGAGCAGTACGTACGTTTGCCACACTTCTTTGCACAGCTAGGCGTGAGCCAGAGAACCTTGGTCCCTGAGGCCTCCCTAAGGTACTGCCATACTTACCCAGTAGATCCCACGCGGAGGTCCCTGTGCCCAAAAGGGCCTCCATGGAAGGGCCCTGTTCCTCCCGTTGTGTTTCCTTGAGGTAATCAGAAACCACTGAGGATACCCGTATGAGCTCAGGTATGAAGCTGGGCGACCCTGGGCAAACCTTATTCCCCTCCGTGGCAGACGAGACAGTGGCGGGTCCTGAGCTGCCTGAAGCACACTCCTCGCGCGCACCTTCTCTTTGCTGCCGGAAGGCCTCACATGAGAAGTCTGAGTTGACTCGTGACAGAAGAAGTCTGAGTGTACTCGTGTGAGGCCTGCTGCTCTCAGTTCCTTGCTGGGAGCTTCAGCAGGAGCGCTCTGGAGCTCGCCGGCAGAAGAATTGTGAGTCCCCCCGCCCCACCCCGGCCTCAAGCAAAAGTCCAGATTTCCCCCGTTAGTAACACCTCGGAGCGCCAGAGGGAGCGGAGGGGCATGCCTTAACGGAATGCTTCGACCGTGGAAGGTATTTCACGAGACACTGTGCACTCACGTTCGTTGTAACAACTGTCAAAGGGCACTGTATGCCTTCCAACTCCTCGGCTGTGTTTGAGCCACAGGAAGTAAAGGCATTCGTTTGATTCAGCTCCGTGAACGGGCAACGATGATGGCGAAGCGCTGCCCTGTTCGCTCGAAAGCTCTCGTCTGTGCGGCCTTCCAACGGCCTCAGGGTACGCAGTTGTAAACAGCCTTACATTCCATGCTGGTGTGCCCCCAATTAGGAATTTGGGCTCTTCTGTGAGACACCCACGTGCGTCCCAAATGAAACCGGGGGGCTCCCCCAGGACGTCTGCGTACGGCAGTCGGTTGCCAGCTGTTTACTTCCAGCCGGAGAAAGAAAAAGAGGACAGCTTTCCCAGGGACAATTCTGGACCCTTGGGACCATCCAGAGTCACCAAAGCCTAAACTTTGCACGGCCTGGGGAACGCTCTTCCGCCTGTCCAGCCGTCCCCACGTCAAAACCTTTCTCAGCAGAGGCAGGCGCTCTCTCCCTCGTACTAGATAGCTCGGCAGAGCCTTCCGAGAAACATGCTGCGTCATTCAGCTTGAACGTGGGACGCGGAGGGGAGAGTACGCTTTCTCCCCGTTTGGAGGCGCCTTGCGCTTGGCTTCAAAGCTGCCTGAACAGCACTAGCGGCCCGACGTCTCTGCACGGCAGGATTGTCGTTGTGGGCCGAGGCTGCGTGTTCTCTCAAAACGAAAACCGTGCTGGCGATCCCTTTCTAGGAACTCCTCCCACGGCACCACATGTTCAGCTCCGGCCGAACGAAAGGTGACCTCAGGCCTCAAGGTAAGTGTTTCACGTCGGGGGAGTTGGGTGTGCAGTGGTTTCCATGAGGCCATACTCCACCACGGAGTGCCTTCACTCTGCGACGCTCCTGGGGGCACACAGGATAGGAGCTCGTTCGCCAAGTTCGCAGGATGACTTCTCTCCGTGCCGGAACGGCGGCTCCTGGCTTCTGAGGAACCTTAGCCTCAACAGGGCCCCGGAGAAAGCTCTTCACATTCATAGCAAGGGCAACGTACTGCTCTCTGGCTTGCCTGGGTTGAGTGCCCCAGTCGTCAAAGAGCCTCGCGAAGGCAGTGCTGCGCAGACTCCCTTTGCCAGTCGCACGGCCTCCCTGACTGAAAGAGAACTGCAGTGCCAAGAGGCACCGTGCTGACGACTGGCTCCAGGAGGAGACTCGGGACAGCACTCTCAGAGAAGCGAAAGCTAGGCTGTGGGCCCAGCCTGAGGAGCAGTACGTACGTTTGCCACACTTCTTTGCACAGCTAGGCGTGAGCCAGAGAGCCTTGGTCCCTGAGGCCTCCCTAAGGTACTGCCATACTTACCCAGTAGATCCCACGCAGAGGTCCCTGTGCCCAAAAGGGCCTCCATGGAAGGGCCCTGTTCCTCCCGTTGTGTTTCCTTGAGGTAATCAGAAACCACTGAGGATACCCGTATGAGCTCAGGTATGAAGCTGGGCGACCCTGGGCAAACCTTATTCCCCTCCGTGGCAGACGAGACAGTGGCGGGTCCTGAGCTGCCTGAAGCACACTCCTCGCGCGCACCTTCTCTTTGCTGCCGGAAGGCCTCACATGAGAAGTCTGAGTTGACTCGTGACAGAAGAAGTCTGAGTGTACTCGTGTGAGGCCTGCTGCTCTCAGTTCCTTGCTGGGAGCTTCAGCAGGAGCGCTCTGGAGCTCGCCGGCAGAAGAATTGTGAGTCCCCCCGCCCCACCCCGGCCTCAAGCAAAAGTCCAGATTTCCCCCGTTAGTAACACCTCGGAGCGCCAGAGGGAGCGGACGGGCATGCCTTAACGGAATGCTTCGACCGTGGAAGGTATTTCACGAGACACTGTGCACTCACGTTCGTTGTAACAACGGTCAAAGGGCACTGTATGCCTTCCAACTCCTCGGCTGTGTTTGAGCCACAGGAAGTAAAGGCATTCGTTTGATTCAGCTCCGTGAACGGGCAACGATGATGGCGAAGCGCTGCCCTGTTCGCTCGAAAGCTCTCGTCTGTGCGGCCTTCCAACGGCCTCAGGGTACGCAGTTGTAAACAGCCTTACATTCCATGCTGGTGTGCCCCCAATTAGGAATTTGGGCTCTTCTGTGAGACACCCACGTGCGTCCCAAATGAAACCGGGGGGCTCCCCCAGGACGTCTGCGTACGGCAGTCGGTTGCCAGCTGTTTACTTCCAGCCGGAGAAAGAAAAAGAGGACAGCTTTCCCAGGGACAATTCTGGACCCTTGGGACCATCCAGAGTCACCAAAGCCTAAACTTTGCACGGCCTGGGGAACGCTCTTCCGCCTGTCCAGCCGTCCCCACGTCAAAACCTTTCTCAGCAGAGGCAGGCGCTCTCTCCCTCGTACTAGATAGCTCGGCAGAGCCTTCCGAGAAACATGCTGCGTCATTCAGCTTGAACGTGGGACGCGGAGGGGAGAGTACGCTTTCTCCCCGTTTGGAGGCGCCTTGCGCTTGGCTTCAAAGCTGCCTGAACAGCACTAGCGGCCCGACGTCTCTGCACGGCAGGATTGTCGTTGTGGGCCGAGGCTGCGTGTTCTCTCAAAACGAAAACCGTGCTGGCGATCCCTTTCTAGGAACTCCTCCCACGGCACCACATGTTCAGCTCCGGCCGAACGAAAGGTGACCTCAGGCCTCAAGGTAAGTGTTTCACGTCGGGGGAGTTGGGTGTGCAGTGGTTTCCATGAGGCCATACTCCACCACGGAGTGCCTTCACTCTGCGACGCTCCTGGGGGCACACAGGATAGGAGCTCGTTCGCCAAGTTCGCAGGATGACTTCTCTCCGTGCCGGAACGGCGGCTCCTGGCTTCTGAGGAACCTTAGCCTCAACAGGGCCCCGGAGAAAGCTCTTCACATTCATAGCAAGGGCAACGTACTGCTCTCTGGCTTGCCTGGGTTGAGTGCCCCAGTCGTCAAAGAGCCTCGCGAAGGCAGTGCTGCGCAGACTCCCTTTGCCAGTCGCACGGCCTCCCTGACTGAAAGAGAACTGCAGTGCCAAGAGGCACCGTGCTGACGACTGGCTCCAGGAGGAGACTCGGGACAGCACTCTCAGAGAAGCGAAAGCTAGGCTGTGGGCCCAGCCTGAGGAGCAGTACGTACGTTTGCCACACTTCTTTGCACAGCTAGGCGTGAGCCAGAGAGCCTTGGTCCCTGAGGCCTCCCTAAGGTACTGCCATACTTACCCAGTAGATCCCACGCGGAGGTCCCTGTGCCCAAAAGGGCCTCCATGGAAGGGCCCTGTTCCTCCCGTTGTGTTTCCTTGAGGTAATCAGAAACCACTGAGGATACCCGTATGAGCTCAGGTATGAAGCTGGGCGACCCTGGGCAAACCTTATTCCCCTCCGTGGCAGACGAGACAGTGGCGGGTCCTGAGCTGCCTGAAGCACACTCCTCGCGCGCACCTTCTCTTTGCTGCCGGAAGGCCTCACATGAGAAGTCTGAGTTGACTCGTGACAGAAGAAGTCTGAGTGTACTCGTGTGAGGCCTGCTGCTCTCAGTTCCTTGCTGGGAGCTTCAGCAGGAGCGCTCTGGAGCTCGCCGGCAGAAGAATTGTGAGTCCCCCCGCCCCACCCCGGCCTCAAGCAAAAGTCCAGATTTCCCCCGTTAGTAACACCTCGGAGCGCCAGAGGGAGCGGAGGGGCATGCCTTAACGGAATGCTTCGACCGTGGAAGGTATTTCACGAGACACTGTGCACTCACGTTCGTTGTAACAACTGTCAAAGGGCACTGTATGCCTTCCAACTCCTCGGCTGTGTTTGAGCCACAGGAAGTAAAGGCATTCGTTTGATTCAGCTCCGTGAACGGGCAACGATGATGGCGAAGCGCTGCCCTGTTCGCTCGAAAGCTCTCGTCTGTGCGGCCTTCCAACGGCCTCAGGGTACGCAGTTGTAAACAGCCTTACATTCCATGCTGGTGTGCCCCCAATTAGGAATTTGGGCTCTTCTGTGAGACACCCACGTGCGTCCCAAATGAAACCGGGGGGCTCCCCCAGGACGTCTGCGTACGGCAGTCGGTTGCCAGCTGTTTACTTCCAGCCGGAGAAAGAAAAAGAGGACAGCTTTCCCAGGGACAATTCTGGACCCTTGGGACCATCCAGAGTCACCAAAGCCTAAACTTTGCACGGCCTGGGGAACGCTCTTCCGCCTGTCCAGCCGTCCCCACGTCAAAACCTTTCTCAGCAGAGGCAGGCGCTCTCTCCCTCGTACTAGATAGCTCGGCAGAGCCTTCCGAGAAACATGCTGCGTCATTCAGCTTGAACGTGGGACGCGGAGGGGAGAGTACGCTTTCTCCCCGTTTGGAGGCGCCTTGCGCTTGGCTTCAAAGCTGCCTGAACAGCACTAGCGGCCCGACGTCTCTGCACGGCAGGATTGTCGTTGTGGGCCGAGGCTGCGTGTTCTCTCAAAACGAAAACCGTGCTGGCGATCCCTTTCTAGGAACTCCTCCCACGGCACCACATGTTCAGCTCCGGCCGAACGAAAGGTGACCTCAGGCCTCAAGGTAAGTGTTTCACGTCGGGGGAGTTGGGTGTGCAGTGGTTTCCATGAGGCCATACTCCACCACGGAGTGCCTTCACTCTGCGACGCTCCTGGGGGCACACAGGATAGGAGCTCGTTCGCCAAGTTCGCAGGATGACTTCTCTCCGTGCCGGAACGGCGGCTCCTGGCTTCTGAGGAACCTTAGCCTCAACAGGGCCCCGGAGAAAGCTCTTCACATTCATAGCAAGGGCAACGTACTGCTCTCTGGCTTGCCTGGGTTGAGTGCCCCAGTCGTCAAAGAGCCTCGCGAAGGCAGTGCTGCGCAGACTCCCTTTGCCAGTCGCACGGCCTCCCTGACTGAAAGAGAACTGCAGTGCCAAGAGGCACCGTGCTGACGACTGGCTCCAGGAGGAGACTCGGGACAGCACTCTCAGAGAAGCGAAAGCTAGGCTGTGGGCCCAGCCTGAGGAGCAGTACGTACGTTTGCCACACTTCTTTGCACAGCTAGGCGTGAGCCAGAGAGCCTTGGTCCCTGAGGCCTCCCTAAGGTACTGCCATACTTACCCAGTAGATCCCACGCAGAGGTCCCTGTGCCCAAAAGGGCCTCCATGGAAGGGCCCTGTTCCTCCCGTTGTGTTTCCTTGAGGTAATCAGAAACCACTGAGGATACCCGTATGAGCTCAGGTATGAAGCTGGGCGACCCTGGGCAAACCTTATTCCCCTCCGTGGCAGACGAGACAGTGGCGGGTCCTGAGCTGCCTGAAGCACACTCCTCGCGCGCACCTTCTCTTTGCTGCCGGAAGGCCTCACATGAGAAGTCTGAGTTGACTCGTGACAGAAGAAGTCTGAGTGTACTCGTGTGAGGCCTGCTGCTCTCAGTTCCTTGCTGGGAGCTTCAGCAGGAGCGCTCTGGAGCTCGCCGGCAGAAGAATTGTGAGTCCCCCCGCCCCACCCCGGCCTCAAGCAAAAGTCCAGATTTCCCCCGTTAGTAACACCTCGGAGCGCCAGAGGGAGCGGACGGGCATGCCTTAACGGAATGCTTCGACCGTGGAAGGTATTTCACGAGACACTGTGCACTCACGTTCGTTGTAACAACGGTCAAAGGGCACTGTATGCCTTCCAACTCCTCGGCTGTGTTTGAGCCACAGGAAGTAAAGGCATTCGTTTGATTCAGCTCCGTGAACGGGCAACGATGATGGCGAAGCGCTGCCCTGTTCGCTCGAAAGCTCTCGTCTGTGCGGCCTTCCAACGGCCTCAGGGTACGCAGTTGTAAACAGCCTTACATTCCATGCTGGTGTGCCCCCAATTAGGAATTTGGGCTCTTCTGTGAGACACCCACGTGCGTCCCAAATGAAACCGGGGGGCTCCCCCAGGACGTCTGCGTACGGCAGTCGGTTGCCAGCTGTTTACTTCCAGCCGGAGAAAGAAAAAGAGGACAGCTTTCCCAGGGACAATTCTGGACCCTTGGGACCATCCAGAGTCACCAAAGCCTAAACTTTGCACGGCCTGGGGAACGCTCTTCCGCCTGTCCAGCCGTCCCCACGTCAAAACCTTTCTCAGCAGAGGCAGGCGCTCTCTCCCTCGTACTAGATAGCTCGGCAGAGCCTTCCGAGAAACATGCTGCGTCATTCAGCTTGAACGTGGGACGCGGAGGGGAGAGTACGCTTTCTCCCCGTTTGGAGGCGCCTTGCGCTTGGCTTCAAAGCTGCCTGAACAGCACTAGCGGCCCGACGTCTCTGCACGGCAGGATTGTCGTTGTGGGCCGAGGCTGCGTGTTCTCTCAAAACGAAAACCGTGCTGGCGATCCCTTTCTAGGAACTCCTCCCACGGCACCACATGTTCAGCTCCGGCCGAACGAAAGGTGACCTCAGGCCTCAAGGTAAGTGTTTCACGTCGGGGGAGTTGGGTGTGCAGTGGTTTCCATGAGGCCATACTCCACCACGGAGTGCCTTCACTCTGCGACGCTCCTGGGGGCACACAGGATAGGAGCTCGTTCGCCAAGTTCGCAGGATGACTTCTCTCCGTGCCGGAACGGCGGCTCCTGGCTTCTGAGGAACCTTAGCCTCAACAGGGCCCCGGAGAAAGCTCTTCACATTCATAGCAAGGGCAACGTACTGCTCTCTGGCTTGCCTGGGTTGAGTGCCCCAGTCGTCAAAGAGCCTCGCGAAGGCAGTGCTGCGCAGACTCCCTTTGCCAGTCGCACGGCCTCCCTGACTGAAAGAGAACTGCAGTGCCAAGAGGCACCGTGCTGACGACTGGCTCCAGGAGGAGACTCGGGACAGCACTCTCAGAGAAGCGAAAGCTAGGCTGTGGGCCCAGCCTGAGGAGCAGCACGTACGTTTGCCACACTTCTTTGCACAGCTAGGCGTGAGCCAGAGAGCCTTGGTCCCTGAGGCCTCCCTAAGGTACTGCCATACTTACCCAGTAGATCCCACGCGGAGGTCCCTGTGCCCAAAAGGGCCTCCATGGAAGGGCCCTGTTCCTCCCGTTGTGTTTCCTTGAGGTAATCAGAAACCACTGAGGATACCCGTATGAGCTCAGGTATGAAGCTGGGCGACCCTGGGCAAACCTTATTCCCCTCCGTGGCAGACGAGACAGTGGCGGGTCCTGAGCTGCCTGAAGCACACTCCTCGCGCGCACCTTCTCTTTGCTGCCGGAAGGCCTCACATGAGAAGTCTGAGTTGACTCGTGACAGAAGAAGTCTGAGTGTACTCGTGTGAGGCCTGCTGCTCTCAGTTCCTTGCTGGGAGCTTCAGCAGGAGCGCTCTGGAGCTCGCCGGCAGAAGAATTGTGAGTCCCCCCGCCCCACCCCGGCCTCAAGCAAAAGTCCAGATTTCCCCCGTTAGTAACACCTCGGAGCGCCAGAGGGAGCGGAGGGGCATGCCTTAACGGAATGCTTCGACCGTGGAAGGTATTTCACGAGACACTGTGCACTCACGTTCGTTGTAACAACTGTCAAAGGGCACTGTATGCCTTCCAACTCCTCGGCTGTGTTTGAGCCACAGGAAGTAAAGGCATTCGTTTGATTCAGCTCCGTGAACGGGCAACGATGATGGCGAAGCGCTGCCCTGTTCGCTCGAAAGCTCTCGTCTGTGCGGCCTTCCAACGGCCTCAGGGTACGCAGTTGTAAACAGCCTTACATTCCATGCTGGTGTGCCCCCAATTAGGAATTTGGGCTCTTCTGTGAGACACCCACGTGCGTCCCAAATGAAACCGGGGGGCTCCCCCAGGACGTCTGCGTACGGCAGTCGGTTGCCAGCTGTTTACTTCCAGCCGGAGAAAGAAAAAGAGGACAGCTTTCCCAGGGACAATTCTGGACCCTTGGGACCATCCAGAGTCACCAAAGCCTAAACTTTGCACGGCCTGGGGAACGCTCTTCCGCCTGTCCAGCCGTCCCCACGTCAAAACCTTTCTCAGCAGAGGCAGGCGCTCTCTCCCTCGTACTAGATAGCTCGGCAGAGCCTTCCGAGAAACATGCTGCGTCATTCAGCTTGAACGTGGGACGCGGAGGGGAGAGTACGCTTTCTCCCCGTTTGGAGGCGCCTTGCGCTTGGCTTCAAAGCTGCCTGAACAGCACTAGCGGCCCGACGTCTCTGCACGGCAGGATTGTCGTTGTGGGCCGAGGCTGCGTGTTCTCTCAAAACGAAAACCGTGCTGGCGATCCCTTTCTAGGAACTCCTCCCACGGCACCACATGTTCAGCTCCGGCCGAACGAAAGGTGACCTCAGGCCTCAAGGTAAGTGTTTCACGTCGGGGGAGTTGGGTGTGCAGTGGTTTCCATGAGGCCATACTCCACCACGGAGTGCCTTCACTCTGCGACGCTCCTGGGGGCACACAGGATAGGAGCTCGTTCGCCAAGTTCGCAGGATGACTTCTCTCCGTGCCGGAACGGCGGCTCCTGGCTTCTGAGGAACCTTAGCCTCAACAGGGCCCCGGAGAAAGCTCTTCACATTCATAGCAAGGGCAACGTACTGCTCTCTGGCTTGCCTGGGTTGAGTGCCCCAGTCGTCAAAGAGCCTCGCGAAGGCAGTGCTGCGCAGACTCCCTTTGCCAGTCGCACGGCCTCCCTGACTGAAAGAGAACTGCAGTGCCAAGAGGCACCGTGCTGACGACTGGCTCCAGGAGGAGACTCGGGACAGCACTCTCAGAGAAGCGAAAGCTAGGCTGTGGGCCCAGCCTGAGGAGCAGTACGTACGTTTGCCACACTTCTTTGCACAGCTAGGCGTGAGCCAGAGAACCTTGGTCCCTGAGGCCTCCCTAAGGTACTGCCATACTTACCCAGTAGATCCCACGCGGAGGTCCCTGTGCCCAAAAGGGCCTCCATGGAAGGGCCCTGTTCCTCCCGTTGTGTTTCCTTGAGGTAATCAGAAACCACTGAGGATACCCGTATGAGCTCAGGTATGAAGCTGGGCGACCCTGGGCAAACCTTATTCCCCTCCGTGGCAGACGAGACAGTGGCGGGTCCTGAGCTGCCTGAAGCACACTCCTCGCGCGCACCTTCTCTTTGCTGCCGGAAGGCCTCACATGAGAAGTCTGAGTTGACTCGTGACAGAAGAAGTCTGAGTGTACTCGTGTGAGGCCTGCTGCTCTCAGTTCCTTGCTGGGAGCTTCAGCAGGAGCGCTCTGGAGCTCGCCGGCAGAAGAATTGTGAGTCCCCCCGCCCCACCCCGGCCTCAAGCAAAAGTCCAGATTTCCCCCGTTAGTAACACCTCGGAGCGCCAGAGGGAGCGGAGGGGCATGCCTTAACGGAATGCTTCGACCGTGGAAGGTATTTCACGAGACACTGTGCACTCACGTTCGTTGTAACAACTGTCAAAGGGCACTGTATGCCTTCCAACTCCTCGGCTGTGTTTGAGCCACAGGAAGTAAAGGCATTCGTTTGATTCAGCTCCGTGAACGGGCAACGATGATGGCGAAGCGCTGCCCTGTTCGCTCGAAAGCTCTCGTCTGTGCGGCCTTCCAACGGCCTCAGGGTACGCAGTTGTAAACAGCCTTACATTCCATGCTGGTGTGCCCCCAATTAGGAATTTGGGCTCTTCTGTGAGACACCCACGTGCGTCCCAAATGAAACCGGGGGGCTCCCCCAGGACGTCTGCGTACGGCAGTCGGTTGCCAGCTGTTTACTTCCAGCCGGAGAAAGAAAAAGAGGACAGCTTTCCCAGGGACAATTCTGGACCCTTGGGACCATCCAGAGTCACCAAAGCCTAAACTTTGCACGGCCTGGGGAACGCTCTTCCGCCTGTCCAGCCGTCCCCACGTCAAAACCTTTCTCAGCAGAGGCAGGCGCTCTCTCCCTCGTACTAGATAGCTCGGCAGAGCCTTCCGAGAAACATGCTGCGTCATTCAGCTTGAACGTGGGACGCGGAGGGGAGAGTACGCTTTCTCCCCGTTTGGAGGCGCCTTGCGCTTGGCTTCAAAGCTGCCTGAACAGCACTAGCGGCCCGACGTCTCTGCACGGCAGGATTGTCGTTGTGGGCCGAGGCTGCGTGTTCTCTCAAAACGAAAACCGTGCTGGCGATCCCTTTCTAGGAACTCCTCCCACGGCACCACATGTTCAGCTCCGGCCGAACGAAAGGTGACCTCAGGCCTCAAGGTAAGTGTTTCACGTCGGGGGAGTTGGGTGTGCAGTGGTTTCCATGAGGCCATACTCCACCACGGAGTGCCTTCACTCTGCGACGCTCCTGGGGGCACACAGGATAGGAGCTCGTTCGCCAAGTTCGCAGGATGACTTCTCTCCGTGCCGGAACGGCGGCTCCTGGCTTCTGAGGAACCTTAGCCTCAACAGGGCCCCGGAGAAAGCTCTTCACATTCATAGCAAGGGCAACGTACTGCTCTCTGGCTTGCCTGGGTTGAGTGCCCCAGTCGTCAAAGAGCCTCGCGAAGGCAGTGCTGCGCAGACTCCCTTTGCCAGTCGCACGGCCTCCCTGACTGAAAGAGAACTGCAGTGCCAAGAGGCACCGTGCTGACGACTGGCTCCAGGAGGAGACTCGGGACAGCACTCTCAGAGAAGCGAAAGCTAGGCTGTGGGCCCAGCCTGAGGAGCAGTACGTACGTTTGCCACACTTCTTTGCACAGCTAGGCGTGAGCCAGAGAGCCTTGGTCCCTGAGGCCTCCCTAAGGTACTGCCATACTTACCCAGTAGATCCCACGCAGAGGTCCCTGTGCCCAAAAGGGCCTCCATGGAAGGGCCCTGTTCCTCCCGTTGTGTTTCCTTGAGGTAATCAGAAACCACTGAGGATACCCGTATGAGCTCAGGTATGAAGCTGGGCGACCCTGGGCAAACCTTATTCCCCTCCGTGGCAGACGAGACAGTGGCGGGTCCTGAGCTGCCTGAAGCACACTCCTCGCGCGCACCTTCTCTTTGCTGCCGGAAGGCCTCACATGAGAAGTCTGAGTTGACTCGTGACAGAAGAAGTCTGAGTGTACTCGTGTGAGGCCTGCTGCTCTCAGTTCCTTGCTGGGAGCTTCAGCAGGAGCGCTCTGGAGCTCGCCGGCAGAAGAATTGTGAGTCCCCCCGCCCCACCCCGGCCTCAAGCAAAAGTCCAGATTTCCCCCGTTAGTAACACCTCGGAGCGCCAGAGGGAGCGGACGGGCATGCCTTAACGGAATGCTTCGACCGTGGAAGGTATTTCACGAGACACTGTGCACTCACGTTCGTTGTAACAACGGTCAAAGGGCACTGTATGCCTTCCAACTCCTCGGCTGTGTTTGAGCCACAGGAAGTAAAGGCATTCGTTTGATTCAGCTCCGTGAACGGGCAACGATGATGGCGAAGCGCTGCCCTGTTCGCTCGAAAGCTCTCGTCTGTGCGGCCTTCCAACGGCCTCAGGGTACGCAGTTGTAAACAGCCTTACATTCCATGCTGGTGTGCCCCCAATTAGGAATTTGGGCTCTTCTGTGAGACACCCACGTGCGTCCCAAATGAAACCGGGGGGCTCCCCCAGGACGTCTGCGTACGGCAGTCGGTTGCCAGCTGTTTACTTCCAGCCGGAGAAAGAAAAAGAGGACAGCTTTCCCAGGGACAATTCTGGACCCTTGGGACCATCCAGAGTCACCAAAGCCTAAACTTTGCACGGCCTGGGGAACGCTCTTCCGCCTGTCCAGCCGTCCCCACGTCAAAACCTTTCTCAGCAGAGGCAGGCGCTCTCTCCCTCGTACTAGATAGCTCGGCAGAGCCTTCCGAGAAACATGCTGCGTCATTCAGCTTGAACGTGGGACGCGGAGGGGAGAGTACGCTTTCTCCCCGTTTGGAGGCGCCTTGCGCTTGGCTTCAAAGCTGCCTGAACAGCACTAGCGGCCCGACGTCTCTGCACGGCAGGATTGTCGTTGTGGGCCGAGGCTGCGTGTTCTCTCAAAACGAAAACCGTGCTGGCGATCCCTTTCTAGGAACTCCTCCCACGGCACCACATGTTCAGCTCCGGCCGAACGAAAGGTGACCTCAGGCCTCAAGGTAAGTGTTTCACGTCGGGGGAGTTGGGTGTGCAGTGGTTTCCATGAGGCCATACTCCACCACGGAGTGCCTTCACTCTGCGACGCTCCTGGGGGCACACAGGATAGGAGCTCGTTCGCCAAGTTCGCAGGATGACTTCTCTCCGTGCCGGAACGGCGGCTCCTGGCTTCTGAGGAACCTTAGCCTCAACAGGGCCCCGGAGAAAGCTCTTCACATTCATAGCAAGGGCAACGTACTGCTCTCTGGCTTGCCTGGGTTGAGTGCCCCAGTCGTCAAAGAGCCTCGCGAAGGCAGTGCTGCGCAGACTCCCTTTGCCAGTCGCACGGCCTCCCTGACTGAAAGAGAACTGCAGTGCCAAGAGGCACCGTGCTGACGACTGGCTCCAGGAGGAGACTCGGGACAGCACTCTCAGAGAAGCGAAAGCTAGGCTGTGGGCCCAGCCTGAGGAGCAGTACGTACGTTTGCCACACTTCTTTGCACAGCTAGGCGTGAGCCAGAGAGCCTTGGTCCCTGAGGCCTCCCTAAGGTACTGCCATACTTACCCAGTAGATCCCACGCGGAGGTCCCTGTGCCCAAAAGGGCCTCCATGGAAGGGCCCTGTTCCTCCCGTTGTGTTTCCTTGAGGTAATCAGAAACCACTGAGGATACCCGTATGAGCTCAGGTATGAAGCTGGGCGACCCTGGGCAAACCTTATTCCCCTCCGTGGCAGACGAGACAGTGGCGGGTCCTGAGCTGCCTGAAGCACACTCCTCGCGCGCACCTTCTCTTTGCTGCCGGAAGGCCTCACATGAGAAGTCTGAGTTGACTCGTGACAGAAGAAGTCTGAGTGTACTCGTGTGAGGCCTGCTGCTCTCAGTTCCTTGCTGGGAGCTTCAGCAGGAGCGCTCTGGAGCTCGCCGGCAGAAGAATTGTGAGTCCCCCCGCCCCACCCCGGCCTCAAGCAAAAGTCCAGATTTCCCCCGTTAGTAACACCTCGGAGCGCCAGAGGGAGCGGAGGGGCATGCCTTAACGGAATGCTTCGACCGTGGAAGGTATTTCACGAGACACTGTGCACTCACGTTCGTTGTAACAACTGTCAAAGGGCACTGTATGCCTTCCAACTCCTCGGCTGTGTTTGAGCCACAGGAAGTAAAGGCATTCGTTTGATTCAGCTCCGTGAACGGGCAACGATGATGGCGAAGCGCTGCCCTGTTCGCTCGAAAGCTCTCGTCTGTGCGGCCTTCCAACGGCCTCAGGGTACGCAGTTGTAAACAGCCTTACATTCCATGCTGGTGTGCCCCCAATTAGGAATTTGGGCTCTTCTGTGAGACACCCACGTGCGTCCCAAATGAAACCGGGGGGCTCCCCCAGGACGTCTGCGTACGGCAGTCGGTTGCCAGCTGTTTACTTCCAGCCGGAGAAAGAAAAAGAGGACAGCTTTCCCAGGGACAATTCTGGACCCTTGGGACCATCCAGAGTCACCAAAGCCTAAACTTTGCACGGCCTGGGGAACGCTCTTCCGCCTGTCCAGCCGTCCCCACGTCAAAACCTTTCTCAGCAGAGGCAGGCGCTCTCTCCCTCGTACTAGATAGCTCGGCAGAGCCTTCCGAGAAACATGCTGCGTCATTCAGCTTGAACGTGGGACGCGGAGGGGAGAGTACGCTTTCTCCCCGTTTGGAGGCGCCTTGCGCTTGGCTTCAAAGCTGCCTGAACAGCACTAGCGGCCCGACGTCTCTGCACGGCAGGATTGTCGTTGTGGGCCGAGGCTGCGTGTTCTCTCAAAACGAAAACCGTGCTGGCGATCCCTTTCTAGGAACTCCTCCCACGGCACCACATGTTCAGCTCCGGCCGAACGAAAGGTGACCTCAGGCCTCAAGGTAAGTGTTTCACGTCGGGGGAGTTGGGTGTGCAGTGGTTTCCATGAGGCCATACTCCACCACGGAGTGCCTTCACTCTGCGACGCTCCTGGGGGCACACAGGATAGGAGCTCGTTCGCCAAGTTCGCAGGATGACTTCTCTCCGTGCCGGAACGGCGGCTCCTGGCTTCTGAGGAACCTTAGCCTCAACAGGGCCCCGGAGAAAGCTCTTCACATTCATAGCAAGGGCAACGTACTGCTCTCTGGCTTGCCTGGGTTGAGTGCCCCAGTCGTCAAAGAGCCTCGCGAAGGCAGTGCTGCGCAGACTCCCTTTGCCAGTCGCACGGCCTCCCTGACTGAAAGAGAACTGCAGTGCCAAGAGGCACCGTGCTGACGACTGGCTCCAGGAGGAGACTCGGGACAGCACTCTCAGAGAAGCGAAAGCTAGGCTGTGGGCCCAGCCTGAGGAGCAGTACGTACGTTTGCCACACTTCTTTGCACAGCTAGGCGTGAGCCAGAGAGCCTTGGTCCCTGAGGCCTCCCTAAGGTACTGCCATACTTACCCAGTAGATCCCACGCAGAGGTCCCTGTGCCCAAAAGGGCCTCCATGGAAGGGCCCTGTTCCTCCCGTTGTGTTTCCTTGAGGTAATCAGAAACCACTGAGGATACCCGTATGAGCTCAGGTATGAAGCTGGGCGACCCTGGCCAAACCTTATTCCCCTCCGTGGCAGACGAGACAGTGGCGGGTCCTGAGCTGCCTGAAGCACACTCCTCGCGCGCACCTTCTCTTTGCTGCCGGAAGGCCTCACATGAGAAGTCTGAGTTGACTCGTGACAGAAGAAGTCTGAGTGTACTCGTGTGAGGCCTGCTGCTCTCAGTTCCTTGCTGGGAGCTTCAGCAGGAGCGCTCTGGAGCTCGCCGGCAGAAGAATTGTGAGTCCCCCCGCCCCACCCCGGCCTCAAGCAAAAGTCCAGATTTCCCCCGTTAGTAACACCTCGGAGCGCCAGAGGGAGCGGAGGGGCATGCCTTAACGGAATGCTTCGACCGTGGAAGGTATTTCACGAGACACTGTGCACTCACGTTCGTTGTAACAACTGTCAAAGGGCACTGTATGCCTTCCAACTCCTCGGCTGTGTTTGAGCCACAGGAAGTAAAGGCATTCGTTTGATTCAGCTCCGTGAACGGGCAACGATGATGGCGAAGCGCTGCCCTGTTCGCTCGAAAGCTCTCGTCTGTGCGGCCTTCCAACGGCCTCAGGGTACGCAGTTGTAAACAGCCTTACATTCCATGCTGGTGTGCCCCCAATTAGGAATTTGGGCTCTTCTGTGAGACACCCACGTGCGTCCCAAATGAAACCGGGGGGCTCCCCCAGGACGTCTGCGTACGGCAGTCGGTTGCCAGCTGTTTACTTCCAGCCGGAGAAAGAAAAAGAGGACAGCTTTCCCAGGGACAATTCTGGACCCTTGGGACCATCCAGAGTCACCAAAGCCTAAACTTTGCACGGCCTGGGGAACGCGCTTCCGCCTGTCCAGCCGTCCCCACGTCAAAACCTTTCTCAGCAGAGGCAGGCGCTCTCTCCCTCGTACTAGATAGCTCGGCAGAGCCTTCCGAGAAACATGCTGCGTCATTCAGCTTGAACGTGGGACGCGGAGGGGAGAGTACGCTTTCTCCCCGTTTGGAGGCGCCTTGCGCTTGGCTTCAAAGCTGCCTGAACAGCACTAGCGGCCCGACGTCTCTGCACGGCAGGATTGTCGTTGTGGGCCGAGGCTGCGTGTTCTCTCAAAACGAAAACCGTGCTGGCGATCCCTTTCTAGGAACTCCTCCCACGGCACCACATGTTCAGCTCCGGCCGAACGAAAGGTGACCTCAGGCCTCAAGGTAAGTGTTTCACGTCGGGGGAGTTGGGTGTGCAGTGGTTTCCATGAGGCCATACTCCACCACGGAGTGCCTTCACTCTGCGACGCTCCTGGGGGCACACAGGATAGGAGCTCGTTCGCCAAGTTCGCAGGATGACTTCTCTCCGTGCCGGAACGGCGGCTCCTGGCTTCTGAGGAACCTTAGCCTCAACAGGGCCCCGGAGAAAGCTCTTCACATTCATAGCAAGGGCAACGTACTGCTCTCTGGCTTGCCTGGGTTGAGTGCCCCAGTCGTCAAAGAGCCTCGCGAAGGCAGTGCTGCGCAGACTCCCTTTGCCAGTCGCACGGCCTCCCTGACTGAAAGAGAACTGCAGTGCCAAGAGGCACCGTGCTGACGACTGGCTCCAGGAGGAGACTCGGGACAGCACTCTCAGAGAAGCGAAAGCTAGGCTGTGGGCCCAGCCTGAGGAGCAGTACGTACGTTTGCCACACTTCTTTGCACAGCTAGGCGTGAGCCAGAGAGCCTTGGTCCCTGAGGCCTCCCTAAGGTACTGCCATACTTACCCAGTAGATCCCACGCAGAGGTCCCTGTGCCCAAAAGGGCCTCCATGGAAGGGCCCTGTTCCTCCCGTTGTGTTTCCTTGAGGTAATCAGAAACCACTGAGGATACCCGTATGAGCTCAGGTATGAAGCTGGGCGACCCTGGGCAAACCTTATTCCCCTCCGTGGCAGACGAGACAGTGGCGGGTCCTGAGCTGCCTGAAGCACACTCCTCGCGCGCACCTTCTCTTTGCTGCCGGAAGGCCTCACATGAGAAGTCTGAGTTGACTCGTGACAGAAGAAGTCTGAGTGTACTCGTGTGAGGCCTGCTGCTCTCAGTTCCTTGCTGGGAGCTTCAGCAGGAGCGCTCTGGAGCTCGCCGGCAGAAGAATTGTGAGTCCCCCCGCCCCACCCCGGCCTCAAGCAAAAGTCCAGATTTCCCCCGTTAGTAACACCTCGGAGCGCCAGAGGGAGCGGAGGGGCATGCCTTAACGGAATGCTTCGACCGTGGAAGGTATTTCACGAGACACTGTGCACTCACGTTCGTTGTAACAACTGTCAAAGGGCACTGTATGCCTTCCAACTCCTCGGCTGTGTTTGAGCCACAGGAAGTAAAGGCATTCGTTTGATTCAGCTCCGTGAACGGGCAACGATGATGGCGAAGCGCTGCCCTGTTCGCTCGAAAGCTCTCGTCTGTGCGGCCTTCCAACGGCCTCAGGGTACGCAGTTGTAAACAGCCTTACATTCCATGCTGGTGTGCCCCCAATTAGGAATTTGGGCTCTTCTGTGAGACACCCACGTGCGTCCCAAATGAAACCGGGGGGCTCCCCCAGGACGTCTGCGTACGGCAGTCGGTTGCCAGCTGTTTACTTCCAGCCGGAGAAAGAAAAAGAGGACAGCTTTCCCAGGGACAATTCTGGACCCTTGGGACCATCCAGAGTCACCAAAGCCTAAACTTTGCACGGCCTGGGGAACGCTCTTCCGCCTGTCCAGCCGTCCCCACGTCAAAACCTTTCTCAGCAGAGGCAGGCGCTCTCTCCCTCGTACTAGATAGCTCGGCAGAGCCTTCCGAGAAACATGCTGCGTCATTCAGCTTGAACGTGGGACGCGGAGGGGAGAGTACGCTTTCTCCCCGTTTGGAGGCGCCTTGCGCTTGGCTTCAAAGCTGCCTGAACAGCACTAGCGGCCCGACGTCTCTGCACGGCAGGATTGTCGTTGTGGGCCGAGGCTGCGTGTTCTCTCAAAACGAAAACCGTGCTGGCGATCCCTTTCTAGGAACTCCTCCCACGGCACCACATGTTCAGCTCCGGCCGAACGAAAGGTGACCTCAGGCCTCAAGGTAAGTGTTTCACGTCGGGGGAGTTGGGTGTGCAGTGGTTTCCATGAGGCCATACTCCACCACGGAGTGCCTTCACTCTGCGACGCTCCTGGGGGCACACAGGATAGGAGCTCGTTCGCCAAGTTCGCAGGATGACTTCTCTCCGTGCCGGAACGGCGGCTCCTGGCTTCTGAGGAACCTTAGCCTCAACAGGGCCCCGGAGAAAGCTCTTCACATTCATAGCAAGGGCAACGTACTGCTCTCTGGCTTGCCTGGGTTGAGTGCCCCAGTCGTCAAAGAGCCTCGCGAAGGCAGTGCTGCGCAGACTCCCTTTGCCAGTCGCACGGCCTCCCTGACTGAAAGAGAACTGCAGTGCCAAGAGGCACCGTGCTGACGACTGGCTCCAGGAGGAGACTCGGGACAGCACTCTCAGAGAAGCGAAAGCTAGGCTGTGGGCCCAGCCTGAGGAGCAGTACGTACGTTTGCCACACTTCTTTGCACAGCTAGGCGTGAGCCAGAGAGCCTTGGTCCCTGAGGCCTCCCTAAGGTACTGCCATACTTACCCAGTAGATCCCACGCGGAGGTCCCTGTGCCCAAAAGGGCCTCCATGGAAGGGCCCTGTTCCTCCCGTTGTGTTTCCTTGAGGTAATCAGAAACCACTGAGGATACCCGTATGAGCTCAGGTATGAAGCTGGGCGACCCTGGGCAAACCTTATTCCCCTCCGTGGCAGACGAGACAGTGGCGGGTCCTGAGCTGCCTGAAGCACACTCCTCGCGCGCACCTTCTCTTTGCTGCCGGAAGGCCTCACATGAGAAGTCTGAGTTGACTCGTGACAGAAGAAGTCTGAGTGTACTCGTGTGAGGCCTGCTGCTCTCAGTTCCTTGCTGGGAGCTTCAGCAGGAGCGCTCTGGAGCTCGCCGGCAGAAGAATTGTGAGTCCCCCCGCCCCACCCCGGCCTCAAGCAAAAGTCCAGATTTCCCCCGTTAGTAACACCTCGGAGCGCCAGAGGGAGCGGAGGGGCATGCCTTAACGGAATGCTTCGACCGTGGAAGGTATTTCACGAGACACTGTGCACTCACGTTCGTTGTAACAACTGTCAAAGGGCACTGTATGCCTTCCAACTCCTCGGCTGTGTTTGAGCCACAGGAAGTAAAGGCATTCGTTTGATTCAGCTCCGTGAACGGGCAACGATGATGGCGAAGCGCTGCCCTGTTCGCTCGAAAGCTCTCGTCTGTGCGGCCTTCCAACGGCCTCAGGGTACGCAGTTGTAAACAGCCTTACATTCCATGCTGGTGTGCCCCCAATTAGGAATTTGGGCTCTTCTGTGAGACACCCACGTGCGTCCCAAATGAAACCGGGGGGCTCCCCCAGGACGTCTGCGTACGGCAGTCGGTTGCCAGCTGTTTACTTCCAGCCGGAGAAAGAAAAAGAGGACAGCTTTCCCAGGGACAATTCTGGACCCTTGGGACCATCCAGAGTCACCAAAGCCTAAACTTTGCACGGCCTGGGGAACGCTCTTCCGCCTGTCCAGCCGTCCCCACGTCAAAACCTTTCTCAGCAGAGGCAGGCGCTCTCTCCCTCGTACTAGATAGCTCGGCAGAGCCTTCCGAGAAACATGCTGCGTCATTCAGCTTGAACGTGGGACGCGGAGGGGAGAGTACGCTTTCTCCCCGTTTGGAGGCGCCTTGCGCTTGGCTTCAAAGCTGCCTGAACAGCACTAGCGGCCCGACGTCTCTGCACGGCAGGATTGTCGTTGTGGGCCGAGGCTGCGTGTTCTCTCAAAACGAAAACCGTGCTGGCGATCCCTTTCTAGGAACTCCTCCCACGGCACCACATGTTCAGCTCCGGCCGAACGAAAGGTGACCTCAGGCCTCAAGGTAAGTGTTTCACGTCGGGGGAGTTGGGTGTGCAGTGGTTTCCATGAGGCCATACTCCACCACGGAGTGCCTTCACTCTGCGACGCTCCTGGGGGCACACAGGATAGGAGCTCGTTCGCCAAGTTCGCAGGATGACTTCTCTCCGTGCCGGAACGGCGGCTCCTGGCTTCTGAGGAACCTTAGCCTCAACAGGGCCCCGGAGAAAGCTCTTCACATTCATAGCAAGGGCAACGTACTGCTCTCTGGCTTGCCTGGGTTGAGTGCCCCAGTCGTCAAAGAGCCTCGCGAAGGCAGTGCTGCGCAGACTCCCTTTGCCAGTCGCACGGCCTCCCTGACTGAAAGAGAACTGCAGTGCCAAGAGGGACCGTGCTGACGACTGGCTCCAGGAGGAGACTCGGGACAGCACTCTCAGAGAAGCGAAAGCTAGGCTGTGGGCCCAGCCTGAGGAGCAGTACGTACGTTTGCCACACTTCTTTGCACAGCTAGGCGTGAGCCAGAGAGCCTTGGTCCCTGAGGCCTCCCTAAGGTACTGCCATACTTACCCAGTAGATCCCACGCGGAGGTCCCTGTGCCCAAAAGGGCCTCCATGGAAGGGCCCTGTTCCTCCCGTTGTGTTTCCTTGAGGTAATCAGAAACCACTGAGGATACCCGTATGAGCTCAGGTATGAAGCTGGGCGACCCTGGGCAAACCTTATTCCCCTCCGTGGCAGACGAGACAGTGGCGGGTCCTGAGCTGCCTGAAGCACACTCCTCGCGCGCACCTTCTCTTTGCTGCCGGAAGGCCTCACATGAGAAGTCTGAGTTGACTCGTGACAGAAGAAGTCTGAGTGTACTCGTGTGAGGCCTGCTGCTCTCAGTTCCTTGCTGGGAGCTTCAGCAGGAGCGCTCTGGAGCTCGCCGGCAGAAGAATTGTGAGTCCCCCCGCCCCACCCCGGCCTCAAGCAAAAGTCCAGATTTCCCCCGTTAGTAACACCTCGGAGCGCCAGAGGGAGCGGAGGGGCATGCCTTAACGGAATGCTTCGACCGTGGAAGGTATTTCACGAGACACTGTGCACTCACGTTCGTTGTAACAACTGTCAAAGGGCACTGTATGCCTTCCAACTCCTCGGCTGTGTTTGAGCCACAGGAAGTAAAGGCATTCGTTTGATTCAGCTCCGTGAACGGGCAACGATGATGGCGAAGCGCTGCCCTGTTCGCTCGAAAGCTCTCGTCTGTGCGGCCTTCCAACGGCCTCAGGGTACGCAGTTGTAAACAGCCTTACATTCCATGCTGGTGTGCCCCCAATTAGGAATTTGGGCTCTTCTGTGAGACACCCACGTGCGTCCCAAATGAAACCGGGGGGCTCCCCCAGGACGTCTGCGTACGGCAGTCGGTTGCCAGCTGTTTACTTCCAGCCGGAGAAAGAAAAAGAGGACAGCTTTCCCAGGGACAATTCTGGACCCTTGGGACCATCCAGAGTCACCAAAGCCTAAACTTTGCACGGCCTGGGGAACGCTCTTCCGCCTGTCCAGCCGTCCCCACGTCAAAACCTTTCTCAGCAGAGGCAGGCGCTCTCTCCCTCGTACTAGATAGCTCGGCAGAGCCTTCCGAGAAACATGCTGCGTCATTCAGCTTGAACGTGGGACGCGGAGGGGAGAGTACGCTTTCTCCCCGTTTGGAGGCGCCTTGCGCTTGGCTTCAAAGCTGCCTGAACAGCACTAGCGGCCCGACGTCTCTGCACGGCAGGATTGTCGTTGTGGGCCGAGGCTGCGTGTTCTCTCAAAACGAAAACCGTGCTGGCGATCCCTTTCTAGGAACTCCTCCCACGGCACCACATGTTCAGCTCCGGCCGAACGAAAGGTGACCTCAGGCCTCAAGGTAAGTGTTTCACGTCGGGGGAGTTGGGTGTGCAGTGGTTTCCATGAGGCCATACTCCACCACGGAGCGCCTTCACTCTGCGACGCTCCTGGGGGCACACAGGATAGGAGCTCGTTCGCCAAGTTCGCAGGATGACTTCTCTCCGTGCCGGAACGGCGGCTCCTGGCTTCTGAGGAACCTTAGCCTCAACAGGGCCCCGGAGAAAGCTCTTCACATTCATAGCAAGGGCAACGTACTGCTCTCTGGCTTGCCTGGGTTGAGTGCCCCAGTCGTCAAAGAGCCTCGCGAAGGCAGTGCTGCGCAGACTCCCTTTGCCAGTCGCACGGCCTCCCTGACTGAAAGAGAACTGCAGTGCCAAGAGGCACCGTGCTGACGACTGGCTCCAGGAGGAGACTCGGGACAGCACTCTCAGAGAAGCGAAAGCTAGGCTGTGGGCCCAGCCTGAGGAGCAGTACGTACGTTTGCCACACTTCTTTGCACAGCTAGGCGTGAGCCAGAGAGCCTTGGTCCCTGAGGCCTCCCTAAGGTACTGCCATACTTACCCAGTAGATCCCACGCGGAGGTCCCTGTGCCCAAAAGGGCCTCCATGGAAGGGCCCTGTTCCTCCCGTTGTGTTTCCTTGAGGTAATCAGAAACCACTGAGGATACCCGTATGAGCTCAGGTATGAAGCTGGGCGACCCTGGGCAAACCTTATTCCCCTCCGTGGCAGACGAGACAGTGGCGGGTCCTGAGCTGCCTGAAGCACACTCCTCGCGCGCACCTTCTCTTTGCTGCCGGAAGGCCTCACATGAGAAGTCTGAGTTGACTCGTGACAGAAGAAGTCTGAGTGTACTCGTGTGAGGCCTGCTGCTCTCAGTTCCTTGCTGGGAGCTTCAGCAGGAGCGCTCTGGAGCTCGCCGGCAGAAGAATTGTGAGTCCCCCCGCCCCACCCCGGCCTCAAGCAAAAGTCCAGATTTCCCCCGTTAGTAACACCTCGGAGCGCCAGAGGGAGCGGAGGGGCATGCCTTAACGGAATGCTTCGACCGTGGAAGGTATTTCACGAGACACTGTGCACTCACGTTCGTTGTAACAACTGTCAAAGGGCACTGTATGCCTTCCAACTCCTCGGCTGTGTTTGAGCCACAGGAAGTAAAGGCATTCGTTTGATTCAGCTCCGTGAACGGGCAACGATGATGGCGAAGCGCTGCCCTGTTCGCTCGAAAGCTCTCGTCTGTGCGGCCTTCCAACGGCCTCAGGGTACGCAGTTGTAAACAGCCTTACATTCCATGCTGGTGTGCCCCCAATTAGGAATTTGGGCTCTTCTGTGAGACACCCACGTGCGTCCCAAATGAAACCGGGGGGCTCCCCCAGGACGTCTGCGTACGGCAGTCGGTTGCCAGCTGTTTACTTCCAGCCGGAGAAAGAAAAAGAGGACAGCTTTCCCAGGGACAATTCTGGACCCTTGGGACCATCCAGAGTCACCAAAGCCTAAACTTTGCACGGCCTGGGGAACGCTCTTCCGCCTGTCCAGCCGTCCCCACGTCAAAACCTTTCTCAGCAGAGGCAGGCGCTCTCTCCCTCGTACTAGATAGCTCGGCAGAGCCTTCCGAGAAACATGCTGCGTCATTCAGCTTGAACGTGGGACGCGGAGGGGAGAGTACGCTTTCTCCCCGTTTGGAGGCGCCTTGCGCTTGGCTTCAAAGCTGCCTGAACAGCACTAGCGGCCCGACGTCTCTGCACGGCAGGATTGTCGTTGTGGGCCGAGGCTGCGTGTTCTCTCAAAACGAAAACCGTGCTGGCGATCCCTTTCTAGGAACTCCTCCCACGGCACCACATGTTCAGCTCCGGCCGAACGAAAGGTGACCTCAGGCCTCAAGGTAAGTGTTTCACGTCGGGGGAGTTGGGTGTGCAGTGGTTTCCATGAGGCCATACTCCACCACGGAGTGCCTTCACTCTGCGACGCTCCTGGGGGCACACAGGATAGGAGCTCGTTCGCCAAGTTCGCAGGATGACTTCTCTCCGTGCCGGAACGGCGGCTCCTGGCTTCTGAGGAACCTTAGCCTCAACAGGGCCCCGGAGAAAGCTCTTCACATTCATAGCAAGGGCAACGCACTGCTCTCTGGTTTGCCTGGGTTGAGTGCCCCAGTCGTCAAAGAGCCTCGCGAAGGCAGTGCTGCGCAGACTCCCTTTGCCAGTCGCACGGCCTCCCTGACTGAAAGAGAACTGCAGTGCCAAGAGGCACCGTGCTGACGACTGGCTCCAGGAGGAGACTCGGGACAGCACTCTCAGAGAAGCGAAAGCTAGGCTGTGGGCCCAGCCTGAGGAGCAGTACGTACGTTTGCCACACTTCTTTGCACAGCTAGGCGTGAGCCAGAGAGCCTTGGTCCCTGAGGCCTCCCTAAGGTACTGCCATACTTACCCAGTAGATCCCACGCGGAGGTCCCTGTGCCCAAAAGGGCCTCCATGGAAGGGCCCTGTTCCTCCCGTTGTGTTTCCTTGAGGTAATCAGAAACCACTGAGGATACCCGTATGAGCTCAGGTATGAAGCTGGGCGACCCTGGGCAAACCTTATTCCCCTCCGTGGCAGACGAGACAGTGGCGGGTCCTGAGCTGCCTGAAGCACACTCCTCGCGCGCACCTTCTCTTTGCTGCCGGAAGGCCTCACATGAGAAGTCTGAGTTGACTCGTGACAGAAGAAGTCTGAGTGTACTCGTGTGAGGCCTGCTGCTCTCAGTTCCTTGCTGGGAGCTTCAGCAGGAGCGCTCTGGAGCTCGCCGGCAGAAGAATTGTGAGTCCCCCCGCCCCACCCCGGCCTCAAGCAAAAGTCCAGATTTCCCCCGTTAGTAACACCTCGGAGCGCCAGAGGGAGCGGAGGGGCATGCCTTAACGGAATGCTTCGACCGTGGAAGGTATTTCACGAGACACTGTGCACTCACGTTCGTTGTAACAACGGTCAAAGGGCACTGTATGCCTTCCAACTCCTCGGCTGTGTTTGAGCCACAGGAAGTAAAGGCATTCGTTTGATTCAGCTCCGTGAACGGGCAACGATGATGGCGAAGCGCTGCCCTGTTCGCTCGAAAGCTCTCGTCTGTGCGGCCTTCCAACGGCCTCAGGGTACGCAGTTGTAAACAGCCTTACATTCCATGCTGGTGTGCCCCCAATTAGGAATTTGGGCTCTTCTGTGAGACACCCACGTGCGTCCCAAATGAAACCGGGGGGCTCCCCCAGGACGTCTGCGTACGGCAGTCGGTTGCCAGCTGTTTACTTCCAGCCGGAGAAAGAAAAAGGGGACAGCTTTCCCAGGGACAATTCTGGACCCTTGGGACCATCCAGAGTCACCAAAGCCTAAACTTTGCACGGCCTGGGGAACGCTCTTCCGCCTGTCCAGCCGTCCCCACGTCAAAACCTTTCTCAGCAGAGGCAGGCGCTCTCTCCCTCGTACTAGATAGCTCGGCAGAGCCTTCCGAGAAACATGCTGCGTCATTCAGCTTGAACGTGGGACGCGGAGGGGAGAGTACGCTTTCTCCCCGTTTGGAGGCGCCTTGCGCTTGGCTTCAAAGCTGCCTGAACAGCACTAGCGGCCCGACGTCTCTGCACGGCAGGATTGTCGTTGTGGGCCGAGGCTGCGTGTTCTCTCAAAACGAAAACCGTGCTGGCGATCCCTTTCTAGGAACTCCTCCCACGGCACCACATGTTCAGCTCCGGCCGAACGAAAGGTGACCTCAGGCCTCAAGGTAAGTGTTTCACGTCGGGGGAGTTGGGTGTGCAGTGGTTTCCATGAGGCCATACTCCACCACGGAGTGCCTTCACTCTGCGACGCTCCTGGGGGCACACAGGATAGGAGCTCGTTCGCCAAGTTCGCAGGATGACTTCTCTCCGTGCCGGAACGGCGGCTCCTGGCTTCTGAGGAACCTTAGCCTCAACAGGGCCCCGGAGAAAGCTCTTCACATTCATAGCAAGGGCAACGTACTGCTCTCTGGCTTGCCTGGGTTGAGTGCCCCAGTCGTCAAAGAGCCTCGCGAAGGCAGTGCTGCGCAGACTCCCTTTGCCAGTCGCACGGCCTCCCTGACTGAAAGAGAACTGCAGTGCCAAGAGGCACCGTGCTGACGACTGGCTCCAGGAGGAGACTCGGGACAGCACTCTCAGAGAAGCGAAAGCTAGGCGGTGGGCCCAGCCTGAGGAGCAGTACGTACGTTTGCCACACTTCTTTGCACAGCTAGGCGTGAGCCAGAGAGCCTCGGTCCCTGAGGCCTCCCTAAGGTACTGCCATACTTACCCAGTAGATCCCACGCAGAGGTCCCTGTGCCCAAAAGGGCCTCCATGGAAGGGCCCTGTTCCTCCCGTTGTGTTTCCTTGAGGTAATCAGAAACCACTGAGGATACCCGTATGAGCTCAGGTATGAAGCTGGGCGACCCTGGGCAAACCTTATTCCCCTCCGTGGCAGACGAGACAGTGGCGGGTCCTGAGCTGCCTGAAGCACACTCCTCGCGCGCACCTTCTCTTTGCTGCCGGAAGGCCTCACATGAGAAGTCTGAGTTGACTCGTGACAGAAGAAGTCTGAGTGTACTCGTGTGAGGCCTGCTGCTCTCAGTTCCTTGCTGGGAGCTTCAGCAGGAGCGCTCTGGAGCTCGCCGGCAGAAGAATTGTGAGTCCCCCCGCCCCACCCCGGCCTCAAGCAAAAGTCCAGATTTCCCCCGTTAGTAACACCTCGGAGCGCCAGAGGGAGCGGAGGGGCATGCCTTAACGGAATGCTTCGACCGTGGAAGGTATTTCACGAGACACTGTGCACTCACGTTCGTTGTAACAACGGTCAAAGGGCACTGTATGCCTTCCAACTCCTCGGCTGTGTTTGAGCCACAGGAAGTAAAGGCATTCGTTTGATTCAGCTCCGTGAACGGGCAACGATGATGGCGAAGCGCTGCCCTGTTCGCTCGAAAGCTCTCGTCTGTGCGGCCTTCCAACGGCCTCAGGGTACGCAGTTGTAAACAGCCTTACATTCCATGCTGGTGTGCCCCCAATTAGGAATTTGGGCTCTTCTGTGAGACACCCACGTGCGTCCCAAATGAAACCGGGGGGCTCCCCCAGGACGTCTGCGTACGGCAGTCGGTTGCCAGCTGTTTACTTCCAGCCGGAGAAAGAAAAAGGGGACAGCTTTCCCAGGGACAATTCTGGACCCTTGGGACCATCCAGAGTCACCAAAGCCTAAACTTTGCACGGCCTGGGGAACGCTCTTCCGCCTGTCCAGCCGTCCCCACGTCAAAACCTTTCTCAGCAGAGGCAGGCGCTCTCTCCCTCGTACTAGATGGCTCGGCAGAGCCTTCCGAGAAACATGCTGCGTCATTCAGCTTGAACGTGGGACGCGGAGGGGAGAGTACGCTTTCTCCCCGTTTGGAGGCGCCTTGCGCTTGGCTTCAAAGCTGCCTGAACAGCACTAGCGGCCCGACGTCTCTGCACGGCAGGATTGTCGTTGTGGGCCGAGGCTGCGTGTTCTCTCAAAACGAAAACCGTGCTGGCGATCCCTTTCTAGGAACTCCTCCCACGGCACCACATGTTCAGCTCCGGCCGAACGAAAGGTGACCTCAGGCCTCAAGGTAAGTGTTTCACGTCGGGGGAGTTGGGTGTGCAGTGGTTTCCATGAGGCCATACTCCACCACGGAGTGCCTTCACTCTGCGACGCTCCTGGGGGCACACAGGATAGGAGCTCGTTCGCCAAGTTCGCAGGATGACTTCTCTCCGTGCCGGAACGGCGGCTCCTGGCTTCTGAGGAACCTTAGCCTCAACAGGGCCCCGGAGAAAGCTCTTCACATTCATAGCAAGGGCAACGTACTGCTCTCTGGCTTGCCTGGGTTGAGTGCCCCAGTCGTCAAAGAGCCTCGCGAAGGCAGTGCTGCGCAGACTCCCTTTGCCAGTCGCACGGCCTCCCTGACTGAAAGAGAACTGCAGTGCCAAGAGGCACCGTGCTGACGACTGGCTCCAGGAGGAGACTCGGGACAGCACTCTCAGAGAAGCGAAAGCTAGGCTGTGGGCCCAGCCTGAGGAGCAGTACGTACGTTTGCCACACTTCTTTGCACAGCTAGGCGTGAGCCAGAGAGCCTTGGTCCCTGAGGCCTCCCTAAGGTACTGCCATACTTACCCAGTAGATCCCACGCAGAGGTCCCTGTGCCCAAAAGGGCCTCCATGGAAGGGCCCTGTTCCTCCCGTTGTGTTTCCTTGAGGTAATGAGAAACCACTGAGGATACCCGTATGAGCTCAGGTATGAAGCTGGGCGACCCTGGGCAAACCTTATTCCCCTCCGTGGCAGACGAGACAGTGGCGGGTCCTGAGCTGCCTGAAGCACACTCCTCGCGCGCACCTTCTCTTTGCTGCCGGAAGGCCTCACATGAGAAGTCTGAGTTGACTCGTGACAGAAGAAGTCTGAGTGTACTCGTGTGAGGCCTGCTGCTCTCAGTTCCTTGCTGGGAGCTTCAGCAGGAGCGCTCTGGAGCTCGCCGGCAGAAGAATTGTGAGTCCCCCCGCCCCACCCCGGCCTCAAGCAAAAGTCCAGATTTCCCCCGTTAGTAACACCTCGGAGCGCCAGAGGGAGCGGAGGGGCATGCCTTAACGGAATGCTTCGACCGTGGAAGGTATTTCACGAGACACTGTGCACTCACGTTCGTTGTAACAACGGTCAAAGGGCACTGTATGCCTTCCAACTCCTCGGCTGTGTTTGAGCCACAGGAAGTAAAGGCATTCGTTTGATTCAGCTCCGTGAACGGGCAACGATGATGGCGAAGCGCTGCCCTGTTCGCTCGAAAGCTCTCGTCTGTGCGGCCTTCCAACGGCCTCAGGGTACGCAGTTGTAAACAGCCTTACATTCCATGCTGGTGTGCCCCCAATTAGGAATTTGGGCTCTTCTGTGAGACACCCACGTGCGTCCCAAATGAAACCGGGGGGCTCCCCCAGGACGTCTGCGTACGGCAGTCGGTTGCCAGCTGTTTACTTCCAGCCGGAGAAAGAAAAAGAGGACAGCTTTCCCAGGGACAATTCTGGACCCTTGGGACCATCCAGAGTCACCAAAGCCTAAACTTTGCACGGCCTGGGGAACGCTCTTCCGCCTGTCCAGCCGTCCCCACGTCAAAACCTTTCTCAGCAGAGGCAGGCGCTCTCTCCCTCGTACTAGATAGCTCGGCAGAGCCTTCCGAGAAACATGCTGCGTCATTCAGCTTGAACGTGGGACGCGGAGGGGAGAGTACGCTTTCTCCCCGTTTGGAGGCGCCTTGCGCTTGGCTTCAAAGCTGCCTGAACAGCACTAGCGGCCCGACGTCTCTGCACGGCAGGATTGTCGTTGTGGGCCGAGGCTGCGTGTTCTCTCAAAACGAAAACCGTGCTGGCGATCCCTTTCTAGGAACTCCTCCCACGGCACCACATGTTCAGCTCCGGCCGAACGAAAGGTGACCTCAGGCCTCAAGGTAAGTGTTTCACGTCGGGGGAGTTGGGTGTGCAGTGGTTTCCATGAGGCCATACTCCACCACGGAGTGCCTTCACTCTGCGACGCTCCTGGGGGCACACAGGATAGGAGCTCGTTCGCCAAGTTCGCAGGATGACTTCTCTCCGTGCCGGAACGGCGGCTCCTGGCTTCTGAGGAACCTTAGCCTCAACAGGGCCCCGGAGAAAGCTCTTCACATTCATAGCAAGGGCAACGTACTGCTCTCTGGCTTGCCTGGGTTGAGTGCCCCAGTCGTCAAAGAGCCTCGCGAAGGCAGTGCTGCGCAGACTCCCTTTGCCAGTCGCACGGCCTCCCTGACTGAAAGAGAACTGCAGTGCCAAAAGGCACCGTGCTGACGACTGGCTCCAGGAGGAGACTCGGGACAGCACTCTCAGAGAAGCGAAAGCTAGGCTGTGGGCCCAGCCTGAGGAGCAGTACGTACGTTTGCCACACTTCTTTGCACAGCTAGGCGTGAGCCAGAGAGCCTTGGTCCCTGAGGCCTCCCTAAGGTACTGCCATACTTACCCAGTAGATCCCACGCAGAGGTCCCTGTGCCCAAAAGGGCCTCCATGGAAGGGCCCTGTTCCTCCCGTTGTGTTTCCTTGAGGTAATGAGAAACCACTGAGGATAC
Organism: Globicephala melas; assembly: GCF_963455315.2. Taxonomy (NCBI): domain Eukaryota; kingdom Metazoa; phylum Chordata; class Mammalia; order Artiodactyla; family Delphinidae; genus Globicephala; species Globicephala melas. The sequence continues at coordinate 166,372 of NW_027207257.1, forward strand.
CCGTATGAGCTCAGGTATGAAGCTGGGCGACCCTGGCCAAACCTTATTCCCCTCCGTGGCAGACGAGACAGTGGCGGGTCCTGAGCTGCCTGAAGCACACTCCTCGCGCGCACCTTCTCTTTGCTGCCGGAAGGCCTCACATGAGAAGTCTGAGTTGACTCGTGACAGAAGAAGTCTGAGTGTACTCGTGTGAGGCCTGCTGCTCTCAGTTCCTTGCTGGGAGCTTCAGCAGGAGCGCTCTGGAGCTCGCCGGCAGAAGAATTGTGAGTCCCCCCGCCCCACCCCGGCCTCAAGCAAAAGTCCAGATTTCCCCCGTTAGTAACACCTCGGAGCGCCAGAGGGAGCGGAGGGGCATGCCTTAACGGAATGCTTCGACCGTGGAAGGTATTTCACGAGACACTGTGCACTCACGTTCGTTGTAACAACGGTCAAAGGGCACTGTATGCCTTCCAACTCCTCGGCTGTGTTTGAGCCACAGGAAGTAAAGGCATTCGTTTGATTCAGCTCCGTGAACGGGCAACGATGATGGCGAAGCGCTGCCCTGTTCGCTCGAAAGCTCTCGTCTGTGCGGCCTTCCAACGGCCTCAGGGTACGCAGTTGTAAACAGCCTTACATTCCATGCTGGTGTGCCCCCAATTAGGAATTTGGGCTCTTCTGTGAGACACCCACGTGCGTCCCAAATGAAACCGGGGGGCTCCCCCAGGACGTCTGCGTACGGCAGTCGGTTGCCAGCTGTTTACTTCCAGCCGGAGAAAGAAAAAGGGGACAGCTTTCCCAGGGACAATTCTGGACCCTTGGGACCATCCAGAGTCACCAAAGCCTAAACTTTGCACGGCCTGGGGAACGCTCTTCCGCCTGTCCAGCCGTCCCCACGTCAAAACCTTTCTCAGCAGAGGCAGGCGCTCTCTCCCTCGTACTAGATAGCTCGGCAGAGCCTTCCGAGAAACATGCTGCGTCATTCAGCTTGAACGTGGGACGCGGAGGGGAGAGTACGCTTTCTCCCCGTTTGGAGGCGCCTTGCGCTTGGCTTCAAAGCTGCCTGAACAGCACTAGCGGCCCGACGTCTCTGCACGGCAGGATTGTCGTTGTGGGCCGAGGCTGCGTGTTCTCTCAAAACGAAAACCGTGCTGGCGATCCCTTTCTAGGAACTCCTCCCACGGCACCACATGTTCAGCTCCGGCCGAACGAAAGGTGACCTCAGGCCTCAAGGTAAGTGTTTCACGTCGGGGGAGTTGGGTGTGCAGTAGTTTCCATGAGGCCATACTCCACCACGGAGTGCCTTCACTCTGCGACGCTCCTGGGGGCACACAGGATAGGAGCTCGTTCGCCAAGTTCGCAGGATGACTTCTCTCCGTGCCGGAACGGCGGCTCCTGGCTTCTGAGGAACCTTAGCCTCAACAGGGCCCCGGAGAAAGCTCTTCACATTCATAGCAAGGGCAACGTACTGCTCTCTGGCTTGCCTGGGTTGAGTGCCCCAGTCGTCAAAGAGCCTCGCGAAGGCAGTGCTGCGCAGACTCCCTTTGCCAGTCGCACGGCCTCCCTGACTGAAAGAGAACTGCAGTGCCAAGAGGCACCGTGCTGACGACTGGCTCCAGGAGGAGACTCGGGACAGCACTCTCAGAGAAGCGAAAGCTAGGCGGTGGGCCCAGCCTGAGGAGCAGTACGTACGTTTGCCACACTTCTTTGCACAGCTAGGCGTGAGCCAGAGAGCCTTGGTCCCTGAGGCCTCCCTAAGGTACTGCCATACTTACCCAGTAGATCCCACGCAGAGGTCCCTGTGCCCAAAAGGGCCTCCATGGAAGGGCCCTGTTCCTCCCGTTGTGTTTCCTTGAGGTAATCAGAAACCACTGAGGATACCCGTATGAGCTCAGGTATGAAGCTGGGCGACCCTGGGCAAACCTTATTCCCCTCCGTGGCAGACGAGACAGTGGCGGGTCCTGAGCTGCCTGAAGCACACTCCTCGCGCGCACCTTCTCTTTGCTGCCGGAAGGCCTCACATGAGAAGTCTGAGTTGACTCGTGACAGAAGAAGTCTGAGTGTACTCGTGTGAGGCCTGCTGCTCTCAGTTCCTTGCTGGGAGCTTCAGCAGGAGCGCTCTGGAGCTCGCCGGCAGAAGAATTGTGAGTCCCCCCGCCCCACCCCGGCCTCAAGCAAAAGTCCAGATTTCCCCCGTTAGTAACACCTCGGAGCGCCAGAGGGAGCGGAGGGGCATGCCTTAACGGAATGCTTCGACCGTGGAAGGTATTTCACGAGACACTGTGCACTCACGTTCGTTGTAACAACGGTCAAAGGGCACTGTATGCCTTCCAACTCCTCGGCTGTGTTTGAGCCACAGGAAGTAAAGGCATTCGTTTGATTCAGCTCCGTGAACGGGCAACGATGATGGCGAAGCGCTGCCCTGTTCGCTCGAAAGCTCTCGTCTGTGCGGCCTTCCAACGGCCTCAGGGTACGCAGTTGTAAACAGCCTTACATTCCATGCTGGTGTGCCCCCAATTAGGAATTTGGGCTCTTCTGTGAGACACCCACGTGCGTCCCAAATGAAACCGGGGGGCTCCCCCAGGACGTCTGCGTACGGCAGTCGGTTGCCAGCTGTTTACTTCCAGCCGGAGAAAGAAAAAGGGGACAGCTTTCCCAGGGACAATTCTGGACCCTTGGGACCATCCAGAGTCACCAAAGCCTAAACTTTGCACGGCCTGGGGAACGCTCTTCCGCCTGTCCAGCCGTCCCCACGTCAAAACCTTTCTCAGCAGAGGCAGGCGCTCTCTCCCTCGTACTAGATGGCTCGGCAGAGCCTTCCGAGAAACATGCTGCGTCATTCAGCTTGAACGTGGGACGCGGAGGGGAGAGTACGCTTTCTCCCCGTTTGGAGGCGCCTTGCGCTTGGCTTCAAAGCTGCCTGAACAGCACTAGCGGCCCGACGTCTCTGCACGGCAGGATTGTCGTTGTGGGCCGAGGCTGCGTGTTCTCTCAAAACGAAAACCGTGCTGGCGATCCCTTTCTAGGAACTCCTCCCACGGCACCACATGTTCAGCTCCGGCCGAACGAAAGGTGACCTCAGGCCTCAAGGTAAGTGTTTCACGTCGGGGGAGTTGGGTGTGCAGTGGTTTCCATGAGGCCATACTCCACCACGGAGTGCCTTCACTCTGCGACGCTCCTGGGGGCACACAGGATAGGAGCTCGTTCGCCAAGTTCGCAGGATGACTTCTCTCCGTGCCGGAACGGCGGCTCCTGGCTTCTGAGGAACCTTAGCCTCAACAGGGCCCCGGAGAAAGCTCTTCACATTCATAGCAAGGGCAACGTACTGCTCTCTGGCTTGCCTGGGTTGAGTGCCCCAGTCGTCAAAGAGCCTCGCGAAGGCAGTGCTGCGCAGACTCCCTTTGCCAGTCGCACGGCCTCCCTGACTGAAAGAGAACTGCAGTGCCAAGAGGCACCGTGCTGACGACTGGCTCCAGGAGGAGACTCGGGACAGCACTCTCAGAGAAGCGAAAGCTAGGCTGTGGGCCCAGCCTGAGGAGCAGTACGTACGTTTGCCACACTTCTTTGCACAGCTAGGCGTGAGCCAGAGAGCCTTGCTCCCTGAGGCCTCCCTAAGGTACTGCCATACTTACCCAGTAGATCCCACGCAGAGGTCCCTGTGCCCAAAAGGGCCTCCATGGAAGGGCCCTGTTCCTCCCGTTGTGTTTCCTTGAGGTAATCAGAAACCACTGAGGATACCCGTATGAGCTCAGGTATGAAGCTGGGCGACCCTGGCCAAACCTTATTCCCCTCCGTGGCAGACGAGACAGTGGCGGGTCCTGAGCTGCCTGAAGCACACTCCTCGCGCGCACCTTCTCTTTGCTGCCGGAAGGCCTCACATGAGAAGTCTGAGTTGACTCGTGACAGAAGAAGTCTGAGTGTACTCGTGTGAGGCCTGCTGCTCTCAGTTCCTTGCTGGGAGCTTCAGCAGGAGCGCTCTGGAGCTCGCCGGCAGAAGAATTGTGAGTCCCCCCGCCCCACCCCGGCCTCAAGCAAAAGTCCAGATTTCCCCCGTTAGTAACACCTCGGAGCGCCAGAGGGAGCGGAGGGGCATGCCTTAACGGAATGCTTCGACCGTGGAAGGTATTTCACGAGACACTGTGCACTCACGTTCGTTGTAACAACGGTCAAAGGGCACTGTATGCCTTCCAACTCCTCGGCTGTGTTTGAGCCACAGGAAGTAAAGGCATTCGTTTGATTCAGCTCCGTGAACGGGCAACGATGATGGCGAAGCGCTGCCCTGTTCGCTCGAAAGCTCTCGTCTGTGCGGCCTTCCAACGGCCTCAGGGTACGCAGTTGTAAACAGCCTTACATTCCATGCTGGTGTGCCCCCAATTAGGAATTTGGGCTCTTCTGTGAGACACCCACGTGCGTCCCAAATGAAACCGGGGGGCTCCCCCAGGACGTCTGCGTACGGCAGTCGGTTGCCAGCTGTTTACTTCCAGCCGGAGAAAGAAAAAGGGGACAGCTTTCCCAGGGACAATTCTGGACCCTTGGGACCATCCAGAGTCACCAAAGCCTAAACTTTGCACGGCCTGGGGAACGCTCTTCCGCCTGTCCAGCCGTCCCCACGTCAAAACCTTTCTCAGCAGAGGCAGGCGCTCTCTCCCTCGTACTAGATAGCTCGGCAGAGCCTTCCGAGAAACATGCTGCGTCATTCAGCTTGAACGTGGGACGCGGAGGGGAGAGTACGCTTTCTCCCCGTTTGGAGGCGCCTTGCGCTTGGCTTCAAAGCTGCCTGAACAGCACTAGCGGCCCGACGTCTCTGCACGGCAGGATTGTCGTTGTGGGCCGAGGCTGCGTGTTCTCTCAAAACGAAAACCGTGCTGGCGATCCCTTTCTAGGAACTCCTCCCACGGCACCACATGTTCAGCTCCGGCCGAACGAAAGGTGACCTCAGGCCTCAAGGTAAGTGTTTCACGTCGGGGGAGTTGGGTGTGCAGTGGTTTCCATGAGGCCATACTCCACCACGGAGTGCCTTCACTCTGCGACGCTCCTGGGGGCACACAGGATAGGAGCTCGTTCGCCAAGTTCGCAGGATGACTTCTCTCCGTGCCGGAACGGCGGCTCCTGGCTTCTGAGGAACCTTAGCCTCAACAGGGCCCCGGAGAAAGCTCTTCACATTCATAGCAAGGGCAACGTACTGCTCTCTGGCTTGCCTGGGTTGAGTGCCCCAGTCGTCAAAGAGCCTCGCGAAGGCAGTGCTGCGCAGACTCCCTTTGCCAGTCGCACGGCCTCCCTGACTGAAAGAGAACTGCAGTGCCAAAAGGCACCGTGCTGACGACTGGCTCCAGGAGGAGACTCGGGACAGCACTCTCAGAGAAGCGAAAGCTAGGCTGTGGGCCCAGCCTGAGGAGCAGTACGTACGTTTGCCACACTTCTTTGCACAGCTAGGCGTGAGCCAGAGAGCCTTGCTCCCTGAGGCCTCCCTAAGGTACTGCCATACTTACCCAGTAGATCCCACGCAGAGGTCCCTGTGCCCAAAAGGGCCTCCATGGAAGGGCCCTGTTCCTCCCGTTGTGTTTCCTTGAGGTAATCAGAAACCACTGAGGATACCCGTATGAGCTCAGGTATGAAGCTGGGCGACCCTGGGCAAACCTTATTCCCCTCCGTGGCAGACGAGACAGTGGCGGGTCCTGAGCTGCCTGAAGCACACTCCTCGCGCGCACCTTCTCTTTGCTGCCGGAAGGCCTCACATGAGAAGTCTGAGTTGACTCGTGACAGAAGAAGTCTGAGTGTACTCGTGTGAGGCCTGCTGCTCTCAGTTCCTTGCTGGGAGCTTCAGCAGGAGCGCTCTGGAGCTCGCCGGCAGAAGAATTGTGAGTCCCCCCGCCCCACCCCGGCCTCAAGCAAAAGTCCAGATTTCCCCCGTTAGTAACACCTCGGAGCGCCAGAGGGAGCGGAGGGGCATGCCTTAACGGAATGCTTCGACCGTGGAAGGTATTTCACGAGACACTGTGCACTCACGTTCGTTGTAACAACGGTCAAAGGGCACTGTATGCCTTCCAACTCCTCGGCTGTGTTTGAGCCACAGGAAGTAAAGGCATTCGTTTGATTCAGCTCCGTGAACGGGCAACGATGATGGCGAAGCGCTGCCCTGTTCGCTCGAAAGCTCTCGTCTGTGCGGCCTTCCAACGGCCTCAGGGTACGCAGTTGTAAACAGCCTTACATTCCATGCTGGTGTGCCCCCAATTAGGAATTTGGGCTCTTCTGTGAGACACCCACGTGCGTCCCAAATGAAACCGGGGGGCTCCCCCAGGACGTCTGCGTACGGCAGTCGGTTGCCAGCTGTTTACTTCCAGCCGGAGAAAGAAAAAGGGGACAGCTTTCCCAGGGACAATTCTGGACCCTTGGGACCATCCAGAGTCACCAAAGCCTAAACTTTGCACGGCCTGGGGAACGCTCTTCCGCCTGTCCAGCCGTCCCCACGTCAAAACCTTTCTCAGCAGAGGCAGGCGCTCTCTCCCTCGTACTAGATAGCTCGGCAGAGCCTTCCGAGAAACATGCTGCGTCATTCAGCTTGAACGTGGGACGCGGAGGGGAGAGTACGCTTTCTCCCCGTTTGGAGGCGCCTTGCGCTTGGCTTCAAAGCTGCCTGAACAGCACTAGCGGCCCGACGTCTCTGCACGGCAGGATTGTCGTTGTGGGCCGAGGCTGCGTGTTCTCTCAAAACGAAAACCGTGCTGGCGATCCCTTTCTAGGAACTCCTCCCACGGCACCACATGTTCAGCTCCGGCCGAACGAAAGGTGACCTCAGGCCTCAAGGTAAGTGTTTCACGTCGGGGGAGTTGGGTGTGCAGTAGTTTCCATGAGGCCATACTCCACCACGGAGTGCCTTCACTCTGCGACGCTCCTGGGGGCACACAGGATAGGAGCTCGTTCGCCAAGTTCGCAGGATGACTTCTCTCCGTGCCGGAACGGCGGCTCCTGGCTTCTGAGGAACCTTAGCCTCAACAGGGCCCCGGAGAAAGCTCTTCACATTCATAGCAAGGGCAACGTACTGCTCTCTGGCTTGCCTGGGTTGAGTGCCCCAGTCGTCAAAGAGCCTCGCGAAGGCAGTGCTGCGCAGACTCCCTTTGCCAGTCGCACGGCCTCCCTGACTGAAAGAGAACTGCAGTGCCAAGAGGCACCGTGCTGACGACTGGCTCCAGGAGGAGACTCGGGACAGCACTCTCAGAGAAGCGAAAGCTAGGCGGTGGGCCCAGCCTGAGGAGCAGTACGTACGTTTGCCACACTTCTTTGCACAGCTAGGCGTGAGCCAGAGAGCCTTGGTCCCTGAGGCCTCCCTAAGGTACTGCCATACTTACCCAGTAGATCCCACGCAGAGGTCCCTGTGCCCAAAAGGGCCTCCATGGAAGGGCCCTGTTCCTCCCGTTGTGTTTCCTTGAGGTAATCAGAAACCACTGAGGATACCCGTATGAGCTCAGGTATGAAGCTGGGCGACCCTGGGCAAACCTTATTCCCCTCCGTGGCAGACGAGACAGTGGCGGGTCCTGAGCTGCCTGAAGCACACTCCTCGCGCGCACCTTCTCTTTGCTGCCGGAAGGCCTCACATGAGAAGTCTGAGTTGACTCGTGACAGAAGAAGTCTGAGTGTACTCGTGTGAGGCCTGCTGCTCTCAGTTCCTTGCTGGGAGCTTCAGCAGGAGCGCTCTGGAGCTCGCCGGCAGAAGAATTGTGAGTCCCCCCGCCCCACCCCGGCCTCAAGCAAAAGTCCAGATTTCCCCCGTTAGTAACACCTCGGAGCGCCAGAGGGAGCGGAGGGGCATGCCTTAACGGAATGCTTCGACCGTGGAAGGTATTTCACGAGACACTGTGCACTCACGTTCGTTGTAACAACGGTCAAAGGGCACTGTATGCCTTCCAACTCCTCGGCTGTGTTTGAGCCACAGGAAGTAAAGGCATTCGTTTGATTCAGCTCCGTGAACGGGCAACGATGATGGCGAAGCGCTGCCCTGTTCGCTCGAAAGCTCTCGTCTGTGCGGCCTTCCAACGGCCTCAGGGTACGCAGTTGTAAACAGCCTTACATTCCATGCTGGTGTGCCCCCAATTAGGAATTTGGGCTCTTCTGTGAGACACCCACGTGCGTCCCAAATGAAACCGGGGGGCTCCCCCAGGACGTCTGCGTACGGCAGTCGGTTGCCAGCTGTTTACTTCCAGCCGGAGAAAGAAAAAGGGGACAGCTTTCCCAGGGACAATTCTGGACCCTTGGGACCATCCAGAGTCACCAAAGCCTAAACTTTGCACGGCCTGGGGAACGCTCTTCCGCCTGTCCAGCCGTCCCCACGTCAAAACCTTTCTCAGCAGAGGCAGGCGTTCTCTCCCTCGTACTAGATAGCTCGGCAGAGCCTTCCGAGAAACATGCTGCGTCATTCAGCTTGAACGTGGGACGCGGAGGGGAGAGTACGCTTTCTCCCCGTTTGGAGGCGCCTTGCGCTTGGCTTCAAAGCTGCCTGAACAGCACTAGCGGCCCGACGTCTCTGCACGGCAGGATTGTCGTTGTGGGCCGAGGCTGCGTGTTCTCTCAAAACGAAAACCGTGCTGGCGATCCCTTTCTAGGAACTCCTCCCACGGCACCACATGTTCAGCTCCGGCCGAACGAAAGGTGACCTCAGGCCTCAGGGTAAGTGTTTCACGTCGGGGGAGTTGGGTGTGCAGTGGTTTCCATGAGGCCATACTCCACCACGGAGTGCCTTCACTCTGCGACGCTCCTGGGGGCACACAGGATAGGAGCTCGTTCGCCAAGTTCGCAGGATGACTTCTCTCCGTGCCGGAACGGCGGCTCCTGGCTTCTGAGGAACCTTAGCCTCAACAGGGCCCCGGAGAAAGCTCTTCACATTCATAGCAAGGGCAACGTACTGCTCTCTGGCTTGCCTGGGTTCAGTGCCCCAGTCGTCAAAGAGCCTCGCGAAGGCAGTGCTGCGCAGACTCCCTTTGCCAGTCGCACGGCCTCCCTGACTGAAAGAGAACTGCAGTGCCAAAAGGCACCGTGCTGACGAATGGCTCCAGGAGGAGACTCGGGACAGCACTCTCACAGAAGCGAAAGCTAGGCTGTGGGCCCAGCCTGAGGAGCAGTACGTACGTTTGCCACACTTCTTTGCACAGCTAGGCGTGAGCCAGAGAGCCTCGGTCCCTGAGGCCTCCCTAAGGTACTGCCATACTTACCCAGTAGATCCCACGCAGAGGTCCCTGTGCCCAAAAGGGCCTCCATGGAAGGGCCCTGTTCCTCCCGTTGTGTTTCCTTGAGGCAATCAGAAACCACTGAGGATACCCGTATGAGCTCAGGTATGAAGCTGGGCGACCCTGGGCAAACCTTATTCCCCTCCGTGGCAGACGAGACAGTGGCGGGTCCTGAGCTGCCTGAAGCACACTCCTCGCGCGCACCTTCTCTTTGCTGCCGGAAGGCCTCACATGAGAAGTCTGAGTTGACTCGTGACAGAAGAAGTCTGAGTGTACTCGTGTGAGGCCTGCTGCTCTCAGTTCCTTGCTGGGAGCTTCAGCAGGAGCGCTCTGGAGCTCGCCGGCAGAAGAATTGTGAGTCCCCCCGCCCCACCCCGGCCTCAAGCAAAAGTCCAGATTTCCCCCGTTAGTAACACCTCGGAGCGCCAGAGGGAGCGGAGGGGCATGCCTTAACGGAATGCTTCGACCGTGGAAGGTATTTCACGAGACACTGTGCACTCACGTTCGTTGTAACAACGGTCAAAGGGCACTGTATGCCTTCCAACTCCTCGGCTGTGTTTGAGCCACAGGAAGTAAAGGCATTCGTTTGATTCAGCTCCGTGAACGGGCAACGATGATGGCGAAGCGCTGCCCTGTTCGCTCGAAAGCTCTCGTCTGTGCGGCCTTCCAACGGCCTCAGGGTACGCAGTTGTAAACAGCCTTACATTCCATGCTGGTGTGCCCCCAATTAGGAATTTGGGCTCTTCTGTGAGACACCCACGTGCGTCCCAAATGAAACCGGGGGGCTCCCCCAGGACGTCTGCGTACGGCAGTCGGTTGCCAGCTGTTTACTTCCAGCCGGAGAAAGAAAAAGGGGACAGCTTTCCCAGGGACAATTCTGGACCCTTGGGACCATCCAGAGTCACCAAAGCCTAAACTTTGCACGGCCTGGGGAACGCTCTTCCGCCTGTCCAGCCGTCCCCACGTCAAAACCTTTCTCAGCAGAGGCAGGCGTTCTCTCCCTCGTACTAGATAGCTCGGCAGAGCCTTCCGAGAAACATGCTGCGTCATTCAGCTTGAACGTGGGACGCGGAGGGGAGAGTACGCTTTCTCCCCGTTTGGAGGCGCCTTGCGCTTGGCTTCAAAGCTGCCTGAACAGCACTAGCGGCCCGACGTCTCTGCACGGCAGGATTGTCGTTGTGGGCCGAGGCTGCGTGTTCTCTCAAAACGAAAACCGTGCTGGCGATCCCTTTCTAGGAACTCCTCCCACGGCACCACATGTTCAGCTCCGGCCGAACGAAAGGTGACCTCAGGCCTCAGGGTAAGTGTTTCACGTCGGGGGAGTTGGGTGTGCAGTGGTTTCCATGAGGCCATACTCCACCACGGAGTGCCTTCACTCTGCGACGCTCCTGGGGGCACACAGGATAGGAGCTCGTTCGCCAAGTTCGCAGGATGACTTCTCTCCGTGCCGGAACGGCGGCTCCTGGCTTCTGAGGAACCTTAGCCTCAACAGGGCCCCGGAGAAAGCTCTTCACATTCATAGCAAGGGCAACGTACTGCTCTCTGGCTTGCCTGGGTTCAGTGCCCCAGTCGTCAAAGAGCCTCGCGAAGGCAGTGCTGCGCAGACTCCCTTTGCCAGTCGCACGGCCTCCCTGACTGAAAGAGAACTGCAGTGCCAAGAGGCACCGTGCTGACGACTGGCTCCAGGAGGAGACTCGGGACAGCACTCTCACAGAAGCGAAAGCTAGGCTGTGGGCCCAGCCTGAGGAGCAGTACGTACGTTTGCCACACTTCTTTGCACAGCTAGGCGTGAGCCAGAGAGCCTCGGTCCCTGAGGCCTCCCTAAGGTACTGCCATACTTACCCAGTAGATCCCACGCAGAGGTCCCTGTGCCCAAAAGGGCCTCCATGGAAGGGCCCTGTTCCTCCCGTTGTGTTTCCTTGAGGCAATCAGAAACCACTGAGGATACCCGTATGAGCTCAGGTATGAAGCTGGGCGACCCTGGGCAAACCTTATTCCCCTCCGTGGCAGACGAGACAGTGGCGGGTCCTGAGCTGCCTGAAGCACACTCCTCGCGCGCACCTTCTCTTTGCTGCCGGAAGGCCTCACATGAGAAGTCTGAGTTGACTCGTGACAGAAGAAGTCTGAGTGTACTCGTGTGAGGCCTGCTGCTCTCAGTTCCTTGCTGGGAGCTTCAGCAGGAGCGCTCTGGAGCTCGCCGGCAGAAGAATTGTGAGTCCCCCCGCCCCACCCCGGCCTCAAGCAAAAGTCCAGATTTCCCCCGTTAGTAACACCTCGGAGCGCCAGAGGGAGCGGAGGGGCATGCCTTAACGGAATGCTTCGACCGTGGAAGGTATTTCACGAGACACTGTGCACTCACGTTCGTTGTAACAACGGTCAAAGGGCACTGTATGCCTTCCAACTCCTCGGCTGTGTTTGAGCCACAGGAAGTAAAGGCATTCGTTTGATTCAGCTCCGTGAACGGGCAACGATGATGGCGAAGCGCTGCCCTGTTCGCTCGAAAGCTCTCGTCTGTGCGGCCTTCCAACGGCCTCAGGGTACGCAGTTGTAAACAGCCTTACATTCCATGCTGGTGTGCCCCCAATTAGGAATTTGGGCTCTTCTGTGAGACACCCACGTGCGTCCCAAATGAAACCGGGGGGCTCCCCCAGGACGTCTGCGTACGGCAGTCGGTTGCCAGCTGTTTACTTCCAGCCGGAGAAAGAAAAAGGGGACAGCTTTCCCAGGGACAATTCTGGACCCTTGGGACCATCCAGAGTCACCAAAGCCTAAACTTTGCACGGCCTGGGGAACGCTCTTCCGCCTGTCCAGCCGTCCCCACGTCAAAACCTTTCTCAGCACAGGCAGGCGCTCTCTCCCTCGTACTAGATAGCTCGGCAGAGCCTTCCGAGAAACATGCTGCGTCATTCAGCTTGAACGTGGGACGCGGAGGGGAGAGTACGCTTTCTCCCCGTTTGGAGGCGCCTTGCGCTTGGCTTCAAAGCTGCCTGAACAGCACTAGCGGCCCGACGTCTCTGCACGGCAGGATTGTCGTTGTGGGCCGAGGCTGCGTGTTCTCTCAAAACGAAAACCGTGCTGGCGATCCCTTTCTAGGAACTCCTCCCACGGCACCACATGTTCAGCTCCGGCCGAACGAAAGGTGACCTCAGGCCTCAGGGTAAGTGTTTCACGTCGGGGGAGTTGGGTGTGCAGTGGTTTCCATGAGGCCATACTCCACCACGGAGTGCCTTCACTCTGCGACGCTCCTGGGGGCACACAGGATAGGAGCTCGTTCGCCAAGTTCGCAGGATGACTTCTCTCCGTGCCGGAACGGCGGCTCCTGGCTTCTGAGGAACCTTAGCCTCAACAGGGCCCCGGAGAAAGCTCTTCACATTCATAGCAAGGGCAACGTACTGCTCTCTGGCTTGCCTGGGTTGAGTGCCCCAGTCGTCAAAGAGCCTCGCGAAGGCAGTGCTGCGCAGACTCCCTTTGCCAGTCGCACGGCCTCCCTGACTGAAAGAGAACTGCAGTGCCAAGAGGCACCGTGCTGACGACTGGCTCCAGGAGGAGACTCGGGACAGCACTCTCAGAGAAGCGAAAGCTAGGCTGTGGGCCCAGCCTGAGGAGCAGTACGTACGTTTGCCACACTTCTTTGCACAGCTAGGCGTGAGCCAGAGAGCCTCGGTCCCTGAGGCCTCCCTAAGGTACTGCCATACTTACCCAGTAGATCCCACGCAGAGGTCCCTGTGCCCAAAAGGGCCTCCATGGAAGGGCCCTGTTCCTCCCGTTGTGTTTCCTTGAGGCAATCAGAAACCACTGAGGATACCCGTATGAGCTCAGGTATGAAGCTGGGCGACCCTGGGCAAACCTTATTCCCCTCCGTGGCAGACGAGACAGTGGCGGGTCCTGAGCTGCCTGAAGCACACTCCTCGCGCGCACCTTCTCTTTGCTGCCGGAAGGCCTCACATGAGAAGTCTGAGTTGACTCGTGACAGAAGAAGTCTGAGTGTACTCGTGTGAGGCCTGCTGCTCTCAGTTCCTTGCTGGGAGCTTCAGCAGGAGCGCTCTGGAGCTCGCCGGCAGAAGAATTGTGAGTCCCCCCGCCCCACCCCGGCCTCAAGCAAAAGTCCAGATTTCCCCCGTTAGTAACACCTCGGAGCGCCAGAGGGAGCGGAGGGGCATGCCTTAACGGAATGCTTCGACCGTGGAAGGTATTTCACGAGACACTGTGCACTCACGTTCGTTGTAACAACGGTCAAAGGGCACTGTATGCCTTCCAACTCCTCGGCTGTGTTTGAGCCACAGGAAGTAAAGGCATTCGTTTGATTCAGCTCCGTGAACGGGCAACGATGATGGCGAAGCGCTGCCCTGTTCGCTCGAAAGCTCTCGTCTGTGCGGCCTTCCAACGGCCTCAGGGTACGCAGTTGTAAACAGCCTTACATTCCATGCTGGTGTGCCCCCAATTAGGAATTTGGGCTCTTCTGTGAGACACCCACGTGCGTCCCAAATGAAACCGGGGGGCTCCCCCAGGACGTCTGCGTACGGCAGTCGGTTGCCAGCTGTTTACTTCCAGCCGGAGAAAGAAAAAGGGGACAGCTTTCCCAGGGACAATTCTGGACCCTTGGGACCATCCAGAGTCACCAAAGCCTAAACTTTGCACGGCCTGGGGAACGCTCTTCCGCCTGTCCAGCCGTCCCCACGTCAAAACCTTTCTCAGCACAGGCAGGCGCTCTCTCCCTCGTACTAGATAGCTCGGCAGAGCCTTCCGAGAAACATGCTGCGTCATTCAGCTTGAACGTGGGACGCGGAGGGGAGAGTACGCTTTCTCCCCGTTTGGAGGCGCCTTGCGCTTGGCTTCAAAGCTGCCTGAACAGCACTAGCGGCCCGACGTCTCTGCACGGCAGGATTGTCGTTGTGGGCCGAGGCTGCGTGTTCTCTCAAAACGAAAACCGTGCTGGCGATCCCTTTCTAGGAACTCCTCCCACGGCACCACATGTTCAGCTCCGGCCGAACGAAAGGTGACCTCAGGCCTCAGGGTAAGTGTTTCACGTCGGGGGAGTTGGGTGTGCAGTGGTTTCCATGAGGCCATACTCCACCACGGAGTGCCTTCACTCTGCGACGCTCCTGGGGGCACACAGGATAGGAGCTCGTTCGCCAAGTTCGCAGGATGACTTCTCTCCGTGCCGGAACGGCGGCTCCTGGCTTCTGAGGAACCTTAGCCTCAACAGGGCCCCGGAGAAAGCTCTTCACATTCATAGCAAGGGCAACGTACTGCTCTCTGGCTTGCCTGGGTTGAGTGCCCCAGTCGTCAAAGAGCCTCGCGAAGGCAGTGCTGCGCAGACTCCCTTTGCCAGTCGCACGGCCTCCCTGACTGAAAGAGAACTGCAGTGCCAAGAGGCACCGTGCTGACGACTGGCTCCAGGAGGAGACTCGGGACAGCACTCTCAGAGAAGCGAAAGCTAGGCTGTGGGCCCAGCCTGAGGAGCAGTACGTACGTTTGCCACACTTCTTTGCACAGCTAGGCGTGAGCCAGAGAGCCTCGGTCCCTGAGGCCTCCCTAAGGTACTGCCATACTTACCCAGTAGATCCCACGCAGAGGTCCCTGTGCCCAAAAGGGCCTCCATGGAAGGGCCCTGTTCCTCCCGTTGTGTTTCCTTGAGGCAATCAGAAACCACTGAGGATACCCGTATGAGCTCAGGTATGAAGCTGGGCGACCCTGGGCAAACCTTATTCCCCTCCGTGGCAGACGAGACAGTGGCGGGTCCTGAGCTGCCTGAAGCACACTCCTCGCGCGCACCTTCTCTTTGCTGCCGGAAGGCCTCACATGAGAAGTCTGAGTTGACTCGTGACAGAAGAAGTCTGAGTGTACTCGTGTGAGGCCTGCTGCTCTCAGTTCCTTGCTGGGAGCTTCAGCAGGAGCGCTCTGGAGCTCGCCGGCAGAAGAATTGTGAGTCCCCCCGCCCCACCCCGGCCTCAAGCAAAAGTCCAGATTTCCCCCGTTAGTAACACCTCGGAGCGCCAGAGGGAGCGGAGGGGCATGCCTTAACGGAATGCTTCGACCGTGGAAGGTATTTCACGAGACACTGTGCACTCACGTTCGTTGTAACAACGGTCAAAGGGCACTGTATGCCTTCCAACTCCTCGGCTGTGTTTGAGCCACAGGAAGTAAAGGCATTCGTTTGATTCAGCTCCGTGAACGGGCAACGATGATGGCGAAGCGCTGCCCTGTTCGCTCGAAAGCTCTCGTCTGTGCGGCCTTCCAACGGCCTCAGGGTACGCAGTTGTAAACAGCCTTACATTCCATGCTGGTGTGCCCCCAATTAGGAATTTGGGCTCTTCTGTGAGACACCCACGTGCGTCCCAAATGAAACCGGGGGGCTCCCCCAGGACGTCTGCGTACGGCAGTCGGTTGCCAGCTGTTTACTTCCAGCCGGAGAAAGAAAAAGAGGACAGCTTTCCCAGGGACAATTCTGGACCCTTGGGACCATCCAGAGTCACCAAAGCCTAAACTTTGCACGGCCTGGGGAACGCTCTTCCGCCTGTCCAGCCGTCCCCACGTCAAAACCTTTCTCAGCAGAGGCAGGCGCTCTCTCCCTCGTACTAGATAGCTCGGCAGAGCCTTCCGAGAAACATGCTGCGTCATTCAGCTTGAACGTGGGACGCGGAGGGGAGAGTACGCTTTCTCCCCGTTTGGAGGCGCCTTGCGCTTGGCTTCAAAGCTGCCTGAACAGCACTAGCGGCCCGACGTCTCTGCACGGCAGGATTGTCGTTGTGGGCCGAGGCTGCGTGTTCTCTCAAAACGAAAACCGTGCTGGCGATCCCTTTCTAGGAACTCCTCCCACGGCACCACATGTTCAGCTCCGGCCGAACGAAAGGTGACCTCAGGCCTCAGGGTAAGTGTTTCACGTCGGGGGAGTTGGGTGTGCAGTGGTTTCCATGAGGCCATACTCCACCACGGAGTGCCTTCACTCTGCGACGCTCCTGGGGGCACACAGGATAGGAGCTCGTTCGCCAAGTTCGCAGGATGACTTCTCTCCGTGCCGGAACGGCGGCTCCTGGCTTCTGAGGAACCTTAGCCTCAACAGGGCCCCGGAGAAAGCTCTTCACATTCATAGCAAGGGCAACGTACTGCTCTCTGGCTTGCCTGGGTTGAGTGCCCCAGTCGTCAAAGAGCCTCGCGAAGGCAGTGCTGCGCAGACTCCCTTTGCCAGTCGCACGGCCTCCCTGACTGAAAGAGAACTGCAGTGCCAAGAGGCACCGTGCTGACGACTGGCTCCAGGAGGAGACTCGGGACAGCACTCTCAGAGAAGCGAAAGCTAGGCGGTGGGCCCAGCCTGAGGAGCAGTACGTACGTTTGCCACACTTCTTTGCACAGCTAGGCGTGAGCCAGAGAGCCTCGGTCCCTGAGGCCTCCCTAAGGTACTGCCATACTTACCCAGTAGATCCCACGCGGAGGTCCCTGTGCCCAAAAGGGCCTCCATGGAAGGGCCCTGTTCCTCCCGTTGTGTTTCCTTGAGGTAATCAGAAACCACTGAGGATACCCGTATGAGCTCAGGTATGAAGCTGGGCGACCCTGGGCAAACCTTATTCCCCTCCGTGGCAGACGAGACAGTGGCGGGTCCTGAGCTGCCTGAAGCACACTCCTCGCGCGCACCTTCTCTTTGCTGCCGGAAGGCCTCACATGAGAAGTCTGAGTTGACTCGTGACAGAAGAAGTCTGAGTGTACTCGTGTGAGGCCTGCTGCTCTCAGTTCCTTGCTGGGAGCTTCAGCAGGAGCGCTCTGGAGCTCGCCGGCAGAAGAATTGTGAGTCCCCCCGCCCCACCCCGGCCTCAAGCAAAAGTCCAGATTTCCCCCGTTAGTAACACCTCGGAGCGCCAGAGGGAGCGGAGGGGCATGCCTTAACGGAATGCTTCGACCGTGGAAGGTATTTCACGAGACACTGTGCACTCACGTTCGTTGTAACAACGGTCAAAGGGCACTGTATGCCTTCCAACTCCTCGGCTGTGTTTGAGCCACAGGAAGTAAAGGCATTCGTTTGATTCAGCTCCGTGAACGGGCAACGATGATGGCGAAGCGCTGCCCTGTTCGCTCGAAAGCTCTCGTCTGTGCGGCCTTCCAACGGCCTCAGGGTACGCAGTTGTAAACAGCCTTACATTCCATGCTGGTGTGCCCCCAATTAGGAATTTGGGCTCTTCTGTGAGACACCCACGTGCGTCCCAAATGAAACCGGGGGGCTCCCCCAGGACGTCTGCGTACGGCAGTCGGTTGCCAGCTGTTTACTTCCAGCCGGAGAAAGAAAAAGGGGACAGCTTTCCCAGGGACAATTCTGGACCCTTGGGACCATCCAGAGTCACCAAAGCCTAAACTTTGCACGGCCTGGGGAACGCTCTTCCGCCTGTCCAGCCGTCCCCACGTCAAAACCTTTCTCAGCAGAGGCAGGCGCTCTCTCCCTCGTACTAGATAGCTCGGCAGAGCCTTCCGAGAAACATGCTGCGTCATTCAGCTTGAACGTGGGACGCGGAGGGGAGAGTACGCTTTCTCCCCGTTTGGAGGCGCCTTGCGCTTGGCTTCAAAGCTGCCTGAACAGCACTAGCGGCCCGACGTCTCTGCACGGCAGGATTGTCGTTGTGGGCCGAGGCTGCGTGTTCTCTCAAAACGAAAACCGTGCTGGCGATCCCTTTCTAGGAACTCCTCCCACGGCACCACATGTTCAGCTCCGGCCGAACGAAAGGTGACCTCAGGCCTCAAGGTAAGTGTTTCACGTCGGGGGAGTTGGGTGTGCAGTGGTTTCCATGAGGCCATACTCCACCACGGAGTGCCTTCACTCTGCGACGCTCCTGGGGGCACACAGGATAGGAGCTCGTTCGCCAAGTTCGCAGGATGACTTCTCTCCCTGCCAGAACGGCGGCTCCTGGCTTCTGAGGAACCTTAGCCTCAACAGGGCCCCGGAGAAAGCTCTTCACATTCATAGCAAGGGCAACGTACTGCTCTCTGGCTTGCCTGGGTTGAGTGCCCCAGTCGTCAAAGAGCCTCGCGAAGGCAGTGCTGCGCAGACTCCCTTTGCCAGTCGCACGGCCTCCCTGACTGAAAGAGAACTGCAGTGCCAAGAGGCACCGTGCTGACGACTGGCTCCAGGAGGAGACTCGGGACAGCACTCTCAGAGAAGCGAAAGCTAGGCTGTGGGCCCAGCCTGAGGAGCAGTACGTACGTTTGCCACACTTCTTTGCACAGCTAGGCGTGAGCCAGAGAGCCTCGGTCCCTGAGGCCTCCCTAAGGTACTGCCATACTTACCCAGTAGATCCCACGCAGAGGTCCCTGTGCCCAAAAGGGCCTCCATGGAAGGGCCCTGTTCCTCCCGTTGTGTTTCCTTGAGGTAATCAGAAACCACTGAGGATACCCGTATGAGCTCAGGTATGAAGCTGGGCGACCCTGGCCAAACCTTATTCCCCTCCGTGGCAGACGAGACAGTGGCGGGTCCTGAGCTGCCTGAAGCACACTCCTCGCGCGCACCTTCTCTTTGCTGCCGGAAGGCCTCACATGAGAAGTCTGAGTTGACTCGTGACAGAAGAAGTCTGAGTGTACTCGTGTGAGGCCTGCTGCTCTCAGTTCCTTGCTGGGAGCTTCAGCAGGAGCGCTCTGGAGCTCGCCGGCAGAAGAATTGTGAGTCCCCCCGCCCCACCCCGGCCTCAAGCAAAAGTCCAGATTTCCCCCGTTAGTAACACCTCGGAGCGCCAGAGGGAGCGGAGGGGCATGCCTTAACGGAATGCTTCGACCGTGGAAGGTATTTCACGAGACACTGTGCACTCACGTTCGTTGTAACAACGGTCAAAGGGCACTGTATGCCTTCCAACTCCTCGGCTGTGTTTGAGCCACAGGAAGTAAAGGCATTCGTTTGATTCAGCTCCGTGAACGGGCAACGATGATGGCGAAGCGCTGCCCTGTTCGCTCGAAAGCTCTCGTCTGTGCGGCCTTCCAACGGCCTCAGGGTACGCAGTTGTAAACAGCCTTACATTCCATGCTGGTGTGCCCCCAATTAGGAATTTGGGCTCTTCTGTGAGACACCCACGTGCGTCCCAAATGAAACCGGGGGGCTCCCCCAGGACGTCTGCGTACGGCAGTCGGTTGCCAGCTGTTTACTTCCAGCCGGAGAAAGAAAAAGAGGACAGCTTTCCCAGGGACAATTCTGGACCCTTGGGACCATCCAGAGTCACCAAAGCCTAAACTTTGCACGGCCTGGGGAACGCTCTTCCGCCTGTCCAGCCGTCCCCACGTCAAAACCTTTCTCAGCAGAGGCAGGCGCTCTCTCCCTCGTACTAGATAGCTCGGCAGAGCCTTCCGAGAAACATGCTGCGTCATTCAGCTTGAACGTGGGACGCGGAGGGGAGAGTACGCTTTCTCCCCGTTTGGAGGCGCCTTGCGCTTGGCTTCAAAGCTGCCTGAACAGCACTAGCGGCCCGACGTCTCTGCACGGCAGGATTGTCGTTGTGGGCCGAGGCTGCGTGTTCTCTCAAAACGAAAACCGTGCTGGCGATCCCTTTCTAGGAACTCCTCCCACGGCACCACATGTTCAGCTCCGGCCGAACGAAAGGTGACCTCAGGCCTCAGGGTAAGTGTTTCACGTCGGGGGAGTTGGGTGTGCAGTGGTTTCCATGAGGCCATACTCCACCACGGAGTGCCTTCACTCTGCGACGCTCCTGGGGGCACACAGGATAGGAGCTCGTTCGCCAAGTTCGCAGGATGACTTCTCTCCCTGCCGGAACGGCGGCTCCTGGCTTCTGAGGAACCTTAGCCTCAACAGGGCCCCGGAGAAAGCTCTTCACATTCATAGCAAGGGCAACGTACTGCTCTCTGGCTTGCCTGGGTTGAGTGCCCCAGTCGTCAAAGAGCCTCGCGAAGGCAGTGCTGCGCAGACTCCCTTTGCCAGTCGCACGGCCTCCCTGACTGAAAGAGAACTGCAGTGCCAAGAGGCACCGTGCTGACGACTGGCTCCAGGAGGAGACTCGGGACAGCACTCTCAGAGAAGCGAAAGCTAGGCTGTGGGCCCAGCCTGAGGAGCAGTACGTACGTTTGCCACACTTCTTTGCACAGCTAGGCGTGAGCCAGAGAGCCTCGGTCCCTGAGGCCTCCCTAAGGTACTGCCATACTTACCCAGTAGATCCCACGCAGAGGTCCCTGTGCCCAAAAGGGCCTCCATGGAAGGGCCCTGTTCCTCCCGTTGTGTTTCCTTGAGGCAATCAGAAACCACTGAGGATACCCGTATGAGCTCAGGTATGAAGCTGGGCGACCCTGGGCAAACCTTATTCCCCTCCGTGGCAGACGAGACAGTGGCGGGTCCTGAGCTGCCTGAAGCACACTCCTCGCGCGCACCTTCTCTTTGCTGCCGGAAGGCCTCACATGAGAAGTCTGAGTTGACTCGTGACAGAAGAAGTCTGAGTGTACTCGTGTGAGGCCTGCTGCTCTCAGTTCCTTGCTGGGAGCTTCAGCAGGAGCGCTCTGGAGCTCGCCGGCAGAAGAATTGTGAGTCCCCCCGCCCCACCCCGGCCTCAAGCAAAAGTCCAGATTTCCCCCGTTAGTAACACCTCGGAGCGCCAGAGGGAGCGGAGGGGCATGCCTTAACGGAATGCTTCGACCGTGGAAGGTATTTCACGAGACACTGTGCACTCACGTTCGTTGTAACAACGGTCAAAGGGCACTGTATGCCTTCCAACTCCTCGGCTGTGTTTGAGCCACAGGAAGTAAAGGCATTCGTTTGATTCAGCTCCGTGAACGGGCAACGATGATGGCGAAGCGCTGCCCTGTTCGCTCGAAAGCTCTCGTCTGTGCGGCCTTCCAACGGCCTCAGGGTACGCAGTTGTAAACAGCCTTACATTCCATGCTGGTGTGCCCCCAATTAGGAATTTGGGCTCTTCTGTGAGACACCCACGTGCGTCCCAAATGAAACCGGGGGGCTCCCCCAGGACGTCTGCGTACGGCAGTCGGTTGCCAGCTGTTTACTTCCAGCCGGAGAAAGAAAAAGAGGACAGCTTTCCCAGGGACAATTCTGGACCCTTGGGACCATCCAGAGTCACCAAAGCCTAAACTTTGCACGGCCTGGGGAACGCTCTTCCGCCTGTCCAGCCGTCTCCACGTCAAAACC
This sequence comes from Globicephala melas, assembly GCF_963455315.2. Taxonomy (NCBI): domain Eukaryota; kingdom Metazoa; phylum Chordata; class Mammalia; order Artiodactyla; family Delphinidae; genus Globicephala; species Globicephala melas. The sequence continues at coordinate 187,681 of NW_027207257.1, forward strand.
TTTCTCAGCACAGGCAGGCGCTCTCTCCCTCGTACTAGATAGCTCGGCAGAGCCTTCCGAGAAACATGCTGCGTCATTCAGCTTGAACGTGGGACGCGGAGGGGAGAGTACGCTTTCTCCCCGTTTGGAGGCGCCTTGCGCTTGGCTTCAAAGCTGCCTGAACAGCACTAGCGGCCCGACGTCTCTGCACGGCAGGATTGTCGTTGTGGGCCGAGGCTGCGTGTTCTCTCAAAACGAAAACCGTGCTGGCGATCCCTTTCTAGGAACTCCTCCCACGGCACCACATGTTCAGCTCCGGCCGAACGAAAGGTGACCTCAGGCCTCAGGGTAAGTGTTTCACGTCGGGGGAGTTGGGTGTGCAGTGGTTTCCATGAGGCCATACTCCACCACGGAGTGCCTTCACTCTGCGACGCTCCTGGGGGCACACAGGATAGGAGCTCGTTCGCCAAGTTCGCAGGATGACTTCTCTCCGTGCCGGAACGGCGGCTCCTGGCTTCTGAGGAACCTTAGCCTCAACAGGGCCCCGGAGAAAGCTCTTCACATTCATAGCAAGGGCAACGTACTGCTCTCTGGCTTGCCTGGGTTGAGTGCCCCAGTCGTCAAAGAGCCTCGCGAAGGCAGTGCTGCGCAGACTCCCTTTGCCCGGCAGTCGAACGGCCTCCTTGACTGAAAGAGAACTGCAGTGCCAAAAGGCACCGTGCTGACGACTGGCTCCAGGAGGAGACTCGGGACAGCACTCTCAGAGAAGCGAAAGCTAGGCTGTGGGCCCAGCCTGAGGAGCAGTACGTACGTTTGCCACACTTCTTTGCACAGCTAGGCGTGAGCCAGAGAGCCTCGGTCCCTGAGGCCTCCCTAAGGTACTGCCATACTTACCCAGTAGATCCCACGCAGAGGTCCCTGTGCCCAAAAGGGCCTCCATGGAAGGGCCCTGTTCCTCCCGTTGTGTGTCCTTGAGGCAATCAGAAACCACTGAGGATACCCGTATGAGCTCAGGTATGAAGCTGGGCGACCCTGGGCAAACCTTATTCCCCTCCGTGGCAGACGAGACAGTGGCGGGTCCTGAGCTGCCTGAAGCACACTCCTCGCGCGCACCTTCTCTTTGCTGCCGGAAGGCCTCACATGAGAAGTCTGAGTTGACTCGTGACAGAAGAAGTCTGAGTGTACTCGTGTGAGGCCTGCTGCTCTCAGTTCCTTGCTGGGAGCTTCAGCAGGAGCGCTCTGGAGCTCGCCGGCAGAAGAATTGTGAGTCCCCCCGCCCCACCCCGGCCTCAAGCAAAAGTCCAGATTTCCCCCGTTAGTAACACCTCGGAGCGCCAGAGGGAGCGGAGGGGCATGCCTTAACGGAATGCTTCGACCGTGGAAGGTATTTCACGAGACACTGTGCACTCACGTTCGTTGTAACAACTGTCAAAGGGCACTGTATGCCTTCCAACTCCTCGGCTGTGTTTGAGCCACAGGAAGTAAAGGCATTCGTTTGATTCAGCTCCGTGAACGGGCAACGATGATGGCGAAGCGCTGCCCTGTTCGCTCGAAAGCTCTCGTCTGTGCGGCCTTCCAACGGCCTCAGGGTACGCAGTTGTAAACAGCCTTACATTCCATGCTGGTGTGCCCCCAATTAGGAATTTGGGCTCTTCTGTGAGACACCCACGTGCGTCCCAAATGAAACCGGGGGGCTCCCCCAGGACGTCTGCGTACGGCAGTCGGTTGCCAGCTGTTTACTTCCAGCCGGAGAAAGAAAAAGAGGACAGCTTTCCCAGGGACAATTCTGGACCCTTGGGACCATCCAGAGTCACCAAAGCCTAAACTTTGCACGGCCTGGGGAACGCTCTTCCGCCTGTCCAGCCGTCCCCACGTCAAAACCTTTCTCAGCAGAGGCAGGCGCTCTCTCCCTCGTACTAGATAGCTCGGCAGAGCCTTCCGAGAAACATGCTGCGTCATTCAGCTTGAACGTGGGACGCGGAGGGGAGAGTACGCTTTCTCCCCGTTTGGAGGCGCCTTGCGCTTGGCTTCAAAGCTGCCTGAACAGCACTAGCGGCCCGACGTCTCTGCACGGCAGGATTGTCGTTGTGGGCCGAGGCTGCGTGTTCTCTCAAAACGAAAACCGTGCTGGCGATCCCTTTCTAGGAACTCCTCCCACGGCACCACATGTTCAGCTCCGGCCGAACGAAAGGTGACCTCAGGCCTCAGGGTAAGTGTTTCACGTCGGGGGAGTTGGGTGTGCAGTGGTTTCCATGAGGCCATACTCCACCACGGAGTGCCTTCACTCTGCGACGCTCCTGGGGGCACACAGGATAGGAGCTCGTTCGCCAAGTTCGCAGGATGACTTCTCTCCGTGCCGGAACGGCGGCTCCTGGCTTCTGAGGAACCTTAGCCTCAACAGGGCCCCGGAGAAAGCTCTTCACATTCATAGCAAGGGCAACGTACTGCTCTCTGGCTTGCCTGGGTTGAGTGCCCCAGTCGTCAAAGAGCCTCGCGAAGGCAGTGCTGCGCAGACTCCCTTTGCCAGTCGCACGGCCTCCCTGACTGAAAGAGAACTGCAGTGCCAAGAGGCACCGTGCTGACGACTGGCTCCAGGAGGAGACTCGGGACAGCACTCTCAGAGAAGCGAAAGCTAGGCGGTGGGCCCAGCCTGAGGAGCAGTACGTACGTTTGCCACACTTCTTTGCACAGCTAGGCGTGAGCCAGAGAGCCTCGGTCCCTGAGGCCTCCCTAAGGTACTGCCATACTTACCCAGTAGATCCCACGCAGAGGTCCCTGTGCCCAAAAGGGCCTCCATGGAAGGGCCCTGTTCCTCCCGTTGTGTTTCCTTGAGGTAATCAGAAACCACTGAGGATACCCGTATGAGCTCAGGTATGAAGCTGGGCGACCCTGGGCAAACCTTATTCCCCTCCGTGGCAGACGAGACAGTGGCGGGTCCTGAGCTGCCTGAAGCACACTCCTCGCGCGCACCTTCTCTTTGCTGCCGGAAGGCCTCACATGAGAAGTCTGAGTTGACTCGTGACAGAAGAAGTCTGAGTGTACTCGTGTGAGGCCTGCTGCTCTCAGTTCCTTGCTGGGAGCTTCAGCAGGAGCGCTCTGGAGCTCGCCGGCAGAAGAATTGTGAGTCCCCCCGCCCCACCCCGGCCTCAAGCAAAAGTCCAGATTTCCCCCGTTAGTAACACCTCGGAGCGCCAGAGGGAGCGGAGGGGCATGCCTTAACGGAATGCTTCGACCGTGGAAGGTATTTCACGAGACACTGTGCACTCACGTTCGTTGTAACAACGGTCAAAGGGCACTGTATGCCTTCCAACTCCTCGGCTGTGTTTGAGCCACAGGAAGTAAAGGCATTCGTTTGATTCAGCTCCGTGAACGGGCAACGATGATGGCGAAGCGCTGCCCTGTTCGCTCGAAAGCTCTCGTCTGTGCGGCCTTCCAACGGCCTCAGGGTACGCAGTTGTAAACAGCCTTACATTCCATGCTGGTGTGCCCCCAATTAGGAATTTGGGCTCTTCTGTGAGACACCCACGTGCGTCCCAAATGAAACCGGGGGGCTCCCCCAGGACGTCTGCGTACGGCAGTCGGTTGCCAGCTGTTTACTTCCAGCCGGAGAAAGAAAAAGAGGACAGCTTTCCCAGGGACAATTCTGGACCCTTGGGACCATCCAGAGTCACCAAAGCCTAAACTTTGCACGGCCTGGGGAACGCTCTTCCGCCTGTCCAGCCGTCCCCACGTCAAAACCTTTCTCAGCAGAGGCAGGCGCTCTCTCCCTCGTACTAGATAGCTCGGCAGAGCCTTCCGAGAAACATGCTGCGTCATTCAGCTTGAACGTGGGACGCGGAGGGGAGAGTACGCTTTCTCCCCGTTTGGAGGCGCCTTGCGCTTGGCTTCAAAGCTGCCTGAACAGCACTAGCGGCCCGACGTCTCTGCACGGCAGGATTGTCGTTGTGGGCCGAGGCTGCGTGTTCTCTCAAAACGAAAACCGTGCTGGCGATCCCTTTCTAGGAACTCCTCCCACGGCACCACATGTTCAGCTCCGGCCGAACGAAAGGTGACCTCAGGCCTCAGGGTAAGTGTTTCACGTCGGGGGAGTTGGGTGTGCAGTGGTTTCCATGAGGCCATACTCCACCACGGAGTGCCTTCACTCTGCGACGCTCCTGGGGGCACACAGGATAGGAGCTCGTTCGCCAAGTTCGCAGGATGACTTCTCTCCGTGCCGGAACGGCGGCTCCTGGCTTCTGAGGAACCTTAGCCTCAACAGGGCCCCGGAGAAAGCTCTTCACATTCATAGCAAGGGCAACGTACTGCTCTCTGGCTTGCCTGGGTTGAGTGCCCCAGTCGTCAAAGAGCCTCGCGAAGGCAGTGCTGCGCAGACTCCCTTTGCCAGTCGCACGGCCTCCCTGACTGAAAGAGAACTGCAGTGCCAAGAGGCACCGTGCTGACGACTGGCTCCAGGAGGAGACTCGGGACAGCACTCTCAGAGAAGCGAAAGCTAGGCGGTGGGCCCAGCCTGAGGAGCAGTACGTACGTTTGCCACACTTCTTTGCACAGCTAGGCGTGAGCCAGAGAGCCTCGGTCCCTGAGGCCTCCCTAAGGTACTGCCATACTTACCCAGTAGATCCCACGCGGAGGTCCCTGTGCCCAAAAGGGCCTCCATGGAAGGGCCCTGTTCCTCCCGTTGTGTTTCCTTGAGGTAATCAGAAACCACTGAGGATACCCGTATGAGCTCAGGTATGAAGCTGGGCGACCCTGGGCAAACCTTATTCCCCTCCGTGGCAGACGAGACAGTGGCGGGTCCTGAGCTGCCTGAAGCACACTCCTCGCGCGCACCTTCTCTTTGCTGCCGGAAGGCCTCACATGAGAAGTCTGAGTTGACTCGTGACAGAAGAAGTCTGAGTGTACTCGTGTGAGGCCTGCTGCTCTCAGTTCCTTGCTGGGAGCTTCAGCAGGAGCGCTCTGGAGCTCGCCGGCAGAAGAATTGTGAGTCCCCCCGCCCCACCCCGGCCTCAAGCAAAAGTCCAGATTTCCCCCGTTAGTAACACCTCGGAGCGCCAGAGGGAGCGGAGGGGCATGCCTTAACGGAATGCTTCGACCGTGGAAGGTATTTCACGAGACACTGTGCACTCACGTTCGTTGTAACAACGGTCAAAGGGCACTGTATGCCTTCCAACTCCTCGGCTGTGTTTGAGCCACAGGAAGTAAAGGCATTCGTTTGATTCAGCTCCGTGAACGGGCAACGATGATGGCGAAGCGCTGCCCTGTTCGCTCGAAAGCTCTCGTCTGTGCGGCCTTCCAACGGCCTCAGGGTACGCAGTTGTAAACAGCCTTACATTCCATGCTGGTGTGCCCCCAATTAGGAATTTGGGCTCTTCTGTGAGACACCCACGTGCGTCCCAAATGAAACCGGGGGGCTCCCCCAGGACGTCTGCGTACGGCAGTCGGTTGCCAGCTGTTTACTTCCAGCCGGAGAAAGAAAAAGAGGACAGCTTTCCCAGGGACAATTCTGGACCCTTGGGACCATCCAGAGTCACCAAAGCCTAAACTTTGCACGGCCTGGGGAACGCTCTTCCGCCTGTCCAGCCGTCCCCACGTCAAAACCTTTCTCAGCAGAGGCAGGCGCTCTCTCCCTCGTACTAGATAGCTCGGCAGAGCCTTCCGAGAAACATGCTGCGTCATTCAGCTTGAACGTGGGACGCGGAGGGGAGAGTACGCTTTCTCCCCGTTTGGAGGCGCCTTGCGCTTGGCTTCAAAGCTGCCTGAACAGCACTAGCGGCCCGACGTCTCTGCACGGCAGGATTGTCGTTGTGGGCCGAGGCTGCGTGTTCTCTCAAAACGAAAACCGTGCTGGCGATCCCTTTCTAGGAACTCCTCCCACGGCACCACATGTTCAGCTCCGGCCGAACGAAAGGTGACCTCAGGCCTCAGGGTAAGTGTTTCACGTCGGGGGAGTTGGGTGTGCAGTGGTTTCCATGAGGCCATACTCCACCACGGAGTGCCTTCACTCTGCGACGCTCCTGGGGGCACACAGGATAGGAGCTCGTTCGCCAAGTTCGCAGGATGACTTCTCTCCGTGCCGGAACGGCGGCTCCTGGCTTCTGAGGAACCTTAGCCTCAACAGGGCCCCGGAGAAAGCTCTTCACATTCATAGCAAGGGCAACGTACTGCTCTCTGGCTTGCCTGGGTTGAGTGCCCCAGTCGTCAAAGAGCCTCGCGAAGGCAGTGCTGCGCAGACTCCCTTTGCCCGGCAGTCGAACGGCCTCCTTGACTGAAAGAGAACTGCAGTGCCAAAAGGCACCGTGCTGACGACTGGCTCCAGGAGGAGACTCGGGACAGCACTCTCAGAGAAGCGAAAGCTAGGCTGTGGGCCCAGCCTGAGGAGCAGTACGTACGTTTGCCACACTTCTTTGCACAGCTAGGCGTGAGCCAGAGAGCCTCGGTCCCTGAGGCCTCCCTAAGGTACTGCCATACTTACCCAGTAGATCCCACGCAGAGGTCCCTGTGCCCAAAAGGGCCTCCATGGAAGGGCCCTGTTCCTCCCGTTGTGTGTCCTTGAGGCAATCAGAAACCACTGAGGATACCCGTATGAGCTCAGGTATGAAGCTGGGCGACCCTGGGCAAACCTTATTCCCCTCCGTGGCAGACGAGACAGTGGCGGGTCCTGAGCTGCCTGAAGCACACTCCTCGCGCGCACCTTCTCTTTGCTGCCGGAAGGCCTCACATGAGAAGTCTGAGTTGACTCGTGACAGAAGAAGTCTGAGTGTACTCGTGTGAGGCCTGCTGCTCTCAGTTCCTTGCTGGGAGCTTCAGCAGGAGCGCTCTGGAGCTCGCCGGCAGAAGAATTGTGAGTCCCCCCGCCCCACCCCGGCCTCAAGCAAAAGTCCAGATTTCCCCCGTTAGTAACACCTCGGAGCGCCAGAGGGAGCGGAGGGGCATGCCTTAACGGAATGCTTCGACCGTGGAAGGTATTTCACGAGACACTGTGCACTCACGTTCGTTGTAACAACTGTCAAAGGGCACTGTATGCCTTCCAACTCCTCGGCTGTGTTTGAGCCACAGGAAGTAAAGGCATTCGTTTGATTCAGCTCCGTGAACGGGCAACGATGATGGCGAAGCGCTGCCCTGTTCGCTCGAAAGCTCTCGTCTGTGCGGCCTTCCAACGGCCTCAGGGTACGCAGTTGTAAACAGCCTTACATTCCATGCTGGTGTGCCCCCAATTAGGAATTTGGGCTCTTCTGTGAGACACCCACGTGCGTCCCAAATGAAACCGGGGGGCTCCCCCAGGACGTCTGCGTACGGCAGTCGGTTGCCAGCTGTTTACTTCCAGCCGGAGAAAGAAAAAGAGGACAGCTTTCCCAGGGACAATTCTGGACCCTTGGGACCATCCAGAGTCACCAAAGCCTAAACTTTGCACGGCCTGGGGAACGCTCTTCCGCCTGTCCAGCCGTCCCCACGTCAAAACCTTTCTCAGCAGAGGCAGGCGCTCTCTCCCTCGTACTAGATAGCTCGGCAGAGCCTTCCGAGAAACATGCTGCGTCATTCAGCTTGAACGTGGGACGCGGAGGGGAGAGTACGCTTTCTCCCCGTTTGGAGGCGCCTTGCGCTTGGCTTCAAAGCTGCCTGAACAGCACTAGCGGCCCGACGTCTCTGCACGGCAGGATTGTCGTTGTGGGCCGAGGCTGCGTGTTCTCTCAAAACGAAAACCGTGCTGGCGATCCCTTTCTAGGAACTCCTCCCACGGCACCACATGTTCAGCTCCGGCCGAACGAAAGGTGACCTCAGGCCTCAGGGTAAGTGTTTCACGTCGGGGGAGTTGGGTGTGCAGTGGTTTCCATGAGGCCATACTCCACCACGGAGTGCCTTCACTCTGCGACGCTCCTGGGGGCACACAGGATAGGAGCTCGTTCGCCAAGTTCGCAGGATGACTTCTCTCCGTGCCGGAACGGCGGCTCCTGGCTTCTGAGGAACCTTAGCCTCAACAGGGCCCCGGAGAAAGCTCTTCACATTCATAGCAAGGGCAACGTACTGCTCTCTGGCTTGCCTGGGTTGAGTGCCCCAGTCGTCAAAGAGCCTCGCGAAGGCAGTGCTGCGCAGACTCCCTTTGCCAGTCGCACGGCCTCCCTGACTGAAAGAGAACTGCAGTGCCAAGAGGCACCGTGCTGACGACTGGCTCCAGGAGGAGACTCGGGACAGCACTCTCAGAGAAGCGAAAGCTAGGCGGTGGGCCCAGCCTGAGGAGCAGTACGTACGTTTGCCACACTTCTTTGCACAGCTAGGCGTGAGCCAGAGAGCCTCGGTCCCTGAGGCCTCCCTAAGGTACTGCCATACTTACCCAGTAGATCCCACGCAGAGGTCCCTGTGCCCAAAAGGGCCTCCATGGAAGGGCCCTGTTCCTCCCGTTGTGTTTCCTTGAGGTAATCAGAAACCACTGAGGATACCCGTATGAGCTCAGGTATGAAGCTGGGCGACCCTGGGCAAACCTTATTCCCCTCCGTGGCAGACGAGACAGTGGCGGGTCCTGAGCTGCCTGAAGCACACTCCTCGCGCGCACCTTCTCTTTGCTGCCGGAAGGCCTCACATGAGAAGTCTGAGTTGACTCGTGACAGAAGAAGTCTGAGTGTACTCGTGTGAGGCCTGCTGCTCTCAGTTCCTTGCTGGGAGCTTCAGCAGGAGCGCTCTGGAGCTCGCCGGCAGAAGAATTGTGAGTCCCCCCGCCCCACCCCGGCCTCAAGCAAAAGTCCAGATTTCCCCCGTTAGTAACACCTCGGAGCGCCAGAGGGAGCGGAGGGGCATGCCTTAACGGAATGCTTCGACCGTGGAAGGTATTTCACGAGACACTGTGCACTCACGTTCGTTGTAACAACGGTCAAAGGGCACTGTATGCCTTCCAACTCCTCGGCTGTGTTTGAGCCACAGGAAGTAAAGGCATTCGTTTGATTCAGCTCCGTGAACGGGCAACGATGATGGCGAAGCGCTGCCCTGTTCGCTCGAAAGCTCTCGTCTGTGCGGCCTTCCAACGGCCTCAGGGTACGCAGTTGTAAACAGCCTTACATTCCATGCTGGTGTGCCCCCAATTAGGAATTTGGGCTCTTCTGTGAGACACCCACGTGCGTCCCAAATGAAACCGGGGGGCTCCCCCAGGACGTCTGCGTACGGCAGTCGGTTGCCAGCTGTTTACTTCCAGCCGGAGAAAGAAAAAGAGGACAGCTTTCCCAGGGACAATTCTGGACCCTTGGGACCATCCAGAGTCACCAAAGCCTAAACTTTGCACGGCCTGGGGAACGCTCTTCCGCCTGTCCAGCCGTCCCCACGTCAAAACCTTTCTCAGCAGAGGCAGGCGCTCTCTCCCTCGTACTAGATAGCTCGGCAGAGCCTTCCGAGAAACATGCTGCGTCATTCAGCTTGAACGTGGGACGCGGAGGGGAGAGTACGCTTTCTCCCCGTTTGGAGGCGCCTTGCGCTTGGCTTCAAAGCTGCCTGAACAGCACTAGCGGCCCGACGTCTCTGCACGGCAGGATTGTCGTTGTGGGCCGAGGCTGCGTGTTCTCTCAAAACGAAAACCGTGCTGGCGATCCCTTTCTAGGAACTCCTCCCACGGCACCACATGTTCAGCTCCGGCCGAACGAAAGGTGACCTCAGGCCTCAGGGTAAGTGTTTCACGTCGGGGGAGTTGGGTGTGCAGTGGTTTCCATGAGGCCATACTCCACCACGGAGTGCCTTCACTCTGCGACGCTCCTGGGGGCACACAGGATAGGAGCTCGTTCGCCAAGTTCGCAGGATGACTTCTCTCCGTGCCGGAACGGCGGCTCCTGGCTTCTGAGGAACCTTAGCCTCAACAGGGCCCCGGAGAAAGCTCTTCACATTCATAGCAAGGGCAACGTACTGCTCTCTGGCTTGCCTGGGTTGAGTGCCCCAGTCGTCAAAGAGCCTCGCGAAGGCAGTGCTGCGCAGACTCCCTTTGCCAGTCGCACGGCCTCCCTGACTGAAAGAGAACTGCAGTGCCAAGAGGCACCGTGCTGACGACTGGCTCCAGGAGGAGACTCGGGACAGCACTCTCAGAGAAGCGAAAGCTAGGCGGTGGGCCCAGCCTGAGGAGCAGTACGTACGTTTGCCACACTTCTTTGCACAGCTAGGCGTGAGCCAGAGAGCCTCGGTCCCTGAGGCCTCCCTAAGGTACTGCCATACTTACCCAGTAGATCCCACGCGGAGGTCCCTGTGCCCAAAAGGGCCTCCATGGAAGGGCCCTGTTCCTCCCGTTGTGTTTCCTTGAGGTAATCAGAAACCACTGAGGATACCCGTATGAGCTCAGGTATGAAGCTGGGCGACCCTGGGCAAACCTTATTCCCCTCCGTGGCAGACGAGACAGTGGCGGGTCCTGAGCTGCCTGAAGCACACTCCTCGCGCGCACCTTCTCTTTGCTGCCGGAAGGCCTCACATGAGAAGTCTGAGTTGACTCGTGACAGAAGAAGTCTGAGTGTACTCGTGTGAGGCCTGCTGCTCTCAGTTCCTTGCTGGGAGCTTCAGCAGGAGCGCTCTGGAGCTCGCCGGCAGAAGAATTGTGAGTCCCCCCGCCCCACCCCGGCCTCAAGCAAAAGTCCAGATTTCCCCCGTTAGTAACACCTCGGAGCGCCAGAGGGAGCGGAGGGGCATGCCTTAACGGAATGCTTCGACCGTGGAAGGTATTTCACGAGACACTGTGCACTCACGTTCGTTGTAACAACGGTCAAAGGGCACTGTATGCCTTCCAACTCCTCGGCTGTGTTTGAGCCACAGGAAGTAAAGGCATTCGTTTGATTCAGCTCCGTGAACGGGCAACGATGATGGCGAAGCGCTGCCCTGTTCGCTCGAAAGCTCTCGTCTGTGCGGCCTTCCAACGGCCTCAGGGTACGCAGTTGTAAACAGCCTTACATTCCATGCTGGTGTGCCCCCAATTAGGAATTTGGGCTCTTCTGTGAGACACCCACGTGCGTCCCAAATGAAACCGGGGGGCTCCCCCAGGACGTCTGCGTACGGCAGTCGGTTGCCAGCTGTTTACTTCCAGCCGGAGAAAGAAAAAGAGGACAGCTTTCCCAGGGACAATTCTGGACCCTTGGGACCATCCAGAGTCACCAAAGCCTAAACTTTGCACGGCCTGGGGAACGCTCTTCCGCCTGTCCAGCCGTCCCCACGTCAAAACCTTTCTCAGCAGAGGCAGGCGCTCTCTCCCTCGTACTAGATAGCTCGGCAGAGCCTTCCGAGAAACATGCTGCGTCATTCAGCTTGAACGTGGGACGCGGAGGGGAGAGTACGCTTTCTCCCCGTTTGGAGGCGCCTTGCGCTTGGCTTCAAAGCTGCCTGAACAGCACTAGCGGCCCGACGTCTCTGCACGGCAGGATTGTCGTTGTGGGCCGAGGCTGCGTGTTCTCTCAAAACGAAAACCGTGCTGGCGATCCCTTTCTAGGAACTCCTCCCACGGCACCACATGTTCAGCTCCGGCCGAACGAAAGGTGACCTCAGGCCTCAGGGTAAGTGTTTCACGTCGGGGGAGTTGGGTGTGCAGTGGTTTCCATGAGGCCATACTCCACCACGGAGTGCCTTCACTCTGCGACGCTCCTGGGGGCACACAGGATAGGAGCTCGTTCGCCAAGTTCGCAGGATGACTTCTCTCCGTGCCGGAACGGCGGCTCCTGGCTTCTGAGGAACCTTAGCCTCAACAGGGCCCCGGAGAAAGCTCTTCACATTCATAGCAAGGGCAACGTACTGCTCTCTGGCTTGCCTGGGTTGAGTGCCCCAGTCGTCAAAGAGCCTCGCGAAGGCAGTGCTGCGCAGACTCCCTTTGCCAGTCACACGGCCTCCCTGACTGAAAGAGAACTGCAGTGCCAAGAGGCACCGTGCTGACGACTGGCTCCAGGAGGAGACTCGGGACAGCACTCTCAGAGAAGCGAAAGCTAGGCTGTGGGCCCAGCCTGAGGAGCAGTACGTACGTTTGCCACACTTCTTTGCACAGCTAGGCGTGAGCCAGAGAGCCTCGGTCCCTGAGGCCTCCCTAAGATACTGCCATACTTACCCAGTAGATCCCACGCAGAGGTCCCTGTGCCCAAAAGGGCCTCCATGGAAGGGCCCTGTTCCTCCCGTTGTGTTTCCTTGAGGTAATCAGAAACCACTGAGGATACCCGTATGAGCTCAGGTATGAAGCTGGGCGACCCTGGCCAAACCTTATTCCCCTCCGTGGCAGACGAGACAGTGGCGGGTCCTGAGCTGCCTGAAGCACACTCCTCGCGCGCACCTTCTCTTTGCTGCCGGAAGGCCTCACATGAGAAGTCTGAGTTGACTCGTGACAGAAGAAGTCTGAGTGTACTCGTGTGAGGCCTGCTGCTCTCAGTTCCTTGCTGGGAGCTTCAGCAGGAGCGCTCTGGAGCTCGCCGGCAGAAGAATTGTGAGTCCCCCCGCCCCACCCCGGCCTCAAGCAAAAGTCCAGATTTCCCCCGTTAGTAACACCTCGGAGCGCCAGAGGGAGCGGAGGGGCATGCCTTAACGGAATGCTTCGACCGTGGAAGGTATTTCACGAGACACTGTGCACTCACGTTCGTTGTAACAACGGTCAAAGGGCACTGTATGCCTTCCAACTCCTCGGCTGTGTTTGAGCCACAGGAAGTAAAGGCATTCGTTTGATTCAGCTCCGTGAACGGGCAACGATGATGGCGAAGCGCTGCCCTGTTCGCTCGAAAGCTCTCGTCTGTGCGGCCTTCCAACGGCCTCAGGGTACGCAGTTGTAAACAGCCTTACATTCCATGCTGGTGTGCCCCCAATTAGGAATTTGGGCTCTTCTGTGAGACACCCACGTGCGTCCCAAATGAAACCGGGGGGCTCCCCCAGGACGTCTGCGTACGGCAGTCGGTTGCCAGCTGTTTACTTCCAGCCGGAGAAAGAAAAAGAGGACAGCTTTCCCAGGGACAATTCTGGACCCTTGGGACCATCCAGAGTCACCAAAGCCTAAACTTTGCACGGCCTGGGGAACGCTCTTCCGCCTGTCCAGCCGTCCCCACGTCAAAACCTTTCTCAGCAGAGGCAGGCGCTCTCTCCCTCGTACTAGATAGCTCGGCAGAGCCTTCCGAGAAACATGCTGCGTCATTCAGCTTGAACGTGGGACGCGGAGGGGAGAGTACGCTTTCTCCCCGTTTGGAGGCGCCTTGCGCTTGGCTTCAAAGCTGCCTGAACAGCACTAGCGGCCCGACGTCTCTGCACGGCAGGATTGTCGTTGTGGGCCGAGGCTGCGTGTTCTCTCAAAACGAAAACCGTGCTGGCGATCCCTTTCTAGGAACTCCTCCCACGGCACCACATGTTCAGCTCCGGCCGAACGAAAGGTGACCTCAGGCCTCAGGGTAAGTGTTTCACGTCGGGGGAGTTGGGTGTGCAGTGGTTTCCATGAGGCCATACTCCACCACGGAGTGCCTTCACTCTGCGACGCTCCTGGGGGCACACAGGATAGGAGCTCGTTCGCCAAGTTCGCAGGATGACTTCTCTCCCTGCCGGAACGGCGGCTCCTGGCTTCTGAGGAACCTTAGCCTCAACAGGGCCCCGGAGAAAGCTCTTCACATTCATAGCAAGGGCAACGTACTGCTCTCTGGCTTGCCTGGGTTGAGTGCCCCAGTCGTCAAAGAGCCTCGCGAAGGCAGTGCTGCGCAGACTCCCTTTGCCAGTCGCACGGCCTCCCTGACTGAAAGAGAACTGCAGTGCCAAGAGGCACCGTGCTGACGACTGGCTCCAGGAGGAGACTCGGGACAGCACTCTCAGAGAAGCGAAAGCTAGGCTGTGGGCCCAGCCTGAGGAGCAGTACGTACGTTTGCCACACTTCTTTGCACAGCTAGGCGTGAGCCAGAGAGCCTCGGTCCCTGAGGCCTCCCTAAGGTACTGCCATACTTACCCAGTAGATCCCACGCAGAGGTCCCTGTGCCCAAAAGGGCCTCCATGGAAGGGCCCTGTTCCTCCCGTTGTGTTTCCTTGAGGTAATCAGAAACCACTGAGGATACCCGTATGAGCTCAGGTATGAAGCTGGGCGACCCTGGGCAAACCTTATTCCCCTCCGTGGCAGACGAGACAGTGGCGGGTCCTGAGCTGCCTGAAGCACACTCCTCGCGCGCACCTTCTCTTTGCTGCCGGAAGGCCTCACATGAGAAGTCTGAGTTGACTCGTGACAGAAGAAGTCTGAGTGTACTCGTGTGAGGCCTGCTGCTCTCAGTTCCTTGCTGGGAGCTTCAGCAGGAGCGCTCTGGAGCTCGCCGGCAGAAGAATTGTGAGTCCCCCCGCCCCACCCCGGCCTCAAGCAAAAGTCCAGATTTCCCCCGTTAGTAACACCTCGGAGCGCCAGAGGGAGCGGAGGGGCATGCCTTAACGGAATGCTTCGACCGTGGAAGGTATTTCACGAGACACTGTGCACTCACGTTCGTTGTAACAACGGTCAAAGGGCACTGTATGCCTTCCAACTCCTCGGCTGTGTTTGAGCCACAGGAAGTAAAGGCATTCGTTTGATTCAGCTCCGTGAACGGGCAACGATGATGGCGAAGCGCTGCCCTGTTCGCTCGAAAGCTCTCGTCTGTGCGGCCTTCCAACGGCCTCAGGGTACGCAGTTGTAAACAGCCTTACATTCCATGCTGGTGTGCCCCCAATTAGGAATTTGGGCTCTTCTGTGAGACACCCACGTGCGTCCCAAATGAAACCGGGGGGCTCCCCCAGGACGTCTGCGTACGGCAGTCGGTTGCCAGCTGTTTACTTCCAGCCGGAGAAAGAAAAAGGGGACAGCTTTCCCAGGGACAATTCTGGACCCTTGGGACCATCCAGAGTCACCAAAGCCTAAACTTTGCACGGCCTGGGGAACGCTCTTCCGCCTGTCCAGCCGTCCCCACGTCAAAACCTTTCTCAGCAGAGGCAGGCGTTCTCTCCCTCGTACTAGATAGCTCGGCAGAGCCTTCCGAGAAACATGCTGCGTCATTCAGCTTGAACGTGGGACGCGGAGGGGAGAGTACGCTTTCTCCCCGTTTGGAGGCGCCTTGCGCTTGGCTTCAAAGCTGCCTGAACAGCACTAGCGGCCCGACGTCTCTGCACGGCAGGATTGTCGTTGTGGGCCGAGGCTGCGTGTTCTCTCAAAACGAAAACCGTGCTGGCGATCCCTTTCTAGGAACTCCTCCCACGGCACCACATGTTCAGCTCCGGCCGAACGAAAGGTGACCTCAGGCCTCAGGGTAAGTGTTTCACGTCGGGGGAGTTGGGTGTGCAGTGGTTTCCATGAGGCCATACTCCACCACGGAGTGCCTTCACTCTGCGACGCTCCTGGGGGCACACAGGATAGGAGCTCGTTCGCCAAGTTCGCAGGATGACTTCTCTCCGTGCCGGAACGGCGGCTCCTGGCTTCTGAGGAACCTTAGCCTCAACAGGGCCCCGGAGAAAGCTCTTCACATTCATAGCAAGGGCAACGTACTGCTCTCTGGCTTGCCTGGGTTCAGTGCCCCAGTCGTCAAAGAGCCTCGCGAAGGCAGTGCTGCGCAGACTCCCTTTGCCAGTCGCACGGCCTCCCTGACTGAAAGAGAACTGCAGTGCCAAGAGGCACCGTGCTGACGACTGGCTCCAGGAGGAGACTCGGGACAGCACTCTCACAGAAGCGAAAGCTAGGCTGTGGGCCCAGCCTGAGGAGCAGTACGTACGTTTGCCACACTTCTTTGCACAGCTAGGCGTGAGCCAGAGAGCCTCGGTCCCTGAGGCCTCCCTAAGGTACTGCCATACTTACCCAGTAGATCCCACGCAGAGGTCCCTGTGCCCAAAAGGGCCTCCATGGAAGGGCCCTGTTCCTCCCGTTGTGTTTCCTTGAGGCAATCAGAAACCACTGAGGATACCCGTATGAGCTCAGGTATGAAGCTGGGCGACCCTGGCCAAACCTTATTCCCCTCCGTGGCAGACGAGACAGTGGCGGGTCCTGAGCTGCCTGAAGCACACTCCTCGCGCGCACCTTCTCTTTGCTGCCGGAAGGCCTCACATGAGAAGTCTGAGTTGACTCGTGACAGAAGAAGTCTGAGTGTACTCGTGTGAGGCCTGCTGCTCTCAGTTCCTTGCTGGGAGCTTCAGCAGGAGCGCTCTGGAGCTCGCCGGCAGAAGAATTGTGAGTCCCCCCGCCCCACCCCGGCCTCAAGCAAAAGTCCAGATTTCCCCCGTTAGTAACACCTCGGAGCGCCAGAGGGAGCGGAGGGGCATGCCTTAACGGAATGCTTCGACCGTGGAAGGTATTTCACGAGACACTGTGCACTCACGTTCGTTGTAACAACGGTCAAAGGGCACTGTATGCCTTCCAACTCCTCGGCTGTGTTTGAGCCACAGGAAGTAAAGGCATTCGTTTGATTCAGCTCCGTGAACGGGCAACGATGATGGCGAAGCGCTGCCCTGTTCGCTCGAAAGCTCTCGTCTGTGCGGCCTTCCAACGGCCTCAGGGTACGCAGTTGTAAACAGCCTTACATTCCATGCTGGTGTGCCCCCAATTAGGAATTTGGGCTCTTCTGTGAGACACCCACGTGCGTCCCAAATGAAACCGGGGGGCTCCCCCAGGACGTCTGCGTACGGCAGTCGGTTGCCAGCTGTTTACTTCCAGCCGGAGAAAGAAAAAGGGGACAGCTTTCCCAGGGACAATTCTGGACCCTTGGGACCATCCAGAGTCACCAAAGCCTAAACTTTGCACGGCCTGGGGAACGCTCTTCCGCCTGTCCAGCCGTCCCCACGTCAAAACCTTTCTCAGCACAGGCAGGCGCTCTCTCCCTCGTACTAGATAGCTCGGCAGAGCCTTCCGAGAAACATGCTGCGTCATTCAGCTTGAACGTGGGACGCGGAGGGGAGAGTACGCTTTCTCCCCGTTTGGAGGCGCCTTGCGCTTGGCTTCAAAGCTGCCTGAACAGCACTAGCGGCCCGACGTCTCTGCACGGCAGGATTGTCGTTGTGGGCCGAGGCTGCGTGTTCTCTCAAAACGAAAACCGTGCTGGCGATCCCTTTCTAGGAACTCCTCCCACGGCACCACATGTTCAGCTCCGGCCGAACGAAAGGTGACCTCAGGCCTCAGGGTAAGTGTTTCACGTCGGGGGAGTTGGGTGTGCAGTGGTTTCCATGAGGCCATACTCCACCACGGAGTGCCTTCACTCTGCGACGCTCCTGGGGGCACACAGGATAGGAGCTCGTTCGCCAAGTTCGCAGGATGACTTCTCTCCGTGCCGGAACGGCGGCTCCTGGCTTCTGAGGAACCTTAGCCTCAACAGGGCCCCGGAGAAAGCTCTTCACATTCATAGCAAGGGCAACGTACTGCTCTCTGGCTTGCCTGGGTTGAGTGCCCCAGTCGTCAAAGAGCCTCGCGAAGGCAGTGCTGCGCAGACTCCCTTTGCCAGTCGCACGGCCTCCCTGACTGAAAGAGAACTGCAGTGCCAAGAGGCACCGTGCTGACGACTGGCTCCAGGAGGAGACTCGGGACAGCACTCTCAGAGAAGCGAAAGCTAGGCTGTGGGCCCAGCCTGAGGAGCAGTACGTACGTTTGCCACACTTCTTTGCACAGCTAGGCGTGAGCCAGAGAGCCTCGGTCCCTGAGGCCTCCCTAAGGTACTGCCATACTTACCCAGTAGATCCCACGCAGAGGTCCCTGTGCCCAAAAGGGCCTCCATGGAAGGGCCCTGTTCCTCCCGTTGTGTTTCCTTGAGGCAATCAGAAACCACTGAGGATACCCGTATGAGCTCAGGTATGAAGCTGGGCGACCCTGGGCAAACCTTATTCCCCTCCGTGGCAGACGAGACAGTGGCGGGTCCTGAGCTGCCTGAAGCACACTCCTCGCGCGCACCTTCTCTTTGCTGCCGGAAGGCCTCACATGAGAAGTCTGAGTTGACTCGTGACAGAAGAAGTCTGAGTGTACTCGTGTGAGGCCTGCTGCTCTCAGTTCCTTGCTGGGAGCTTCAGCAGGAGCGCTCTGGAGCTCGCCGGCAGAAGAATTGTGAGTCCCCCCGCCCCACCCCGGCCTCAAGCAAAAGTCCAGATTTCCCCCGTTAGTAACACCTCGGAGCGCCAGAGGGAGCGGAGGGGCATGCCTTAACGGAATGCTTCGACCGTGGAAGGTATTTCACGAGACACTGTGCACTCACGTTCGTTGTAACAACGGTCAAAGGGCACTGTATGCCTTCCAACTCCTCGGCTGTGTTTGAGCCACAGGAAGTAAAGGCATTCGTTTGAT
This sequence comes from Globicephala melas, assembly GCF_963455315.2. Lineage (NCBI taxonomy): Eukaryota > Metazoa > Chordata > Mammalia > Artiodactyla > Delphinidae > Globicephala > Globicephala melas. Next base: position 205,877 of record NW_027207257.1, read on the forward strand.
TCAGCTCCGTGAACGGGCAACGATGATGGCGAAGCGCTGCCCTGTTCGCTCGAAAGCTCTCGTCTGTGCGGCCTTCCAACGGCCTCAGGGTACGCAGTTGTAAACAGCCTTACATTCCATGCTGGTGTGCCCCCAATTAGGAATTTGGGCTCTTCTGTGAGACACCCACGTGCGTCCCAAATGAAACCGGGGGGCTCCCCCAGGACGTCTGCGTACGGCAGTCGGTTGCCAGCTGTTTACTTCCAGCCGGAGAAAGAAAAAGAGGACAGCTTTCCCAGGGACAATTCTGGACCCTTGGGACCATCCAGAGTCACCAAAGCCTAAACTTTGCACGGCCTGGGGAACGCTCTTCCGCCTGTCCAGCCGTCCCCACGTCAAAACCTTTCTCAGCAGAGGCAGGCGCTCTCTCCCTCGTACTAGATAGCTCGGCAGAGCCTTCCGAGAAACATGCTGCGTCATTCAGCTTGAACGTGGGACGCGGAGGGGAGAGTACGCTTTCTCCCCGTTTGGAGGCGCCTTGCGCTTGGCTTCAAAGCTGCCTGAACAGCACTAGCGGCCCGACGTCTCTGCACGGCAGGATTGTCGTTGTGGGCCGAGGCTGCGTGTTCTCTCAAAACGAAAACCGTGCTGGCGATCCCTTTCTAGGAACTCCTCCCACGGCACCACATGTTCAGCTCCGGCCGAACGAAAGGTGACCTCAGGCCTCAGGGTAAGTGTTTCACGTCGGGGGAGTTGGGTGTGCAGTGGTTTCCATGAGGCCATACTCCACCACGGAGTGCCTTCACTCTGCGACGCTCCTGGGGGCACACAGGATAGGAGCTCGTTCGCCAAGTTCGCAGGATGACTTCTCTCCGTGCCGGAACGGCGGCTCCTGGCTTCTGAGGAACCTTAGCCTCAACAGGGCCCCGGAGAAAGCTCTTCACATTCATAGCAAGGGCAACGTACTGCTCTCTGGCTTGCCTGGGTTGAGTGCCCCAGTCGTCAAAGAGCCTCGCGAAGGCAGTGCTGCGCAGACTCCCTTTGCCAGTCGCACGGCCTCCCTGACTGAAAGAGAACTGCAGTGCCAAGAGGCACCGTGCTGACGACTGGCTCCAGGAGGAGACTCGGGACAGCACTCTCAGAGAAGCGAAAGCTAGGCTGTGGGCCCAGCCTGAGGAGCAGTACGTACGTTTGCCACACTTCTTTGCACAGCTAGGCGTGAGCCAGAGAGCCTCGGTCCCTGAGGCCTCCCTAAGGTACTGCCATACTTACCCAGTAGATCCCACGCGGAGGTCCCTGTGCCCAAAAGGGCCTCCATGGAAGGGCCCTGTTCCTCCCGTTGTGTTTCCTTGAGGTAATCAGAAACCACTGAGGATACCCGTATGAGCTCAGGTATGAAGCTGGGCGACCCTGGCCAAACCTTATTCCCCTCCGTGGCAGACGAGACAGTGGCGGGTCCTGAGCTGCCTGAAGCACACTCCTCGCGCGCACCTTCTCTTTGCTGCCGGAAGGCCTCACATGAGAAGTCTGAGTTGACTCGTGACAGAAGAAGTCTGAGTGTACTCGTGTGAGGCCTGCTGCTCTCAGTTCCTTGCTGGGAGCTTCAGCAGGAGCGCTCTGGAGCTCGCCGGCAGAAGAATTGTGAGTCCCCCCGCCCCACCCCGGCCTCAAGCAAAAGTCCAGATTTCCCCCGTTAGTAACACCTCGGAGCGCCAGAGGGAGCGGAGGGGCATGCCTTAACGGAATGCTTCGACCGTGGAAGGTATTTCACGAGACACTGTGCACTCACGTTCGTTGTAACAACGGTCAAAGGGCACTGTATGCCTTCCAACTCCTCGGCTGTGTTTGAGCCACAGGAAGTAAAGGCATTCGTTTGATTCAGCTCCGTGAACGGGCAACGATGATGGCGAAGCGCTGCCCTGTTCGCTCGAAAGCTCTCGTCTGTGCGGCCTTCCAACGGCCTCAGGGTACGCAGTTGTAAACAGCCTTACATTCCATGCTGGTGTGCCCCCAATTAGGAATTTGGGCTCTTCTGTGAGACACCCACGTGCGTCCCAAATGAAACCGGGGGGCTCCCCCAGGACGTCTGCGTACGGCAGTCGGTTGCCAGCTGTTTACTTCCAGCCGGAGAAAGAAAAAGAGGACAGCTTTCCCAGGGACAATTCTGGACCCTTGGGACCATCCAGAGTCACCAAAGCCTAAACTTTGCACGGCCTGGGGAACGCTCTTCCGCCTGTCCAGCCGTCCCCACGTCAAAACCTTTCTCAGCAGAGGCAGGCGCTCTCTCCCTCGTACTAGATAGCTCGGCAGAGCCTTCCGAGAAACATGCTGCGTCATTCAGCTTGAACGTGGGACGCGGAGGGGAGAGTACGCTTTCTCCCCGTTTGGAGGCGCCTTGCGCTTGGCTTCAAAGCTGCCTGAACAGCACTAGCGGCCCGACGTCTCTGCACGGCAGGATTGTCGTTGTGGGCCGAGGCTGCGTGTTCTCTCAAAACGAAAACCGTGCTGGCGATCCCTTTCTAGGAACTCCTCCCACGGCACCACATGTTCAGCTCCGGCCGAACGAAAGGTGACCTCAGGCCTCAGGGTAAGTGTTTCACGTCGGGGGAGTTGGGTGTGCAGTGGTTTCCATGAGGCCATACTCCACCACGGAGTGCCTTCACTCTGCGACGCTCCTGGGGGCACACAGGATAGGAGCTCGTTCGCCAAGTTCGCAGGATGACTTCTCTCCGTGCCGGAACGGCGGCTCCTGGCTTCTGAGGAACCTTAGCCTCAACAGGGCCCCGGAGAAAGCTCTTCACATTCATAGCAAGGGCAACGTACTGCTCTCTGGCTTGCCTGGGTTGAGTGCCCCAGTCGTCAAAGAGCCTCGCGAAGGCAGTGCTGCGCAGACTCCCTTTGCCAGTCGCACGGCCTCCCTGACTGAAAGAGAACTGCAGTGCCAAGAGGCACCGTGCTGACGACTGGCTCCAGGAGGAGACTCGGGACAGCACTCTCAGAGAAGCGAAAGCTAGGCTGTGGGCCCAGCCTGAGGAGCAGTACGTACGTTTGCCACACTTCTTTGCACAGCTAGGCGTGAGCCAGAGAGCCTCGGTCCCTGAGGCCTCCCTAAGGTACTGCCATACTTACCCAGTAGATCCCACGCGGAGGTCCCTGTGCCCAAAAGGGCCTCCATGGAAGGGCCCTGTTCCTCCCGTTGTGTTTCCTTGAGGTAATCAGAAACCACTGAGGATACCCGTATGAGCTCAGGTATGAAGCTGGGCGACCCTGGCCAAACCTTATTCCCCTCCGTGGCAGACGAGACAGTGGCGGGTCCTGAGCTGCCTGAAGCACACTCCTCGCGCGCACCTTCTCTTTGCTGCCGGAAGGCCTCACATGAGAAGTCTGAGTTGACTCGTGACAGAAGAAGTCTGAGTGTACTCGTGTGAGGCCTGCTGCTCTCAGTTCCTTGCTGGGAGCTTCAGCAGGAGCGCTCTGGAGCTCGCCGGCAGAAGAATTGTGAGTCCCCCCGCCCCACCCCGGCCTCAAGCAAAAGTCCAGATTTCCCCCGTTAGTAACACCTCGGAGCGCCAGAGGGAGCGGAGGGGCATGCCTTAACGGAATGCTTCGACCGTGGAAGGTATTTCACGAGACACTGTGCACTCACGTTCGTTGTAACAACGGTCAAAGGGCACTGTATGCCTTCCAACTCCTCGGCTGTGTTTGAGCCACAGGAAGTAAAGGCATTCGTTTGATTCAGCTCCGTGAACGGGCAACGATGATGGCGAAGCGCTGCCCTGTTCGCTCGAAAGCTCTCGTCTGTGCGGCCTTCCAACGGCCTCAGGGTACGCAGTTGTAAACAGCCTTACATTCCATGCTGGTGTGCCCCCAATTAGGAATTTGGGCTCTTCTGTGAGACACCCACGTGCGTCCCAAATGAAACCGGGGGGCTCCCCCAGGACGTCTGCGTACGGCAGTCGGTTGCCAGCTGTTTACTTCCAGCCGGAGAAAGAAAAAGAGGACAGCTTTCCCAGGGACAATTCTGGACCCTTGGGACCATCCAGAGTCACCAAAGCCTAAACTTTGCACGGCCTGGGGAACGCTCTTCCGCCTGTCCAGCCGTCCCCACGTCAAAACCTTTCTCAGCAGAGGCAGGCGCTCTCTCCCTCGTACTAGATAGCTCGGCAGAGCCTTCCGAGAAACATGCTGCGTCATTCAGCTTGAACGTGGGACGCGGAGGGGAGAGTACGCTTTCTCCCCGTTTGGAGGCGCCTTGCGCTTGGCTTCAAAGCTGCCTGAACAGCACTAGCGGCCCGACGTCTCTGCACGGCAGGATTGTCGTTGTGGGCCGAGGCTGCGTGTTCTCTCAAAACGAAAACCGTGCTGGCGATCCCTTTCTAGGAACTCCTCCCACGGCACCACATGTTCAGCTCCGGCCGAACGAAAGGTGACCTCAGGCCTCAGGGTAAGTGTTTCACGTCGGGGGAGTTGGGTGTGCAGTGGTTTCCATGAGGCCATACTCCACCACGGAGTGCCTTCACTCTGCGACGCTCCTGGGGGCACACAGGATAGGAGCTCGTTCGCCAAGTTCGCAGGATGACTTCTCTCCCTGCCGGAACGGCGGCTCCTGGCTTCTGAGGAACCTTAGCCTCAACAGGGCCCCGGAGAAAGCTCTTCACATTCATAGCAAGGGCAACGTACTGCTCTCTGGCTTGCCTGGGTTGAGTGCCCCAGTCGTCAAAGAGCCTCGCGAAGGCAGTGCTGCGCAGACTCCCTTTGCCAGTCGCACGGCCTCCCTGACTGAAAGAGAACTGCAGTGCCAAGAGGCACCGTGCTGACGACTGGCTCCAGGAGGAGACTCGGGACAGCACTCTCAGAGAAGCGAAAGCTAGGCTGTGGGCCCAGCCTGAGGAGCAGTACGTACGTTTGCCACACTTCTTTGCACAGCTAGGCGTGAGCCAGAGAGCCTCGGTCCCTGAGGCCTCCCTAAGGTACTGCCATACTTACCCAGTAGATCCCACGCAGAGGTCCCTGTGCCCAAAAGGGCCTCCATGGAAGGGCCCTGTTCCTCCCGTTGTGTTTCCTTGAGGTAATCAGAAACCACTGAGGATACCCGTATGAGCTCAGGTATGAAGCTGGGCGACCCTGGCCAAACCTTATTCCCCTCCGTGGCAGACGAGACAGTGGCGGGTCCTGAGCTGCCTGAAGCACACTCCTCGCGCGCACCTTCTCTTTGCTGCCGGAAGGCCTCACATGAGAAGTCTGAGTTGACTCGTGACAGAAGAAGTCTGAGTGTACTCGTGTGAGGCCTGCTGCTCTCAGTTCCTTGCTGGGAGCTTCAGCAGGAGCGCTCTGGAGCTCGCCGGCAGAAGAATTGTGAGTCCCCCCGCCCCACCCCGGCCTCAAGCAAAAGTCCAGATTTCCCCCGTTAGTAACACCTCGGAGCGCCAGAGGGAGCGGAGGGGCATGCCTTAACGGAATGCTTCGACCGTGGAAGGTATTTCACGAGACACTGTGCACTCACGTTCGTTGTAACAACGGTCAAAGGGCACTGTATGCCTTCCAACTCCTCGGCTGTGTTTGAGCCACAGGAAGTAAAGGCATTCGTTTGATTCAGCTCCGTGAACGGGCAACGATGATGGCGAAGCGCTGCCCTGTTCGCTCGAAAGCTCTCGTCTGTGCGGCCTTCCAACGGCCTCAGGGTACGCAGTTGTAAACAGCCTTACATTCCATGCTGGTGTGCCCCCAATTAGGAATTTGGGCTCTTCTGTGAGACACCCACGTGCGTCCCAAATGAAACCGGGGGGCTCCCCCAGGACGTCTGCGTACGGCAGTCGGTTGCCAGCTGTTTACTTCCAGCCGGAGAAAGAAAAAGAGGACAGCTTTCCCAGGGACAATTCTGGACCCTTGGGACCATCCAGAGTCACCAAAGCCTAAACTTTGCACGGCCTGGGGAACGCTCTTCCGCCTGTCCAGCCGTCCCCACGTCAAAACCTTTCTCAGCAGAGGCAGGCGCTCTCTCCCTCGTACTAGATAGCTCGGCAGAGCCTTCCGAGAAACATGCTGCGTCATTCAGCTTGAACGTGGGACGCGGAGGGGAGAGTACGCTTTCTCCCCGTTTGGAGGCGCCTTGCGCTTGGCTTCAAAGCTGCCTGAACAGCACTAGCGGCCCGACGTCTCTGCACGGCAGGATTGTCGTTGTGGGCCGAGGCTGCGTGTTCTCTCAAAACGAAAACCGTGCTGGCGATCCCTTTCTAGGAACTCCTCCCACGGCACCACATGTTCAGCTCCGGCCGAACGAAAGGTGACCTCAGGCCTCAGGGTAAGTGTTTCACGTCGGGGGAGTTGGGTGTGCAGTGGTTTCCATGAGGCCATACTCCACCACGGAGTGCCTTCACTCTGCGACGCTCCTGGGGGCACACAGGATAGGAGCTCGTTCGCCAAGTTCGCAGGATGACTTCTCTCCCTGCCGGAACGGCGGCTCCTGGCTTCTGAGGAACCTTAGCCTCAACAGGGCCCCGGAGAAAGCTCTTCACATTCATAGCAAGGGCAACGTACTGCTCTCTGGCTTGCCTGGGTTGAGTGCCCCAGTCGTCAAAGAGCCTCGCGAAGGCAGTGCTGCGCAGACTCCCTTTGCCAGTCGCACGGCCTCCCTGACTGAAAGAGAACTGCAGTGCCAAGAGGCACCGTGCTGACGACTGGCTCCAGGAGGAGACTCGGGACAGCACTCTCAGAGAAGCGAAAGCTAGGCTGTGGGCCCAGCCTGAGGAGCAGTACGTACGTTTGCCACACTTCTTTGCACAGCTAGGCGTGAGCCAGAGAGCCTCGGTCCCTGAGGCCTCCCTAAGGTACTGCCATACTTACCCAGTAGATCCCACGCAGAGGTCCCTGTGCCCAAAAGGGCCTCCATGGAAGGGCCCTGTTCCTCCCGTTGTGTTTCCTTGAGGTAATCAGAAACCACTGAGGATACCCGTATGAGCTCAGGTATGAAGCTGGGCGACCCTGGCCAAACCTTATTCCCCTCCGTGGCAGACGAGACAGTGGCGGGTCCTGAGCTGCCTGAAGCACACTCCTCGCGCGCACCTTCTCTTTGCTGCCGGAAGGCCTCACATGAGAAGTCTGAGTTGACTCGTGACAGAAGAAGTCTGAGTGTACTCGTGTGAGGCCTGCTGCTCTCAGTTCCTTGCTGGGAGCTTCAGCAGGAGCGCTCTGGAGCTCGCCGGCAGAAGAATTGTGAGTCCCCCCGCCCCACCCCGGCCTCAAGCAAAAGTCCAGATTTCCCCCGTTAGTAACACCTCGGAGCGCCAGAGGGAGCGGAGGGGCATGCCTTAACGGAATGCTTCGACCGTGGAAGGTATTTCACGAGACACTGTGCACTCACGTTCGTTGTAACAACGGTCAAAGGGCACTGTATGCCTTCCAACTCCTCGGCTGTGTTTGAGCCACAGGAAGTAAAGGCATTCGTTTGATTCAGCTCCGTGAACGGGCAACGATGATGGCGAAGCGCTGCCCTGTTCGCTCGAAAGCTCTCGTCTGTGCGGCCTTCCAACGGCCTCAGGGTACGCAGTTGTAAACAGCCTTACATTCCATGCTGGTGTGCCCCCAATTAGGAATTTGGGCTCTTCTGTGAGACACCCACGTGCGTCCCAAATGAAACCGGGGGGCTCCCCCAGGACGTCTGCGTACGGCAGTCGGTTGCCAGCTGTTTACTTCCAGCCGGAGAAAGAAAAAGAGGACAGCTTTCCCAGGGACAATTCTGGACCCTTGGGACCATCCAGAGTCACCAAAGCCTAAACTTTGCACGGCCTGGGGAACGCTCTTCCGCCTGTCCAGCCGTCCCCACGTCAAAACCTTTCTCAGCAGAGGCAGGCGCTCTCTCCCTCGTACTAGATAGCTCGGCAGAGCCTTCCGAGAAACATGCTGCGTCATTCAGCTTGAACGTGGGACGCGGAGGGGAGAGTACGCTTTCTCCCCGTTTGGAGGCGCCTTGCGCTTGGCTTCAAAGCTGCCTGAACAGCACTAGCGGCCCGACGTCTCTGCACGGCAGGATTGTCGTTGTGGGCCGAGGCTGCGTGTTCTCTCAAAACGAAAACCGCGCTGGCGATCCCTTTCTAGGAACTCCTCCCACGGCACCACATGTTCAGCTCCGGCCGAACGAAAGGTGACCTCAGGCCTCAGGGTAAGTGTTTCACGTCGGGGGAGTTGGGTGTGCAGTGGTTTCCATGAGGCCATACTCCACCACGGAGTGCCTTCACTCTGCGACGCTCCTGGGGGCACACAGGATAGGAGCTCGTTCGCCAAGTTCGCAGGATGACTTCTCTCCCTGCCGGAACGGCGGCTCCTGGCTTCTGAGGAACCTTAGCCTCAACAGGGCCCCGGAGAAAGCTCTTCACATTCATAGCAAGGGCAACGTACTGCTCTCTGGCTTGCCTGGGTTGAGTGCCCCAGTCGTCAAAGAGCCTCGCGAAGGCAGTGCTGCGCAGACTCCCTTTGCCAGTCGCACGGCCTCCCTGACTGAAAGAGAACTGCAGTGCCAAGAGGCACCGTGCTGACGACTGGCTCCAGGAGGAGACTCGGGACAGCACTCTCAGAGAAGCGAAAGCTAGGCTGTGGGCCCAGCCTGAGGAGCAGTACGTACGTTTGCCACACTTCTTTGCACAGCTAGGCGTGAGCCAGAGAGCCTCGGTCCCTGAGGCCTCCCTAAGGTACTGCCATACTTACCCAGTAGATCCCACGCAGAGGTCCCTGTGCCCAAAAGGGCCTCCATGGAAGGGCCCTGTTCCTCCCGTTGTGTTTCCTTGAGGTAATCAGAAACCACTGAGGATACCCGTATGAGCTCAGGTATGAAGCTGGGCGACCCTGGCCAAACCTTATTCCCCTCCGTGGCAGACGAGACAGTGGCGGGTCCTGAGCTGCCTGAAGCACACTCCTCGCGCGCACCTTCTCTTTGCTGCCGGAAGGCCTCACATGAGAAGTCTGAGTTGACTCGTGACAGAAGAAGTCTGAGTGTACTCGTGTGAGGCCTGCTGCTCTCAGTTCCTTGCTGGGAGCTTCAGCAGGAGCGCTCTGGAGCTCGCCGGCAGAAGAATTGTGAGTCCCCCCGCCCCACCCCGGCCTCAAGCAAAAGTCCAGATTTCCCCCGTTAGTAACACCTCGGAGCGCCAGAGGGAGCGGAGGGGCATGCCTTAACGGAATGCTTCGACCGTGGAAGGTATTTCACGAGACACTGTGCACTCACGTTCGTTGTAACAACGGTCAAAGGGCACTGTATGCCTTCCAACTCCTCGGCTGTGTTTGAGCCACAGGAAGTAAAGGCATTCGTTTGATTCAGCTCCGTGAACGGGCAACGATGATGGCGAAGCGCTGCCCTGTTCGCTCGAAAGCTCTCGTCTGTGCGGCCTTCCAACGGCCTCAGGGTACGCAGTTGTAAACAGCCTTACATTCCATGCTGGTGTGCCCCCAATTAGGAATTTGGGCTCTTCTGTGAGACACCCACGTGCGTCCCAAATGAAACCGGGGGGCTCCCCCAGGACGTCTGCGTACGGCAGTCGGTTGCCAGCTGTTTACTTCCAGCCGGAGAAAGAAAAAGAGGACAGCTTTCCCAGGGACAATTCTGGACCCTTGGGACCATCCAGAGTCACCAAAGCCTAAACTTTGCACGGCCTGGGGAACGCTCTTCCGCCTGTCCAGCCGTCCCCACGTCAAAACCTTTCTCAGCAGAGGCAGGCGCTCTCTCCCTCGTACTAGATAGCTCGGCAGAGCCTTCCGAGAAACATGCTGCGTCATTCAGCTTGAACGTGGGACGCGGAGGGGAGAGTACGCTTTCTCCCCGTTTGGAGGCGCCTTGCGCTTGGCTTCAAAGCTGCCTGAACAGCACTAGCGGCCCGACGTCTCTGCACGGCAGGATTGTCGTTGTGGGCCGAGGCTGCGTGTTCTCTCAAAACGAAAACCGTGCTGGCGATCCCTTTCTAGGAACTCCTCCCACGGCACCACATGTTCAGCTCCGGCCGAACGAAAGGTGACCTCAGGCCTCAGGGTAAGTGTTTCACGTCGGGGGAGTTGGGTGTGCAGTGGTTTCCATGAGGCCATACTCCACCACGGAGTGCCTTCACTCTGCGACGCTCCTGGGGGCACACAGGATAGGAGCTCGTTCGCCAAGTTCGCAGGATGACTTCTCTCCGTGCCGGAACGGCGGCTCCTGGCTTCTGAGGAACCTTAGCCTCAACAGGGCCCCGGAGAAAGCTCTTCACATTCATAGCAAGGGCAACGTACTGCTCTCTGGCTTGCCTGGGTTGAGTGCCCCAGTCGTCAAAGAGCCTCGCGAAGGCAGTGCTGCGCAGACTCCCTTTGCCAGTCGCACGGCCTCCCTGACTGAAAGAGAACTGCAGTGCCAAGAGGCACCGTGCTGACGACTGGCTCCAGGAGGAGACTCGGGACAGCACTCTCAGAGAAGCGAAAGCTAGGCTGTGGGCCCAGCCTGAGGAGCAGTACGTACGTTTGCCACACTTCTTTGCACAGCTAGGCGTGAGCCAGAGAGCCTCGGTCCCTGAGGCCTCCCTAAGGTACTGCCATACTTACCCAGTAGATCCCACGCAGAGGTCCCTGTGCCCAAAAGGGCCTCCATGGAAGGGCCCTGTTCCTCCCGTTGTGTTTCCTTGAGGTAATCAGAAACCACTGAGGATACCCGTATGAGCTCAGGTATGAAGCTGGGCGACCCTGGCCAAACCTTATTCCCCTCCGTGGCAGACGAGACAGTGGCGGGTCCTGAGCTGCCTGAAGCACACTCCTCGCGCGCACCTTCTCTTTGCTGCCGGAAGGCCTCACATGAGAAGTCTGAGTTGACTCGTGACAGAAGAAGTCTGAGTGTACTCGTGTGAGGCCTGCTGCTCTCAGTTCCTTGCTGGGAGCTTCAGCAGGAGCGCTCTGGAGCTCGCCGGCAGAAGAATTGTGAGTCCCCCCGCCCCACCCCGGCCTCAAGCAAAAGTCCAGATTTCCCCCGTTAGTAACACCTCGGAGCGCCAGAGGGAGCGGAGGGGCATGCCTTAACGGAATGCTTCGACCGTGGAAGGTATTTCACGAGACACTGTGCACTCACGTTCGTTGTAACAACGGTCAAAGGGCACTGTATGCCTTCCAACTCCTCGGCTGTGTTTGAGCCACAGGAAGTAAAGGCATTCGTTTGATTCAGCTCCGTGAACGGGCAACGATGATGGCGAAGCGCTGCCCTGTTCGCTCGAAAGCTCTCGTCTGTGCGGCCTTCCAACGGCCTCAGGGTACGCAGTTGTAAACAGCCTTACATTCCATGCTGGTGTGCCCCCAATTAGGAATTTGGGCTCTTCTGTGAGACACCCACGTGCGTCCCAAATGAAACCGGGGGGCTCCCCCAGGACGTCTGCGTACGGCAGTCGGTTGCCAGCTGTTTACTTCCAGCCGGAGAAAGAAAAAGAGGACAGCTTTCCCAGGGACAATTCTGGACCCTTGGGACCATCCAGAGTCACCAAAGCCTAAACTTTGCACGGCCTGGGGAACGCTCTTCCGCCTGTCCAGCCGTCCCCACGTCAAAACCTTTCTCAGCAGAGGCAGGCGCTCTCTCCCTCGTACTAGATAGCTCGGCAGAGCCTTCCGAGAAACATGCTGCGTCATTCAGCTTGAACGTGGGACGCGGAGGGGAGAGTACGCTTTCTCCCCGTTTGGAGGCGCCTTGCGCTTGGCTTCAAAGCTGCCTGAACAGCACTAGCGGCCCGACGTCTCTGCACGGCAGGATTGTCGTTGTGGGCCGAGGCTGCGTGTTCTCTCAAAACGAAAACCGTGCTGGCGATCCCTTTCTAGGAACTCCTCCCACGGCACCACATGTTCAGCTCCGGCCGAACGAAAGGTGACCTCAGGCCTCAGGGTAAGTGTTTCACGTCGGGGGAGTTGGGTGTGCAGTGGTTTCCATGAGGCCATACTCCACCACGGAGTGCCTTCACTCTGCGACGCTCCTGGGGGCACACAGGATAGGAGCTCGTTCGCCAAGTTCGCAGGATGACTTCTCTCCCTGCCGGAACGGCGGCTCCTGGCTTCTGAGGAACCTTAGCCTCAACAGGGCCCCGGAGAAAGCTCTTCACATTCATAGCAAGGGCAACGTACTGCTCTCTGGCTTGCCTGGGTTGAGTGCCCCAGTCGTCAAAGAGCCTCGCGAAGGCAGTGCTGCGCAGACTCCCTTTGCCAGTCGCACGGCCTCCCTGACTGAAAGAGAACTGCAGTGCCAAGAGGCACCGTGCTGACGACTGGCTCCAGGAGGAGACTCGGGACAGCACTCTCAGAGAAGCGAAAGCTAGGCTGTGGGCCCAGCCTGAGGAGCAGTACGTACGTTTGCCACACTTCTTTGCACAGCTAGGCGTGAGCCAGAGAGCCTCGGTCCCTGAGGCCTCCCTAAGGTACTGCCATACTTACCCAGTAGATCCCACGCAGAGGTCCCTGTGCCCAAAAGGGCCTCCATGGAAGGGCCCTGTTCCTCCCGTTGTGTTTCCTTGAGGTAATCAGAAACCACTGAGGATACCCGTATGAGCTCAGGTATGAAGCTGGGCGACCCTGGCCAAACCTTATTCCCCTCCGTGGCAGACGAGACAGTGGCGGGTCCTGAGCTGCCTGAAGCACACTCCTCGCGCGCACCTTCTCTTTGCTGCCGGAAGGCCTCACATGAGAAGTCTGAGTTGACTCGTGACAGAAGAAGTCTGAGTGTACTCGTGTGAGGCCTGCTGCTCTCAGTTCCTTGCTGGGAGCTTCAGCAGGAGCGCTCTGGAGCTCGCCGGCAGAAGAATTGTGAGTCCCCCCGCCCCACCCCGGCCTCAAGCAAAAGTCCAGATTTCCCCCGTTAGTAACACCTCGGAGCGCCAGAGGGAGCGGAGGGGCATGCCTTAACGGAATGCTTCGACCGTGGAAGGTATTTCACGAGACACTGTGCACTCACGTTCGTTGTAACAACGGTCAAAGGGCACTGTATGCCTTCCAACTCCTCGGCTGTGTTTGAGCCACAGGAAGTAAAGGCATTCGTTTGATTCAGCTCCGTGAACGGGCAACGATGATGGCGAAGCGCTGCCCTGTTCGCTCGAAAGCTCTCGTCTGTGCGGCCTTCCAACGGCCTCAGGGTACGCAGTTGTAAACAGCCTTACATTCCATGCTGGTGTGCCCCCAATTAGGAATTTGGGCTCTTCTGTGAGACACCCACGTGCGTCCCAAATGAAACCGGGGGGCTCCCCCAGGACGTCTGCGTACGGCAGTCGGTTGCCAGCTGTTTACTTCCAGCCGGAGAAAGAAAAAGAGGACAGCTTTCCCAGGGACAATTCTGGACCCTTGGGACCATCCAGAGTCACCAAAGCCTAAACTTTGCACGGCCTGGGGAACGCTCTTCCGCCTGTCCAGCCGTCCCCACGTCAAAACCTTTCTCAGCAGAGGCAGGCGCTCTCTCCCTCGTACTAGATAGCTCGGCAGAGCCTTCCGAGAAACATGCTGCGTCATTCAGCTTGAACGTGGGACGCGGAGGGGAGAGTACGCTTTCTCCCCGTTTGGAGGCGCCTTGCGCTTGGCTTCAAAGCTGCCTGAACAGCACTAGCGGCCCGACGTCTCTGCACGGCAGGATTGTCGTTGTGGGCCGAGGCTGCGTGTTCTCTCAAAACGAAAACCGTGCTGGCGATCCCTTTCTAGGAACTCCTCCCACGGCACCACATGTTCAGCTCCGGCCGAACGAAAGGTGACCTCAGGCCTCAGGGTAAGTGTTTCACGTCGGGGGAGTTGGGTGTGCAGTGGTTTCCATGAGGCCATACTCCACCACGGAGTGCCTTCACTCTGCGACGCTCCTGGGGGCACACAGGATAGGAGCTCGTTCGCCAAGTTCGCAGGATGACTTCTCTCCGTGCCGGAACGGCGGCTCCTGGCTTCTGAGGAACCTTAGCCTCAACAGGGCCCCGGAGAAAGCTCTTCACATTCATAGCAAGGGCAACGTACTGCTCTCTGGCTTGCCTGGGTTGAGTGCCCCAGTCGTCAAAGAGCCTCGCGAAGGCAGTGCTGCGCAGACTCCCTTTGCCAGTCGCACGGCCTCCCTGACTGAAAGAGAACTGCAGTGCCAAGAGGCACCGTGCTGACGACTGGCTCCAGGAGGAGACTCGGGACAGCACTCTCAGAGAAGCGAAAGCTAGGCTGTGGGCCCAGCCTGAGGAGCAGTACGTACGTTTGCCACACTTCTTTGCACAGCTAGGCGTGAGCCAGAGAGCCTCGGTCCCTGAGGCCTCCCTAAGGTACTGCCATACTTACCCAGTAGATCCCACGCAGAGGTCCCTGTGCCCAAAAGGGCCTCCATGGAAGGGCCCTGTTCCTCCCGTTGTGTTTCCTTGAGGTAATCAGAAACCACTGAGGATACCCGTATGAGCTCAGGTATGAAGCTGGGCGACCCTGGCCAAACCTTATTCCCCTCCGTGGCAGACGAGACAGTGGCGGGTCCTGAGCTGCCTGAAGCACACTCCTCGCGCGCACCTTCTCTTTGCTGCCGGAAGGCCTCACATGAGAAGTCTGAGTTGACTCGTGACAGAAGAAGTCTGAGTGTACTCGTGTGAGGCCTGCTGCTCTCAGTTCCTTGCTGGGAGCTTCAGCAGGAGCGCTCTGGAGCTCGCCGGCAGAAGAATTGTGAGTCCCCCCGCCCCACCCCGGCCTCAAGCAAAAGTCCAGATTTCCCCCGTTAGTAACACCTCGGAGCGCCAGAGGGAGCGGAGGGGCATGCCTTAACGGAATGCTTCGACCGTGGAAGGTATTTCACGAGACACTGTGCACTCACGTTCGTTGTAACAACGGTCAAAGGGCACTGTATGCCTTCCAACTCCTCGGCTGTGTTTGAGCCACAGGAAGTAAAGGCATTCGTTTGATTCAGCTCCGTGAACGGGCAACGATGATGGCGAAGCGCTGCCCTGTTCGCTCGAAAGCTCTCGTCTGTGCGGCCTTCCAACGGCCTCAGGGTACGCAGTTGTAAACAGCCTTACATTCCATGCTGGTGTGCCCCCAATTAGGAATTTGGGCTCTTCTGTGAGACACCCACGTGCGTCCCAAATGAAACCGGGGGGCTCCCCCAGGACGTCTGCGTACGGCAGTCGGTTGCCAGCTGTTTACTTCCAGCCGGAGAAAGAAAAAGAGGACAGCTTTCCCAGGGACAATTCTGGACCCTTGGGACCATCCAGAGTCACCAAAGCCTAAACTTTGCACGGCCTGGGGAACGCTCTTCCGCCTGTCCAGCCGTCCCCACGTCAAAACCTTTCTCAGCAGAGGCAGGCGCTCTCTCCCTCGTACTAGATAGCTCGGCAGAGCCTTCCGAGAAACATGCTGCGTCATTCAGCTTGAACGTGGGACGCGGAGGGGAGAGTACGCTTTCTCCCCGTTTGGAGGCGCCTTGCGCTTGGCTTCAAAGCTGCCTGAACAGCACTAGCGGCCCGACGTCTCTGCACGGCAGGATTGTCGTTGTGGGCCGAGGCTGCGTGTTCTCTCAAAACGAAAACCGTGCTGGCGATCCCTTTCTAGGAA
Source organism: Globicephala melas (assembly GCF_963455315.2). NCBI lineage: Eukaryota > Metazoa > Chordata > Mammalia > Artiodactyla > Delphinidae > Globicephala > Globicephala melas. The sequence continues at coordinate 221,381 of NW_027207257.1, forward strand.
CTCCTCCCACGGCACCACATGTTCAGCTCCGGCCGAACGAAAGGTGACCTCAGGCCTCAGGGTAAGTGTTTCACGTCGGGGGAGTTGGGTGTGCAGTGGTTTCCATGAGGCCATACTCCACCACGGAGTGCCTTCACTCTGCGACGCTCCTGGGGGCACACAGGATAGGAGCTCGTTCGCCAAGTTCGCAGGATGACTTCTCTCCGTGCCGGAACGGCGGCTCCTGGCTTCTGAGGAACCTTAGCCTCAACAGGGCCCCGGAGAAAGCTCTTCACATTCATAGCAAGGGCAACGTACTGCTCTCTGGCTTGCCTGGGTTGAGTGCCCCAGTCGTCAAAGAGCCTCGCGAAGGCAGTGCTGCGCAGACTCCCTTTGCCAGTCGCACGGCCTCCCTGACTGAAAGAGAACTGCAGTGCCAAGAGGCACCGTGCTGACGACTGGCTCCAGGAGGAGACTCGGGACAGCACTCTCAGAGAAGCGAAAGCTAGGCTGTGGGCCCAGCCTGAGGAGCAGTACGTACGTTTGCCACACTTCTTTGCACAGCTAGGCGTGAGCCAGAGAGCCTCGGTCCCTGAGGCCTCCCTAAGGTACTGCCATACTTACCCAGTAGATCCCACGCAGAGGTCCCTGTGCCCAAAAGGGCCTCCATGGAAGGGCCCTGTTCCTCCCGTTGTGTTTCCTTGAGGTAATCAGAAACCACTGAGGATACCCGTATGAGCTCAGGTATGAAGCTGGGCGACCCTGGGCAAACCTTATTCCCCTCCGTGGCAGACGAGACAGTGGCGGGTCCTGAGCTGCCTGAAGCACACTCCTCGCGCGCACCTTCTCTTTGCTGCCGGAAGGCCTCACATGAGAAGTCTGAGTTGACTCGTGACAGAAGAAGTCTGAGTGTACTCGTGTGAGGCCTGCTGCTCTCAGTTCCTTGCTGGGAGCTTCAGCAGGAGCGCTCTGGAGCTCGCCGGCAGAAGAATTGTGAGTCCCCCCGCCCCACCCCGGCCTCAAGCAAAAGTCCAGATTTCCCCCGTTAGTAACACCTCGGAGCGCCAGAGGGAGCGGAGGGGCATGCCTTAACGGAATGCTTCGACCGTGGAAGGTATTTCACGAGACACTGTGCACTCACGTTCGTTGTAACAACGGTCAAAGGGCACTGTATGCCTTCCAACTCCTCGGCTGTGTTTGAGCCACAGGAAGTAAAGGCATTCGTTTGATTCAGCTCCGTGAACGGGCAACGATGATGGCGAAGCGCTGCCCTGTTCGCTCGAAAGCTCTCGTCTGTGCGGCCTTCCAACGGCCTCAGGGTACGCAGTTGTAAACAGCCTTACATTCCATGCTGGTGTGCCCCCAATTAGGAATTTGGGCTCTTCTGTGAGACACCCACGTGCGTCCCAAATGAAACCGGGGGGCTCCCCCAGGACGTCTGCGTACGGCAGTCGGTTGCCAGCTGTTTACTTCCAGCCGGAGAAAGAAAAAGAGGACAGCTTTCCCAGGGACAATTCTGGACCCTTGGGACCATCCAGAGTCACCAAAGCCTAAACTTTGCACGGCCTGGGGAACGCTCTTCCGCCTGTCCAGCCGTCCCCACGTCAAAACCTTTCTCAGCAGAGGCAGGCGCTCTCTCCCTCGTACTAGATAGCTCGGCAGAGCCTTCCGAGAAACATGCTGCGTCATTCAGCTTGAACGTGGGACGCGGAGGGGAGAGTACGCTTTCTCCCCGTTTGGAGGCGCCTTGCGCTTGGCTTCAAAGCTGCCTGAACAGCACTAGCGGCCCGACGTCTCTGCACGGCAGGATTGTCGTTGTGGGCCGAGGCTGCGTGTTCTCTCAAAACGAAAACCGTGCTGGCGATCCCTTTCTAGGAACTCCTCCCACGGCACCACATGTTCAGCTCCGGCCGAACGAAAGGTGACCTCAGGCCTCAGGGTAAGTGTTTCACGTCGGGGGAGTTGGGTGTGCAGTGGTTTCCATGAGGCCATACTCCACCACGGAGTGCCTTCACTCTGCGACGCTCCTGGGGGCACACAGGATAGGAGCTCGTTCGCCAAGTTCGCAGGATGACTTCTCTCCCTGCCGGAACGGCGGCTCCTGGCTTCTGAGGAACCTTAGCCTCAACAGGGCCCCGGAGAAAGCTCTTCACATTCATAGCAAGGGCAACGTACTGCTCTCTGGCTTGCCTGGGTTGAGTGCCCCAGTCGTCAAAGAGCCTCGCGAAGGCAGTGCTGCGCAGACTCCCTTTGCCAGTCGCACGGCCTCCCTGACTGAAAGAGAACTGCAGTGCCAAGAGGCACCGTGCTGACGACTGGCTCCAGGAGGAGACTCGGGACAGCACTCTCAGAGAAGCGAAAGCTAGGCTGTGGGCCCAGCCTGAGGAGCAGTACGTACGTTTGCCACACTTCTTTGCACAGCTAGGCGTGAGCCAGAGAGCCTCGGTCCCTGAGGCCTCCCTAAGGTACTGCCATACTTACCCAGTAGATCCCACGCAGAGGTCCCTGTGCCCAAAAGGGCCTCCATGGAAGGGCCCTGTTCCTCCCGTTGTGTTTCCTTGAGGTAATCAGAAACCACTGAGGATACCCGTATGAGCTCAGGTATGAAGCTGGGCGACCCTGGCCAAACCTTATTCCCCTCCGTGGCAGACGAGACAGTGGCGGGTCCTGAGCTGCCTGAAGCACACTCCTCGCGCGCACCTTCTCTTTGCTGCCGGAAGGCCTCACATGAGAAGTCTGAGTTGACTCGTGACAGAAGAAGTCTGAGTGTACTCGTGTGAGGCCTGCTGCTCTCAGTTCCTTGCTGGGAGCTTCAGCAGGAGCGCTCTGGAGCTCGCCGGCAGAAGAATTGTGAGTCCCCCCGCCCCACCCCGGCCTCAAGCAAAAGTCCAGATTTCCCCCGTTAGTAACACCTCGGAGCGCCAGAGGGAGCGGAGGGGCATGCCTTAACGGAATGCTTCGACCGTGGAAGGTATTTCACGAGACACTGTGCACTCACGTTCGTTGTAACAACGGTCAAAGGGCACTGTATGCCTTCCAACTCCTCGGCTGTGTTTGAGCCACAGGAAGTAAAGGCATTCGTTTGATTCAGCTCCGTGAACGGGCAACGATGATGGCGAAGCGCTGCCCTGTTCGCTCGAAAGCTCTCGTCTGTGCGGCCTTCCAACGGCCTCAGGGTACGCAGTTGTAAACAGCCTTACATTCCATGCTGGTGTGCCCCCAATTAGGAATTTGGGCTCTTCTGTGAGACACCCACGTGCGTCCCAAATGAAACCGGGGGGCTCCCCCAGGACGTCTGCGTACGGCAGTCGGTTGCCAGCTGTTTACTTCCAGCCGGAGAAAGAAAAAGAGGACAGCTTTCCCAGGGACAATTCTGGACCCTTGGGACCATCCAGAGTCACCAAAGCCTAAACTTTGCACGGCCTGGGGAACGCTCTTCCGCCTGTCCAGCCGTCCCCACGTCAAAACCTTTCTCAGCAGAGGCAGGCGCTCTCTCCCTCGTACTAGATAGCTCGGCAGAGCCTTCCGAGAAACATGCTGCGTCATTCAGCTTGAACGTGGGACGCGGAGGGGAGAGTACGCTTTCTCCCCGTTTGGAGGCGCCTTGCGCTTGGCTTCAAAGCTGCCTGAACAGCACTAGCGGCCCGACGTCTCTGCACGGCAGGATTGTCGTTGTGGGCCGAGGCTGCGTGTTCTCTCAAAACGAAAACCGTGCTGGCGATCCCTTTCTAGGAACTCCTCCCACGGCACCACATGTTCAGCTCCGGCCGAACGAAAGGTGACCTCAGGCCTCAGGGTAAGTGTTTCACGTCGGGGGAGTTGGGTGTGCAGTGGTTTCCATGAGGCCATACTCCACCACGGAGTGCCTTCACTCTGCGACGCTCCTGGGGGCACACAGGATAGGAGCTCGTTCGCCAAGTTCGCAGGATGACTTCTCTCCGTGCCGGAACGGCGGCTCCTGGCTTCTGAGGAACCTTAGCCTCAACAGGGCCCCGGAGAAAGCTCTTCACATTCATAGCAAGGGCAACGTACTGCTCTCTGGCTTGCCTGGGTTGAGTGCCCCAGTCGTCAAAGAGCCTCGCGAAGGCAGTGCTGCGCAGACTCCCTTTGCCAGTCGCACGGCCTCCCTGACTGAAAGAGAACTGCAGTGCCAAGAGGCACCGTGCTGACGACTGGCTCCAGGAGGAGACTCGGGACAGCACTCTCAGAGAAGCGAAAGCTAGGCTGTGGGCCCAGCCTGAGGAGCAGTACGTACGTTTGCCACACTTCTTTGCACAGCTAGGCGTGAGCCAGAGAGCCTCGGTCCCTGAGGCCTCCCTAAGGTACTGCCATACTTACCCAGTAGATCCCACGCAGAGGTCCCTGTGCCCAAAAGGGCCTCCATGGAAGGGCCCTGTTCCTCCCGTTGTGTTTCCTTGAGGTAATCAGAAACCACTGAGGATACCCGTATGAGCTCAGGTATGAAGCTGGGCGACCCTGGCCAAACCTTATTCCCCTCCGTGGCAGACGAGACAGTGGCGGGTCCTGAGCTGCCTGAAGCACACTCCTCGCGCGCACCTTCTCTTTGCTGCCGGAAGGCCTCACATGAGAAGTCTGAGTTGACTCGTGACAGAAGAAGTCTGAGTGTACTCGTGTGAGGCCTGCTGCTCTCAGTTCCTTGCTGGGAGCTTCAGCAGGAGCGCTCTGGAGCTCGCCGGCAGAAGAATTGTGAGTCCCCCCGCCCCACCCCGGCCTCAAGCAAAAGTCCAGATTTCCCCCGTTAGTAACACCTCGGAGCGCCAGAGGGAGCGGAGGGGCATGCCTTAACGGAATGCTTCGACCGTGGAAGGTATTTCACGAGACACTGTGCACTCACGTTCGTTGTAACAACGGTCAAAGGGCACTGTATGCCTTCCAACTCCTCGGCTGTGTTTGAGCCACAGGAAGTAAAGGCATTCGTTTGATTCAGCTCCGTGAACGGGCAACGATGATGGCGAAGCGCTGCCCTGTTCGCTCGAAAGCTCTCGTCTGTGCGGCCTTCCAACGGCCTCAGGGTACGCAGTTGTAAACAGCCTTACATTCCATGCTGGTGTGCCCCCAATTAGGAATTTGGGCTCTTCTGTGAGACACCCACGTGCGTCCCAAATGAAACCGGGGGGCTCCCCCAGGACGTCTGCGTACGGCAGTCGGTTGCCAGCTGTTTACTTCCAGCCGGAGAAAGAAAAAGAGGACAGCTTTCCCAGGGACAATTCTGGACCCTTGGGACCATCCAGAGTCACCAAAGCCTAAACTTTGCACGGCCTGGGGAACGCTCTTCCGCCTGTCCAGCCGTCCCCACGTCAAAACCTTTCTCAGCAGAGGCAGGCGCTCTCTCCCTCGTACTAGATAGCTCGGCAGAGCCTTCCGAGAAACATGCTGCGTCATTCAGCTTGAACGTGGGACGCGGAGGGGAGAGTACGCTTTCTCCCCGTTTGGAGGCGCCTTGCGCTTGGCTTCAAAGCTGCCTGAACAGCACTAGCGGCCCGACGTCTCTGCACGGCAGGATTGTCGTTGTGGGCCGAGGCTGCGTGTTCTCTCAAAACGAAAACCGCGCTGGCGATCCCTTTCTAGGAACTCCTCCCACGGCACCACATGTTCAGCTCCGGCCGAACGAAAGGTGACCTCAGGCCTCAGGGTAAGTGTTTCACGTCGGGGGAGTTGGGTGTGCAGTGGTTTCCATGAGGCCATACTCCACCACGGAGTGCCTTCACTCTGCGACGCTCCTGGGGGCACACAGGATAGGAGCTCGTTCGCCAAGTTCGCAGGATGACTTCTCTCCGTGCCGGAACGGCGGCTCCTGGCTTCTGAGGAACCTTAGCCTCAACAGGGCCCCGGAGAAAGCTCTTCACATTCATAGCAAGGGCAACGTACTGCTCTCTGGCTTGCCTGGGTTGAGTGCCCCAGTCGTCAAAGAGCCTCGCGAAGGCAGTGCTGCGCAGACTCCCTTTGCCAGTCGCACGGCCTCCCTGACTGAAAGAGAACTGCAGTGCCAAGAGGCACCGTGCTGACGACTGGCTCCAGGAGGAGACTCGGGACAGCACTCTCAGAGAAGCGAAAGCTAGGCTGTGGGCCCAGCCTGAGGAGCAGTACGTACGTTTGCCACACTTCTTTGCACAGCTAGGCGTGAGCCAGAGAGCCTCGGTCCCTGAGGCCTCCCTAAGGTACTGCCATACTTACCCAGTAGATCCCACGCAGAGGTCCCTGTGCCCAAAAGGGCCTCCATGGAAGGGCCCTGTTCCTCCCGTTGTGTTTCCTTGAGGTAATCAGAAACCACTGAGGATACCCGTATGAGCTCAGGTATGAAGCTGGGCGACCCTGGCCAAACCTTATTCCCCTCCGTGGCAGACGAGACAGTGGCGGGTCCTGAGCTGCCTGAAGCACACTCCTCGCGCGCACCTTCTCTTTGCTGCCGGAAGGCCTCACATGAGAAGTCTGAGTTGACTCGTGACAGAAGAAGTCTGAGTGTACTCGTGTGAGGCCTGCTGCTCTCAGTTCCTTGCTGGGAGCTTCAGCAGGAGCGCTCTGGAGCTCGCCGGCAGAAGAATTGTGAGTCCCCCCGCCCCACCCCGGCCTCAAGCAAAAGTCCAGATTTCCCCCGTTAGTAACACCTCGGAGCGCCAGAGGGAGCGGAGGGGCATGCCTTAACGGAATGCTTCGACCGTGGAAGGTATTTCACGAGACACTGTGCACTCACGTTCGTTGTAACAACGGTCAAAGGGCACTGTATGCCTTCCAACTCCTCGGCTGTGTTTGAGCCACAGGAAGTAAAGGCATTCGTTTGATTCAGCTCCGTGAACGGGCAACGATGATGGCGAAGCGCTGCCCTGTTCGCTCGAAAGCTCTCGTCTGTGCGGCCTTCCAACGGCCTCAGGGTACGCAGTTGTAAACAGCCTTACATTCCATGCTGGTGTGCCCCCAATTAGGAATTTGGGCTCTTCTGTGAGACACCCACGTGCGTCCCAAATGAAACCGGGGGGCTCCCCCAGGACGTCTGCGTACGGCAGTCGGTTGCCAGCTGTTTACTTCCAGCCGGAGAAAGAAAAAGAGGACAGCTTTCCCAGGGACAATTCTGGACCCTTGGGACCATCCAGAGTCACCAAAGCCTAAACTTTGCACGGCCTGGGGAACGCTCTTCCGCCTGTCCAGCCGTCCCCACGTCAAAACCTTTCTCAGCAGAGGCAGGCGCTCTCTCCCTCGTACTAGATAGCTCGGCAGAGCCTTCCGAGAAACATGCTGCGTCATTCAGCTTGAACGTGGGACGCGGAGGGGAGAGTACGCTTTCTCCCCGTTTGGAGGCGCCTTGCGCTTGGCTTCAAAGCTGCCTGAACAGCACTAGCGGCCCGACGTCTCTGCACGGCAGGATTGTCGTTGTGGGCCGAGGCTGCGTGTTCTCTCAAAACGAAAACCGTGCTGGCGATCCCTTTCTAGGAACTCCTCCCACGGCACCACATGTTCAGCTCCGGCCGAACGAAAGGTGACCTCAGGCCTCAGGGTAAGTGTTTCACGTCGGGGGAGTTGGGTGTGCAGTGGTTTCCATGAGGCCATACTCCACCACGGAGTGCCTTCACTCTGCGACGCTCCTGGGGGCACACAGGATAGGAGCTCGTTCGCCAAGTTCGCAGGATGACTTCTCTCCGTGCCGGAACGGCGGCTCCTGGCTTCTGAGGAACCTTAGCCTCAACAGGGCCCCGGAGAAAGCTCTTCACATTCATAGCAAGGGCAACGTACTGCTCTCTGGCTTGCCTGGGTTGAGTGCCCCAGTCGTCAAAGAGCCTCGCGAAGGCAGTGCTGCGCAGACTCCCTTTGCCAGTCGCACGGCCTCCCTGACTGAAAGAGAACTGCAGTGCCAAGAGGCACCGTGCTGACGACTGGCTCCAGGAGGAGACTCGGGACAGCACTCTCAGAGAAGCGAAAGCTAGGCTGTGGGCCCAGCCTGAGGAGCAGTACGTACGTTTGCCACACTTCTTTGCACAGCTAGGCGTGAGCCAGAGAGCCTCGGTCCCTGAGGCCTCCCTAAGGTACTGCCATACTTACCCAGTAGATCCCACGCAGAGGTCCCTGTGCCCAAAAGGGCCTCCATGGAAGGGCCCTGTTCCTCCCGTTGTGTTTCCTTGAGGTAATCAGAAACCACTGAGGATACCCGTATGAGCTCAGGTATGAAGCTGGGCGACCCTGGCCAAACCTTATTCCCCTCCGTGGCAGACGAGACAGTGGCGGGTCCTGAGCTGCCTGAAGCACACTCCTCGCGCGCACCTTCTCTTTGCTGCCGGAAGGCCTCACATGAGAAGTCTGAGTTGACTCGTGACAGAAGAAGTCTGAGTGTACTCGTGTGAGGCCTGCTGCTCTCAGTTCCTTGCTGGGAGCTTCAGCAGGAGCGCTCTGGAGCTCGCCGGCAGAAGAATTGTGAGTCCCCCCGCCCCACCCCGGCCTCAAGCAAAAGTCCAGATTTCCCCCGTTAGTAACACCTCGGAGCGCCAGAGGGAGCGGAGGGGCATGCCTTAACGGAATGCTTCGACCGTGGAAGGTATTTCACGAGACACTGTGCACTCACGTTCGTTGTAACAACGGTCAAAGGGCACTGTATGCCTTCCAACTCCTCGGCTGTGTTTGAGCCACAGGAAGTAAAGGCATTCGTTTGATTCAGCTCCGTGAACGGGCAACGATGATGGCGAAGCGCTGCCCTGTTCGCTCGAAAGCTCTCGTCTGTGCGGCCTTCCAACGGCCTCAGGGTACGCAGTTGTAAACAGCCTTACATTCCATGCTGGTGTGCCCCCAATTAGGAATTTGGGCTCTTCTGTGAGACACCCACGTGCGTCCCAAATGAAACCGGGGGGCTCCCCCAGGACGTCTGCGTACGGCAGTCGGTTGCCAGCTGTTTACTTCCAGCCGGAGAAAGAAAAAGAGGACAGCTTTCCCAGGGACAATTCTGGACCCTTGGGACCATCCAGAGTCACCAAAGCCTAAACTTTGCACGGCCTGGGGAACGCTCTTCCGCCTGTCCAGCCGTCCCCACGTCAAAACCTTTCTCAGCAGAGGCAGGCGCTCTCTCCCTCGTACTAGATAGCTCGGCAGAGCCTTCCGAGAAACATGCTGCGTCATTCAGCTTGAACGTGGGACGCGGAGGGGAGAGTACGCTTTCTCCCCGTTTGGAGGCGCCTTGCGCTTGGCTTCAAAGCTGCCTGAACAGCACTAGCGGCCCGACGTCTCTGCACGGCAGGATTGTCGTTGTGGGCCGAGGCTGCGTGTTCTCTCAAAACGAAAACCGCGCTGGCGATCCCTTTCTAGGAACTCCTCCCACGGCACCACATGTTCAGCTCCGGCCGAACGAAAGGTGACCTCAGGCCTCAGGGTAAGTGTTTCACGTCGGGGGAGTTGGGTGTGCAGTGGTTTCCATGAGGCCATACTCCACCACGGAGTGCCTTCACTCTGCGACGCTCCTGGGGGCACACAGGATAGGAGCTCGTTCGCCAAGTTCGCAGGATGACTTCTCTCCGTGCCGGAACGGCGGCTCCTGGCTTCTGAGGAACCTTAGCCTCAACAGGGCCCCGGAGAAAGCTCTTCACATTCATAGCAAGGGCAACGTACTGCTCTCTGGCTTGCCTGGGTTGAGTGCCCCAGTCGTCAAAGAGCCTCGCGAAGGCAGTGCTGCGCAGACTCCCTTTGCCAGTCGCACGGCCTCCCTGACTGAAAGAGAACTGCAGTGCCAAGAGGCACCGTGCTGACGACTGGCTCCAGGAGGAGACTCGGGACAGCACTCTCAGAGAAGCGAAAGCTAGGCTGTGGGCCCAGCCTGAGGAGCAGTACGTACGTTTGCCACACTTCTTTGCACAGCTAGGCGTGAGCCAGAGAGCCTCGGTCCCTGAGGCCTCCCTAAGGTACTGCCATACTTACCCAGTAGATCCCACGCAGAGGTCCCTGTGCCCAAAAGGGCCTCCATGGAAGGGCCCTGTTCCTCCCGTTGTGTTTCCTTGAGGTAATCAGAAACCACTGAGGATACCCGTATGAGCTCAGGTATGAAGCTGGGCGACCCTGGCCAAACCTTATTCCCCTCCGTGGCAGACGAGACAGTGGCGGGTCCTGAGCTGCCTGAAGCACACTCCTCGCGCGCACCTTCTCTTTGCTGCCGGAAGGCCTCACATGAGAAGTCTGAGTTGACTCGTGACAGAAGAAGTCTGAGTGTACTCGTGTGAGGCCTGCTGCTCTCAGTTCCTTGCTGGGAGCTTCAGCAGGAGCGCTCTGGAGCTCGCCGGCAGAAGAATTGTGAGTCCCCCCGCCCCACCCCGGCCTCAAGCAAAAGTCCAGATTTCCCCCGTTAGTAACACCTCGGAGCGCCAGAGGGAGCGGAGGGGCATGCCTTAACGGAATGCTTCGACCGTGGAAGGTATTTCACGAGACACTGTGCACTCACGTTCGTTGTAACAACGGTCAAAGGGCACTGTATGCCTTCCAACTCCTCGGCTGTGTTTGAGCCACAGGAAGTAAAGGCATTCGTTTGATTCAGCTCCGTGAACGGGCAACGATGATGGCGAAGCGCTGCCCTGTTCGCTCGAAAGCTCTCGTCTGTGCGGCCTTCCAACGGCCTCAGGGTACGCAGTTGTAAACAGCCTTACATTCCATGCTGGTGTGCCCCCAATTAGGAATTTGGGCTCTTCTGTGAGACACCCACGTGCGTCCCAAATGAAACCGGGGGGCTCCCCCAGGACGTCTGCGTACGGCAGTCGGTTGCCAGCTGTTTACTTCCAGCCGGAGAAAGAAAAAGAGGACAGCTTTCCCAGGGACAATTCTGGACCCTTGGGACCATCCAGAGTCACCAAAGCCTAAACTTTGCACGGCCTGGGGAACGCTCTTCCGCCTGTCCAGCCGTCCCCACGTCAAAACCTTTCTCAGCAGAGGCAGGCGCTCTCTCCCTCGTACTAGATAGCTCGGCAGAGCCTTCCGAGAAACATGCTGCGTCATTCAGCTTGAACGTGGGACGCGGAGGGGAGAGTACGCTTTCTCCCCGTTTGGAGGCGCCTTGCGCTTGGCTTCAAAGCTGCCTGAACAGCACTAGCGGCCCGACGTCTCTGCACGGCAGGATTGTCGTTGTGGGCCGAGGCTGCGTGTTCTCTCAAAACGAAAACCGTGCTGGCGATCCCTTTCTAGGAACTCCTCCCACGGCACCACATGTTCAGCTCCGGCCGAACGAAAGGTGACCTCAGGCCTCAGGGTAAGTGTTTCACGTCGGGGGAGTTGGGTGTGCAGTGGTTTCCATGAGGCCATACTCCACCACGGAGTGCCTTCACTCTGCGACGCTCCTGGGGGCACACAGGATAGGAGCTCGTTCGCCAAGTTCGCAGGATGACTTCTCTCCGTGCCGGAACGGCGGCTCCTGGCTTCTGAGGAACCTTAGCCTCAACAGGGCCCCGGAGAAAGCTCTTCACATTCATAGCAAGGGCAACGTACTGCTCTCTGGCTTGCCTGGGTTGAGTGCCCCAGTCGTCAAAGAGCCTCGCGAAGGCAGTGCTGCGCAGACTCCCTTTGCCAGTCGCACGGCCTCCCTGACTGAAAGAGAACTGCAGTGCCAAGAGGCACCGTGCTGACGACTGGCTCCAGGAGGAGACTCGGGACAGCACTCTCAGAGAAGCGAAAGCTAGGCTGTGGGCCCAGCCTGAGGAGCAGTACGTACGTTTGCCACACTTCTTTGCACAGCTAGGCGTGAGCCAGAGAGCCTCGGTCCCTGAGGCCTCCCTAAGGTACTGCCATACTTACCCAGTAGATCCCACGCAGAGGTCCCTGTGCCCAAAAGGGCCTCCATGGAAGGGCCCTGTTCCTCCCGTTGTGTTTCCTTGAGGTAATCAGAAACCACTGAGGATACCCGTATGAGCTCAGGTATGAAGCTGGGCGACCCTGGCCAAACCTTATTCCCCTCCGTGGCAGACGAGACAGTGGCGGGTCCTGAGCTGCCTGAAGCACACTCCTCGCGCGCACCTTCTCTTTGCTGCCGGAAGGCCTCACATGAGAAGTCTGAGTTGACTCGTGACAGAAGAAGTCTGAGTGTACTCGTGTGAGGCCTGCTGCTCTCAGTTCCTTGCTGGGAGCTTCAGCAGGAGCGCTCTGGAGCTCGCCGGCAGAAGAATTGTGAGTCCCCCCGCCCCACCCCGGCCTCAAGCAAAAGTCCAGATTTCCCCCGTTAGTAACACCTCGGAGCGCCAGAGGGAGCGGAGGGGCATGCCTTAACGGAATGCTTCGACCGTGGAAGGTATTTCACGAGACACTGTGCACTCACGTTCGTTGTAACAACGGTCAAAGGGCACTGTATGCCTTCCAACTCCTCGGCTGTGTTTGAGCCACAGGAAGTAAAGGCATTCGTTTGATTCAGCTCCGTGAACGGGCAACGATGATGGCGAAGCGCTGCCCTGTTCGCTCGAAAGCTCTCGTCTGTGCGGCCTTCCAACGGCCTCAGGGTACGCAGTTGTAAACAGCCTTACATTCCATGCTGGTGTGCCCCCAATTAGGAATTTGGGCTCTTCTGTGAGACACCCACGTGCGTCCCAAATGAAACCGGGGGGCTCCCCCAGGACGTCTGCGTACGGCAGTCGGTTGCCAGCTGTTTACTTCCAGCCGGAGAAAGAAAAAGGGGACAGCTTTCCCAGGGACAATTCTGGACCCTTGGGACCATCCAGAGTCACCAAAGCCTAAACTTTGCACGGCCTGGGGAACGCTCTTCCGCCTGTCCAGCCGTCCCCACGTCAAAACCTTTCTCAGCAGAGGCAGGCGCTCTCTCCCTCGTACTAGATAGCTCGGCAGAGCCTTCCGAGAAACATGCTGCGTCATTCAGCTTGAACGTGGGACGCGGAGGGGAGAGTACGCTTTCTCCCCGTTTGGAGGCGCCTTGCGCTTGGCTTCAAAGCTGCCTGAACAGCACTAGCGGCCCGACGTCTCTGCACGGCAGGATTGTCGTTGTGGGCCGAGGCTGCGTGTTCTCTCAAAACGAAAACCGCGCTGGCGATCCCTTTCTAGGAACTCCTCCCACGGCACCACATGTTCAGCTCCGGCCGAACGAAAGGTGACCTCAGGCCTCAGGGTAAGTGTTTCACGTCGGGGGAGTTGGGTGTGCAGTGGTTTCCATGAGGCCATACTCCACCACGGAGTGCCTTCACTCTGCGACGCTCCTGGGGGCACACAGGATAGGAGCTCGTTCGCCAAGTTCGCAGGATGACTTCTCTCCGTGCCGGAACGGCGGCTCCTGGCTTCTGAGGAACCTTAGCCTCAACAGGGCCCCGGAGAAAGCTCTTCACATTCATAGCAAGGGCAACGTACTGCTCTCTGGCTTGCCTGGGTTGAGTGCCCCAGTCGTCAAAGAGCCTCGCGAAGGCAGTGCTGCGCAGACTCCCTTTGCCAGTCGCACGGCCTCCCTGACTGAAAGAGAACTGCAGTGCCAAGAGGCACCGTGCTGACGACTGGCTCCAGGAGGAGACTCGGGACAGCACTCTCAGAGAAGCGAAAGCTAGGCTGTGGGCCCAGCCTGAGGAGCAGTACGTACGTTTGCCACACTTCTTTGCACAGCTAGGCGTGAGCCAGAGAGCCTCGGTCCCTGAGGCCTCCCTAAGGTACTGCCATACTTACCCAGTAGATCCCACGCAGAGGTCCCTGTGCCCAAAAGGGCCTCCATGGAAGGGCCCTGTTCCTCCCGTTGTGTTTCCTTGAGGTAATCAGAAACCACTGAGGATACCCGTATGAGCTCAGGTATGAAGCTGGGCGACCCTGGCCAAACCTTATTCCCCTCCGTGGCAGACGAGACAGTGGCGGGTCCTGAGCTGCCTGAAGCACACTCCTCGCGCGCACCTTCTCTTTGCTGCCGGAAGGCCTCACATGAGAAGTCTGAGTTGACTCGTGACAGAAGAAGTCTGAGTGTACTCGTGTGAGGCCTGCTGCTCTCAGTTCCTTGCTGGGAGCTTCAGCAGGAGCGCTCTGGAGCTCGCCGGCAGAAGAATTGTGAGTCCCCCCGCCCCACCCCGGCCTCAAGCAAAAGTCCAGATTTCCCCCGTTAGTAACACCTCGGAGCGCCAGAGGGAGCGGAGGGGCATGCCTTAACGGAATGCTTCGACCGTGGAAGGTATTTCACGAGACACTGTGCACTCACGTTCGTTGTAACAACGGTCAAAGGGCACTGTATGCCTTCCAACTCCTCGGCTGTGTTTGAGCCACAGGAAGTAAAGGCATTCGTTTGATTCAGCTCCGTGAACGGGCAACGATGATGGCGAAGCGCTGCCCTGTTCGCTCGAAAGCTCTCGTCTGTGCGGCCTTCCAACGGCCTCAGGGTACGCAGTTGTAAACAGCCTTACATTCCATGCTGGTGTGCCCCCAATTAGGAATTTGGGCTCTTCTGTGAGACACCCACGTGCGTCCCAAATGAAACCGGGGGGCTCCCCCAGGACGTCTGCGTACGGCAGTCGGTTGCCAGCTGTTTACTTCCAGCCGGAGAAAGAAAAAGAGGACAGCTTTCCCAGGGACAATTCTGGACCCTTGGGACCATCCAGAGTCACCAAAGCCTAAACTTTGCACGGCCTGGGGAACGCTCTTCCGCCTGTCCAGCCGTCCCCACGTCAAAACCTTTCTCAGCAGAGGCAGGCGCTCTCTCCCTCGTACTAGATAGCTCGGCAGAGCCTTCCGAGAAACATGCTGCGTCATTCAGCTTGAACGTGGGACGCGGAGGGGAGAGTACGCTTTCTCCCCGTTTGGAGGCGCCTTGCGCTTGGCTTCAAAGCTGCCTGAACAGCACTAGCGGCCCGACGTCTCTGCACGGCAGGATTGTCGTTGTGGGCCGAGGCTGCGTGTTCTCTCAAAACGAAAACCGTGCTGGCGATCCCTTTCTAGGAACTCCTCCCACGGCACCACATGTTCAGCTCCGGCCGAACGAAAGGTGACCTCAGGCCTCAGGGTAAGTGTTTCACGTCGGGGGAGTTGGGTGTGCAGTGGTTTCCATGAGGCCATACTCCACCACGGAGTGCCTTCACTCTGCGACGCTCCTGGGGGCACACAGGATAGGAGCTCGTTCGCCAAGTTCGCAGGATGACTTCTCTCCGTGCCGGAACGGCGGCTCCTGGCTTCTGAGGAACCTTAGCCTCAACAGGGCCCCGGAGAAAGCTCTTCACATTCATAGCAAGGGCAACGTACTGCTCTCTGGCTTGCCTGGGTTGAGTGCCCCAGTCGTCAAAGAGCCTCGCGAAGGCAGTGCTGCGCAGACTCCCTTTGCCAGTCGCACGGCCTCCCTGACTGAAAGAGAACTGCAGTGCCAAGAGGCACCGTGCTGACGACTGGCTCCAGGAGGAGACTCGGGACAGCACTCTCAGAGAAGCGAAAGCTAGGCTGTGGGCCCAGCCTGAGGAGCAGTACGTACGTTTGCCACACTTCTTTGCACAGCTAGGCGTGAGCCAGAGAGCCTCGGTCCCTGAGGCCTCCCTAAGGTACTGCCATACTTACCCAGTAGATCCCACGCAGAGGTCCCTGTGCCCAAAAGGGCCTCCATGGAAGGGCCCTGTTCCTCCCGTTGTGTTTCCTTGAGGTAATCAGAAACCACTGAGGATACCCGTATGAGCTCAGGTATGAAGCTGGGCGACCCTGGCCAAACCTTATTCCCCTCCGTGGCAGACGAGACAGTGGCGGGTCCTGAGCTGCCTGAAGCACACTCCTCGCGCGCACCTTCTCTTTGCTGCCGGAAGGCCTCACATGAGAAGTCTGAGTTGACTCGTGACAGAAGAAGTCTGAGTGTACTCGTGTGAGGCCTGCTGCTCTCAGTTCCTTGCTGGGAGCTTCAGCAGGAGCGCTCTGGAGCTCGCCGGCAGAAGAATTGTGAGTCCCCCCGCCCCACCCCGGCCTCAAGCAAAAGTCCAGATTTCCCCCGTTAGTAACACCTCGGAGCGCCAGAGGGAGCGGAGGGGCATGCCTTAACGGAATGCTTCGACCGTGGAAGGTATTTCACGAGACACTGTGCACTCACGTTCGTTGTAACAACGGTCAAAGGGCACTGTATGCCTTCCAACTCCTCGGCTGTGTTTGAGCCACAGGAAGTAAAGGCATTCGTTTGATTCAGCTCCGTGAACGGGCAACGATGATGGCGAAGCGCTGCCCTGTTCGCTCGAAAGCTCTCGTCTGTGCGGCCTTCCAACGGCCTCAGGGTACGCAGTTGTAAACAGCCTTACATTCCATGCTGGTGTGCCCCCAATTAGGAATTTGGGCTCTTCTGTGAGACACCCACGTGCGTCCCAAATGAAACCGGGGGGCTCCCCCAGGACGTCTGCGTACGGCAGTCGGTTGCCAGCTGTTTACTTCCAGCCGGAGAAAGAAAAAGAGGACAGCTTTCCCAGGGACAATTCTGGACCCTTGGGACCATCCAGAGTCACCAAAGCCTAAACTTTGCACGGCCTGGGGAACGCTCTTCCGCCTGTCCAGCCGTCCCCACGTCAAAACCTTTCTCAGCAGAGGCAGGCGCTCTCTCCCTCGTACTAGATAGCTCGGCAGAGCCTTCCGAGAAACATGCTGCGTCATTCAGCTTGAACGTGGGACGCGGAGGGGAGAGTACGCTTTCTCCCCGTTTGGAGGCGCCTTGCGCTTGGCTTCAAAGCTGCCTGAACAGCACTAGCGGCCCGACGTCTCTGCACGGCAGGATTGTCGTTGTGGGCCGAGGCTGCGTGTTCTCTCAAAACGAAAACCGTGCTGGCGATCCCTTTCTAGGAACTCCTCCCACGGCACCACATGTTCAGCTCCGGCCGAACGAAAGGTGACCTCAGGCCTCAGGGTAAGTGTTTCACGTCGGGGGAGTTGGGTGTGCAGTGGTTTCCATGAGGCCATACTCCACCACGGAGTGCCTTCACTCTGCGACGCTCCTGGGGGCACACAGGATAGGAGCTCGTTCGCCAAGTTCGCAGGATGACTTCTCTCCGTGCCGGAACGGCGGCTCCTGGCTTCTGAGGAACCTTAGCCTCAACAGGGCCCCGGAGAAAGCTCTTCACATTCATAGCAAGGGCAACGTACTGCTCTCTGGCTTGCCTGGGTTGAGTGCCCCAGTCGTCAAAGAGCCTCGCGAAGGCAGTGCTGCGCAGACTCCCTTTGCCAGTCGCACGGCCTCCCTGACTGAAAGAGAACTGCAGTGCCAAGAGGCACCGTGCTGACGACTGGCTCCAGGAGGAGACTCGGGACAGCACTCTCAGAGAAGCGAAAGCTAGGCTGTGGGCCCAGCCTGAGGAGCAGTACGTACGTTTGCCACACTTCTTTGCACAGCTAGGCGTGAGCCAGAGAGCCTCGGTCCCTGAGGCCTCCCTAAGGTACTGCCATACTTACCCAGTAGATCCCACGCAGAGGTCCCTGTGCCCAAAAGGGCCTCCATGGAAGGGCCCTGTTCCTCCCGTTGTGTTTCCTTGAGGTAATCAGAAACCACTGAGGATACCCGTATGAGCTCAGGTATGAAGCTGGGCGACCCTGGCCAAACCTTATTCCCCTCCGTGGCAGACGAGACAGTGGCGGGTCCTGAGCTGCCTGAAGCACACTCCTCGCGCGCACCTTCTCTTTGCTGCCGGAAGGCCTCACATGAGAAGTCTGAGTTGACTCGTGACAGAAGAAGTCTGAGTGTACTCGTGTGAGGCCTGCTGCTCTCAGTTCCTTGCTGGGAGCTTCAGCAGGAGCGCTCTGGAGCTCGCCGGCAGAAGAATTGTGAGTCCCCCCGCCCCACCCCGGCCTCAAGCAAAAGTCCAGATTTCCCCCGTTAGTAACACCTCGGAGCGCCAGAGGGAGCGGAGGGGCATGCCTTAACGGAATGCTTCGACCGTGGAAGGTATTTCACGAGACACTGTGCACTCACGTTCGTTGTAACAACGGTCAAAGGGCACTGTATGCCTTCCAACTCCTCGGCTGTGTTTGAGCCACAGGAAGTAAAGGCATTCGTTTGATTCAGCTCCGTGAACGGGCAACGATGATGGCGAAGCGCTGCCCTGTTCGCTCGAAAGCTCTCGTCTGTGCGGCCTTCCAACGGCCTCAGGGTACGCAGTTGTAAACAGCCTTACATTCCATGCTGGTGTGCCCCCAATTAGGAATTTGGGCTCTTCTGTGAGACACCCACGTGCGTCCCAAATGAAACCGGGGGGCTCCCCCAGGACGTCTGCGTACGGCAGTCGGTTGCCAGCTGTTTACTTCCAGCCGGAGAAAGAAAAAGAGGACAGCTTTCCCAGGGACAATTCTGGACCCTTGGGACCATCCAGAGTCACCAAAGCCTAAACTTTGCACGGCCTGGGGAACGCTCTTCCGCCTGTCCAGCCGTCCCCACGTCAAAACCTTTCTCAGCAGAGGCAGGCGCTCTCTCCCTCGTACTAGATAGCTCGGCAGAGCCTTCCGAGAAACATGCTGCGTCATTCAGCTTGAACGTGGGACGCGGAGGGGAGAGTACGCTTTCTCCCCGTTTGGAGGCGCCTTGCGCTTGGCTTCAAAGCTGCCTGAACAGCACTAGCGGCCCGACGTCTCTGCACGGCAGGATTGTCGTTGTGGGCCGAGGCTGCGTGTTCTCTCAAAACGAAAACCGTGCTGGCGATCCCTTTCTAGGAACTCCTCCCACGGCACCACATGTTCAGCTCCGGCCGAACGAAAGGTGACCTCAGGCCTCAGGGTAAGTGTTTCACGTCGGGGGAGTTGGGTGTGCAGTGGTTTCCATGAGGCCATACTCCACCACGGAGTGCCTTCACTCTGCGACGCTCCTGGGGGCACACAGGATAGGAGCTCGTTCGCCAAGTTCGCAGGATGACTTCTCTCCCTGCCGGAACGGCGGCTCCTGGCTTCTGAGGAACCTTAGCCTCAACAGGGCCCCGGAGAAAGCTCTTCACATTCATAGCAAGGGCAACGTACTGCTCTCTGGCTTGCCTGGGTTGAGTGCCCCAGTCGTCAAAGAGCCTCGCGAAGGCAGTGCTGCGCAGACTCCCTTTGCCAGTCGCACGGCCTCCCTGACTGAAAGAGAACTGCAGTGCCAAGAGGCACCGTGCTGACGACTGGCTCCAGGAGGAGACTCGGGACAGCACTCTCAGAGAAGCGAAAGCTAGGCTGTGGGCCCAGCCTGAGGAGCAGTACGTACGTTTGCCACACTTCTTTGCACAGCTAGGCGTGAGCCAGAGAGCCTCGGTCCCTGAGGCCTCCCTAAGGTACTGCCATACTTACCCAGTAGATCCCACGCAGAGGTCCCTGTGCCCAAAAGGGCCTCCATGGAAGGGCCCTGTTCCTCCCGTTGTGTTTCCTTGAGGTAATCAGAAACCACTGAGGATACCCGTATGAGCTCAGGTATGAAGCTGGGCGACCCTGGGCAAACCTTATTCCCCTCCGTGGCAGACGAGACAGTGGCGGGTCCTGAGCTGCCTGAAGCACACTCCTCGCGCGCACCTTCTCTTTGCTGCCGGAAGGCCTCACATGAGAAGTCTGAGTTGACTCGTGACAGAAGAAGTCTGAGTGTACTCGTGTGAGGCCTGCTGCTCTCAGTTCCTTGCTGGGAGCTTCAGCAGGAGCGCTCTGGAGCTCGCCGGCAGAAGAATTGTGAGTCCCCCCGCCCCACCCCGGCCTCAAGCAAAAGTCCAGATTTCCCCCGTTAGTAACACCTCGGAGCGCCAGAGGGAGCGGAGGGGCATGCCTTAACGGAATGCTTCGACCGTGGAAGGTATTTCACGAGACACTGTGCACTCACGTTCGTTGTAACAACGGTCAAAGGGCACTGTATGCCTTCCAACTCCTCGGCTGTGTTTGAGCCACAGGAAGTAAAGGCATTCGTTTGATTCAGCTCCGTGAACGGGCAACGATGATGGCGAAGCGCTGCCCTGTTCGCTCGAAAGCTCTCGTCTGTGCGGCCTTCCAACGGCCTCAGGGTACGCAGTTGTAAACAGCCTTACATTCCATGCTGGTGTGCCCCCAATTAGGAATTTGGGCTCTTCTGTGAGACACCCACGTGCGTCCCAAATGAAACCGGGGGGCTCCCCCAGGACGTCTGCGTACGGCAGTCGGTTGCCAGCTGTTTACTTCCAGCCGGAGAAAGAAAAAGAGGACAGCTTTCCCAGGGACAATTCTGGACCCTTGGGACCATCCAGAGTCACCAAAGCCTAAACTTTGCACGGCCTGGGGAACGCTCTTCCGCCTGTCCAGCCGTCCCCACGTCAAAACCTTTCTCAGCAGAGGCAGGCGCTCTCTCCCTCGTACTAGATAGCTCGGCAGAGCCTTCCGAGAAACATGCTGCGTCATTCAGCTTGAACGTGGGACGCGGAGGGGAGAGTACGCTTTCTCCCCGTTTGGAGGCGCCTTGCGCTTGGCTTCAAAGCTGCCTGAACAGCACTAGCGGCCCGACGTCTCTGCACGGCAGGATTGTCGTTGTGGGCCGAGGCTGCGTGTTCTCTCAAAACGAAAACCGTGCTGGCGATCCCTTTCTAGGAACTCCTCCCACGGCACCACATGTTCAGCTCCGGCCGAACGAAAGGTGACCTCAGGCCTCAGGGTAAGTGTTTCACGTCGGGGGAGTTGGGTGTGCAGTGGTTTCCATGAGGCCATACTCCACCACGGAGTGCCTTCACTCTGCGACGCTCCTGGGGGCACACAGGATAGGAGCTCGTTCGCCAAGTTCGCAGGATGACTTCTCTCCCTGCCGGAACGGCGGCTCCTGGCTTCTGAGGAACCTTAGCCTCAACAGGGCCCCGGAGAAAGCTCTTCACATTCATAGCAAGGGCAACGTACTGCTCTCTGGCTTGCCTGGGTTGAGTGCCCCAGTCGTCAAAGAGCCTCGCGAAGGCAGTGCTGCGCAGACTCCCTTTGCCAGTCGCACGGCCTCCCTGACTGAAAGAGAACTGCAGTGCCAAGAGGCACCGTGCTGACGACTGGCTCCAGGAGGAGACTCGGGACAGCACTCTCAGAGAAGCGAAAGCTAGGCTGTGGGCCCAGCCTGAGGAGCAGTACGTACGTTTGCCACACTTCTTTGCACAGCTAGGCGTGAGCCAGAGAGCCTCGGTCCCTGAGGCCTCCCTAAGGTACTGCCATACTTACCCAGTAGATCCCACGCAGAGGTCCCTGTGCCCAAAAGGGCCTCCATGGAAGGGCCCTGTTCCTCCCGTTGTGTTTCCTTGAGGTAATCAGAAACCACTGAGGATACCCGTATGAGCTCAGGTATGAAGCTGGGCGACCCTGGGCAAACCTTATTCCCCTCCGTGGCAGACGAGACAGTGGCGGGTCCTGAGCTGCCTGAAGCACACTCCTCGCGCGCACCTTCTCTTTGCTGCCGGAAGGCCTCACATGAGAAGTCTGAGTTGACTCGTGACAGAAGAAGTCTGAGTGTACTCGTGTGAGGCCTGCTGCTCTCAGTTCCTTGCTGGGAGCTTCAGCAGGAGCGCTCTGGAGCTCGCCGGCAGAAGAATTGTGAGTCCCCCCGCCCCACCCCGGCCTCAAGCAAAAGTCCAGATTTCCCCCGTTAGTAACACCTCGGAGCGCCAGAGGGAGCGGAGGGGCATGCCTTAACGGAATGCTTCGACCGTGGAAGGTATTTCACGAGACACTGTGCACTCACGTTCGTTGTAACAACGGTCAAAGGGCACTGTATGCCTTCCAACTCCTCGGCTGTGTTTGAGCCACAGGAAGTAAAGGCATTCGTTTGATTCAGCTCCGTGAACGGGCAACGATGATGGCGAAGCGCTGCCCTGTTCGCTCGAAAGCTCTCGTCTGTGCGGCCTTCCAACGGCCTCAGGGTACGCAGTTGTAAACAGCCTTACATTCCATGCTGGTGTGCCCCCAATTAGGAATTTGGGCTCTTCTGTGAGACACCCACGTGCGTCCCAAATGAAACCGGGGGGCTCCCCCAGGACGTCTGCGTACGGCAGTCGGTTGCCAGCTGTTTACTTCCAGCCGGAGAAAGAAAAAGAGGACAGCTTTCCCAGGGACAATTCTGGACCCTTGGGACCATCCAGAGTCACCAAAGCCTAAACTTTGCACGGCCTGGGGAACGCTCTTCCGCCTGTCCAGCCGTCCCCACGTCAAAACCTTTCTCAGCAGAGGCAGGCGCTCTCTCCCTCGTACTAGATAGCTCGGCAGAGCCTTCCGAGAAACATGCTGCGTCATTCAGCTTGAACGTGGGACGCGGAGGGGAGAGTACGCTTTCTCCCCGTTTGGAGGCGCCTTGCGCTTGGCTTCAAAGCTGCCTGAACAGCACTAGCGGCCCGACGTCTCTGCACGGCAGGATTGTCGTTGTGGGCCGAGGCTGCGTGTTCTCTCAAAACGAAAACCGTGCTGGCGATCCCTTTCTAGGAACTCCTCCCACGGCACCACATGTTCAGCTCCGGCCGAACGAAAGGTGACCTCAGGCCTCAGGGTAAGTGTTTCACGTCGGGGGAGTTGGGTGTGCAGTGGTTTCCATGAGGCCATACTCCACCACGGAGTGCCTTCACTCTGCGACGCTCCTGGGGGCACACAGGATAGGAGCTCGTTCGCCAAGTTCGCAGGATGACTTCTCTCCGTGCCGGAACGGCGGCTCCTGGCTTCTGAGGAACCTTAGCCTCAACAGGGCCCCGGAGAAAGCTCTTCACATTCATAGCAAGGGCAACGTACTGCTCTCTGGCTTGCCTGGGTTGAGTGCCCCAGTCGTCAAAGAGCCTCGCGAAGGCAGTGCTGCGCAGACTCCCTTTGCCAGTCGCACGGCCTCCCTGACTGAAAGAGAACTGCAGTGCCAAGAGGCACCGTGCTGACGACTGGCTCCAGGAGGAGACTCGGGACAGCACTCTCAGAGAAGCGAAAGCTAGGCTGTGGGCCCAGCCTGAGGAGCAGTACGTACGTTTGCCACACTTCTTTGCACAGCTAGGCGTGAGCCAGAGAGCCTCGGTCCCTGAGGCCTCCCTAAGGTACTGCCATACTTACCCAGTAGATCCCACGCAGAGGTCCCTGTGCCCAAAAGGGCCTCCATGGAAGGGCCCTGTTCCTCCCGTTGTGTTTCCTTGAGGTAATCAGAAACCACTGAGGATACCCGTATGAGCTCAGGTATGAAGCTGGGCGACCCTGGCCAAACCTTATTCCCCTCCGTGGCAGACGAGACAGTGGCGGGTCCTGAGCTGCCTGAAGCACACTCCTCGCGCGCACCTTCTCTTTGCTGCCGGAAGGCCTCACATGAGAAGTCTGAGTTGACTCGTGACAGAAGAAGTCTGAGTGTACTCGTGTGAGGCCTGCTGCTCTCAGTTCCTTGCTGGGAGCTTCAGCAGGAGCGCTCTGGAGCTCGCCGGCAGAAGAATTGTGAGTCCCCCCGCCCCACCCCGGCCTCAAGCAAAAGTCCAGATTTCCCCCGTTAGTAACACCTCGGAGCGCCAGAGGGAGCGGAGGGGCATGCCTTAACGGAATGCTTCGACCGTGGAAGGTATTTCACGAGACACTGTGCACTCACGTTCGTTGTAACAACGGTCAAAGGGCACTGTATGCCTTCCAACTCCTCGGCTGTGTTTGAGCCACAGGAAGTAAAGGCATTCGTTTGATTCAGCTCCGTGAACGGGCAACGATGATGGCGAAGCGCTGCCCTGTTCGCTCGAAAGCTCTCGTCTGTGCGGCCTTCCAACGGCCTCAGGGTACGCAGTTGTAAACAGCCTTACATTCCATGCTGGTGTGCCCCCAATTAGGAATTTGGGCTCTTCTGTGAGACACCCACGTGCGTCCCAAATGAAACCGGGGGGCTCCCCCAGGACGTCTGCGTACGGCAGTCGGTTGCCAGCTGTTTACTTCCAGCCGGAGAAAGAAAAAGAGGACAGCTTTCCCAGGGACAATTCTGGACCCTTGGGACCATCCAGAGTCACCAAAGCCTAAACTTTGCACGGCCTGGGGAACGCTCTTCCGCCTGTCCAGCCGTCCCCACGTCAAAACCTTTCTCAGCAGAGGCAGGCGCTCTCTCCCTCGTACTAGATAGCTCGGCAGAGCCTTCCGAGAAACATGCTGCGTCATTCAGCTTGAACGTGGGACGCGGAGGGGAGAGTACGCTTTCTCCCCGTTTGGAGGCGCCTTGCGCTTGGCTTCAAAGCTGCCTGAACAGCACTAGCGGCCCGACGTCTCTGCACGGCAGGATTGTCGTTGTGGGCCGAGGCTGCGTGTTCTCTCAAAACGAAAACCGTGCTGGCGATCCCTTTCTAGGAACTCCTCCCACGGCACCACATGTTCAGCTCCGGCCGAACGAAAGGTGACCTCAGGCCTCAGGGTAAGTGTTTCACGTCGGGGGAGTTGGGTGTGCAGTGGTTTCCATGAGGCCATACTCCACCACGGAGTGCCTTCACTCTGCGACGCTCCTGGGGGCACACAGGATAGGAGCTCGTTCGCCAAGTTCGCAGGATGACTTCTCTCCGTGCCGGAACGGCGGCTCCTGGCTTCTGAGGAACCTTAGCCTCAACAGGGCCCCGGAGAAAGCTCTTCACATTCATAGCAAGGGCAACGTACTGCTCTCTGGCTTGCCTGGGTTGAGTGCCCCAGTCGTCAAAGAGCCTCGCGAAGGCAGTGCTGCGCAGACTCCCTTTGCCAGTCGCACGGCCTCCCTGACTGAAAGAGAACTGCAGTGCCAAGAGGCACCGTGCTGACGACTGGCTCCAGGAGGAGACTCGGGACAGCACTCTCAGAGAAGCGAAAGCTAGGCTGTGGGCCCAGCCTGAGGAGCAGTACGTACGTTTGCCACACTTCTTTGCACAGCTAGGCGTGAGCCAGAGAGCCTCGGTCCCTGAGGCCTCCCTAAGGTACTGCCATACTTACCCAGTAGATCCCACGCAGAGGTCCCTGTGCCCAAAAGGGCCTCCATGGAAGGGCCCTGTTCCTCCCGTTGTGTTTCCTTGAGGTAATCAGAAACCACTGAGGATACCCGTATGAGCTCAGGTATGAAGCTGGGCGACCCTGGGCAAACCTTATTCCCCTCCGTGGCAGACGAGACAGTGGCGGGTCCTGAGCTGCCTGAAGCACACTCCTCGCGCGCACCTTCTCTTTGCTGCCGGAAGGCCTCACATGAGAAGTCTGAGTTGACTCGTGACAGAAGAAGTCTGAGTGTACTCGTGTGAGGCCTGCTGCTCTCAGTTCCTTGCTGGGAGCTTCAGCAGGAGCGCTCTGGAGCTCGCCGGCAGAAGAATTGTGAGTCCCCCCGCCCCACCCCGGCCTCAAGCAAAAGTCCAGATTTCCCCCGTTAGTAACACCTCGGAGCGCCAGAGGGAGCGGAGGGGCATGCCTTAACGGAATGCTTCGACCGTGGAAGGTATTTCACGAGACACTGTGCACTCACGTTCGTTGTAACAACGGTCAAAGGGCACTGTATGCCTTCCAACTCCTCGGCTGTGTTTGAGCCACAGGAAGTAAAGGCATTCGTTTGATTCAGCTCCGTGAACGGGCAACGATGATGGCGAAGCGCTGCCCTGTTCGCTCGAAAGCTCTCGTCTGTGCGGCCTTCCAACGGCCTCAGGGTACGCAGTTGTAAACAGCCTTACATTCCATGCTGGTGTGCCCCCAATTAGGAATTTGGGCTCTTCTGTGAGACACCCACGTGCGTCCCAAATGAAACCGGGGGGCTCCCCCAGGACGTCTGCGTACGGCAGTCGGTTGCCAGCTGTTTACTTCCAGCCGGAGAAAGAAAAAGAGGACAGCTTTCCCAGGGACAATTCTGGACCCTTGGGACCATCCAGAGTCACCAAAGCCTAAACTTTGCACGGCCTGGGGAACGCTCTTCCGCCTGTCCAGCCGTCCCCACGTCAAAACCTTTCTCAGCAGAGGCAGGCGCTCTCTCCCTCGTACTAGATAGCTCGGCAGAGCCTTCCGAGAAACATGCTGCGTCATTCAGCTTGAACGTGGGACGCGGAGGGGAGAGTACGCTTTCTCCCCGTTTGGAGGCGCCTTGCGCTTGGCTTCAAAGCTGCCTGAACAGCACTAGCGGCCCGACGTCTCTGCACGGCAGGATTGTCGTTGTGGGCCGAGGCTGCGTGTTCTCTCAAAACGAAAACCGTGCTGGCGATCCCTTTCTAGGAACTCCTCCCACGGCACCACATGTTCAGCTCCGGCCGAACGAAAGGTGACCTCAGGCCTCAGGGTAAGTGTTTCACGTCGGGGGAGTTGGGTGTGCAGTGGTTTCCATGAGGCCATACTCCACCACGGAGTGCCTTCACTCTGCGACGCTCCTGGGGGCACACAGGATAGGAGCTCGTTCGCCAAGTTCGCAGGATGACTTCTCTCCGTGCCGGAACGGCGGCTCCTGGCTTCTGAGGAACCTTAGCCTCAACAGGGCCCCGGAGAAAGCTCTTCACATTCATAGCAAGGGCAACGTACTGCTCTCTGGCTTGCCTGGGTTGAGTGCCCCAGTCGTCAAAGAGCCTCGCGAAGGCAGTGCTGCGCAGACTCCCTTTGCCAGTCGCACGGCCTCCCTGACTGAAAGAGAACTGCAGTGCCAAGAGGCACCGTGCTGACGACTGGCTCCAGGAGGAGACTCGGGACAGCACTCTCAGAGAAGCGAAAGCTAGGCTGTGGGCCCAGCCTGAGGAGCAGTACGTACGTTTGCCACACTTCTTTGCACAGCTAGGCGTGAGCCAGAGAGCCTCGGTCCCTGAGGCCTCCCTAAGGTACTGCCATACTTACCCAGTAGATCCCACGCAGAGGTCCCTGTGCCCAAAAGGGCCTCCATGGAAGGGCCCTGTTCCTCCCGTTGTGTTTCCTTGAGGTAATCAGAAACCACTGAGGATACCCGTATGAGCTCAGGTATGAAGCTGGGCGACCCTGGCCAAACCTTATTCCCCTCCGTGGCAGACGAGACAGTGGCGGGTCCTGAGCTGCCTGAAGCACACTCCTCGCGCGCACCTTCTCTTTGCTGCCGGAAGGCCTCACATGAGAAGTCTGAGTTGACTCGTGACAGAAGAAGTCTGAGTGTACTCGTGTGAGGCCTGCTGCTCTCAGTTCCTTGCTGGGAGCTTCAGCAGGAGCGCTCTGGAGCTCGCCGGCAGAAGAATTGTGAGTCCCCCCGCCCCACCCCGGCCTCAAGCAAAAGTCCAGATTTCCCCCGTTAGTAACACCTCGGAGCGCCAGAGGGAGCGGAGGGGCATGCCTTAACGGAATGCTTCGACCGTGGAAGGTATTTCACGAGACACTGTGCACTCACGTTCGTTGTAACAACGGTCAAAGGGCACTGTATGCCTTCCAACTCCTCGGCTGTGTTTGAGCCACAGGAAGTAAAGGCATTCGTTTGATTCAGCTCCGTGAACGGGCAACGATGATGGCGAAGCGCTGCCCTGTTCGCTCGAAAGCTCTCGTCTGTGCGGCCTTCCAACGGCCTCAGGGTACGCAGTTGTAAACAGCCTTACATTCCATGCTGGTGTGCCCCCAATTAGGAATTTGGGCTCTTCTGTGAGACACCCACGTGCGTCCCAAATGAAACCGGGGGGCTCCCCCAGGACGTCTGCGTACGGCAGTCGGTTGCCAGCTGTTTACTTCCAGCCGGAGAAAGAAAAAGAGGACAGCTTTCCCAGGGACAATTCTGGACCCTTGGGACCATCCAGAGTCACCAAAGCCTAAACTTTGCACGGCCTGGGGAACGCTCTTCCGCCTGTCCAGCCGTCCCCACGTCAAAACCTTTCTCAGCAGAGGCAGGCGCTCTCTCCCTCGTACTAGATAGCTCGGCAGAGCCTTCCGAGAAACATGCTGCGTCATTCAGCTTGAACGTGGGACGCGGAGGGGAGAGTACGCTTTCTCCCCGTTTGGAGGCGCCTTGCGCTTGGCTTCAAAGCTGCCTGAACAGCACTAGCGGCCCGACGTCTCTGCACGGCAGGATTGTCGTTGTGGGCCGAGGCTGCGTGTTCTCTCAAAACGAAAACCGTGCTGGCGATCCCTTTCTAGGAACTCCTCCCACGGCACCACATGTTCAGCTCCGGCCGAACGAAAGGTGACCTCAGGCCTCAGGGTAAGTGTTTCACGTCGGGGGAGTTGGGTGTGCAGTGGTTTCCATGAGGCCATACTCCACCACGGAGTGCCTTCACTCTGCGACGCTCCTGGGGGCACACAGGATAGGAGCTCGTTCGCCAAGTTCGCAGGATGACTTCTCTCCCTGCCGGAACGGCGGCTCCTGGCTTCTGAGGAACCTTAGCCTCAACAGGGCCCCGGAGAAAGCTCTTCACATTCATAGCAAGGGCAACGTACTGCTCTCTGGCTTGCCTGGGTTGAGTGCCCCAGTCGTCAAAGAGCCTCGCGAAGGCAGTGCTGCGCAGACTCCCTTTGCCAGTCGCACGGCCTCCCTGACTGAAAGAGAACTGCAGTGCCAAGAGGCACCGTGCTGACGACTGGCTCCAGGAGGAGACTCGGGACAGCACTCTCAGAGAAGCGAAAGCTAGGCTGTGGGCCCAGCCTGAGGAGCAGTACGTACGTTTGCCACACTTCTTTGCACAGCTAGGCGTGAGCCAGAGAGCCTCGGTCCCTGAGGCCTCCCTAAGGTACTGCCATACTTACCCAGTAGATCCCACGCAGAGGTCCCTGTGCCCAAAAGGGCCTCCATGGAAGGGCCCTGTTCCTCCCGTTGTGTTTCCTTGAGGTAATCAGAAACCACTGAGGATACCCGTATGAGCTCAGGTATGAAGCTGGGCGACCCTGGGCAAACCTTATTCCCCTCCGTGGCAGACGAGACAGTGGCGGGTCCTGAGCTGCCTGAAGCACACTCCTCGCGCGCACCTTCTCTTTGCTGCCGGAAGGCCTCACATGAGAAGTCTGAGTTGACTCGTGACAGAAGAAGTCTGAGTGTACTCGTGTGAGGCCTGCTGCTCTCAGTTCCTTGCTGGGAGCTTCAGCAGGAGCGCTCTGGAGCTCGCCGGCAGAAGAATTGTGAGTCCCCCCGCCCCACCCCGGCCTCAAGCAAAAGTCCAGATTTCCCCCGTTAGTAACACCTCGGAGCGCCAGAGGGAGCGGAGGGGCATGCCTTAACGGAATGCTTCGACCGTGGAAGGTATTTCACGAGACACTGTGCACTCACGTTCGTTGTAACAACGGTCAAAGGGCACTGTATGCCTTCCAACTCCTCGGCTGTGTTTGAGCCACAGGAAGTAAAGGCATTCGTTTGATTCAGCTCCGTGAACGGGCAACGATGATGGCGAAGCGCTGCCCTGTTCGCTCGAAAGCTCTCGTCTGTGCGGCCTTCCAACGGCCTCAGGGTACGCAGTTGTAAACAGCCTTACATTCCATGCTGGTGTGCCCCCAATTAGGAATTTGGGCTCTTCTGTGAGACACCCACGTGCGTCCCAAATGAAACCGGGGGGCTCCCCCAGGACGTCTGCGTACGGCAGTCGGTTGCCAGCTGTTTACTTCCAGCCGGAGAAAGAAAAAGAGGACAGCTTTCCCAGGGACAATTCTGGACCCTTGGGACCATCCAGAGTCACCAAAGCCTAAACTTTGCACGGCCTGGGGAACGCTCTTCCGCCTGTCCAGCCGTCCCCACGTCAAAACCTTTCTCAGCAGAGGCAGGCGCTCTCTCCCTCGTACTAGATAGCTCGGCAGAGCCTTCCGAGAAACATGCTGCGTCATTCAGCTTGAACGTGGGACGCGGAGGGGAGAGTACGCTTTCTCCCCGTTTGGAGGCGCCTTGCGCTTGGCTTCAAAGCTGCCTGAACAGCACTAGCGGCCCGACGTCTCTGCACGGCAGGATTGTCGTTGTGGGCCGAGGCTGCGTGTTCTCTCAAAACGAAAACCGTGCTGGCGATCCCTTTCTAGGAACTCCTCCCACGGCACCACATGTTCAGCTCCGGCCGAACGAAAGGTGACCTCAGGCCTCAGGGTAAGTGTTTCACGTCGGGGGAGTTGGGTGTGCAGTGGTTTCCATGAGGCCATACTCCACCACGGAGTGCCTTCACTCTGCGACGCTCCTGGGGGCACACAGGATAGGAGCTCGTTCGCCAAGTTCGCAGGATGACTTCTCTCCCTGCCGGAACGGCGGCTCCTGGCTTCTGAGGAACCTTAGCCTCAACAGGGCCCCGGAGAAAGCTCTTCACATTCATAGCAAGGGCAACGTACTGCTCTCTGGCTTGCCTGGGTTGAGTGCCCCAGTCGTCAAAGAGCCTCGCGAAGGCAGTGCTGCGCAGACTCCCTTTGCCAGTCGCACGGCCTCCCTGACTGAAAGAGAACTGCAGTGCCAAGAGGCACCGTGCTGACGACTGGCTCCAGGAGGAGACTCGGGACAGCACTCTCAGAGAAGCGAAAGCTAGGCTGTGGGCCCAGCCTGAGGAGCAGTACGTACGTTTGCCACACTTCTTTGCACAGCTAGGCGTGAGCCAGAGAGCCTCGGTCCCTGAGGCCTCCCTAAGGTACTGCCATACTTACCCAGTAGATCCCACGCAGAGGTCCCTGTGCCCAAAAGGGCCTCCATGGAAGGGCCCTGTTCCTCCCGTTGTGTTTCCTTGAGGTAATCAGAAACCACTGAGGATACCCGTATGAGCTCAGGTATGAAGCTGGGCGACCCTGGGCAAACCTTATTCCCCTCCGTGGCAGACGAGACAGTGGCGGGTCCTGAGCTGCCTGAAGCACACTCCTCGCGCGCACCTTCTCTTTGCTGCCGGAAGGCCTCACATGAGAAGTCTGAGTTGACTCGTGACAGAAGAAGTCTGAGTGTACTCGTGTGAGGCCTGCTGCTCTCAGTTCCTTGCTGGGAGCTTCAGCAGGAGCGCTCTGGAGCTCGCCGGCAGAAGAATTGTGAGTCCCCCCGCCCCACCCCGGCCTCAAGCAAAAGTCCAGATTTCCCCCGTTAGTAACACCTCGGAGCGCCAGAGGGAGCGGAGGGGCATGCCTTAACGGAATGCTTCGACCGTGGAAGGTATTTCACGAGACACTGTGCACTCACGTTCGTTGTAACAACGGTCAAAGGGCACTGTATGCCTTCCAACTCCTCGGCTGTGTTTGAGCCACAGGAAGTAAAGGCATTCGTTTGATTCAGCTCCGTGAACGGGCAACGATGATGGCGAAGCGCTGCCCTGTTCGCTCGAAAGCTCTCGTCTGTGCGGCCTTCCAACGGCCTCAGGGTACGCAGTTGTAAACAGCCTTACATTCCATGCTGGTGTGCCCCCAATTAGGAATTTGGGCTCTTCTGTGAGACACCCACGTGCGTCCCAAATGAAACCGGGGGGCTCCCCCAGGACGTCTGCGTACGGCAGTCGGTTGCCAGCTGTTTACTTCCAGCCGGAGAAAGAAAAAGAGGACAGCTTTCCCAGGGACAATTCTGGACCCTTGGGACCATCCAGAGTCACCAAAGCCTAAACTTTGCACGGCCTGGGGAACGCTCTTCCTCATGTCCAGCAATCCCCACGTCAAAACCTTTCTCAGCAGAGGCAGGCACTCTCTCCCTTGTACTAGATAGCTCGGCAGAGCCTTCCGAGAAACATGCTGCGTCATTCAGCTTGAACGTGGGACGCGGAGGGGAGAGTACGCTTTCTCCCCGTTTGGAGGCGCCTTGCGCTTGGCTTCAAAGCTGCCTGAACAGCACTAGCGGCCCGACGTCTCTGCACGGCAGGATTGTCGTTGTGGGCCGAGGCTGCGTGTTCTCTCAAAACGAAAACCGTGCTGGCGATCCCTTTCTAGGAACTCCTCCCACGGCACCACATGTTCAGCTCCGGCCGAACGAAAGGTGACCTCAGGCCTCAAGGTAAGTGTTTCACGTCGGGGGAGTTGGGTGTGCAGTGGTTTCCATGAGGCCATACTCCACCACGGAGTGCCTTCACTCTGCGACGCTCCTGGGGGCACACAGGATAGGAGCTCGTTCGCCAAGTTCGCAGGATGACTTCTCTCCGTGCCGGAACGGCGGCTCCTGGCTTCTGAGGAACCTTAGCCTCAACAGGGCCCTGGAGAAAGCTCTTCACATTCATAGCAAGGGCAACGTACTGCTCTCTGGCTTGCCTGGGTTGAGTGCCCCAGTCGTCAAAGAGCCTCGCGAAGGCAGTGCTGCGCAGACTCCCTTTGCCAGTCGCACGGCCTCCCTGACTGAAAGAGAACTGCAGTGCCAAAAGGCACCGTGCTGACGACTGGCTCCAGGAGGAGACTCGGGACAGCACTCTCAGAGAAGCGAAAGCTAGGCTGTGGGCCCAGCCTGAGGAGCAGTACGTACGTTTGCCACACTTCTTTGCACAGCTAGGCGTGAGCCAGAGAGCCTTGGTCCCTGAGGCCTCCCTAAGGTACTGCCATACTTACCCAGTAGATCCCACGCAGAGGTCCCTGTGCCCAAAAGGGCCTCCATGGAAGGGCCCTGTTCCTCCCGTTGTGTTTCCTTGAGGTAATCAGAAACCACTGAGGATACCCGTATGAGCTCAGGTATGAAGCTGGGCGACCCTGGCCAAACCTTATTCCCCTCCGTGGCAGACGAGACAGTGGCGGGTCCTGAGCTGCCTGAAGCACACTCCTCGCGCGCACCTTCTCTTTGCTGCCGGAAGGCCTCACATAAGAAGTCTGAGTTGACTCGTGACAGAAGAAGTCTGAGTGTACTCGTGTGAGGCCTGCTGCTCTCAGTTCCTTGCTGGGAGCTTCAGCAGGAGCGCTCTGGAGCTCGCCGGCAGAAGAATTGTGAGTCCCCCCGCCCCACCCCGGCCTCAAGCAAAAGTCCAGATTTCCCCCGTTAGTAACACCTCGGAGCGCCAGAGGGAGCGGAGGGGCATGCCTTAACGGAATGCTTCGACCGTGGAAGGTATTTCACGAGACACTGTGCACTCACGTTCGTTGTAACAACTGTCAAAGGGCACTGTATGCCTTCCAACTCCTCGGCTGTGTTTGAGCCACAGGAAGTAAATGCGTTCGTTTGATTCAGCTCCGTGAATGTGCAACGATGATGGCGAAGCGCTGCCCTGTTCGCTCGAAAGCTCTCGTTCGTACGGCCTTCACACGGCCTCAAGGTACGCAGTTCTGAACAGCCTTACATTCCATGCTGGTGTGCCAACCACCCCCCCCCGCCCACCCACCCACCCGCAGGGAGGAATTTGGGCTCTTCTGAGAAACACCAGGGTGCGTCCCAAGTGAAAGCAGGGCGTCTCCCCCAGGACGTCTCCGAACGGCAGTCGGATGCCAGAGGTGTACTTCCAGCCGGAAAAAGAGGGAAAAGGACAGCTTTCCCAGGGACAACTCTGGACCCTTGGGACCATCCGGAATCACCAAGGCCTAAACTTTGCACGGCCTGGGGAACGCTCTTCCGCCTGTCCAGCCATCCCCACGTCAAAACCTTTCTCAGCAGAGGCAGGCGCTCTCTCCCTCGTACTAGATAGCTCGGCAGAGCCTTCCGAGAAACATGCTGCGTCATTCAGCTTGAACGTGGGACGCGGAGGGGAGAGTACGCTTTCTCCCCGTTTGGAGGCGCCTTGCGCTTGGCTTCAAAGCTGCCTGAACAGCACTAGCGGCCCGACGTCTCTGCACGGCAGGACTGTCGTTGTGGGCCAAGGCTGCGTGTTCTCCCAAAGCGAAAACCGTGCTGGCGATCCCTTTCTAGGAACTCCTCCCACGGCACCCCAGGTTCAGCTCCGGCCAAGTGGAAGGTGACCTCAGGCCTCAAGGTGAAGTTCCAGTGTTTCACGTCAGGGGAGTTGGGTGTGCAGGGGTCTCCAACGAGGCCGTCCTCCACCACGGAGTGCCTTAACCCTGCGACGCTCCTGGGGGCACACAGGATAGGAGCCCATTCACCAGTTTTGCACGATGACCTCTCTCCGTGCCGGAACGGCGGCTCCTGGCTTCTGAGGAACCTTAGCCTAAGCAGGCCCCTGGAGACAGCTCTTCACATTCATAGCAAGGGCAGTGTACTCCTCTCTGGGTTGCCTAGGTTGAGTGGCCCAGTCGTCAGAGAGACTGGCGAAAGCCAGCGCTGGGCGGACTCCCTTTGCCCGGCAGTCGAACGGCCTCCCTGACTGAAAGAGAACTGCAGTGCCAAAAGGCACCGTGCTGACGACTGGCTCCAGGAGGAGACTCGGGACAGCACTCTCAGAGAAGCGAAAGCTAGGCTGTGGGCCCAGCCTGAGGAGCAGTACGTACGTTTGCCACACTTCTTTGCACAGCTAGGCGTGAGCCAGAGAGCCTTGGTCCCTGAGGCCTCCCTAAGGTACTGCCATACTTACCCAGTAGATCCCACGCAGAGGTCCCTGTGCCCAAAAGGGCCTCCATGGAAGGGTCCTGTTCCTCCCGTTGTGTTTCCTTGAGGTAATCAGAAACCACTGAGGATACCCGTATGAGCTCAGGTATGAAGCTGGGCGACCCTGGCCAAACCTTATTCCCCTCCGTGGCAGACGAGACAGTGGCGGGTCCTGAGCTGCCTGAAGCACACTCCTCGCGCGCACCTTCTCTTTGCTGCCGGAAGGCCTCACATAAGAAGTCTGAGTTGACTCGTGACAGAAGAAGTCTGAGTGTACTCGTGTGAGGCCTGCTGCTCTCAGTTCCTTGCTGGGAGCTTCAGCAGGAGCGCTCTGGAGCTCGCCGGCAGAAGAATTGTGAGTCCCCCCGCCCCACCCCGGCCTCAAGCAAAAGTCCAGATTTCCCCCGTTAGTAACACCTCGGAGCGCCAGAGGGAGCGGAGGGGCATGCCTTAACGGAATGCTTCGACCGTGGAAGGTATTTCACGAGACACTGTGCACTCACGTTCGTTGTAACAACTGTCAAAGGGCACTGTATGCCTTCCAACTCCTCGGCTGTGTTTGAGCCACAGGAAGTAAATGCGTTCGTTTGATTCAGCTCCGTGAATGTGCAACGATGATGGCGAAGCGCTGCCCTGTTCGCTCGAAAGCTCTCGTTCGTACGGCCTTCACACGGCCTCAAGGTACGCAGTTCTGAACAGCCTTACATTCCATGCTGGTGTGCCAACCACCCCCCCCCGCCCACCCACCCACCCGCAGGGAGGAATTTGGGCTCTTCTGAGAAACACCAGGGTGCGTCCCAAGTGAAAGCAGGGCGTCTCCCCCAGGACGTCTCCGAACGGCAGTCGGATGCCAGAGGTGTACTTCCAGCCGGAAAAAGAGGGAAAAGGACAGCTTTCCCAGGGACAACTCTGGACCCTTGGGACCATCCGGAATCACCAAGGCCTAAACTTTGCACGGCCTGGGGAACGCTCTTCCGCCTGTCCAGCCATCCCCACGTCAAAACCTTTCTCAGCAGAGGCAGGCGCTCTCTCCCTCGTACTAGATAGCTCGGCAGAGCCTTCCGAGAAACATGCTGCGTCATTCAGCTTGAACGTGGGACGCGGAGGGGAGAGTACGCTTTCTCCCCGTTTGGAGGCGCCTTGCGCTTGGCTTCAAAGCTGCCTGAACAGCACTAGCGGCCCGACGTCTCTGCACGGCAGGACTGTCGTTGTGGGCCAAGGCTGCGTGTTCTCCCAAAGCGAAAACCGTGCTGGCGATCCCTTTCTAGGAACTCCTCCCACGGCACCCCAGGTTCAGCTCCGGCCAAGTGGAAGGTGACCTCAGGCCTCAAGGTGAAGTTCCAGTGTTTCACGTCAGGGGAGTTGGGTGTGCAGGGGTCTCCAACGAGGCCGTCCTCCACCACGGAGTGCCTTAACCCTGCGACGCTCCTGGGGGCACACAGGATAGGAGCCCATTCACCAGTTTTGCACGATGACCTCTCTCCGTGCCGGAACGGCGGCTCCTGGCTTCTGAGGAACCTTAGCCTAAGCAGGCCCCTGGAGACAGCTCTTCACATTCATAGCAAGGGCAGTGTACTCCTCTCTGGGTTGCCTAGGTTGAGTGGCCCAGTCGTCAGAGAGACTGGCGAAAGCCAGCGCTGGGCGGACTCCCTTTGCCCGGCAGTCGAACGGCCTCCCTGACTGAAAGAGAACTGCAGTGCCAAAAGGCACCGTGCTGACGACTGGCTCCAGGAGGAGACTCGGGACAGCACTCTCAGAGAAGCGAAAGCTAGGCTGTGGGCCCAGCCTGAGGAGCAGTACGTACGTTTGCCACACTTCTTTGCACAGCTAGGCGTGAGCCAGAGAGCCTTGGTCCCTGAGGCCTCCCTAAGGTACTGCCATACTTACCCAGTAGATCCCACGCAGAGGTCCCTGTGCCCAAAAGGGCCTCCATGGAAGGGTCCTGTTCCTCCCGTTGTGTTTCCTTGAGGTAATCAGAAACCACTGAGGATACCCGTATGAGCTCAGGTATGAAGCTGGGCGACCCTGGCCAAACCTTATTCCCCTCCGTGGCAGACGAGACAGTGGCGGGTCCTGAGCTGCCTGAAGCACACTCCTCGCGCGCACCTTCTCTTTGCTGCCGGAAGGCCTCACATAAGAAGTCTGAGTTGACTCGTGACAGAAGAAGTCTGAGTGTACTCGTGTGAGGCCTGCTGCTCTCAGTTCCTTGCTGGGAGCTTCAGCAGGAGCGCTCTGGAGCTCGCCGGCAGAAGAATTGTGAGTCCCCCCGCCCCACCCCGGCCTCAAGCAAAAGTCCAGATTTCCCCCGTTAGTAACACCTCGGAGCGCCAGAGGGAGCGGAGGGGCATGCCTTAACGGAATGCTTCGACCGTGGAAGGTATTTCACGAGACACTGTGCACTCAC
This sequence comes from Globicephala melas, assembly GCF_963455315.2. Taxonomy (NCBI): domain Eukaryota; kingdom Metazoa; phylum Chordata; class Mammalia; order Artiodactyla; family Delphinidae; genus Globicephala; species Globicephala melas. The sequence goes on from NW_027207257.1 coordinate 257,872, forward strand.
GTTCGTTGTAACAACTGTCAAAGGGCACTGTATGCCTTCCAACTCCTCGGCTGTGTTTGAGCCACAGGAAGTAAATGCGTTCGTTTGATTCAGCTCCGTGAATGTGCAACGATGATGGCGAAGCGCTGCCCTGTTCGCTCGAAAGCTCTCGTTCGTACGGCCTTCACACGGCCTCAAGGTACGCAGTTCTGAACAGCCTTACATTCCATGCTGGTGTGCCAACCCCCCCTCCCCCGCCCACCCACCCACCTACACGCAGGGAGGAATTTGGGCTCTTCTGAGAAACACCAGGGTGCGTCCCAAGTGAAAGCAAGGCGTCTCCCCCACGACGTCTCCGAACGGCAGTCGGATGCCAGAGGTGTACTTCCAGCCGGAAAAAGAGGGAAAAGGACAGCTTTCCCAGGGACAACTCTGGACCCTTGGGACCATCCGGAATCACCAAGGCCTAAACTTTGCACGGCCTGGGGAACGCTCTTCCGCCTGTCCAGCCATCCCCACGTCAAAACCTTTCTCAGCAGAGGCAGGCGCTCTCTCCCTCGTACTAGATAGCTCGGCAGAGCCTTCCGAGAAACATGCTGCGTCATTCAGCTTGAACGTGGGACGCGGAGGGGAGAGTACGCTTTCTCCCCGTTTGGAGGCGCCTTGCGCTTGGCTTCAAAGCTGCCTGAACAGCACTAGCGGCCCGACGTCTCTGCACGGCAGGACTGTCGTTGTGGGCCAAGGCTGCGTGTTCTCCCAAAGCGAAAACCGTGCTGGCGATCCCTTTCTAGGAACTCCTCCCACGGCACCCCAGGTTCAGCTCCGGCCAAGTGGAAGGTGACCTCAGGCCTCAAGGTGAAGTTCCAGTGTTTCACGTCAGGGGAGTTGGGTGTGCAGGGGTCTCCAACGAGGCCGTACTCCACCACGGAGTGCCTTAACCCTGCGACGCTCCTGGGGGCACACAGGATAGGAGCCCATTCACCAGTTTTGCACGATGACCTCTCTCCGTGCCGGAACGGCGGCTCCTGGCTTCTGAGGAACCTTAGCCTAAGCAGGCCCCTGGAGACAGCTCTTCACATTCATAGCAAGGGCAGTGTACTCCTCTCTGGGTTGCCTAGGTTGAGTGGCCCAGTCGTCAGAGAGACTGGCGAAAGCCAGCGCTGGGCGGACTCCCTTTGCCCGGCAGTCGAACGGCCTCCCTGACTGAAAGAGAACTGCAGTGCCAAAAGGCACCGTGCTGACGACTGGCTCCAGGAGGAGACTCGGGACAGCACTCTCAGAGAAGCGAAAGCTAGGCTGTGGGCCCAGCCTGAGGAGCAGTACGTACGTTTGCCACACTTCTTTGCACAGCTAGGCGTGAGCCAGAGAGCCTTGGTCCCTGAGGCCTCCCTAAGGTACTGCCATACTTACCCAGTAGATCCCACGCAGAGGTCCCTGTGCCCAAAAGGGCCTCCATGGAAGGGCCCTGTTCCTCCCGTTGTGTTTCCTTGAGGTAATCAGAAACCACTGAGGATACCCGTATGAGCTCAGGTATGAAGCTGGGCGACCCTGGCCAAACCTTATTCCCCTCCGTGGCAGACGAGACAGTGGCGGGTCCTGAGCTGCCTGAAGCACACTCCTCGCGCGCACCTTCTCTTTGCTGCCGGAAGGCCTCACATAAGAAGTCTGAGTTGACTCGTGACAGAAGAAGTCTGAGTGTACTCGTGTGAGGCCTGCTGCTCTCAGTTCCTTGCTGGGAGCTTCAGCAGGAGCGCTCTGGAGCTCGCCGGCAGAAGAATTGTGAGTCCCCCCGCCCCACCCCGGCCTCAAGCAAAAGTCCAGATTTCCCCCGTTAGTAACACCTCGGAGCGCCAGAGGGAGCGGAGGGGCATGCCTTAACGGAATGCTTCGACCGTGGAAGGTATTTCACGAGACACTGTGCACTCACGTTCGTTGTAACAACTGTCAAAGGGCACTGTATGCCTTCCAACTCCTCGGCTGTGTTTGAGCCACAGGAAGTAAATGCGTTCGTTTGATTCAGCTCCGTGAATGTGCAACGATGATGGCGAAGCGCTGCCCTGTTCGCTCGAAAGCTCTCGTCTGTACGGCCTTCCAACGGCCTCAGGGTACGCAGTTGTAAACAGCCTTACATTCCATGCTGGTGTGCCCCCAATTAGGAATTTGGGCTCTTCTGTGAGACACCCACGTGCGTCCCAAATGAAACCGGGGGGCTCCCCCAGGACGTCTGCGTACGGCAGTCGGTTGCCAGCTGTTTACTTCCAGCCGGAGAAAGAAAAAGAGGACAGCTTTCCCAGGGACAATTCTGGACCCTTGGGACCATCCAGAGTCACCAAAGCCTAAACTTTGCACGGCCTGGGGAACGCTCTTCCTCATGTCCAGCAATCCCCACGTCAAAACCTTTCTCAGCAGAGGCAGGCGCTCTCTCCCTTGTACTAGATAGCTCGGCAGAGCCTTCCGAGAAACATGCTGCGTCATTCAGCTTGAACGTGGGACGCGGAGGGGAGAGTACGCTTTCTCCCCGTTTGGAGGCGCCTTGCGCTTGGCTTCAAAGCTGCCTGAACAGCACTAGCGGCCCGACGTCTCTGCACGGCAGGATTGTCGTTGTGGGCCGAGGCTGCGTGTTCTCTCAAAACGAAAACCGTGCTGGCGATCCCTTTCTAGGAACTCCTCCCACGGCACCACATGTTCAGCTCCGGCCGAACGAAAGGTGACCTCAGGCCTCAAGGTAAGTGTTTCACGTCGGGGGAGTTGGGTGTGCAGTGGTTTCCATGAGGCCATACTCCACCACGGAGTGCCTTCACTCTGCGACGCTCCTGGGGGCACACAGGATAGGAGCTCGTTCGCCAAGTTCGCAGGATGACTTCTCTCCGTGCCGGAACGGCGGCTCCTGGCTTCTGAGGAACCTTAGCCTCAACAGGGCCCTGGAGAAAGCTCTTCACATTCATAGCAAGGGCAACGTACTGCTCTCTGGCTTGCCTGGGTTGAGTGCCCCAGTCGTCAAAGAGCCTCGCGAAGGCAGTGCTGCGCAGACTCCCTTTGCCAGTCGCACGGCCTCCCTGACTGAAAGAGAACTGCAGTGCCAAAAGGCACCGTGCTGACGACGGGCTCCAGGAGGAGACTCGGGACAGCACTCTCAGAGAAGCGAAAGCTAGGCTGTGGGCCCAGCCTGAGGAGCAGTACGTACGTTTGCCACACTTCTTTGCACAGCTAGGCGTGAGCCAGAGAGCCTTGGTCCCTGAGGCCTCCCTAAGGTACTGCCATACTTACCCAGTAGATCCCACGCAGAGGTCCCTGTGCCCAAAAGGGCCTCCATGGAAGGGTCCTGTTCCTCCCGTTGTGTTTCCTTGAGGTAATCAGAAACCACTGAGGATACCCGTATGAGCTCAGGTATGAAGCTGGGCGACCCTGGCCAAACCTTATTCCCCTCCGTGGCAGACGAGACAGTGGCGGGTCCTGAGCTGCCTGAAGCACACTCCTCGCGCGCACCTTCTCTTTGCTGCCGGAAGGCCTCACATAAGAAGTCTGAGTTGACTCGTGACAGAAGAAGTCTGAGTGTACTCGTGTGAGGCCTGCTGCTCTCAGTTCCTTGCTGGGAGCTTCAGCAGGAGCGCTCTGGAGCTCGCCGGCAGAAGAATTGTGAGTCCCCCCGCCCCACCCCGGCCTCAAGCAAAAGTCCAGATTTCCCCCGTTAGTAACACCTCGGAGCGCCAGAGGGAGCGGAGGGGCATGCCTTAACGGAATGCTTCGACCGTGGAAGGTATTTCACGAGACACTGTGCACTCACGTTCGTTGTAACAACTGTCAAAGGGCACTGTATGCCTTCCAACTCCTCGGCTGTGTTTGAGCCACAGGAAGTAAATGCGTTCGTTTGATTCAGCTCCGTGAATGTGCAACGATGATGGCGAAGCGCTGCCCTGTTCGCTCGAAAGCTCTCGTTCGTACGGCCTTCACACGGCCTCAAGGTACGCAGTTCTGAACAGCCTTACATTCCATGCTGGTGTGCCAACCCCCCCCTCCCCCGCCCACCCACCCACCTACACGCAGGGAGGAATTTGGGCTCTTCTGAGAAACACCAGGGTGCGTCCCAAGTGAAAGCAAGGCGTCTCCCCCACGACGTCTCCGAACGGCAGTCGGATGCCAGAGGTGTACTTCCAGCCGGAAAAAGAGGGAAAAGGACAGCTTTCCCAGGGACAACTCTGGACCCTTGGGACCATCCGGAATCACCAAGGCCTAAACTTTGCACGGCCTGGGGAACGCTCTTCCGCCTGTCCAGCCATCCCCACGTCAAAACCTTTCTCAGCAGAGGCAGGCGCTCTCTCCCTCGTACTAGATAGCTCGGCAGAGCCTTCCGAGAAACATGCTGCGTCATTCAGCTTGAACGTGGGACGCGGAGGGGAGAGTACGCTTTCTCCCCGTTTGGAGGCGCCTTGCGCTTGGCTTCAAAGCTGCCTGAACAGCACTAGCGGCCCGACGTCTCTGCACGGCAGGACTGTCGTTGTGGGCCAAGGCTGCGTGTTCTCCCAAAGCGAAAACCGTGCTGGCGATCCCTTTCTAGGAACTCCTCCCACGGCACCCCAGGTTCAGCTCCGGCCAAGTGGAAGGTGACCTCAGGCCTCAAGGTGAAGTTCCAGTGTTTCACGTCAGGGGAGTTGGGTGTGCAGGGGTCTCCAACGAGGCCGTACTCCACCACGGAGTGCCTTAACCCTGCGACGCTCCTGGGGGCACACAGGATAGGAGCCCATTCACCAGTTTTGCACGATGACCTCTCTCCGTGCCGGAACGGCGGCTCCTGGCTTCTGAGGAACCTTAGCCTAAGCAGGCCCCTGGAGACAGCTCTTCACATTCATAGCAAGGGCAGTGTACTCCTCTCTGGGTTGCCTAGGTTGAGTGGCCCAGTCGTCAGAGAGACTGGCGAAAGCCAGCGCTGGGCGGACTCCCTTTGCCCGGCAGTCGAACGGCCTCCCTGACTGAAAGAGAACTGCAGTGCCAAAAGGCACCGTGCTGACGACTGGCTCCAGGAGGAGACTCGGGACAGCACTCTCAGAGAAGCGAAAGCTAGGCTGTGGGCCCAGCCTGAGGAGCAGTACGTACGTTTGCCACACTTCTTTGCACAGCTAGGCGTGAGCCAGAGAGCCTCGGTCCCTGAGGCCTCCCTAAGGTACTGCCATACTTACCCAGTAGATCCCACGCAGAGGTCCCTGTGCCCAAAAGGGCCTCCATGGAAGGGCCCTGTTCCTCCCGTTGTGTTTCCTTGAGGTAATCAGAAACCACTGAGGATACCCGTATGAGCTCAGGTATGAAGCTGGGCGACCCTGGCCAAACCTTATTCCCCTCCGTGGCAGACGAGACAGTGGCGGGTCCTGAGCTGCCTGAAGCACACTCCTCGCGCGCACCTTCTCTTTGCTGCCGGAAGGCCTCACATAAGAAGTCTGAGTTGACTCGTGACAGAAGAAGTCTGAGTGTACTCGTGTGAGGCCTGCTGCTCTCAGTTCCTTGCTGGGAGCTTCAGCAGGAGCGCTCTGGAGCTCGCCGGCAGAAGAATTGTGAGTCCCCCCGCCCCACCCCGGCCTCAAGCAAAAGTCCAGATTTCCCCCGTTAGTAACACCTCGGAGCGCCAGAGGGAGCGGAGGGGCATGCCTTAACGGAATGCTTCGACCGTGGAAGGTATTTCACGAGACACTGTGCACTCACGTTCGTTGTAACAACTGTCAAAGGGCACTGTATGCCTTCCAACTCCTCGGCTGTGTTTGAGCCACAGGAAGTAAATGCGTTCGTTTGATTCAGCTCCGTGAATGTGCAACGATGATGGCGAAGCGCTGCCCTGTTCGCTCGAAAGCTCTCGTCTGTACGGCCTTCCAACGGCCTCAGGGTACGCAGTTGTAAACAGCCTTACATTCCATGCTGGTGTGCCAACCCCCCCCTCCCCCGCCCACCCACCCACCTACACGCAGGGAGGAATTTGGGCTCTTCTGAGAAACACCAGGGTGCGTCCCAAGTGAAAGCAAGGCGTCTCCCCCAGGACGTCTCCGAACGGCAGTCGGATGCCAGAGGTGTACTTCCAGCCGGAAAAAGAGGGAAAAGGACAGCTTTCCCAGGGACAACTCTGGACCCTTGGGACCATCCGGAATCACCAAGGCCTAAACTTTGCACGGCCTGGGGAACGCTCTTCCGCCTGTCCAGCCATCCCCACGTCAAAACCTTTCTCAGCAGAGGCAGGCGCTCTCTCCCTCGTACTAGATAGCTCGGCAGAGCCTTCCGAGAAACATGCTGCGTCATTCAGCTTGAACGTGGGACGCGGAGGGGAGAGTACGCTTTCTCCCCGTTTGGAGGCGCCTTGCGCTTGGCTTCAAAGCTGCCTGAACAGCACTAGCGGCCCGACGTCTCTGCACGGCAGGACTGTCGTTGTGGGCCAAGGCTGCGTGTTCTCCCAAAGCGAAAACCGTGCTGGCGATCCCTTTCTAGGAACTCCTCCCACGGCACCCCAGGTTCAGCTCCGGCCAAGTGGAAGGTGACCTCAGGCCTCAAGGTGAAGTTCCAGTGTTTCACGTCAGGGGAGTTGGGTGTGCAGGGGTCTCCAACGAGGCCGTACTCCACCACGGAGTGCCTTAACCCTGCGACGCTCCTGGGGGCACACAGGATAGGAGCCCATTCACCAGTTTTGCACGATGACCTCTCTCCGTGCCGGAACGGCGGCTCCTGGCTTCTGAGGAACCTTAGCCTAAGGAGGCCCCTGGAGACAGCTCTTCACATTCATAGCAAGGGCAACGTACTGCTCTCTGGCTTGCCTGGGTTGAGTGCCCCAGTCGTCAAAGAGCCTCGCGAAGGCAGTGCTGCGCAGACTCCCTTTGCCAGTCGCACGGCCTCCCTGACTGAAAGAGAACTGCAGTGCCAAAAGGCACCGTGCTGACGACTGGCTCCAGGAGGAGACTCGGGACAGCACTCTCAGAGAAGCGAAAGCTAGGCTGTGGGCCCAGCCTGAGGAGCAGTACGTACGTTTGCCACACTTCTTTGCACAGCTAGGCGTGAGCCAGAGAGCCTTGGTCCCTGAGGCCTCCCTAAGGTACTGCCATACTTACCCAGTAGATCCCACGCAGAGGTCCCTGTGCCCAAAAGGGCCTCCATGGAAGGGCCCTGTTCCTCCCGTTGTGTTTCCTTGAGGTAATCAGAAACCACTGAGGATACCCGTATGAGCTCAGGTATGAAGCTGGGCGACCCTGGCCAAACCTTATTCCCCTCCGTGGCAGACGAGACAGTGGCGGGTCCTGAGCTGCCTGAAGCACACTCCTCGCGCGCACCTTCTCTTTGCTGCCGGAAGGCCTCACATAAGAAGTCTGAGTTGACTCGTGACAGAAGAATTCTGAGTGTACTCGTGTGAGGCCTGCTGCTCTCAGTTCCTTGCTGGGAGCTTCAGCAGGAGCGCTCTGGAGCTCGCCGGCAGAAGAATTGTGAGTCCCCCCACCCCACCCCGGCCTCAAGCAAAAGTCCAGATTTCCCCCGTTAGTAACACCTCGGAGCGCCAGAGGGAGCGGAGGGGCATGCCTTAACGGAATGCTTCGACCGTGGAAGGTATTTCACGAGACACTGTGCACTCACGTTCGTTGTAACAACTGTCAAAGGGCACTGTATGCCTTCCAACTCCTCGGCTGTGTTTGAGCCACAGGAAGTAAATGCGTTCGTTTGATTCAGCTCCGTGAATGTGCAACGATGATGGCGAAGCGCTGCCCTGTTCGCTCGAAAGCTCTCGTCTGTACGGCCTTCCAACGGCCTCAGGGTACGCAGTTGTAAACAGCCTTACATTCCATGCTGGTGTGCCCCCAATTAGGAATTTGGGCTCTTCTGTGAGACACCCACGTGCGTCCCAAATGAAACCGGGGGGCTCCCCCAGGACGTCTGCGTACGGCAGTCGCTTGCCAGCTGTTTACTTCCAGCCGGAGAAAGAAAAAGAGGACAGCTTTCCCAGGGACAATTCTGGACCCTTGGGACCATCCAGAGTCACCAAAGCCTAAACTTTGCACGGCCTGGGGAACGCTCTTCCTCATGTCCAGCAATCCCCACGTCAAAACCTTTCTCAGCAGAGGCAGGCACTCTCTCCCTTGTACTAGATAGCTCGGCAGAGCCTTCCGAGAAACATGCTGCGTCATTCAGCTTGAACGTGGGACGCGGAGGGGAGAGTACGCTTTCTCCCCGTTTGGAGGCGCCTTGCGCTTGGCTTCAAAGCTGCCTGAACAGCACTAGCGGCCCGACGTCTCTGCACGGCAGGATTGTCGTTGTGGGCCGAGGCTGCGTGTTCTCTCAAAACGAAAACCGTGCTGGCGATCCCTTTCTAGGAACTCCTCCCACGGCACCACATGTTCAGCTCCGGCCGAACGAAAGGTGACCTCAGGCCTCAAGGTAAGTGTTTCACGTCGGGGGAGTTGGGTGTGCAGTGGTTTCCATGAGGCCATACTCCACCACGGAGTGCCTTCACTCTGCGACGCTCCTGGGGGCACACAGGATAGGAGCTCGTTCGCCAAGTTCGCAGGATGACTTCTCTCCGTGCCGGAACGGCGGCTCCTGGCTTCTGAGGAACCTTAGCCTCAACAGGGCCCTGGAGAAAGCTCTTCACATTCATAGCAAGGGCAACGTACTGCTCTCTGGCTTGCCTGGGTTGAGTGCCCCAGTCGTCAAAGAGCCTCGCGAAGGCAGTGCTGCGCAGACTCCCTTTGCCAGTCGCACGGCCTCCCTGACTGAAAGAGAACTGCACTGCCAAGAGGCACCGTGCTGACGAATGGCTCCAGGAGGAGACCCGGGACAGCACTCTCAGAGAAGCGAAAGCTAGGCTGTGGGCCCAGCCTGAGGAGCAGTACGTACGTTTGCCACACTTCTTTGCACAGCTAGGCGTGAGCCAGAGAGCCTTGGTCCCTGAGGCCTCCCTAAGGTACTGCCATACTTACCCAGTAGATCCCACGCAGAGGTCCCTGTGCCCAAAAGGGCCTCCATGGAAGGGCCCTGTTCCTCCCGTTGTGTTTCCTTGAGGTAATCAGAAACCACTGAGGATACCCGTATGAGCTCAGGTATGAAGCTGGGCGACCCTGGCCAAACCTTATTCCCCTCCGTGGTAGACGAGACAGTGGCGGGTCCTGAGCTGCCTGAAGCACACTCCTCGCGCGCACCTTCTCTTTGCTGCCGGAAGGCCTCACATAAGAAGTCTGAGTTGACTCGTGACAGAAGTCTGAGTGTACTCGTGTGAGGCCTGCTGCTCTCAGTTCCTTGCTGGGAGCTTCAGCAGGAGCGCTCTGGAGCTCGCCGGCAGAAGAATTGTGAGTCCCCCCGCCCCACCCCGGCCTCAAGCAAAAGTCCAGATTTCCCCCGTTAGTAACACCTCGGAGCGCCAGAGGGAGCGGAGGGGCATACGTTAACGGAATGCTTCGACCGTGGAAGGTATTTCACGAGACACTGTGCACTCACGTTCGTTGTAACAACTGTCAAAGTGCACTGTATGCCTTCCAACTCCTCGGCTGTGTTTGAGCCACAGGAAGTAAATGCGTTCGTTTGATTCAGCTCCGTGAATGTGCAACGATGATGGCGAAGCGCTGCCCTGTTCGCTCGAAAGCTCTCGTTCGTACGGCCTTCACACGGCCTCAAGGTACGCAGTTCTGAACAGCCTTACATTCCATGCTGGTGTGCCAACCCCCCCACCCGCAGGGAGGAATTTGGGCTCTTCTGAGAAACACCAGTGTGCGTCCCAAGCGAAAGCAGGGCGTCTCCGCCACGACGTCTCCGAACGGCAGTCGGATGCCGGAGGTGTACTTCCAGCCGGAAAAAGAGGGAAAAGGACAGCTTTCCCAGGGAGAACTCTGGACCCTTGGGACCATCCGGAATCACCAAGGCCTAAACTTTGCACGGCCTGGGGAACGCTCTTCCGCCTGTCCAGCCATCCCCACGTCAAAACCTTTCTCAGCAGAGGCAGGCGCTCTCTCCCTCGTACTAGATAGCTCGGCAGAGCCTTCCGAGAAACATGCTGCGTCATTCAGCTTGAACGTGGGACGCGGAGGGGAGAGTACGCTTTCTCCCCGTTTGGAGGCGCCTTGCGCTTGGCTTCAAAGCTGCCTGAACAGCACTAGCGGCCCGACGTCTCTGCACGGCAGGACTGTCGTTGTGGGCCGAGGCTGCGTGTTCTCCCAAAGCGAAAACCGTGCTGGCGATCCCTTTCTAGGAACTCCTCCCACGGCACCCCAGGTTCAGCTCCGGCCAAGTGGAAGGTGACCTCAGGCCTCAAGGTGAAGTTCCAGTGTTTCACGTCAGGGGAGTTGGGTGTGCAGGGGTCTCCAACGAGGCCGTACTCCACCACGGAGTGCCTTAACCCTGCGACGCTCCTGGGGGCACACAGGATAGGAGCCCATTCACCAGTTTTGCACGATGACCTCTCTCCGTGCCGGAACGGCGGCTCCTGGCTTCTGAGGAACCTTAGCCTAAGCAGGCCCCTGGAGACAGCTCTTCACATTCATAGCAAGGGCAGTGTACTCCTCTCTGGGTTGCCTAGGTTGAGTGGCCCAGTCGTCAGAGAGACTGGCGAAAGCCAGCGCTGGGCGGACTCCCTTTGCCCGGCAGTCGAACGGCCTCCCTGACTGAAAGAGAACTGCAGTGCCAAAAGGCACCGTGCTGACGACTGGCTCCAGGAGGAGACTCGGGACAGCACTCTCAGAGAAGCGAAAGCTAGGCTGTGGGCCCAGCCTGAGGAGCAGTACGTACGTTTGCCACACTTCTTTGCACAGCTAGGCGTGAGCCAGAGAGCCTTGGTCCCTGAGGCCTCCCTAAGGTACTGCCATACTTACCCAGTAGATCCCACGCAGAGGTCCCTGTGCCCAAAAGGGCCTCCATGGAAGGGCCCTGTTCCTCCCGTTGTGTTTCCTTGAGGTAATCAGAAACCACTGAGGATACCCGTATGAGCTCAGGTATGAAGCTGGGCGACCCTGGCCAAACCTTATTCCCCTCCGTGGCAGACGAGACAGTGGCGGGTCCTGAGCTGCCTGAAGCACACTCCTCGCGCGCACCTTCTCTTTGCTGCCGGAAGGCCTCACATAAGAAGTCTGAGTTGACTCGTGACAGAAGAATTCTGAGTGTACTCGTGTGAGGCCTGCTGCTCTCAGTTCCTTGCTGGGAGCTTCAGCAGGAGCGCTCTGGAGCTCGCCGGCAGAAGAATTGTGAGTCCCCCCGCCCCACCCCGGCCTCAAGCAAAAGTCCAGATTTCCCCCGTTAGTAACACCTCGGAGCGCCAGAGGGAGCGGAGGGGCATGCCTTAACGGAATGCTTCGACCGTGGAAGGTATTTCACGAGACACTGTGCACTCACGTTCGTTGTAACAACTGTCAAAGGGCACTGTATGCCTTCCAACTCCTCGGCTGTGTTTGAGCCACAGGAAGTAAATGCGTTCGTTTGATTCAGCTCCGTGAATGTGCAACGATGATGGCGAAGCGCTGCCCTGTTCGCTCGAAAGCTCTCGTCTGTACGGCCTTCCAACGGCCTCAGGGTACGCAGTTGTAAACAGCCTTACATTCCATGCTGGTGTGCCCCCAATTAGGAATTTGGGCTCTTCTGTGAGACACCCACGTGCGTCCCAAATGAAACCGGGGGGCTCCCCCAGGACGTCTGCGTACGGCAGTCGCTTGCCAGCTGTTTACTTCCAGCCAGAGAAAGAAGAAGAGGACAGCTTTCCCAGGGACAATTCTGGACCCTTGGGACCATCCAGAGTCACCAAAGCCTAAACTTTGCACGGCCTGGGGAACGCTCTTCCTCATGTCCAGCAATCCCCACGTCAAAACCTTTCTCAGCAGAGGCAGGCACTCTCTCCCTTGTACTAGATAGCTCGGCAGAGCCTTCCGAGAAACATGCTGCGTCATTCAGCTTGAACGTGGGACGCGGAGGGGAGAGTACGCTTTCTCCCCGTTTGGAGGCGCCTTGCGCTTGGCTTCAAAGCTGCCTGAACAGCACTAGCGGCCCGACGTCTCTGCACGGCAGGATTGTCGTTGTGGGCCGAGGCTGCGTGTTCTCTCAAAACGAAAACCGTGCTGGCGATCCCTTTCTAGGAACTCCTCCCACGGCACCACATGTTCAGCTCCGGCCGAACGAAAGGTGACCTCAGGCCTCAAGGTAAGTGTTTCACGTCGGGGGAGTTGGGTGTGCAGTGGTTTCCATGAGGCCATACTCCACCACGGAGTGCCTTCACTCTGCGACGCTCCTGGGGGCACACAGGATAGGAGCTCGTTCGCCAAGTTCGCAGGATGACTTCTCTCCGTGCCGGAACGGCGGCTCCTGGCTTCTGAGGAACCTTAGCCTCAACAGGGCCCTGGAGAAAGCTCTTCACATTCATAGCAAGGGCAACGTACTGCTCTCTGGCTTGCCTGGGTTGAGTGCCCCAGTCGTCAAAGAGCCTCGCGAAGGCAGTGCTGCGCAGACTCCCTTTGCCAGTCGCACGGCCTCCCTGACTGAAAGAGAACTGCACTGCCAAGAGGCACCGTGCTGACGAATGGCTCCAGGAGGAGACCCGGGACAGCACTCTCAGAGAAGCGAAAGCTAGGCTGTGGGCCCAGCCTGAGGAGCAGTACGTACGTTTGCCACACTTCTTTGCACAGCTAGGCGTGAGCCAGAGAGCCTTGGTCCCTGAGGCCTCCCTAAGGTACTGCCATACTTACCCAGTAGATCCCACGCAGAGGTCCCTGTGCCCAAAAGGGCCTCCATGGAAGGGCCCTGTTCCTCCCGTTGTGTTTCCTTGAGGTAATCAGAAACCACTGAGGATACCCGTATGAGCTCAGGTATGAAGCTGGGCGACCCTGGCCAAACCTTATTCCCCTCCGTGGTAGACGAGACAGTGGCGGGTCCTGAGCTGCCTGAAGCACACTCCTCGCGCGCACCTTCTCTTTGCTGCCGGAAGGCCTCACATAAGAAGTCTGAGTTGACTCGTGACAGAAGTCTGAGTGTACTCGTGTGAGGCCTGCTGCTCTCAGTTCCTTGCTGGGAGCTTCAGCAGGAGCGCTCTGGAGCTCGCCGGCAGAAGAATTGTGAGTCCCCCCGCCCCACCCCGGCCTCAAGCAAAAGTCCAGATTTCCCCCGTTAGTAACACCTCGGAGCGCCAGAGGGAGCGGAGGGGCATACGTTAACGGAATGCTTCGACCGTGGAAGGTATTTCACGAGACACTGTGCACTCACGTTCGTTGTAACAACTGTCAAAGTGCACTGTATGCCTTCCAACTCCTCGGCTGTGTTTGAGCCACAGGAAGTAAATGCGTTCGTTTGATTCAGCTCCGTGAATGTGCAACGATGATGGCGAAGCGCTGCCCTGTTCGCTCGAAAGCTCTCGTTCGTACGGCCTTCACACGGCCTCAAGGTACGCAGTTCTGAACAGCCTTACATTCCATGCTGGTGTGCCAACCCCCCCACCCGCAGGGAGGAATTTGGGCTCTTCTGAGAAACACCAGTGTGCGTCCCAAGCGAAAGCAGGGCGTCTCCGCCACGACGTCTCCGAACGGCAGTCGGATGCCGGAGGTGTACTTCCAGCCGGAAAAAGAGGGAAAAGGACAGCTTTCCCAGGGACAACTCTGGACCCTTGGGACCATCCGGAATCACCAAGGCCTAAACTTTGCACGGCCTGGGGAACGCTCTTCCGCCTGTCCAGGCATCCCCACGTCAAAACCTTTCTCAGCAGAGGCAGGCGCTCTCTCCCTCGTACTAGATAGCTCGGCAAAGCCTTCCGAGAAACATGCTGCGTCATTCAGCTTGAACGTGGGACGCGGAGGGGAGAGTACGCTTTCTCCCCGTTTGGAGGCGCCTTGCGCTTGGCTTCAAAGCTGCCTGAACAGCACTAGCGGCCCGACGTCTCTGCACGGCAGGACTGTCGTTGTGGGCCGAGGCTGCGTGTTCTCCCAAAGCGAAAACCGTGCTGGCGATCCCTTTCTAGGAACTTCTCCCACGGCACCCCAGGTTCAGCTCCGGCCAAGTGGAAGGTGACCTCAGGCCTCAAGGTGAAGTTCCAGTGTTTCACGTCAGGGGAGTTGGGTGTGCAGGGGTCTCCAACGAGGCCGTACTCCACCACGGAGTGCCTTAACCCTGCGACGCTCCTGGGGGCACACAGGATAGGAGCCCATTCACCAGTTTTGCACGATGACCTCTCTCCGTGCCGGAACGGCGGCTCCTGGCTTCTGAGGAACCTTAGCCTAAGCAGGCCCCTGGAGACAGCTCTTCACATTCATAGCAAGGGCAGTGTACTCCTCTCTGGGTTGCCTAGGTTGAGTGGCCCAGTCGTCAGAGAGACTGGCGAAAGCCAGCGCTGGGCGGACTCCCTTTGCCCGGCAGTCGAACGGCCTCCCTGACTGAAAGAGAACTGCAGTGCCAAAAGGCACCGTGCTGACGACTGGCTCCAGGAGGAGACTCGGGACAGCACTCTCAGAGAAGCGAAAGCTAGGCTGTGGGCCCAGCCTGAGGAGCAGTACGTACGTTTGCCACACTTCTTTGCACAGCTAGGCGTGAGCCAGAGAGCCTTGGTCCCTGAGGCCTCCCTAAGGTACTGCCATACTTACCCAGTAGATCCCACGCAGAGGTCCCTGTGCCCAAAAGGGCCTCCATGGAAGCGTCCTGTTCCTCCCGTTGTGTTTCCTTGAGGTAATCAGAAACCACTGAGGATACCCGTATGAGCTCAGGTATGAAGCTGGGCGACCCTGGCCAAACCTTATTCCCCTCCGTGGCAGACGAGACAGTGGCGGGTCCTGAGCTGCCTGAAGCACACTCCTCGCGCGCACCTTCTCTTTGCTGCCGGAAGGCCTCACATAAGAAGTCTGAGTTGATTCGTGACAGAAGAAGTCTGAATGTACTCGTGTGAGGCCTGCTGCTCTCAGTTCCTTGCTGGGAGCTTCAGCAGGAGCGCTCTGGAGCTCGCCGGCAGAAGAATTGTGAGTCCCCCCGCCCCACCCCGGCCTCAAGCAAAAGTCCAGATTTCCCCCGTTAGTAACACCTCGGAGCGCCAGAGGGAGCGGAGGGGCATGCCTTAACAGAATGCTTGGACCGTGGAAGGTATTTCACGAGACACTGTGCACTCACGTTCGTTGTAACAACTGTCAAAGGGCACTGTATGCCTTCCAACTCCTCGGCTGTGTTTGAGCCACAGGAAGTAAATGCGTTCGTTTGATTCAGCTCCGTGAATGTGCAACGATGATGGCGAAGCGCTGCCCTGTTCGCTCGAAAGCTCTCGTCTGTACGGCCTTCCAACGGCCTCAGGGTACGCAGTTGTAAACAGCCTTACATTCCATGCTGGTGTGCCCCCAATTAGGAATTTGGGCTCTTCTGTGAGACACCCACGTGCGTCCCAAATGAAACCGGGGGGCTCCCCCAGGACGTCTGCGTATGGCAGTCGCTTGCCAGCTGTTTACTTCCAGCCGGAGAAAGAAAAAGAGGACAGCTTTCCCAGGGACAATTCTGGACCCTTGGGACCATCCAGAGTCACCAAAGCCTAAACTTTGCACGGCCTGGGGAACGCTCTTCCTCATGTCCAGCAATCCCCACGTCAAAACCTTTCTCAGCAGAGGCAGGCACTCTCTCCCTTGTACTAGATAGCTCGGCAGAGCCTTCCGAGAAACATGCTGCGTCATTCAGCTTGAACGTGGGACGCGGAGGGGAGAGTACGCTTTCTCCCCGTTTGGAGGCGCCTTGCGCTTGGCTTCAAAGCTGCCTGAACAGCACTAGCGGCCCGACGTCTCTGCACGGCAGGATTGTCGTTGTGGGCCGAGGCTGCGTGTTCTCTCAAAACGAAAACCGTGCTGGCGATCCCTTTCTAGGAACTCCTCCCACGGCACCACATGTTCAGCTCCGGCCGAACGAAAGGTGACCTCAGGCCTCAAGGTAAGTGTTTCACGTCGGGGGAGTTGGGTGTGCAGTGGTTTCCATGAGGCCATACTCCACCACGGAGTGCCTTCACTCTGTGACGCTCCTGGGGGCACACAGGATAGGAGCTCGTTCGCCAAGTTCGCAGGATGACTTCTCTCCGTGCCGGAACGGCGGCTCCTGGCTTCTGAGGAACCTTAGCCTCAACAGGGCCCCGTAGAAAGCTCTTCACATTCATAGCAAGGGCAACGTACTGCTCTCTGGCTTGCCTGGGTTGAGTGCCCCAGTCGTCAAAGAGCCTCGCGAAGGCAGTGCTGCGCAGACTCCCTTTGCCAGTCGCACGGCCTCCCTGACTGAAAGAGAACTGCAGTGCCAAAAGGCACCGTGCTGACGACTGGCTCCAGGAGGAGACTCGGGACAGCACTCTCAGAGAAGCGAAAGCTAGGCTGTGGGCCCAGCCTGAGGAGCAGTACGTACGTTTGCCACACTTCTTTGCACAGCTAGGCGTGAGCCAGAGAGCCTTGGTCCCTGAGGCCTCCCTAAGGTACTGCCATACTTACCCAGTAGATCCCACGCAGAGGTCCCTGTGCCCAAAAGGGTCTCCATGGAAGGGCCCTGTTCCTCCCGTTGTGTTTCCTTGAGGTAATCAGAAACCACTGAGGATACCCGTATGAGCTCAGGTATGAAGCTGGGCGACCCTGGCCAAACCTTATTCCCCTCCGTGGCAGACGAGACAGTGGCGGGTCCTGAGCTGCCTGAAGCACACTCCTCGCGCGCACCTTCTCTTTGCTGCCGGAAGGCCTCACATAAGAAGTCTGAGTTGACTCGTGACAGAAGAAGTCTGAGTGTACTCGTGTGAGGCCTGCTGCTCTCAGTTCCTTGCTGGGAGCTTCAGCAGGAGCGCTCTGGAGCTCGCCGGCAGAAGAATTGTGAGTCCCCCCGCCCCACCCCGGCCTCAAGCAAAAGTCCAGATTTCCCCCGTTTGTAACACCTCGGAGCGCCAGAGGGAGCGGAGGGGCATGCCTTAACGGAATGCTTCGACCGTGGAAGGTATTTCACGAGACACTGTGCACTCACGTTCGTTGTAACAACTGTCAAAGGGCACTGTATGCCTTCCAACTCCTCGGCTGTGTTTGAGCCACAGGAAGTAAATGCGTTCGTTTGATTCAGCTCCGTGAATGTGCAATGATGATGGCGAAGCGCTGCCCTGTTCGCTCGAAAGCTCTCGTCTGTACGGCCTTCCAACGGCCTCAGGGTACGCAGTTGTAAACAGCCTTACATTCCATGCTGGTGTGCCAACCCCCCCACCCGCAGGGAGGAATTTGGGCTCTTCTGAGAAACACCAGTGTGCGTCCCAAGCGAAAGCAGGGCGTCTCCGCCACGACGTCTCCGAACGGCAGTCGGATGCCGGAGGTGTACTTCCAGCCGGAAAAAGAGGGAAAAGGACAGCTTTCCCAGGGACAACTCTGGACCCTTGGGACCATCCGGAATCACCAAGGCCTAAACTTTGCACGGCCTGGGGAACGCTCTTCCGCCTGTCCAGCCATCCCCACGTCAAAACCTTTCTCAGCAGAGGCAGGCGCTCTCTCCCTCGTACTAGATAGCTCGGCAGAGCCTTCCGAGAAACATGCTGCGTCATTCAGCTTGAACGTGGGACGCGGAGGGGAGAGTACGCTTTCTCCCCGTTTGGAGGCGCCTTGCGCTTGGCTTCAAAGCTGCCTGAACAGCACTAGCGGCCCGACGTCTCTGCACGGCAGGACTGTCGTTGTGGGCCAAGGCTGCGTGTTCTCCCAAAGCGAAAACCGTGCTGGCGATCCCTTTCTAGGAACTCCTCCCACGGCACCCCAGGTTCAGCTCCGGCCAAGTGGAAGGTGACCTCAGGCCTCAAGGTGAAGTTCCAGTGTTTCACGTCAGGGGAGTTGGGTGTGCAGGGGTCTCCAAAGAGGCCGTACTCCACCACGGAGTGCCTTAACCCTGCGACGCTCCTGGGGGCACACAGGATAGGAGCCCATTCACCAGTTTTGCACGATGACCTCTCTCCGTGCCGGAACGGCGGCTCCTGGCTTCTGAGGAACCTTAGCCTAAGCAGGCCCCTGGAGACAGCTCTTCACATTCATAGCAAGGGCAGTGTACTCCTCTCTGGGTTGCCTAGGTTGAGTGGCCCAGTCGTCAGAGAGACTGGCGAAAGCCAGCGCTGGGCGGACTCCCTTTGCCCGGCAGTCGAACGGCCTCCCTGACTGAAAGAGAACTGCAGTGCCAAAAGGCACCGTGCTGACGACTGGCTCCAGGAGGAGACTCGGGACAGCACTCTCAGAGAAGCGAAAGCTAGGCTGTGGGCCCAGCCTGAGGAGCAGTACGTACGTTTGCCACACTTCTTTGCACAGCTAGGCGTGAGCCAGAGAGCCTTGGTCCCTGAGGCCTCCCTAAGGTACTGCCATACTTACCCAGTAGATCCCACGCAGAGGTCCCTGTGCCCAAAAGGGCCTCCATGGAAGCGTCCTGTTCCTCCCGTTGTGTTTCCTTGAGGTAATCAGAAACCACTGAGGATACCCGTATGAGCTCAGGTATGAAGCTGGGCGACCCTGGCCAAACCTTATTCCCCTCCGTGGCAGACGAGACAGTGGCGGGTCCTGAGCTGCCTGAAGCACACTCCTCGCGCGCACCTTCTCTTTGCTGCCGGAAGGCCTCACATAAGAAGTCTGAGTTGATTCGTGACAGAAGAAGTCTGAGTGTACTCGTGTGAGGCCTGCTGCTCTCAGTTCCTTGCTGGGAGCTTCAGCAGGAGCGCTCTGGAGCTCGCCGGCAGAAGAATTGTGAGTCCCCCCGCCCCACCCCGGCCTCAAGCAAAAGTCCAGATTTCCCCCGTTAGTAACACCTCGGAGCGCCAGAGGGAGCGGAGGGGCATGCCTTAACAGAATGCTTGGACCGTGGAAGGTATTTCACGAGACACTGTGCACTCACGTTCGTTGTAACAACTGTCAAAGGGCACTGTATGCCTTCCAACTCCTCGGCTGTGTTTGAGCCACAGGAAGTAAATGCGTTCGTTTGATTCAGCTCCGTGAATGTGCAACGATGATGGCGAAGCGCTGCCCTGTTCGCTCGAAAGCTCTCGTCTGTACGGCCTTCCAACGGCCTCAGGGTACGCAGTTGTAAACAGCCTTACATTCCATGCTGGTGTGCCCCCAATTAGGAATTTGGGCTCTTCTGTGAGACACCCACGTGCGTCCCAAATGAAACCGGGGGGCTCCCCCAGGACGTCTGCGTATGGCAGTCGCTTGCCAGCTGTTTACTTCCAGCCGGAGAAAGAAAAAGAGGACAGCTTTCCCAGGGACAATTCTGGACCCTTGGGACCATCCAGAGTCACCAAAGCCTAAACTTTGCACGGCCTGGGGAACGCTCTTCCTCATGTCCAGCAATCCCCACGTAAAAACCTTTCTCAGCAGAGGCAGGCACTCTCTCCCTTGTACTAGATAGCTCGGCAGAGCCTTCCGAGAAACATGCTGCGTCATTCAGCTTGAACGTGGGACGCGGAGGGGAGAGTACGCTTTCTCCCCTTTTGGAGGCGCCTTGCGCTTGGCTTCAAAGCTGCCTGAACAGCACTAGCGGCCCGACGTCTCTGCACGGCAGGATTGTCGTTGTGGGCCGAGGCTGCGTGTTCTCTCAAAACGAAAACCGTGCTGGCGATCCCTTTCTAGGAACTCCTCCCACGGCACCACATGTTCAGCTCCGGCCGAACGAAAGGTGACCTCAGGCCTCAAGGTAAGTGTTTCACGTCGTGGGAGTTGGGTGTGCAGTGGTTTCCATGAGGCCATACTCCACCACGGAGTGCCTTCACTCTGTGACGCTCCTGGGGGCACACAGGATAGGAGCTCGTTCGCCAAGTTCGCAGGATGACTTCTCTCCGTGCCGGAACGGCGGCTCCTGGCTTCTGAGGAACCTTAGCCTCAACAGGGCCCCGTAGAAAGCTCTTCACATTCATAGCAAGGGCAACGTACTGCTCTCTGGCTTGCCTGGGTTGAGTGCCCCAGTCGTCAAAGAGCCTCGCGAAGGCAGTGCTGCGCAGACTCCCTTTGCCAGTCGCACGGCCTCCCTGACTGAAAGAGAACTGCAGTGCCAAAAGGCACCGTGCTGACGACTGGCTCCAGGAGGAGACTCGGGACAGCACTCTCAGAGAAGCGAAAGCTAGGCTGTGGGCCCAGCCTGAGGAGCAGTACGTACGTTTGCCACACTTCTTTGCACAGCTAGGCGTGAGCCAGAGAGCCTTGGTCCCTGAGGCCTCCCTAAGGTACTGCCATACTTACCCAGTAGATCCCACGCAGAGGTCCCTGTGCCCAAAAGGGTCTCCATGGAAGGGCCCTGTTCCTCCCGTTGTGTTTCCTTGAGGTAATCAGAAACCACTGAGGATACCCGTATGAGCTCAGGTATGAAGCTGGGCGACCCTGGCCAAACCTTATTCCCCTCCGTGGCAGACGAGACAGTGGCGGGTCCTGAGCTGCCTGAAGCACACTCCTCGCGCGCACCTTCTCTTTGCTGCCGGAAGGCCTCACATAAGAAGTCTGAGTTGACTCGTGACAGAAGAAGTCTGAGTGTACTCGTGTGAGGCCTGCTGCTCTCAGTTCCTTGCTGGGAGCTTCAGCAGGAGCGCTCTGGAGCTCGCCGGCAGAAGAATTGTGAGTCCCCCCGCCCCACCCCGGCCTCAAGCAAAAGTCCAGATTTCCCCCGTTTGTAACACCTCGGAGCGCCAGAGGGAGCGGAGGGGCATGCCTTAACGGAATGCTTCGACCGTGGAAGGTATTTCACGAGACACTGTGCACTCACGTTCGTTGTAACAACTGTCAAAGGGCACTGTATGCCTTCCAACTCCTCGGCTGTGTTTGAGCCACAGGAAGTAAATGCGTTCGTTTGATTCAGCTCCGTGAATGTGCAATGATGATGGCGAAGCGCTGCCCTGTTCGCTCGAAAGCTCTCGTCTGTACGGCCTTCCAACGGCCTCAGGGTACGCAGTTGTAAACAGCCTTACATTCCATGCTGGTGTGCCAACCCCCCCACCCGCAGGGAGGAATTTGGGCTCTTCTGAGAAACACCAGTGTGCGTCCCAAGCGAAAGCAGGGCGTCTCCCCCACGACGTCTCCGAACGGCAGTCGGATGCCAGAGGTGTACTTCCAGCCGGAAAAAGAGGGAAAAGGACAGCTTTCCCAGTGACAACTCTGGACCCTTGGGACCATCCGGAATCACCAAGGCCTAAACTTTGCACGGCCTGGGGAACGCTCTTCCGCCTGTCCAGCCATCCCCACGTCAAAACCTTTCTCAGCAGAGGCAGGCGCTCTCTCCCTCGTACTAGATAGCTCGGCAGAGCCTTCCGAGAAACATGCTGCGTCATTCAGCTTGAACGTGGGACGCGGAGGGGAGAGTACGCTTTCTCCCCGTTTGGAGGCGCCTTGCGCTTGGCTTCAAAGCTGCCTGAACAGCACTAGCGGCCCGACGTCTCTGCACGGCAGGATTGTCGTTGTGGGCCGAGGCTGCGTGTTCTCTCAAAACGAAAACCGTGCTGGCGATCCCTTTCTAGGAACTCCTCCCACGGCACCACATGTTCAGCTCCGGCCGAACGAAAGGTGACCTCAGGCCTCAAGGTAAGTGTTTCACGTCGGGGGAGTTGGGTGTGCAGTGGTTTCCATGAGGCCATACTCCACCACGGAGTGCCTGCACTCTGCGACGCTCCTGGGGGCACACAGGATAGGAGCTCGTTCGCCAAGTTCGCAGGATGACTTCTCTCCGTGCCGGAACGGCGGCTCCTGGCTTCTGAGGAACCTTAGCCTCAACAGGGCCCTGGAGAAAGCTCTTCACATTCATAGCAAGGGCAACGTACTGCTCTCTGGCTTGCCTGGGTTGAGTGCCCCAGTCGTCAAAGAGCCTCGCGAAGGCAGTGCTGCGCAGACTCCCTTTGCCAGTCTCACGGCCTCCCTGACTGAAAGAGAACGTCAGTGCCAAAAGGCACCGTGCTGACGACTGGCTCCAGGAGGAGACTCGGGACAGCACTCTCAGAGAAGCGAAAGCTAGGCTGTGGGCCCAGCCTGAGGAGCAGTACGTACGTTTGCCACACTTCTTTGCACAGCTAGGCGTGAGCCAGAGAGCCTTGGTCCCTGAGGCCTCCCTAAGGTACTGCCATACTTACCCAGTAGATCCCACGCAGAGGTCCCTGTGCCCAAAAGGGCCTCCATGGAAGGGCCCTGTTCCTCCCGTTGTGTTTCCTTGAGGTAATCAGAAACCACTGAGGATACCCGTATGAGCTCAGGTATGAAGCTGGGCGACCCTGGCCAAACCTTATTCCCCTCCGTGGCAGACGAGACAGTGGCGGGTCCTGAGCTGCCTGAAGCACACTCCTCGCGCGCACCTTCTCTTTGCTGCCGGAAGGCCTCACATAAGAAGTCGGAGTTGACTCGTGACAGAAGAAGTCTGAGTGTACTCGTGTGAGGCCTGCTGCTCTCAGTTCCTTGCTGGGAGCTTCAGCAGGAGCGCTCTGGAGCTCACCGGCAGAAGAATTGTGAGTCCCCCCGCCCCACCCCGGCCTCAAGCAAAAGTTCAGATTTCCCCCATTAGTAACACCTCGGAGCTCCAGAGGGAGCGGAGGGGCATGCTTTAACGGAATGCTTCGACCGTGGAAGGTATTTCACGAGACACTGTGCACTCACGTTCGTTGTAACAACTGTCAAAGGGCACTGTATGCCTTCCAACTCCTCGGCTGTGTTTGAGCCACAGGAAGTAAATGCGTTCGTTTGATTCAGCTCCGTGAATGTGCAACGATGATGGCGAAGCGCTGCCCTGTTCGCTCGAAAGCTCTCGTTCGTATGGCCTTCACACGGCCTGAGGGTACGCAGTTCTGAACAGCCTTACATTCCATGCTGGTGTGCCAACCCCCCCACCCGCAGGGAGGAATTTGGGCTCTTCTGAGAAACACCAGTGTGCGTCCCAAGCGAAAGCAGGGCGTCTCCGCCACGACGTCTCCGAACGGCAGTCGGATGCCGGAGGTGTACTTCCAGCCGGAAAAAGAGGGAAAAGGACAGCTTTCCCAGGGACAACTCTGGACCCTTGGGACCATCCGGAATCACCAAGGCCTAAACTTTGCACGGCCTGGGGAACGCTCTTCCGCCTGTCCAGGCATCCCCACGTCAAAACCTTTCTCAGCAGAGGCAGGCGCTCTCTCCCTCGTACTAGATAGCTCGGCAAAGCCTTCCGAGAAACATGCTGCGTCATTCAGCTTGAACGTGGGACGCGGAGGGGAGAGTACGCTTTCTCCCCGTTTGGAGGCGCCTTGCGCTTGGCTTCAAAGCTGCCTGAACAGCACTAGCGGCCCGACGTCTCTGCACGGCAGGACTGTCGTTGTGGGCCAAGGCTGCGTGTTCTCCCAAAGCGAAAACCGTGCTGGCGATCCCTTTCTAGGAACTCCTCCCACGGCACCCCAGGTTCAGCTCCGGCCAAGTGGAAGGTGACCTCAGGCCTCAAGGTGAAGTTCCAGTGTTTCACGTCAGGGGAGTTGGGTGTGCAGGGGTCTCCAACGAGGCCGTACTCCACCACGGAGTGCCTTAACCCTGCGACGCTCCTGGGGGCACACAGGATAGGAGCCCATTCACCAGTTTTGCACGATGACCTCTCTCCGTGCCGGAACGGCGGCTCCTGGCTTCTGAGGAACCTTAGCCTAAGCAGGCCCCTGGAGACAGCTCTTCACATTCATAGCAAGGGCAGTGTACTCCTCTCTGGGTTGCCTAGGTTGAGTGGCCCAGTCGTCAGAGAGACTGGCGAAAGCCAGCGCTGGGCGGACTCCCTTTGCCCGGCAGTCGAACGGCCTCCTTGACTGAAAGAGAACTGCAGTGCCAAAAGGCACCGTGCTGACGACTGGCTCCAGGAGGAGACTCGGGACAGCACTCTCAGAGAAGCGAAAGCTAGGCTGTGGGCCCAGCCTGAGGAGCAGTACGTACGTTTGCCAAACTTCTTTGCACAGCTAGGCGTGAGCCAGAGAGCCTTGGTCCCTGAGGCCTCCCTAAGGTACTGCCATACTTACCCAGTAGATCCCACGCAGAGGTCCCTGTGCCCAAAAGGGCCTCCATGGAAGGGCCCTGTTCCTCCCGTTGTGTTTCCTTGAGGTAATCAGAAACCACTGAGGATACCCGTATGAGCTCAGGTATGAAGCTGGGCGACCCTGGCCAAACCTTATTCCCCTCCGTGGCAGACGAGACAGTGGCGGGTCCTGAGCTGCCTGAAGCACACTCCTCGCGCGCACCTTCTCTTTGCTGCCGGAAGGCCTCACATAAGAAGTCTGAGTTGACTCGTGACAGAAGAAGTCTGAGTGTACTCGTGTGAGATCTGCTGCTCTCAGTTCCTTGCTGGGAGCTTCAGCAGGAGCGCTCTGGAGCTCGCCGGCAGAAGAATTGTGAGTCCCCCCGCCCCACCCCGGCCTCAAGCAAAAGTCCAGATTTCCCCCGTTAGTAACACCTCGGAGCGCCAGAGGGAGCGGAGGGGCATGCCTTAACGGAATGCTTCGACCGTGGAAGGTATTTCACGAGACACTGTGCACTCACGTTCGTTGTAACAACTGTCAAAGGGCACTGTATGCCTTCCAACTCCTCGGCTGTGTTTGAGCCACAGGAAGTAAATGCGTTCGTTTGATTCAGCTCCGTGAATGTGCAACGATGATGGCGAAGCGCTGCCCTGTTCGCTCGAAAGCTCTCGTCTGTACGGCCTTCCAACGGCCTCAGGGTACGCAGTTGTAAACAGCCTTACATTCCATGCTGGTGTGCCCCCAATTAGGAATTTGGGCTCTTCTGTGAGACACCCACGTGCGTCCCAAATGAAACCGGGGGGCTCCCCCAGGACGTCTGCGTACGGCAGTCGCTTGCCAGCTGTTTACTTCCAGCCGGAGAAAGAAAAAGAGGACAGCTTTCCCAGGGACAATTCTGGACCCTTGGGACCATCCAGAGTCACCAAAGCCTAAACTTTGCACGGCCTGGGGAACGCTCTTCCTCATGTCCAGCAATCCCCACGTCAAAACCTTTCTCAGCAGAGGCAGGCACTCTCTCCCTTGTACTAGATAGCTCGGCAGAGCCTTCCGAGAAACATGCTGCGTCATTCAGCTTGAACGTGGGACGCGGAGGGGAGAGTACGCTTTCTCCCCGTTTGGAGGCGCCTTGCGCTTGGCTTCAAAGCTGCCTGAACAGCACTAGCGGCCCGACGTCTCTGCACGGCAGGATTGTCGTTGTGGGCCGAGGCTGCGTGTTCTCTCAAAACGAAAACCGTGCTGGCGATCCCTTTCTAGGAACTCCTCCCACGGCACCACATGTTCAGCTCCGGCCGAACGAAAGGTGACCTCAGGCCTCAAGGTAAGTGTTTCACGTCGGGGGAGTTGGGTGTGCAGTGGTTTCCATGAGGCCATACTCCACCACGGAGTGCCTTCACTCTGCGACGCTCCTGGGGGCACACAGGATAGGAGCTCGTTCGCCAAGTTCGCAGGATGACTTCTCTCCGTGCCGGAACGGCGGCTCCTGGCTTCTGAGGAACCTTAGCCTCAAGAGGGCCCTGGAGAAAGCTCTTCACATTCATAGCAAGGGCAACGTACTGCTCTCTGGCTTGCCTGGGTTGAGTGCCCCAGTCGTCAAAGAGCCTCGCGAAGGCAGTGCTGCGCAGACTCCCTTTGCCAGTCGCACGGCCTCCCTGACTGAAAGAGAACTGCAGTGCCAAAAGGCACCGTGCTGACGACTGGCTCCAGGAGGAGACTCGGGACAGCACTCTCAGAGAAGCGAAAGCTAGGCTGTGGGCCCAGCCTGAGGAGCAGTACGTACGTTTGCCACACTTCTTTGCACAGCTAGGCGTGAGCCAGAGAGCCTTGGTCCCTGAGGCCTCCCTAAGGTACTGCCATACTTACCCAGTAGATCCCACGCAGAGGTCCCTGTGCCCAAAAGGGCCTCCATGGAAGGGCCCTGTTCCTCCCGTTGTGTTTCCTTGAGGTAATCAGAAACCACTGAGGATACCCGTATGAGCTCAGGTATGAAGCTGGGCGACCCTGGCCAAACCTTATTCCCCTCCGTGGCAGACGAGACAGTGGCGGGTCCTGAGCTGCCTGAAGCACACTCCTCGCGCGCACCTTCTCTTTGCTGCCGGAAGGCCTCACATAAGAAGTCTGAGTTGACTCGTGACAGAAGAAGTCTGAGTGTACTCGTGTGAGGCCTGCTGCTCTCAGTTCCTTGCTGGGAGCTTCAGCAGGAGCGCTCTGGAGCTCGCCGGCAGAAGAATTGTGAGTCCCCCCGCCCCACCCCGGCCTCAAGCAAAAGTCCAGATTTCCCCCGTTTGTAACACCTCGGAGCGCCAGAGGGAGCGGAGGGGCATGCCTTAACGGAATGCTTCGACCGTGGAAGGTATTTCACGAGACACTGTGCACTCACGTTCGTTGTAACAACTGTCAAAGGGCACTGTATGCCTTCCAACTCCTCGGCTGTGTTTGAGCCACAGGAAGTAAATGCGTTCGTTTGATTCAGCTCCGTGAATGTGCAATGATGATGGCGAAGCGCTGCCCTGTTCGCTCGAAAGCTCTCGTCTGTACGGCCTTCCAACGGCCTCAGGGTACGCAGTTGTAAACAGCCTTACATTCCATGCTGGTGTGCCAACCCCCCCACCCGCAGGGAGGAATTTGGGCTCTTCTGAGAAACACCAGTGTGCGTCCCAAGCGAAAGCAGGGCGTCTCCCCCAGGACGTCTCCGAACGGCAGTCGGATGCCAGAGGTGTACTTCCAGCCGGAAAAAGAGGGAAAAGGACAGCTTTCCCAGGGACAACTCTGGACCCTTGGGACCATCCGGAATCACCAAGGCCTAAACTTTGCACGGCCTGGGGAACGCTCTTCCGCCTGTCCAGCCATCCCCACGTCAAAACCTTTCTCAGCAGAGGCAGGCGCTCTCTCCCTCGTACTAGATAGCTCGGCAGAGCCTTCCGAGAAACATGCTGCGTCATTCAGCTTGAACGTGGGACGCGGAGGGGAGAGTACGCTTTCTCCCCGTTTGGAGGCGCCTTGCGCTTGGCTTCAAAGCTGCCTGAACAGCACTAGCGGCCCGACGTCTCTGCACGGCAGGATTGTCGTTGTGGGCCGAGGCTGCGTGTTCTCTCAAAACGAAAACCGTGCTGGCGATCCCTTTCTAGGAACTCCTCCCACGGCACCACATTTTCAGCTCCGGCCGAACGAAAGGTGACCTCAGGCCTCAAGGTAAGTGTTTCACGTCGGGGGAGTTGGGTGTGCAGTGGTTTCCATGAGGCCATACTCCACCACGGAGTGCCTTCACTCTGCGACGCTCCTGGGGGCACACAGGATAGGAGCTCGTTCGCCAAGTTCGCAGGATGACTTCTCTCCGTGCCGGAACGGCGGCTCCTGGCTTCTGAGGAACCTTAGCCTCAAGAGGGCCCTGGAGAAAGCTCTTCACATTCATAGCAAGGGCAACGTACTGCTCTCTGGCTTGCCTGGGTTGAGTGCCCCAGTCGTCAAAGAGCCTCGCGAAGGCAGTGCTGCGCAGACTCCCTTTGCCAGTCGCACGGCCTCCCTGACTGAAAGAGAACTGCAGTGCCAAAAGGCACCGTGCTGACAACTGGCTCCAGGAGGAGACTCGGGACAGCACTCTCAGAGAAGCGAAAGCTAGGCTGTGGGCCCAGCCTGAGGAGCAGTACGTACGTTTGCCACACTTCTTTGCACAGCTAGGCGTGAGCCAGAGAGCCTTGGTCCCTGAGGCCTCCCTAAGGTACTGCCATACTTACCCAGTAGATCCCACGCAGAGGTCCCTGTGCCCAAAAGGGCCTCCATGGAAGGGCCCTGTTCCTCCCGTTGTGTTTCCTTGAGGTAATCAGAAACCACTGAGGATACCCGTATGAGCTCAGGTATGAAGCTGGGCGACCCTGGCCAAACCTTATTCCCCTCCGTGGCAGACGAGACAGTGGCGGGTCCTGAGCTGCCTGAAGCACACTCCTCGCGCGCACCTTCTCTTTGCTGCCGGAAGGCCTCACATAAGAAGTCTGAGTTGACTCGTGACAGAAGAAGTCTGAGTGTACTCGTGTGAGGCCTGCTGCTCTCAGTTCCTTGCTGGGAGCTTCAGCAGGAGCGCTCTGGAGCTCGCCGGCAGAAGAATTGTGAGTCCCCCCGCCCCACCCCGGCCTCAAGCAAAAGTCCAGATTTCCCCCGTTAGTAACACCTCGGAGCGCCAGAGGGAGCGGAGGGGCATGCCTTAACGGAATGCTTCGACCGTGGAAGGTATTTCACGAGACACTGTGCACTCACGTTCGTTGTAACAACTGTCAAAGGGCACTGTATGCCTTCCAACTCCTCGGCTGTGTTTGAGCCACAGGAAGTAAATGCGTTCGTTTGATTCAGCTCCGTGAATGTGCAACGATGATGGCGAAGCGCTGCCCTGTTCGCTCGAAAGCTCTCGTTCGTACGGCCTTCACACGGCCTCAAGGTACGCAGGTCTGAACAGCCTTACATTCCATGCTGGTGTGCCAACCCCCCCCTCCCCCGCCCACCCACCCACCTACACGCAGAGAGGAATTTGGGCTCTTCTGAGAAACACCAGGGTGCGTCCCAAGTGAAAGCAAGGCGTCTCCCCCAGGACGTCTCCGAACGGCAGTCGGATGCCAGAGGTGTACTTCCAGCCGGAAAAAGAGGGAAAAGGACAGCTTTCCCAGGGACAACTCTGGACCCTTGGGACCATCCGGAATCACCAAGGCCTAAACTTTGCACGGCCTGGGGAACGCTCTTCCGCCTGTCCAGCCATCCCCACGTCAAAACCTTTCTCAGCAGAGGCAGGCGCTCTCTCCCTCGTACTAGATAGCTCGGCAGAGCCTTCCGAGAAACATGCTGCGTCATTCAGCTTGAACGTGGGACGCGGAGGGGAGAGTACGCTTTCTCCCCGTTTGGAGGCGCCTTGCGCTTGGCTTCAAAGCTGCCTGAACAGCACTAGCGGCCCGACGTCTCTGCACGGCAGGACTGTCGTTGTGGGCCAAGGCTGCGTGTTCTCCCAAAGCGAAAACCGTGCTGGCGATCCCTTTCTAGGAACTCCTCCCACGGCACCCCAGGTTCAGCTCCGGCCAAGTGGAAGGTGACCTCAGGCCTCAAGGTGAAGTTCCAGTGTTTCACGTCAGGGGAGTTGGGTGTGCAGGGGTCTCCAACGAGGCCGTACTCCACCACGGAGTGCCTTAACCCTGCGACGCTCCTGGGGGCACACAGGATAGGAGCCCATTCACCAGTTTTGCACGATGACCTCTCTCCGTGCCGGAACGGCGGCTCCTGGCTTCTGAGGAACCTTAGCCTAAGCAGGCCCCTGGAGACAGCTCTTCACATTCATAGCAAGGGCAGTGTACTCCTCTCTGGGTTGCCTAGGTTGAGTGGCCCAGTCGTCAGAGAGACTGGCGAAAGCCAGCGCTGGGCGGACTCCCTTTGCCCGGCAGTCGAACGGCCTCCCTGACTGAAAGAGAACTGCAGTGCCAAAAGGCACCGTGCTGACGACTGGCTCCAGGAGGAGACTCGGGACAGCACTCTCAGAGAAGCGAAAGCTAGGCTGTGGGCCCAGCCTGAGGAGCAGTACGTACGTTTGCCACACTTCTCTGCACAGCTAGGCGTGAGCCAGAGAGCCTTGGTCCCTGAGGCCTCCCTAAGGTACTGCCATACTTACCCAGTAGATCCCACGCAGAGGTCCCTGTGCCCAAAAGGGCCTCCATGGAAGGGCCCTGTTCCTCCCGTTGTGTTTCCTTGAGGTAATCAGAAACCACTGAGGATACCCGTATGAGCTCAGGTATGAAGCTGGGCGACCCTGGCCAAACCTTATTCCCCTCCGTGGCAGACGAGACAGTGGCGGGTCCTGAGCTGCCTGAAGCACACTCCTCGCGCGCACCTTCTCTTTGCTGCCGGAAGGCCTCACATAAGAAGTCTGAGTTGACTCGTGACAGAAGAAGTCTGAGTGTACTCGTGTGAGGCCTGCTGCTCTCAGTTCCTTGCTGGGAGCTTCAGCAGGAGCGCTCTGGAGCTCGCCGGCAGAAGAATTGTGAGTCCCCCCGCCCCACCCCGGCCTCAAGCAAAAGTCCAGATTTCCCCCGTTAGTAACACCTCGGAGCGCCAGAGGGAGCGGAAGGGCATGCCTTAACGGAATGCTTCGACCGTGGAAGGTATTTCACGAGACACTGTGCACTCACGTTCGTTGTAACAACTGTCAAAGGGCACTGTATGCCTTCCAACTCCTCGGCTGTGTTTGAGCCACAGGAAGTAAATGCGTTCGTTTGATTCAGCTCCGTGAATGTGCAACGATGATGGCGAAGCGCTGCCCTGTTCGCTCGAAAGCTCTCGTTCGTACGGCCTTCACACGGCCTCAAGGTACGCAGGTCTGAACAGCCTTACATTCCATGCTGGTGTGCCAACCCCCCCTCCCCCGCCCACCCACCCAGCTACACGCAGGGAGGAATTTGGGCTCTTCTGAGAAACACCAGGGTGCGTCCCAAGTGAAAGCAAGGCGTCTCCCCCAGGACGTCTCCGAACGGCAGTCGGATGCCAGAGGTGTACTTCCAGCCGGAAAAAGAGGGAAAAGGACAGCTTTCCCAGGGACAACTCTGGACCCTTGGGACCATCCGGAATCACCAAGGCCTAAACTTTGCACGGCCTGGGGAACGCTCTTCCGCCTGTCCAGCCATCCCCACGTCAAAACCTTTCTCAGCAGAGGCAGGCGCTCTCTCCCTCGTACTAGATAGCTCGGCAGAGCCTTCCGAGAAACATGCTGCGTCATTCAGCTTGAACGTGGGACGCGGAGGGGAGAGTACGCTTTCTCCCCGTTTGGAGGCGCCTTGCGCTTGGCTTCAAAGCTGCCTGAACAGCACTAGCGGCCCGACGTCTCTGCACGGCAGGACTGTCGTTGTGGGCCAA
Organism: Globicephala melas; assembly: GCF_963455315.2. Classification (NCBI taxonomy): domain Eukaryota; kingdom Metazoa; phylum Chordata; class Mammalia; order Artiodactyla; family Delphinidae; genus Globicephala; species Globicephala melas. The sequence goes on from NW_027207257.1 coordinate 288,629, forward strand.
GGCTGCGTGTTCTCCCAAAGCGAAAACCGTGCTGGCGATCCCTTTCTAGGAACTCCTCCCACGGCACCCCAGGTTCAGCTCCGGCCAAGTGGAAGGTGACCTCAGGCCTCAAGGTGAAGTTCCAGTGTTTCACGTCAGGGGAGTTGGGTGTGCAGGGGTCTCCAACGAGGCCGTACTCCACCACGGAGTGCCTTAACCCTGCGACGCTCCTGGGGGCACACAGGATAGGAGCCCATTCACCAGTTTCGCACGATGACCTCTCTCCGTGCCGGAACGGCGGCTCCTGGCTTCTGAGGAACCTTAGCCTAAGCAGGCCCCTGGAGACAGCTCTTCACATTCGTAGCAAGGGCAGTGTACTCCTCTCTGGGTTGCCTAGGTTGAGTGGCCCAGTCGTCAGAGAGACTGGCGAAAGCCAGCGCTGGGCGGACTCCCTTTGCCCGGCAGTCGAACGGCCTCCCTGACTGAAAGAGAACTGCAGTGCCAAAAGGCACCGTGCTGACGACTGGCTCCAGGAGGAGACTCGGGACAGCACTCTCAGAGAAGCGAAAGCTAGGCTGTGGGCCCAGCCTGAGGAGCAGTACGTACGTTTGCCACACTTCTCTGCACAGCTAGGCGTGAGCCAGAGAGCCTTGGTCCCTGAGGCCTCCCTAAGGTACTGCCATACTTACCCAGTAGATCCCACGCAGAGGTCCCTGTGCCCAAAAGGGCCTCCATGGAAGGGCCCTGTTCCTCCCGTTGTGTTTCCTTGAGGTAATCAGAAACCACTGAGGATACCCGTATGAGCTCAGGTATGAAGCTGGGCGACCCTGGCCAAACCTTATTCCCCTCCGTGGCAGACGAGACAGTGGCGGGTCCTGAGCTGCCTGAAGCACACTCCTCGCGCGCACCTTCTCTTTGCTGCCGGAAGGCCTCACATAAGAAGTCTGAGTTGACTCGTGACAGAAGAAGTCTGAGTGTACTCGTGTGAGGCCTGCTGCTCTCAGTTCCTTGCTGGGAGCTTCAGCAGGAGCGCTCTGGAGCTCGCCGGCAGAAGAATTGTGAGTCCCCCCGCCCCACCCCGGCCTCAAGCAAAAGTCCAGATTTCCCCCGTTAGTAACACCTCGGAGCGCCAGAGGGAGCGGAGGGGCATGCCTTAACGGAATGCTTCGACCGTGGAAGGTATTTCACGAGACACTGTGCACTCACGTTCGTTGTAACAACTGTCAAAGGGCACTGTATGCCTTCCAACTCCTCGGCTGTGTTTGAGCCACAGGAAGTAAATGCGTTCGTTTGATTCAGCTCCGTGAATGTGCAACGATGATGGCGAAGCGCTGCCCTGTTCGCTCGAAAGCTCTCGTTCGTACGGCCTTCACACGGCCTCAAGGTACGCAGGTCTGAACAGCCTTACATTCCATGCTGGTGTGCCAACCCCCCCTCCCCCGCCCACCCACCCACCTACACGCAGGGAGGAATTTGGGCTCTTCTGAGAAACACCAGGGTGCGTCCCAAGTGAAAGCAAGGCGTCTCCCCCAGGACGTCTCCGAACGGCAGTCGGATGCCAGAGGTGTACTTCCAGCCGGAAAAAGAGGGAAAAGGACAGCTTTCCCAGGGACAACTCTGGACCCTTGGGACCATCCGGAATCACCAAGGCCTAAACTTTGCACGGCCTGGGGAACGCTCTTCCGCCTGTCCAGCCATCCCCACGTCAAAACCTTTCTCAGCAGAGGCAGGCGCTCTCTCCCTCGTACTAGATAGCTCGGCAGAGCCTTCCGAGAAACATGCTGCGTCATTCAGCTTGAACGTGGGACGCGGAGGGGAGAGTACGCTTTCTCCCCGTTTGGAGGCGCCTTGCGCTTGGCTTCAAAGCTGCCTGAACAGCACTAGCGGCCCGACGTCTCTGCACGGCAGGACTGTCGTTGTGGGCCAAGGCTGCGTGTTCTCCCAAAGCGAAAACCGTGCTGGCGATCCCTTTCTAGGAACTCCTCCCACGGCACCCCAGGTTCAGCTCCGGCCAAGTGGAAGGTGACCTCAGGCCTCAAGGTGAAGTTCCAGTGTTTCACGTCAGGGGAGTTGGGTGTGCAGGGGTCTCCAACGAGGCCGTACTCCACCACGGAGTGCCTTAACCCTGCGACGCTCCTGGGGGCACACAGGATAGGAGCCCATTCACCAGTTTCGCACGATGACCTCTCTCCGTGCCGGAACGGCGGCTCCTGGCTTCTGAGGAACCTTAGCCTAAGCAGGCCCCTGGAGACAGCTCTTCACATTCGTAGCAAGGGCAGTGTACTCCTCTCTGGGTTGCCTAGGTTGAGTGGCCCAGTCGTCAGAGAGACTGGCGAAAGCCAGCGCTGGGCGGACTCCCTTTGCCCGGCAGTCGAACGGCCTCCCTGACTGAAAGAGAACTGCAGTGCCAAAAGGCACCGTGCTGACGACTGGCTCCAGGAGGAGACTCGGGACAGCACTCTCAGAGAAGCGAAAGCTAGGCTGTGGGCCCAGCCTGAGGAGCAGTACGTACGTTTGCCACACTTCTCTGCACAGCTAGGCGTGAGCCAGAGAGCCTTGGTCCCTGAGGCCTCCCTAAGGTACTGCCATACTTACCCAGTAGATCCCACGCAGAGGTCCCTGTGCCCAAAAGGGCCTCCATGGAAGGGCCCTGTTCCTCCCGTTGTGTTTCCTTGAGGTAATCAGAAACCACTGAGGATACCCGTATGAGCTCAGGTATGAAGCTGGGCGACCCTGGCCAAACCTTATTCCCCTCCGTGGCAGACGAGACAGTGGCGGGTCCTGAGCTGCCTGAAGCACACTCCTCGCGCGCACCTTCTCTTTGCTGCCGGAAGGCCTCACATAAGAAGTCTGAGTTGACTCGTGACAGAAGAAGTCTGAGTGTACTCGTGTGAGGCCTGCTGCTCTCAGTTCCTTGCTGGGAGTTTCAGCAGGAGCGCTCTGGAGCTCGCCGGCAGAAGAATTGTGAGTCCCCCCGCCCCACCCCGGCCTCAAGCAAAAGTCCAGATTTCCCCCGTTAGTAACACCTCGGAGCGCCAGAGGGAGCGGAGGGGCATGCCTTAACGGAATGCTTCGACCGTGGAAGGTATTTCACGAGACACTGTGCACTCACGTTCGTTGTAACAACTGTCAAAGGGCACTGTATGCCTTCCAACTCCTCGGCTGTGTTTGAGCCACAGGAAGTAAATGCGTTCGTTTGATTCAGCTCCGTGAATGTGCAACGATGATGGCGAAGCGCTGCCCTGTTCGCTCGAAAGCTCTCGTTCGTACGGCCTTCACACGGCCTCAAGGTACGCAGGTCTGAACAGCCTTACATTCCATGCTGGTGTGCCAACCCCCCCCTCCCCCGCCCACCCACCCACCTACACGCAGGGAGGAATTTGGGCTCTTCTGAGAAACACCAGGGTGCGTCCCAAGTGAAAGCAAGGCGTCTCCCCCAGGACGTCTCCGAACGGCAGTCGGATGCCAGAGGTGTACTTCCAGCCGGAAAAAGAGGGAAAAGGACAGCTTTCCCAGGGACAACTCTGGACCCTTGGGACCATCCGGAATCACCAAGGCCTAAACTTTGCACGGCCTGGGGAACGCTCTTCCGCCTGTCCAGCCATCCCCACGTCAAAACCTTTCTCAGCAGAGGCAGGCGCTCTCTCCCTCGTACTAGATAGCTCGGCAGAGCCTTCCGAGAAACATGCTGCGTCATTCAGCTTGAACGTGGGACGCGGAGGGGAGAGTACGCTTTCTCCCCGTTTGGAGGCGCCTTGCGCTTGGCTTCAAAGCTGCCTGAACAGCACTAGCGGCCCGACGTCTCTGCACGGCAGGACTGTCGTTGTGGGCCAAGGCTGCGTGTTCTCCCAAAGCGAAAACCGTGCTGGCGATCCCTTTCTAGGAACTCCTCCCACGGCACCCCAGGTTCAGCTCCGGCCAAGTGGAAGGTGACCTCAGGCCTCAAGGTGAAGTTCCAGTGTTTCACGTCAGGGGAGTTGGGTGTGCAGGGGTCTCCAACGAGGCCGTACTCCACCACGGAGTGCCTTAACCCTGCGACGCTCCTGGGGGCACACAGGATAGGAGCCCATTCACCAGTTTTGCACGATGACCTCTCTCCGTGCCGGAACGGCGGCTCCTGGCTTCTGAGGAACCTTAGCCTAAGCAGGCCCCTGGAGACAGCTCTTCACATTCGTAGCAAGGGCAGTGTACTCCTCTCTGGGTTGCCTAGGTTGAGTGGCCCAGTCGTCAGAGAGACTGGCGAAAGCCAGCGCTGGGCGGACTCCCTTTGCCCGGCAGTCGAACGGCCTCCCTGACTGAAAGAGAACTGCAGTGCCAAAAGGCACCGTGCTGACCACTGGCTCCAGGAGGAGACTCGGGACAGCACTCTCAGAGAAGCGAAAGCTAGGCTGTGGGCCCAGCCTGAGGAGCAGTACGTACGTTTGCCACACTTCTCTGCACAGCTAGGCGTGAGCCAGAGAGCCTTGGTCCCTGAGGCCTCCCTAAGGTACTGCCATACTTACCCAGTAGATCCCACGCAGAGGTCCCTGTGCCCAAAAGGGCCTCCATGGAAGGGCCCTGTTCCTCCCGTTGTGTTTCCTTGAGGTAATCAGAAACCACTGAGGATACCCGTATGAGCTCAGGTATGAAGCTGGGCGACCCTGGCCAAACCTTATTCCCCTCCGTGGCAGACGAGACAGTGGCGGGTCCTGAGCTGCCTGAAGCACACTCCTCGCGCGCACCTTCTCTTTGCTGCCGGAAGGCCTCACATAAGAAGTCTGAGTTGACTCGTGACAGAAGAAGTCTGAGTGTACTCGTGTGAGGCCTGCTGCTCTCAGTTCCTTGCTGGGAGCTTCAGCAGGAGCGCTCTGGAGCTCGCCGGCAGAAGAATTGTGAGTCCCCCCGCCCCACCCCGGCCTCAAGCAAAAGTCCAGATTTCCCCCGTTAGTAACACCTCGGAGCGCCAGAGGGAGCGGAGGGGCATGCCTTAACGGAATGCTTCGACCGTGGAAGGTATTTCACGAGACACTGTGCACTCACGTTCGTTGTAACAACTGTCAAAGGGCACTGTATGCCTTCCAACTCCTCGGCTGTGTTTGAGCCACAGGAAGTAAATGCGTTCGTTTGATTCAGCTCCGTGAATGTGCAACGATGATGGCGAAGCGCTGCCCTGTTCGCTCGAAAGCTCTCGTTCGTACGGCCTTCACACGGCCTCAAGGTACGCAGTTCTGAACAGCCTTACATTCCATGCTGGTGTGCCAACCCCCCCCTCCCCCGCCCACCCACCCACCTACACGCAGGGAGGAATTTGGGCTCTTCTGAGAAATACCAGGGTGCGTCCCAAGTGAAAGCAAGGCGTCTCCCCCAGGACGTCTCCGAACGGCAGTCGGATGCCAGAGGTGTACTTCCAGCCGGAAAAAGAGGGAAAAGGACAGCTTTCCCAGGGACAACTCTGGACCCTTGGGACCATCCGGAATCACCAAGGCCTAAACTTTGCACGGCCTGGGGAACGCTCTTCCGCCTGTCCAGCCATCCCCACGTCAAAACCTTTCTCAGCAGAGGCAGGCGCTCTCTCCCTCGTACTAGATAGCTCGGCAGAGCCTTCCGAGAAACATGCTGCGTCATTCAGCTTGAACGTGGGACGCGGAGGGGAGAGTACGCTTTCTCCCCGTTTGGAGGCGCCTTGCGCTTGGCTTCAAAGCTGCCTGAACAGCACTAGCGGCCCGACGTCTCTGCACGGCAGGACTGTCGTTGTGGGCCAAGGCTGCGTGTTCTCCCAAAGCGAAAACCGTGCTGGCGATCCCTTTCTAGGAACTCCTCCCACGGCACCCCAGGTTCAGCTCCGGCCAAGTGGAAGGTGACCTCAGGCCTCAAGGTGAAGTTCCAGTGTTTCACGTCAGGGGAGTTGGGTGTGCAGGGGTCTCCAACGAGGCCGTACTCCACCACGGAGTGCCTTAACCCTGCGACGCTCCTGGGGGCACACAGGATAGGAGCCCATTCACCAGTTTTGCACGATGACCTCTCTCCGTGCCGGAACGGCGGCTCCTGGCTTCTGAGGAACCTTAGCCTAAGCAGGCCCCTGGAGACAGCTCTTCACATTCGTAGCAAGGGCAGTGTACTCCTCTCTGGGTTGCCTAGGTTGAGTGGCCCAGTCGTCAGAGAGACTGGCGAAAGCCAGCGCTGGGCGGACTCCCTTTGCCCGGCAGTCGAACGGCCTCCCTGACTGAAAGAGAACTGCAGTGCCAAAAGGCACCGTGCTGACGACTGGCTCCAGGAGGAGACTCGGGACAGCACTCTCAGAGAAGCGAAAGCTAGGCTGTGGGCCCAGCCTGAGGAGCAGTACGTACGTTTGCCACACTTCTCTGCACAGCTAGGCGTGAGCCAGAGAGCCTTGGTCCCTGAGGCCTCCCTAAGGTACTGCCATACTTACCCAGTAGATCCCACGCAGAGGTCCCTGTGCCCAAAAGGGCCTCCATGGAAGGGCCCTGTTCCTCCCGTTGTGTTTCCTTGAGGTAATCAGAAACCACTGAGGATACCCGTATGAGCTCAGGTATGAAGCTGGGCGACCCTGGCCAAACCTTATTCCCCTCCGTGGCAGACGAGACAGTGGCGGGTCCTGAGCTGCCTGAAGCACACTCCTCGCGCGCACCTTCTCTTTGCTGCCGGAAGGCCTCACATAAGAAGTCTGAGTTGACTCGTGACAGAAGAAGTCTGAGTGTACTCGTGTGAGGCCTGCTGCTCTCAGTTCCTTGCTGGGAGCTTCAGCAGGAGCGCTCTGGAGCTCGCCGGCAGAAGAATTGTGAGTCCCCCCGCCCCACCCCGGCCTCAAGCAAAAGTCCAGATTTCCCCCGTTAGTAACACCTCGGAGCGCCAGAGGGAGCGGAGGGGCATGCCTTAACGGAATGCTTCGACCGTGGAAGGTATTTCACGAGACACTGTGCACTCACGTTCGTTGTAACAACTGTCAAAGGGCACTGTATGCCTTCCAACTCCTCGGCTGTGTTTGAGCCACAGGAAGTAAATGCGTTCGTTTGATTCAGCTCCGTGAATGTGCAACGATGATGGCGAAGCGCTGCCCTGTTCGCTCGAAAGCTCTCGTTCGTACGGCCTTCACACGGCCTCAAGGTACGCAGGTCTGAACAGCCTTACATTCCATGCTGGTGTGCCAACCCCCCCCTCCCCCGCCCACCCACCCACCTACACGCAGGGAGGAATTTGGGCTCTTCTGAGAAACACCAGGGTGCGTCCCAAGTGAAAGCAAGGCGTCTCCCCCAGGACGTCTCCGAACGGCAGTCGGATGCCAGAGGTGTACTTCCAGCCGGAAAAAGAGGGAAAAGGACAGCTTTCCCAGGGACAACTCTGGACCCTTGGGACCATCCGGAATCACCAAGGCCTAAACTTTGCACGGCCTGGGGAACGCTCTTCCGCCTGTCCAGCCATCCCCACGTCAAAACCTTTCTCAGCAGAGGCAGGCGCTCTCTCCCTCGTACTAGATAGCTCGGCAGAGCCTTCCGAGAAACATGCTGCGTCATTCAGCTTGAACGTGGGACGCGGAGGGGAGAGTACGCTTTCTCCCCGTTTGGAGGCGCCTTGCGCTTGGCTTCAAAGCTGCCTGAACAGCACTAGCGGCCCGACGTCTCTGCACGGCAGGACTGTCGTTGTGGGCCAAGGCTGCGTGTTCTCCCAAAGCGAAAACCGTGCTGGCGATCCCTTTCTAGGAACTCCTCCCACGGCACCCCAGGTTCAGCTCCGGCCAAGTGGAAGGTGACCTCAGGCCTCAAGGTGAAGTTCCAGTGTTTCACGTCAGGGGAGTTGGGTGTGCAGGGGTCTCCAACGAGGCCGTACTCCACCACGGAGTGCCTTAACCCTGCGACGCTCCTGGGGGCACACAGGATAGGAGCCCATTCACCAGTTTTGCACGATGACCTCTCTCCGTGCCGGAACGGCGGCTCCTGGCTTCTGAGGAACCTTAGCCTAAGCAGGCCCCTGGAGACAGCTCTTCACATTCGTAGCAAGGGCAGTGTACTCCTCTCTGGGTTGCCTAGGTTGAGTGGCCCAGTCGTCAGAGAGACTGGCGAAAGCCAGCGCTGGGCGGACTCCCTTTGCCCGGCAGTCGAACGGCCTCCCTGACTGAAAGAGAACTGCAGTGCCAAAAGGCACCGTGCTGACCACTGGCTCCAGGAGGAGACTCGGGACAGCACTCTCAGAGAAGCGAAAGCTAGGCTGTGGGCCCAGCCTGAGGAGCAGTACGTACGTTTGCCACACTTCTCTGCACAGCTAGGCGTGAGCCAGAGAGCCTTGGTCCCTGAGGCCTCCCTAAGGTACTGCCATACTTACCCAGTAGATCCCACGCAGAGGTCCCTGTGCCCAAAAGGGCCTCCATGGAAGGGCCCTGTTCCTCCCGTTGTGTTTCCTTGAGGTAATCAGAAACCACTGAGGATACCCGTATGAGCTCAGGTATGAAGCTGGGCGACCCTGGCCAAACCTTATTCCCCTCCGTGGCAGACGAGACAGTGGCGGGTCCTGAGCTGCCTGAAGCACACTCCTCGCGCGCACCTTCTCTTTGCTGCCGGAAGGCCTCACATAAGAAGTCTGAGTTGACTCGTGACAGAAGAAGTCTGAGTGTACTCGTGTGAGGCCTGCTGCTCTCAGTTCCTTGCTGGGAGCTTCAGCAGGAGCGCTCTGGAGCTCGCCGGCAGAAGAATTGTGAGTCCCCCCGCCCCACCCCGGCCTCAAGCAAAAGTCCAGATTTCCCCCGTTAGTAACACCTCGGAACGCCAGAGGGAGCGGAGGGGCATGCCTTAACGGAATGCTTCGACCGTGGAAGGTATTTCACGAGACACTGTGCACTCACGTTCGTTGTAACAACTGTCAAAAGGCACTGTATGCCTTCCAACTCCTCGGCTGTGTTTGAGCCACAGGAAGTAAATGCGTTCGTTTGATTCAGCTCCGTGAATGTGCAACGATGATGGCGAAGCGCTGCCCTGTTCGCTCGAAAGCTCTCGTTCGTACGGCCTTCACACGGCCTCAAGGTACGCAGTTCTGAACAGCCTTACATTCCATGCTGGTGTGCCAACCCCCCCCTCCCCCGCCCACCCACCCACCTACACGCAGGGAGGAATTTGGGCTCTTCTGAGAAATACCAGGGTGCGTCCCAAGTGAAAGCAAGGCGTCTCCCCCAGGACGTCTCCGAACGGCAGTCGGATGCCAGAGGTGTACTTCCAGCCGGAAAAAGAGGGAAAAGGACAGCTTTCCCAGGGACAACTCTGGACCCTTGGGACCATCCGGAATCACCAAGGCCTAAACTTTGCACGGCCTGGGGAACGCTCTTCCGCCTGTCCAGCCATCCCCACGTCAAAACCTTTCTCAGCAGAGGCAGGCGCTCTCTCCCTCGTACTAGATAGCTCGGCAGAGCCTTCCGAGAAACATGCTGCGTCATTCAGCTTGAACGTGGGACGCGGAGGGGAGAGTACGCTTTCTCCCCGTTTGGAGGCGCCTTGCGCTTGGCTTCAAAGCTGCCTGAACAGCACTAGCGGCCCGACGTCTCTGCACGGCAGGACTGTCGTTGTGGGCCAAGGCTGCGTGTTCTCCCAAAGCGAAAACCGTGCTGGCGATCCCTTTCTAGGAACTCCTCCCACGGCACCCCAGGTTCAGCTCCGGCCAAGTGGAAGGTGACCTCAGGCCTCAAGGTGAAGTTCCAGTGTTTCACGTCAGGGGAGTTGGGTGTGCAGGGGTCTCCAACGAGGCCGTACTCCACCACGGAGTGCCTTAACCCTGCGACGCTCCTGGGGGCACACAGGATAGGAGCCCATTCACCAGTTTTGCACGATGACCTCTCTCCGTGCCGGAACGGCGGCTCCTGGCTTCTGAGGAACCTTAGCCTAAGCAGGCCCCTGGAGACAGCTCTTCACATTCGTAGCAAGGGCAGTGTACTCCTCTCTGGGTTGCCTAGGTTGAGTGGCCCAGTCGTCAGAGAGACTGGCGAAAGCCAGCGCTGGGCGGACTCCCTTTGCCCGGCAGTCGAACGGCCTCCCTGACTGAAAGAGAACTGCAGTGCCAAAAGGCACCGTGCTGACCACTGGCTCCAGGAGGAGACTCGGGACAGCACTCTCAGAGAAGCGAAAGCTAGGCTGTGGGCCCAGCCTGAGGAGCAGTACGTACGTTTGCCACACTTCTCTGCACAGCTAGGCGTGAGCCAGAGAGCCTTGGTCCCTGAGGCCTCCCTAAGGTACTGCCATACTTACCCAGTAGATCCCACGCAGAGGTCCCTGTGCCCAAAAGGGCCTCCATGGAAGGGCCCTGTTCCTCCCGTTGTGTTTCCTTGAGGTAATCAGAAACCACTGAGGATACCCGTATGAGCTCAGGTATGAAGCTGGGCGACCCTGGCCAAACCTTATTCCCCTCCGTGGCAGACGAGACAGTGGCGGGTCCTGAGCTGCCTGAAGCACACTCCTCGCGCGCACCTTCTCTTTGCTGCCGGAAGGCCTCACATAAGAAGTCTGAGTTGACTCGTGACAGAAGAAGTCTGAGTGTACTCGTGTGAGGCCTGCTGCTCTCAGTTCCTTGCTGGGAGCTTCAGCAGGAGCGCTCTGGAGCTCGCCGGCAGAAGAATTGTGAGTCCCCCCGCCCCACCCCGGCCTCAAGCAAAAGTCCAGATTTCCCCCGTTAGTAACACCTCGGAACGCCAGAGGGAGCGGAGGGGCATGCCTTAACGGAATGCTTCGACCGTGGAAGGTATTTCACGAGACACTGTGCACTCACGTTCGTTGTAACAACTGTCAAAGGGCACTGTATGCCTTCCAACTCCTCGGCTGTGTTTGAGCCACAGGAAGTAAATGCGTTCGTTTGATTCAGCTCCGTGAATGTGCAACGATGATGGCGAAGCGCTGCCCTGTTCGCTCGAAAGCTCTCGTTCGTACGGCCTTCACACGGCCTCAAGGTACGCAGTTCTGAACAGCCTTACATTCCATGCTGGTGTGCCAACCCCCCCCTCCCCCGCCCACCCACCCACCTACACGCAGGGAGGAATTTGGGCTCTTCTGAGAAACACCAGGGTGCGTCCCAAGTGAAAGCAAGGCGTCTCCCCCAGGACGTCTCCGAACGGCAGTCGGATGCCAGAGGTGTACTTCCAGCCGGAAAAAGAGGGAAAAGGACAGCTTTCCCAGGGACAACTCTGGACCCTTGGGACCATCCGGAATCACCAAGGCCTAAACTTTGCACGGCCTGGGGAACGCTCTTTCGCCTGTCCAGCCATCCCCACGTCAAAACCTTTCTCAGCAGAGGCAGGCGCTCTCTCCCTCGTACTAGATAGCTCGGCAGAGCCTTCCGAGAAACATGCTGCGTCATTCAGCTTGAACGTGGGACGCGGAGGGGAGAGTACGCTTTCTCCCCGTTTGGAGGCGCCTTGCGCTTGGCTTCAAAGCTGCCTGAACAGCACTAGCGGCCCGACGTCTCTGCACGGCAGGACTGTCGTTGTGGGCCAAGGCTGCGTGTTCTCCCAAAGCGAAAACCGTGCTGGCGATCCCTTTCTAGGAACTCCTCCCACGGCACCCCAGGTTCAGCTCCGGCCAAGTGGAAGGTGACCTCAGGCCTCAAGGTGAAGTTCCAGTGTTTCACGTCAGGGGAGTTGGGTGTGCAGGGGTCTCCAACGAGGCCGTACTCCACCACGGAGTGCCTTAACCCTGCGACGCTCCTGGGGGCACACAGGATAGGAGCCCATTCACCAGTTTTGCACGATGACCTCTCTCCGTGCCGGAACGGCGGCTCCTGGCTTCTGAGGAACCTTAGCCTAAGCAGGCCCCTGGAGACAGCTCTTCACATTCGTAGCAAGGGCAGTGTACTCCTCTCTGGGTTGCCTAGGTTGAGTGGCCCAGTCGTCAGAGAGACTGGCGAAAGCCAGCGCTGGGCGGACTCCCTTTGCCCGGCAGTCGAACGGCCTCCCTGACTGAAAGAGAACTGCAGTGCCAAAAGGCACCGTGCTGACCACTGGCTCCAGGAGGAGACTCGGGACAGCACTCTCAGAGAAGCGAAAGCTAGGCTGTGGGCCCAGCCTGAGGAGCAGTACGTACGTTTGCCACACTTCTCTGCACAGCTAGGCGTGAGCCAGAGAGCCTTGGTCCCTGAGGCCTCCCTAAGGTACTGCCATACTTACCCAGTAGATCCCACGCAGAGGTCCCTGTGCCCAAAAGGGCCTCCATGGAAGGGCCCTGTTCCTCCCGTTGTGTTTCCTTGAGGTAATCAGAAACCACTGAGGATACCCGTATGAGCTCAGGTATGAAGCTGGGCGACCCTGGCCAAACCTTATTCCCCTCCGTGGCAGACGAGACAGTGGCGGGTCCTGAGCTGCCTGAAGCACACTCCTCGCGCGCACCTTCTCTTTGCTGCCGGAAGGCCTCACATAAGAAGTCTGAGTTGACTCGTGACAGAAGAAGTCTGAGTGTACTCGTGTGAGGCCTGCTGCTCTCAGTTCCTTGCTGGGAGCTTCAGCAGGAGCGCTCTGGAGCTCGCCGGCAGAAGAATTGTGAGTCCCCCCGCCCCACCCCGGCCTCAAGCAAAAGTCCAGATTTCCCCCGTTAGTAACACCTCGGAACGCCAGAGGGAGCGGAGGGGCATGCCTTAACGGAATGCTTCGACCGTGGAAGGTATTTCACGAGACACTGTGCACTCACGTTCGTTGTAACAACTGTCAAAGGGCACTGTATGCCTTCCAACTCCTCGGCTGTGTTTGAGCCACAGGAAGTAAATGCGTTCGTTTGATTCAGCTCCGTGAATGTGCAACGATGATGGCGAAGCGCTGCCCTGTTCGCTCGAAAGCTCTCGTTCGTACGGCCTTCACACGGCCTCAAGGTACGCAGTTCTGAAGAGCCTTACATTCCATGCTGGTGTGCCAACCCCCCCCTCCCCCGCCCACCCACCCACCTACACGCAGGGAGGAATTTGGGCTCTTCTGAGAAACACCAGGGTGCGTCCCAAGTGAAAGCAAGGCGTCTCCCCCAGGACGTCTCCGAACGGCAGTCGGATGCCAGAGGTGTACTTCCAGCCGGAAAAAGAGGGAAAAGGACAGCTTTCCCAGGGACAACTCTGGACCCTTGGGACCATCCGGAATCACCAAGGCCTAAACTTTGCACGGCCTGGGGAACGCTCTTCCGCCTGTCCAGCCATCCCCACGTCAAAACCTTTCTCAGCAGAGGCAGGCGCTCTCTCCCTCGTACTAGATAGCTCGGCAGAGCCTTCCGAGAAACATGCTGCGTCATTCAGCTTGAACGTGGGACGCGGAGGGGAGAGTACGCTTTCTCCCCGTTTGGAGGCGCCTTGCGCTTGGCTTCAAAGCTGCCTGAACAGCACTAGCGGCCCGACGTCTCTGCACGGCAGGACTGTCGTTGTGGGCCAAGGCTGCGTGTTCTCCCAAAGCGAAAACCGTGCTGGCGATCCCTTTCTAGGAACTCCTCCCACGGCACCCCAGGTTCAGCTCCGGCCAAGTGGAAGGTGACCTCAGGCCTCAAGGTGAAGTTCCAGTGTTTCACGTCAGGGGAGTTGGGTGTGCAGGGGTCTCCAACGAGGCCGTACTCCACCACGGAGTGCCTTAACCCTGCGACGCTCCTGGGGGCACACAGGATAGGAGCCCATTCACCAGTTTTGCACGATGACCTCTCTCCGTGCCGGAACGGCGGCTCCTGGCTTCTGAGGAACCTTAGCCTAAGCAGGCCCCTGGAGACAGCTCTTCACATTCATAGCAAGGGCAGTGTACTCCTCTCTGGGTTGCCTAGGTTGAGTGGCCCAGTCGTCAGAGAGACTGGCGAAAGCCAGCGCTGGGCGGACTCCCTTTGCCCGGCAGTCGAACGGCCTCCCTGACTGAAAGAGAACTGCAGTGCCAAAAGGCACCGTGCTGACGACTGGCTCCAGGAGGAGACTCGGGACAGCACTCTCAGAGAAGCGAAAGCTAGGCTGTGGGCCCAGCCTGAGGAGCAGTACGTACGTTTGCCACACTTCTCTGCACAGCTAGGCGTGAGCCAGAGAGCCTTGGTCCCTGAGGCCTCCCTAAGGTACTGCCATACTTACCCAGTAGATCCCACGCAGAGGTCCCTGTGCCCAAAAGGGCCTCCATGGAAGGGCCCTGTTCCTCCCGTTGTGTTTCCTTGAGGTAATCAGAAACCACTGAGGATACCCGTATGAGCTCAGGTATGAAGCTGGGCGACCCTGGCCAAACCTTATTCCCCTCCGTGGCAGACGAGACAGTGGCGGGTCCTGAGCTGCCTGAAGCACACTCCTCGCGCGCACCTTCTCTTTGCTGCCGGAAGGCCTCACATAAGAAGTCTGAGTTGACTCGTGACAGAAGAAGTCTGAGTGTACTCGTGTGAGGCCTGCTGCTCTCAGTTCCTTGCTGGGAGCTTCAGCAGGAGCGCTCTGGAGCTCGCCGGCAGAAGAATTGTGAGTCCCCCCGCCCCACCCCGGCCTCAAGCAAAAGTCCAGATTTCCCCCGTTAGTAACACCTCGGAGCGCCAGAGGGAGCGGAGGGGCATGCCTTAACGGAATGCTTCGACCGTGGAAGGTATTTCACGAGACACTGTGCACTCACGTTCGTTGTAACAACTGTCAAAGGGCACTGTATGCCTTCCAACTCCTCGGCTGTGTTTGAGCCACAGGAAGTAAATGCGTTCGTTTGATTCAGCTCCGTGAATGTGCAAGGATGATGGCGAAGCGCTGCCCTGTTCGCTCGAAAGCTCTCGTTCGTACGGCCTTCACACGGCCTCAAGGTACGCAGTTCTGAAGAGCCTTACATTCCATGCTGGTGTGCCAACCCCCCCCTCCCCCGCCCACCCACCCACCTACACGCAGGGAGGAATTTGGGCTCTTCTGAGAAACACCAGGGTGCGTCCCAAGTGAAAGCAAGGCGTCTCCCCCAGGACGTCTCCGAACGGCAGTCGGATGCCAGAGGTGTACTTCCAGCCGGAAAAAGAGGGAAAAGGACAGCTTTCCCAGGGACAACTCTGGACCCTTGGGACCATCCGGAATCACCAAGGCCTAAACTTTGCACGGCCTGGGGAACGCTCTTCCGCCTGTCCAGCCATCCCCACGTCAAAACCTTTCTCAGCAGAGGCAGGCGCTCTCTCCCTCGTACTAGATAGCTCGGCAGAGCCTTCCGAGAAACATGCTGCGTCATTCAGCTTGAACGTGGGACGCGGAGGGGAGAGTACGCTTTCTCCCCGTTTGGAGGCGCCTTGCGCTTGGCTTCAAAGCTGCCTGAACAGCACTAGCGGCCCGACGTCTCTGCACGGCAGGACTGTCGTTGTGGGCCAAGGCTGCGTGTTCTCCCAAAGCGAAAACCGTGCTGGCGATCCCTTTCTAGGAACTCCTCCCACGGCACCCCAGGTTCAGCTCCGGCCAAGTGGAAGGTGACCTCAGGCCTCAAGGTGAAGTTCCAGTGTTTCACGTCAGGGGAGTTGGGTGTGCAGGGGTCTCCAACGAGGCCGTACTCCACCACGGAGTGCCTTAACCCTGCGACGCTCCTGGGGGCACACAGGATAGGAGCCCATTCACCAGTTTTGCACGATGACCTCTCTCCGTGCCGGAACGGCGGCTCCTGGCTTCTGAGGAACCTTAGCCTAAGCAGGCCCCTGGAGACAGCTCTTCACATTCATAGCAAGGGCAGTGTACTCCTCTCTGGGTTGCCTAGGTTGAGTGGCCCAGTCGTCAGAGAGACTGGCGAAAGCCAGCGCTGGGCGGACTCCCTTTGCCCGGCAGTCGAACGGCCTCCCTGACTGAAAGAGAACTGCAGTGCCAAAAGGCACCGTGCTGACGACTGGCTCCAGGAGGAGACTCGGGACAGCACTCTCAGAGAAGCGAAAGCTAGGCTGTGGGCCCAGCCTGAGGAGCAGTACGTACGTTTGCCACACTTCTTTGCACAGCTAGGCGTGAGCCAGAGAGCCTTGGTCCCTGAGGCCTCCCTAAGGTACTGCCATACTTACCCAGTAGATCCCACGCAGAGGTCCCTGTGCCCAAAAGGGCCTCCATGGAAGGGCCCTGTTCCTCCCGTTGTGTTTCCTTGAGGTAATCAGAAACCACTGAGGATACCCGTATGAGCTCAGGTATGAAGCTGGGCGACCCTGGCCAAACCTTATTCCCCTCCGTGGCAGACGAGACAGTGGCGGGTCCTGAGCTGCCTGAAGCACACTCCTCGCGCGCACCTTCTCTTTGCTGCCGGAAGGCCTCACATAAGAAGTCTGAGTTGACTCGTGACAGAAGAAGTCTGAGTGTACTCGTGTGAGGCCTGCTGCTCTCAGTTCCTTGCTGGGAGCTTCAGCAGGAGCGCTCTGGAGCTCGCCGGCAGAAGAATTGTGAGTCCCCCCGCCCCACCCCGGCCTCAAGCAAAAGTCCAGATTTCCCCCGTTAGTAACACCTCGGAGCGCCAGAGGGAGCGGAGGGGCATGCCTTAACGGAATGCTTCGACCGTGGAAGGTATTTCACGAGACACTGTGCACTCACGTTCGTTGTAACAACTGTCAAAGGGCACTGTATGCCTTCCAACTCCTCGGCTGTGTTTGAGCCACAGGAAGTAAATGCGTTCGTTTGATTCAGCTCCGTGAATGTGCAAGGATGATGGCGAAGCGCTGCCCTGTTCGCTCGAAAGCTCTCGTTCGTACGGCCTTCACACGGCCTCAAGGTACGCAGTTCTGAAGAGCCTTACATTCCATGCTGGTGTGCCAACCCCCCCCTCCCCCGCCCACCCACCCACCTACACGCAGGGAGGAATTTGGGCTCTTCTGAGAAACACCAGGGTGCGTCCCAAGTGAAAGCAAGGCGTCTCCCCCAGGACGTCTCCGAACGGCAGTCGGATGCCAGAGGTGTACTTCCAGCCGGAAAAAGAGGGAAAAGGACAGCTTTCCCAGGGACAACTCTGGACCCTTGGGACCATCCGGAATCACCAAGGCCTAAACTTTGCACGGCCTGGGGAACGCTCTTCCGCCTGTCCAGCCATCCCCACGTCAAAACCTTTCTCAGCAGAGGCAGGCGCTCTCTCCCTCGTACTAGATAGCTCGGCAGAGCCTTCCGAGAAACATGCTGCGTCATTCAGCTTGAACGTGGGACGCGGAGGGGAGAGTACGCTTTCTCCCCGTTTGGAGGCGCCTTGCGCTTGGCTTCAAAGCTGCCTGAACAGCACTAGCGGCCCGACGTCTCTGCACGGCAGGACTGTCGTTGTGGGCCAAGGCTGCGTGTTCTCCCAAAGCGAAAACCGTGCTGGCGATCCCTTTCTAGGAAC
The DNA here is from genome assembly GCF_963455315.2 of Globicephala melas. Classification (NCBI taxonomy): domain Eukaryota; kingdom Metazoa; phylum Chordata; class Mammalia; order Artiodactyla; family Delphinidae; genus Globicephala; species Globicephala melas. The sequence continues at coordinate 305,844 of NW_027207257.1, forward strand.
TCCTCCCACGGCACCCCAGGTTCAGCTCCGGCCAAGTGGAAGGTGACCTCAGGCCTCAAGGTGAAGTTCCAGTGTTTCACGTCAGGGGAGTTGGGTGTGCAGGGGTCTCCAACGAGGCCGTACTCCACCACGGAGTGCCTTAACCCTGCGACGCTCCTGGGGGCACACAGGATAGGAGCCCATTCACCAGTTTTGCACGATGACCTCTCTCCGTGCCGGAACGGCGGCTCCTGGCTTCTGAGGAACCTTAGCCTAAGCAGGCCCCTGGAGACAGCTCTTCACATTCGTAGCAAGGGCAGTGTACTCCTCTCTGGGTTGCCTAGGTTGAGTGGCCCAGTCGTCAGAGAGACTGGCGAAAGCCAGCGCTGGGCGGACTCCCTTTGCCCGGCAGTCGAACGGCCTCCCTGACTGAAAGAGAACTGCAGTGCCAAAAGGCACCGTGCTGACGACTGGCTCCAGGAGGAGACTCGGGACAGCACTCTCAGAGAAGCGAAAGCTAGGCTGTGGGCCCAGCCTGAGGAGCAGTACGTACGTTTGCCACACTTCTCTGCACAGCTAGGCGTGAGCCAGAGAGCCTTGGTCCCTGAGGCCTCCCTAAGGTACTGCCATACTTACCCAGTAGATCCCACGCAGAGGTCCCTGTGCCCAAAAGGGCCTCCATGGAAGGGCCCTGTTCCTCCCGTTGTGTTTCCTTGAGGTAATCAGAAACCACTGAGGATACCCGTATGAGCTCAGGTATGAAGCTGGGCGACCCTGGCCAAACCTTATTCCCCTCCGTGGCAGACGAGACAGTGGCGGGTCCTGAGCTGCCTGAAGCACACTCCTCGCGCGCACCTTCTCTTTGCTGCCGGAAGGCCTCACATAAGAAGTCTGAGTTGACTCGTGACAGAAGAAGTCTGAGTGTACTCGTGTGAGGCCTGCTGCTCTCAGTTCCTTGCTGGGAGCTTCAGCAGGAGCGCTCTGGAGCTCGCCGGCAGAAGAATTGTGAGTCCCCCCGCCCCACCCCGGCCTCAAGCAAAAGTCCAGATTTCCCCCGTTAGTAACACCTCGGAGCGCCAGAGGGAGCGGAGGGGCATGCCTTAACGGAATGCTTCGACCGTGGAAGGTATTTCACGAGACACTGTGCACTCACGTTCGTTGTAACAACTGTCAAAGGGCACTGTATGCCTTCCAATTCCTCGGCTGTGTTTGAGCCACAGGAAGTAAATGCGTTCGTTTGATTCAGCTCCGTGAATGTGCAACGATGATGGCGAAGCGCTGCCCTGTTCGCTCGAAAGCTCTCGTTCGTACGGCCTTCACACGGCCTCAAGGTACGCAGGTCTGAACAGGCTTACATTCCATGCTGGTGTGCCAACCCCCCCTCCCCCGCCCACCCACCCACCTACACGCAGGGAGGAATTTGGGCTCTTCTGAGAAACACCAGGGTGCGTCCCAAGTGAAAGCAAGGCGTCTCCCCCAGGACGTCTCCGAACGGCAGTCGGATGCCAGAGGTGTACTTCCAGCCGGAAAAAGAGGGAAAAGGACAGCTTTCCCAGGGACAACTCTGGACCCTTGGGACCATCCGGAATCACCAAGGCCTAAACTTTGCACGGCCTGGGGAACGCTCTTCCGCCTGTCCAGCCATCCCCACGTCAAAACCTTTCTCAGCAGAGGCAGGCGCTCTCTCCCTCGTACTAGATAGCTCGGCAGAGCCTTCCGAGAAACATGCTGCGTCATTCAGCTTGAACGTGGGACGCGGAGGGGAGAGTACGCTTTCTCCCCGTTTGGAGGCGCCTTGCGCTTGGCTTCAAAGCTGCCTGAACAGCACTAGCGGCCCGACGTCTCTGCACGGCAGGACTGTCGTTGTGGGCCGAGGCTGCGTGTTCTCCCAAAGCGAAAACCGTGCTGGCGATCCCTTTCTAGGAACTCCTCCCACGGCACCCCAGGTTCAGCTCCGGCCAAGTGGAAGGTGACCTCAGGCCTCAAGGCGAAGTTCCAGTGTTTCACGTCAGGGGAGTTGGGTGTGCAGGGGTCTCCAACGAGGCCGTCCTCCACCACGGAGTGCCTTAACCCTGCGACGCTCCTGGGGGCACACAGGATAGGAGCCCATTCACCAGTTTTGCACGATGACCTCTCTCCGTGCCGGAACGGCGGCTCCTGGCTTCTGAGGAACCTTAGCCTAAGCAGGCCCCTGGAGACAGCTCTTCACATTCATAGCAAGGGCAGTGTACTCCTCTCTGGGTTGCCTAGGTTGAGTGGCCCATTCGTCAGAGAGACTGGCGAAAGCCAGCTCTGGGCGGACTCCCTTTGCCCGGCAGTCGAACGGCCTCCCTGACTGAAAGAGAACTGCAGTGCCAAAAGGCACCGTGCTGACGACTGGCTCCAGGAGGAGACTCGGGACAGCACTCTCAGAGAAGCGAAAGCTAGGCTGTGGGCCCAGCCTGAGGAGCAGTACGTACGTTTGCCACACTTCTCTGCACAGCTAGGCGTGAGCCAGAGAGCCTTGGTCCCTGAGGCCTCCCTAAGGTACTGCCATACTTACCCAGTAGATCCCACGCAGAGGTCCCTGTGCCCAAAAGGGCCTCCATGGAAGGGCCCTGTTCCTCCCGTTGTGTTTCCTTGAGGTAATCAGAAACCACTGAGGATACCCGTATGAGCTCAGGTATGAAGCTGGGCGACCCTGGCCAAACCTTATTCCCCTCCGTGGCAGACGAGACAGTGGCGGGTCCTGAGCTGCCTGAAGCACACTCCTCGCGCGCACCTTCTCTTTGCTGCCGGAAGGCCTCACATAAGAAGTCTGAGTTGACTCGTGACAGAAGAAGTCTGAGTGTACTCGTGTGAGGCCTGCTGCTCTCAGTTCCTTGCTGGGAGCTTCAGCAGGAGCGCTCTGGAGCTCGCCGGCAGAAGAATTGTGAGTCCCCCCGCCCCACCCCGGCCTCAAGCAAAAGTCCAGATTTCCCCCGTTAGTAACACCTCGGAGCGCCAGAGGGAGCGGAGGGGCATGCCTTAACGGAATGCTTCGACCGTGGAAGGTATTTCACGAGACACTGTGCACTCACGTTCGTTGTAACAACTGTCAAAGGGCACTGTATGCTTTCCAACTCCTCGGCTGTGTTTGAGCCACAGGAAGTAAATGCGTTCGTTTGATTCAGCTCCGTGAATGTGCAACGATGATGGCGAAGCGCTGCCCTGTTCGCTCGAAAGCTCTCGTTCGTACGGCCTTCACACGGCCTCAAGGTACGCAGTTCTGAAGAGCCTTACATTCCATGCTGGTGTGCCAACCCCCCCCTCCCCCGCCCACCCACCCACCTACACGCAGGGAGGAATTTGGGCTCTTCTGAGAAACACCAGGGTGCGTCCCAAGTGAAAGCAAGGCGTCTCCCCCAGGACGTCTCCGAACGGCAGTCGGATGCCAGAGGTGTACTTCCAGCCGGAAAAAGAGGGAAAAGGACAGCTTTCCCAGGGACAACTCTGGACCCTTGGGACCATCCGGAATCACCAAGGCCTAAACTTTGCACGGCCTGGGGAACGCTCTTCCGCCTGTCCAGCCATCCCCACGTCAAAACCTTTCTCAGCAGAGGCAGGCGCTCTCTCCCTCGTACTAGATAGCTCGGCAGAGCCTTCCGAGAAACATGCTGCGTCATTCAGCTTGAACGTGGGACGCGGAGGGGAGAGTACGCTTTCTCCCCGTTTGGAGGCGCCTTGCGCTTGGCTTCAAAGCTGCCTGAACAGCACTAGCGGCCCGACGTCTCTGCACGGCAGGACTGTCGTTGTGGGCCAAGGCTGCGTGTTCTCCCAAAGCGAAAACCGTGCTGGCGATCCCTTTCTAGGAACTCCTCCCACGGCACCCCAGGTTCAGCTCCGGCCAAGTGGAAGGTGACCTCAGGCCTCAAGGTGAAGTTCCAGTGTTTCACGTCAGGGGAGTTGGGTGTGCAGGGGTCTCCAACGAGGCCGTACTCCACCACGGAGTGCCTTAACACTGCGACGCTCCTGGGGGCACACAGGATAGGAGCCCATTCACCAGTTTTGCACGATGACCTCTCTCCGTGCCGGAACGGCGGCTCCTGGCTTCTGAGGAACCTTAGCCTAAGCAGGCCCCTGGAGACAGCTCTTCACATTCATAGCAAGGGCAGTGTACTCCTCTCTGGGTTGCCTAGGTTGAGTGGCCCAGTCGTCAGAGAGACTGGCGAAAGCCAGCGCTGGGCGGACTCCCTTTGCCCGGCAGTCGAACGGCCTCCCTGACTGAAAGAGAACTGCAGTGCCAAAAGGCACCGTGCTGACGACTGGCTCCAGGAGGAGACTCGGGACAGCACTCTCACAGAAGCGAAAGCTAGGCTGTGGGCCCAGCCTGAGGACCAGCACGTTTTCCACACTTAACACAGCTAAGGCATGAGCCAGACGACAGCCTTGGTCCCTGAGGCCTCCCTAAGGTACTGCCATACTTACCCAGTAGATCCCACGCAGAGGCCCCTGTGCCCAAAAGGGCCTCCATGGAAGGGCCCTGTTCCTCCCGTGTGTTTCCTTGAGGTAATCGGAAACCACTGAGGATAACTACGTGAGCTCAGCTTTGAAACTGGGCGACCCTGGGCAAACCTTATTCCCCTCCGTGGTAGACGAGACAGTTGCGGGTCCTAAGCTGCCTGAAGCACACTCCTCGCGCCCACCTTCTCTTTGCTGCCGGAAGGCCTCACTTAAGAGGTCTGAGTTTACTCGTGACGGAAGCCGTCTGAGTGTACTCGTGTGAGGCCTGCTGCTCTCAGGTCCTTGCTGGGAGCTTCAGCAAGAGCACTCTGGAGCTCGCCGACAAAAGAATTGTGAGCCCCCCCGGCCTCAAGTAAAAGTCCAGATTTCCCCCGTCAGTACCACCTCGGAGTGCCATAGGAGCGAAGAAGCATGCGTTAACGGGATGCTTCAACAGTGCTAGGGATTTCTTTCACGAGACACTGTGCACTCACGTTCGTCGTAACAACTGTCAAAGGGCACTGTATGCCTTCCAACTCCTCTGTTGCGTTTGAGCCACAGGAAGTAAAGGCATTCGTTTGATTAAGCTCCGTGAACGGGCAACGATGATGGCGAAGCGCTGCCCTGTTCGCTCGAACGCTCTCGTCCGTACGGCCTTCCAACGGCCTCAGGGTACGCAGTTGTAAACAGCCTTACATTCCATGCTGGTGTGCCCCCAATTAGGAATTTGGGCTCTTCTGTGAGACACCCACGTGCGTCCCAAATGAAACCGGGGGGCTCCCCCAGGACGTCTGCGTACGGTAGTCGGTTGCCAGCTGTTTACTTCCAGCCGGAGAAAGAAAAAGAGGACAGCTTTCCCAGGGACAATTCTGGACCCTTGGGACCATCCGGAATCACCAAGGCCTAAACTTTGCACGGCCTGGGGAACGCTCTTCCGCCTGTCCAGCCATCCCCACGTCAAAACCTTTCTCAGCAGAGGCAGGCGCTCTCTCCCTCGTACTAGATAGCTCGGCAGAGCCTTCCGAGAAACATGCTGCGTCATTCAGCTTGAACGTGGGACGCGGAGGGGAGAGTACGCTTTCTCCCCGTTTGGAGGCGCCTTGCGCTTGGCTTCAAAGCTGCCTGAACAGCACTAGCGGCCCGACGTCTCTGCACGGCAGGACTGTCGTTGTGGGCCGAGGCTGCGTGTTCTCCCAAAGCGAAAACCGTGCTGGCGATCCCTTTCTAGGAACTCCTCCCACGGCACCCCAGGTTCAGCTCCGGCCAAGTGGAAGGTGACCTCAGGCCTCAAGGTGAAGTTCCAGTGTTTCACGTCAGGGGAGTTGGGTGTGCAGGGGTCTCCAACGAGGCCGTCCTCCACCACGGAGTGCCTTAACCCTGCGACGCTCCTGGGGGCACACAGGATAGGAGCCCATTCACCACTTTCGCACGATGACCTCTCTCCGTGCCGGAACGGCGGCTCCTGGCTTCTGAGGAACCTTAGCCTAAGCAGGCCCCTGGAGACAGCTCTTCACATTCGTAGCAAGGGCAGTGTACTCCTCTCTGGGTTGCCTAGGTTGAGTGGCCCAGTCGTCAGAGAGACTGGCGAAAGCCAGCGCTGGGCGGACTCCCTTTGCCCGTCAGTCGAACGGCCTCCTTGACTGAAAGACAACTGCAGTGCCAAAAGGCACCGTGCTGACGACTGGCTCCAGGAGGAGACTCGGGACAGCACTCTCAGAGAAGCGAAAGCTAGGCTGTGGGCCCTGCCTGAGGAGCAGTACGTACGTTTGCACACTTCTTTGCACAGCTAGGCGTGAGCCAGAGAGCCTTGGTCCCTGAGGCCTCCCTAAGGTACTGCCATACTTACCCAGTAGATCCCACGCAGAGGTCCCTGTGCCCAAAAGGGCCTCCATGGAAGGGCCCTGTTCCTCCCGTTGTGTTTCCTTGAGGTAATCAGAAACCACTGAGGATACCCGTATGAGCTCAGGTATGAAGCTGGGCGACCCTGGCCAAACCTTATTCCCCTCCGTGGTAGACGAGACAGTGGCGGGTCCTGAGCTGCCTGAAGCACACTCCTCGCGCGCACCTTCTCTTTGCTGCCGGAAGGCCTCACATAAGAAGTCTGAGTTGACTCGTGACAGAAGAAGTCTGAGTGTACTCGTGTGAGGCCTGCTGCTCTCAGTTCCTTGCTGGGAGCTTCAGCAGGAGCGCTCTGGAGCTCGCCGGCAGAAGAATTGTGAGTCCCCACGCCCCACCCCGGCCTCAAGCAAAAGTCCAGATTTCCCCCGTTTGTAACACCTCGGAGCGCCAGAGGGAGCGGAGGGGCATGCCTTAACGGAATGCTTCGACCGTGGAAGGTATTTCACGAGACACTGTGCACTCACGTTCGTTGTAACAACTGTCAAAGGGCACTGTATGCCTTCCAACTCCTCGGCTGTGTTTGAGCCACAGGAAGTAAATGCGTTCGTTTGATTCAGCTCCGTGAATGTGCAACGATGATGGCGAAGCGCTGCCCTGTTCGCTCGAAAGCTCTCGTTCGTACGGCCTTCACACGGCCTCAAGGTACGCAGTTCTGAAGAGCCTTACATTCCATGCTGGTGTGCCAACCCCCCCACCCGCAGGGAGGAATTTGGGCTCTTCTGAGAGACACCAGGGTGCGTCCCAAGTGAAAGTAGGGCGTCTCCCCCAGGACGTCTCCGAACGGCAGTCGGATGCCGGAGGTGTACTTCCAGCCGGAAAAAGAGGGAAAAGGACAGCTTTCCCAGGGACAACTCTGGACCCTTGGGACCATCCGGAATCACCAAGGCCTAAACTTTGCACGGCCTGGGGAACGCTCTTCCGCCTGTCCAGCCATCCCCACGTCAAAACCTTTCTCAGCAGAGGCAGGCGCTCTCTCCCTCGTACTAGATAGCTCGGCAGAGCCTTCCGAGAAACATGCTGCGTCATTCAGCTTGAACGTGGGACGCGGAGGGGAGAGTACGCTTTCTCCCCGTTTGGAGGCGCCTTGCGCTTGGCTTCAAAGCTGCCTGAACAGCACTAGCGGCCCGACGTCTCTGCACGGCAGGATTGTCGTTGTGGGCCGAGGCTGCGTGTTCTCTCAAAACGAAAACCGTGCTGGCGATCCCTTTCTAGGAACCCCTCCCACGGCACCACATGTTCAGCTCCGGCCGAACGAAAGGTGACCTCAGGCCTCAAGGTAAGTTCCAGTGTTTCACGTCGGGGGAGTTGGGTGTGCAGTGGTTTCCATGAGGCCATACTCCACCACGGAGTGCCTTAACTCTGCGACGCTCCTGGGGGCACACAGGATAGGAGCTCGTCCGCCAAGTTCGCAGGATGACTTCTCTCCGTGCCGGAACGGCGGCTCCTGGCTTCTGAGGAACCTTAGCCTCAACAGGGCCCCGGAGAAAGCTCTTCACATTCATAGCAAGGGCAACGTACTGCTCTCTGGCTTGCCTGGGTTGAGTGCCCCAGTCGTCAAAGAGCCTCGCGAAGGCAGTGCTGCGCAGACTCCCTTTGCCAGTCGCACGGCCTCCCTGACTGAAAGAGAACTGCAGTGCCAAAAGGCACCGTGCTGACGACTGGCTCCAGGAGGAGACTCGGGACAGCACTCTCACAGAAGCGAAAGCTAGGCTGTGGGCCCAGCCTGAGGACCAGCACGTTTTCCACACTTAACACAGCTAAGGCATGAGCCAGACGACAGCCTTGGCCCTGAGGCCTACCTAAGGTACTGCCATACTTACCCAGTAGATCCCACGCAAAGGCCCCTGTGCCCAAAAGGGCCTCCATGGAAGGGCCCTGTTCCTCCCGTGTGTTTCCTTGAGGTAATCGGAAACCACTGAGGATAACTACGTGAGCTCAGCTTTGAAACTGGGCGACCCTGGGCAAACCTTATTCCCCTCCGTGGTAGACGAGACAGTTGCGGGTCCTAAGCTGCCTGAAGCACACTCCTCGCGCCCACCTTCTCTTTGCTGCCGGAAGGCCTCACTTAAGAGGTCTGAGTTTACTCGTGACGGAAGCCGTCTGAGTGTACTCGTGTGAGGCCTGCTGCTCTCAGGTCCTTGCTGGGAGCTTCAGCAAGAGCACTCTGGAGCTCGCCGACAAAAGAATTGTGAGCCCCCCCGGCCTCAAGTAAAAGTCCAGATTTCCCCCGTCAGTACCACCTCGGAGTGCCATAGGAGCGAAGAAGCATGCGTTAACGGGATGCTTCAACAGTGCTAGGGATTTCTTTCACGAGACACTGTGCACTCACGTTCGTCGTAACAACTGTCAAAGGGCACTGTATGCCTTCCAACTCCTCTGTTGCGTTTGAGCCACAGGAAGTAAAGGCATTCGTTTGATTAAGCTCCGTGAACGGGCAACGATGATGGCGAAGCGCTGCCCTGTTCGCTCGAACGCTCTCGTCCGTACGGCCTTCCAACGGCCTCAGGGTACGCAGTTGTAAACAGCCTTACATTCCATGCTGGTGTGCCCCCAATTAGGAATTTGGGCTCTTCTGTGAGACACCCACGTGCGTCCCAAATGAAACCGGGGGGCTCCCCCAGGACGTCTGCGTACGGCAGTCGGTTGCCAGCTGTTTACTTCCAGCCGGAGAAAGAAAAAGAGGACAGCTTTCCCAGGGACAATTCTGGACCCTTGGGACCATCCGGAATCACCAAGGCCTAAACTTTGCACGGCCTGGGGAACGCTCTTCCGCCTGTCCAGCCATCCCCACGTCAAAACCTTTCTCAGCAGAGGCAGGCGCTCTCTCCCTCGTACTAGATAGCTCGGCAGAGCCTTCCGAGAAACATGCTGCGTCATTCAGCTTGAACGTGGGACGCGGAGGGGAGAGTACGCTTTCTCCCCGTTTGGAGGCGCCTTGCGCTTGGCTTCAAAGCTGCCTGAACAGCACTAGGGGCCCGACGTCTCTGCACGGCAGGACTGTCGTTGTGGGCCGAGGCTGCGTGTTCTCCCAAAGCGAAAACCGTGCTGGCGATCCCTTTCTAGGAACTCCTCCCACGGCACCCCAGGTTCAGCTCCGGCCAAGTGGAAGGTGACCTCAGGCCTCAAGGTGAAGTTCCAGTGTTTCACGTCAGGGGAGTTGGGTGTGCAGGGGTCTCCAACGAGGCCGTCCTCCACCACGGAGTGCCTTAACCCTGCGACGCTCCTGGGGGCACACAGGATAGGAGCCCATTCACCACTTTCGCACGATGACCTCTCTCCGTGCCGGAACGGCGGCTCCTGGCTTCTGAGGAACCTTAGCCTAAGCAGGCCCCTGGAGACAGCTCATCACATTCGTAGCAAGGGCAGTGTACTCCTCTCTGGGTTGCCTAGGTTGAGTGGCCCAGTCGTCAGAGAGACTGGCGAAAGCCAGCGCTGGGCGGACTCCCTTTGCCCGTCAGTCGAACGGCCTCCTTGACTGAAAGACAACTGCAGTGCCAAAAGGCACCGTGCTGACGACTGGCTCCAGGAGGAGACTCGGGACAGCACTCTCAGAGAAGCGAAAGCTAGGCTGTGGGCCCAGCCTGAGGAGCAGTACGTACGTTTGCCACACTTCTTTGCACAGCTAGGCGTGAGCCAGAGAGCCTTGGTCCCTGAGGCCTCCCTAAGGTACTGCCATACTTACCCAGTAGATCCCACGCAGAGGTCCCTGTGCCCAAAAGGGCCTCCATGGAAGGGCCCTGTTCCTCCCGTTGTGTTTCCTTGAGGTAATCAGAAACCACTGAGGATACCCGTATGAGCTCAGGTATGAAGCTGGGCGACCCTGGCCAAACCTTATTCCCCTCCGTGGCAGACGAGACAGTGGCGGGTCCTGAGCTGCCTGAAGCACACTCCTCGCGCGCACCTTCTCTTTGCTGCCGGAAGGCCTCACATAAGAAGTCTGAGTTGACTCGTGACAGAAGAAGTCTGAGTGTACTCGTGTGAGGCCTGCTGCTCTCAGTTCCTTGCTGGGAGCTTCAGCAGGAGCGCTCTGGAGCTCGCCGGCAGAAGAATTGTGAGTCCCCACGCCCCACCCCGGCCTCAAGCAAAAGTCCAGATTTCCCCCGTTTGTAACACCTCGGAGCGCCAGAGGGAGCGGAGGGGCATGCCTTAACGGAATGCTTCGACCGTGGAAGGTATTTCACGAGACACTGTGCACTCACGTTCGTTGTAACAACTGTCAAAGGGCACTGTATGCCTTCCAACTCCTCGGCTGTGTTTGAGCCACAGGAAGTAAATGCGTTCGTTTGATTCAGCTCCGTGAATGTGCAAGGATGATGGCGAAGCGCTGCCCTGTTCGCTCGAAAGCTCTCGTTCGTACGGCCTTCACACGGCCTCAAGGTACGCAGTTCTGAAGAGCCTTACATTCCATGCTGTTGTGCCAACCCCCCCACCCGCAGGGAGGAATTTGGGCTCTTCTGAGAAACACCAGTGTGCGTCCCAAGCGAAAGCAGGGTGTCTCCGCCACGACGTCTCCGAACGGCAGTCGGATGCCGGAGGTGTACTTCCAGCCGGAAAAAGAGGGAAAAGGACAGCTTTCCCAGGGACAACTCTGGACCCTTGGGACCATCCGGAATCACCAAGGCCTAAACTTTGCACGGCCTGGGGAACGCTCTTCCGCCTGTCCAGCCATCCCCACGTCAAAACCTTTCTCAGCAGAGGCAGGCGCTCTCTCCCTCGTACTAGATAGCTCGGCAGAGCCTTCCGAGAAACATGCTGCGTCATTCAGCTTGAACGTGGGACGCGGAGGGGAGAGTACGCTTTCTCCCCGTTTGGAGGCGCCTTGCGCTTGGCTTCAAAGCTGCCTGAACAGCACTAGCGGCCCGACGTCTCTGCACGGCAGGATTGTCGTTGTGGGCCGAGGCTGCGTGTTCTCTCAAAACGAAAACCGTGCTGGCGATCCCTTTCTAGGAACCCCTCCCACGGCACCACATGTTCAGCTCCGGCCGAACGAAAGGTGACCTCAGGCCTCAAGGTAAGTTCCAGTGTTTCACGTCGGGGGAGTTGGGTGTGCAGTGGTTTCCATGAGGCCATACTCCACCACGGAGTGCCTTAACTCTGCGACGCTCCTGGGGGCACACAGGATAGGAGCTCGTTCGCCAAGTTCGCAGGATGACTTCTCTCCGTGCCGGAACGGCGGCTCCTGGCTTCTGAGGAACCTTAGCCTCAACAGGGCCCCGGAGAAAGCTCTTCACATTCATAGCAAGGGCAACGTACTGCTCTCTGGCTTGCCTGGGTTGAGTGCCCCAGTCGTCAAAGAGCCTCGCGAAGGCAGTGCTGCGCAGACTCCCTTTGCCAGTCGCACGGCCTCCCTGACTGAAAGAGAACTGCAGTGCCAAAAGGCACCGTGCTGACGACTGGCTCCAGGAGGAGACTCGGGACAGCACTCTCACAGAAGCGAAAGCTAGGCTGTGGGCCCAGCCTCAGGACCAGCACGTTTTCCACACTTAACACAGCTAAGGCATGAGCCAGACGACAGCCTTGGTCCCTGAGGCCTCCCTAAGGTACTGCCATACTTACCCAGTAGATCCCACGCAGAGGTCCCTGTGCCCAAAAGGGCCTCCATGGAAGGGCCCTGTTCCTCCCGTGTGTTTCCTTGAGGTAATCGGAAACCACTGAGGATAACTACGTGAGCTCAGCTTTGAAACTGGGCGACCCTGGGCAAACCTTATTCCCCTCCGTGGTAGACGAGACAGTTGCGGGTCCTAAGCTGCCTGAAGCACACTCCTCGCGCCCACCTTCTCTTTGCTGCCGGAAGGCCTCACATAAGAGGTCTGAGTTTACTCGTGACGGAAGCCGTCTGAGTGTACTCGTGTGAGGCCTGCTGCTCTCAGGTCCTTGCTGGGAGCTTCAGCAAGAGCACTCTGGAGCTCGCCGACAAAAGAATTGTGAGCCCCCCCGGCCTCAAGTAAAAGTCCAGATTTCCCCCGTCAGTACCACCTCGGAGTGCCATAGGAGCGAAGAAGCATGCGTTAACGGGATGCTTCAACAGTGCTAGGGATTACTTTCACGAGACACTGTGCACTCACGTTCGTCGTAACAACTGTCAAAGGGCACTGTATGCCTTCCAACTCCTCTGTTGCGTTTGAGCCACAGGAAGTAAAGGCATTCGTTTGATTAAGCTCCGTGAACGGGCAACGATGATGGCGAAGCGCTGCCCTGTTCGCTCGAACGCTCTCGTCCGTACGGCCTTCCAACGGCCTCAGGGTACGCAGTTGTAAACAGCCTTACATTCCATGCTGGTGTGCCCCCAATTAGGAATTTGGGCTCTTCTGTGAGACACCCACGTGCGTCCCAAATGAAACCGGGGGGCTCCCCCAGGACGTCTGCGTACGGCAGTCGGTTGCCAGCTGTTTACTTCCAGCCGGAGAAAGAAAAAGAGGACAGCTTTCCCAGGGACAATTCTGGACCCTTGGGACCATCCGGAATCACCAAGGCCTAAACTTTGCACGGCCTGGGGAACGCTCTTCCGCCTGTCCAGCCATCCCCACGTCAAAACCTTTCTCAGCAGAGGCAGGCGCTCTCTCCCTCGTACTAGATAGCTCGGCAGAGCCTTCCGAGAAACATGCTGCGTCATTCAGCTTGAACGTGGGACGCGGAGGGGAGAGTACGCTTTCTCCCCGTTTGGAGGCGCCTTGCGCTTGGCTTCAAAGCTGCCTGAACAGCACTAGGGGCCCGACGTCTCTGCACGGCAGGACTGTCGTTGTGGGCCGAGGCTGCGTGTTCTCCCAAAGCGAAAACCGTGCTGGCGATCCCTTTCTAGGAACTCCTCCCACGGCACCCCAGGTTCAGCTCCGGCCAAGTGGAAGGTGACCTCAGGCCTCAAGGTGAAGTTCCAGTGTTTCACGTCAGGGGAGTTGGGTGTGCAGGGGTCTCCAACGAGGCCGTCCTCCACCACGGAGTGCCTTAACCCTGCGACGCTCCTGGGGGCACACAGGATAGGAGCCCATTCACCACTTTCGCACGATGACCTCTCTCCGTGCCGGAACGGCGGCTCCTGGCTTCTGAGGAACCTTAGCCTAAGCAGGCCCCTGGAGACAGCTCATCACATTCGTAGCAAGGGCAGTGTACTCCTCTCTGGGTTGCCTAGGTTGAGTGGCCCAGTCGTCAGAGAGACTGGCGAAAGCCAGCGCTGGGCGGACTCCCTTTGCCCGTCAGTCGAACGGCCTCCTTGACTGAAAGACAACTGCAGTGCCAAAAGGCACCGTGCTGACGACTGGCTCCAGGAGGAGACTCGGGACAGCACTCTCAGAGAAGCGAAAGCTAGGCTGTGGGCCCAGCCTGAGGAGCAGTACGTACGTTTGCCACACTTCTTTGCACAGCTAGGCGTGAGCCAGAGAGCCTTGGTCCCTGAGGCCTCCCTAAGGTACTGCCATACTTACCCAGTAGATCCAACGCAGAGGTCCCTGTGCCCAAAAGGGCCTCCATGGAAGGGCCCTGTTCCTCCCGTTGTGTTTCCTTGAGGTAATCAGAAACCACTGAGGATACCCGTATGAGCTCAGGTATGAAGCTGGGCGACCCTGGCCAAACCTTATTCCCCTCCGTGGCAGACGAGACAGTGGCGGGTCCTGAGCTGCCTGAAGCACACTCCTCGCGCGCACCTTCTCTTTGCTGCCGGAAGGCCTCACATAAGAAGTCTGAGTTGACTCGTGACAGAAGAAGTCTGAGTGTACTCGTGTGAGGCCTGCTGCTCTCAGTTCCTTGCTGGGAGCTTCAGCAGGAGCGCTCTGGAGCTCGCCGGCAGAAGAATTGTGAGTCCCCACGCCCCACCCCGGCCTCAAGCAAAAGTCCAGATTTCCCCCGTTTGTAACACCTCGGAGCGCCAGAGGGAGCGGAGGGGCATGCCTTAACGGAATGCTTCGACCGTGGAAGGTATTTCACGAGACACTGTGCACTCACGTTCGTTGTAACAACTGTCAAAGGGCACTGTATGCCTTCCAACTCCTCGGCTGTGTTTGAGCCACAGGAAGTAAATGCGTTCGTTTGATTCAGCTCCGTGAATGTGCAAGGATGATGGCGAAGCGCTGCCCTGTTCGCTCGAAAGCTCTCGTTCGTACGGCCTTCACACGGCCTCAAGGTACGCAGTTCTGAAGAGCCTTACATTCCATGCTGTTGTGCCAACCCCCCCACCCGCAGGGAGGAATTTGGGCTCTTCTGAGAAACACCAGTGTGCGTCCCAAGCGAAAGCAGGGTGTCTCCGCCACGACGTCTCCGAACGGCAGTCGGATGCCGGAGGTGTACTTCCAGCCGGAAAAAGAGGGAAAAGGACAGCTTTCCCAGGGACAACTCTGGACCCTTGGGACCATCCGGAATCACCAAGGCCTAAACTTTGCACGGCCTGGGGAACGCTCTTCCGCCTGTCCAGCCATCCCCACGTCAAAACCTTTCTCAGCAGAGGCAGGCGCTCTCTCCCTCGTACTAGATAGCTCGGCAGAGCCTTCCGAGAAACATGCTGCGTCATTCAGCTTGAACGTGGGACGCGGAGGGGAGAGTACGCTTTCTCCCCGTTTGGAGGCGCCTTGCGCTTGGCTTCAAAGCTGCCTGAACAGCACTAGCGGCCCGACGTCTCTGCACGGCAGGATTGTCGTTGTGGGCCGAGGCTGCGTGTTCTCTCAAAACGAAAACCGTGCTGGCGATCCCTTTCTAGGAACCCCTCCCACGGCACCACATGTTCAGCTCCGGCCGAACGAAAGGTGACCTCAGGCCTCAAGGTAAGTTCCAGTGTTTCACGTCGGGGGAGTTGGGTGTGCAGTGGTTTCCATGAGGCCATACTCCACCACGGAGTGCCTTAACTCTGCGACGCTCCTGGGGGCACACAGGATAGGAGCTCGTTCGCCAAGTTCGCAGGATGACTTCTCTCCGTGCCGGAACGGCGGCTCCTGGCTTCTGAGGAACCTTAGCCTCAACAGGGCCCCGGAGAAAGCTCTTCACATTCATAGCAAGGGCAACGTACTGCTCTCTGGCTTGCCTGGGTTGAGTGCCCCAGTCGTCAAAGAGCCTCGCGAAGGCAGTGCTGCGCAGACTCCCTTTGCCAGTCGCACGGCCTCCCTGACTGAAAGAGAACTGCAGTGCCAAAAGGCACCGTGCTGACGACTGGCTCCAGGAGGAGACTCGGGACAGCACTCTCACAGAAGCGAAAGCTAGGCTGTGGGCCCAGCCTCAGGACCAGCACGTTTTCCACACTTAACACAGCTAAGGCATGAGCCAGACGACAGCCTTGGTCCCTGAGGCCTACCTAAGGTACTGCCATACTTACCCAGTAGATCCCACGCAGAGGTCCCTGTGCCCAAAAGGGCCTCCATGGAAGGGCCCTGTTCCTCCCGTGTGTTTCCTTGAGGTAATCGGAAACCACTGAGGATAACTACGTGAGCTCAGCTTTGAAACTGGGCGACCCTGGGCAAACCTTATTCCCCTCCGTGGTAGACGAGACAGTTGCGGGTCCTAAGCTGCCTGAAGCACACTCCTCGCGCCCACCTTCTCTTTGCTGCCGGAAGGCCTCACATAAGAGGTCTGAGTTTACTCGTGACGGAAGCCGTCTGAGTGTACTCGTGTGAGGCCTGCTGCTCTCAGGTCCTTGCTGGGAGCTTCAGCAAGAGCACTCTGGAGCTCGCCGACAAAAGAATTGTGAGCCCCCCCGGCCTCAAGTAAAAGTCCAGATTTCCCCCGTCAGTACCACCTCGGAGTGCCATAGGAGCGAAGAAGCATGCGTTAACGGGATGCTTCAACAGTGCTAGGGATTTCTTTCACGAGACACTGTGCACTCACGTTCGTCGTAACAACTGTCAAAGGGCACTGTATGCCTTCCAACTCCTCTGTTGCGTTTGAGCCACAGGAAGTAAAGGCATTCGTTTGATTAAGCTCCGTGAACGGGCAACGATGATGGCGAAGCGCTGCCCTGTTCGCTCGAACGCTCTCGTCCGTACGGCCTTCCAACGTCCTCAGGGTACGCAGTTGTAAACAGCCTTACATTCCATGCTGGTGTGCCCCCAATTAGGAATTTGGGCTCTTCTGTGAGACACCCACGTGCGTCCCAAATGAAACCGGGGGGCTCCCCCAGGACGTCTGCGTACGGCAGTCGGTTGCCAGCTGTTTACTTCCAGCCGGAGAAAGAAAAAGAGGACAGCTTTCCCAGGGACAATTCTGGACCCTTGGGACCATCCGGAATCACCAAGGCCTAAACTTTGCACGGCCTGGGGAACGCTCTTCCGCCTGTCCAGCCATCCCCACGTCAAAACCTTTCTCAGCAGAGGCAGGCGCTCTCTCCCTCGTACTAGATAGCTCGGCAGAGCCTTCCGAGAAACATGCTGCGTCATTCAGCTTGAACGTGGGACGCGGAGGGGAGAGTACGCTTTCTCCCCGTTTGGAGGCGCCTTGCGCTTGGCTTCAAAGCTGCCTGAACAGCACTAGCGGCCCGACGTCTCTGCACGGCAGGACTGTCGTTGTGGGCCGAGGCTGCGTGTTCTCCCAAAGCGAAAACCGTGCTGGCGATCCCTTTCTAGGAACTCCTCCCACGGCACCCCAGGTTCAGCTCCGGCCAAGTGGAAGGTGACCTCAGGCCTCAAGGTGAAGTTCCAGTGTTTCACGTCAGGGGAGTTGGGTGTGCAGGGGTCTCCAACGAGGCCGTCCTCCACCACGGAGTGCCTTAACCCTGCGACGCTCCTGGGGGCACACAGGATAGGAGCCCATTCACCAGTTTCGCACGATGACCTCTCTCCGTGCCGGAACGGCGGCTCCTGGCTTCTGAGGAACCTTAGCCTAAGCAGGCCCCTGGAGACAGCTCTTCACATTCGTAGCAAGGGCAGTGTACTCCTCTCTGGGTTGCCTAGGTTGAGTGGCCCAGTCGTCAGAGAGACTGGCGAAAGCCAGCGCTGGGCGGACTCCCTTTGCCCGTCAGTCGAACGGCCTCCTTGACTGAAAGACAACTGCAGTGCCAAAAGGCACCGTGCTGACGACTGGCTCCAGGAGGAGACTCGGGACAGCACTCTCAGAGAAGCGAAAGCTAGGCTGTGGGCCCTGCCTGAGGAGCAGTACGTACGTTTGCACACTTCTTTGCACAGCTAGGCGTGAGCCAGAGAGCCTTGGTCCCTGAGGCCTCCCTAAGGTACTGCCATACTTACCCAGTAGATCCCACGCAGAGGTCCCTGTGCCCAAAAGGGCCTCCATGGAAGGGCCCTGTTCCTCCCGTTGTGTTTCCTTGAGGTAATCAGAAACCACTGAGGATACCCGTATGAGCTCAGGTATGAAGCTGGGCGACCCTGGCCAAACCTTATTCCCCTCCGTGGTAGACGAGACAGTGGCGGGTCCTGAGCTGCCTGAAGCACACTCCTCGCGCGCACCTTCTCTTTGCTGCCGGAAGGCCTCACATAAGAAGTCTGAGTTGACTCGTGACAGAAGAAGTCTGAGTGTACTCGTGTGAGGCCTGCTGCTCTCAGTTCCTTGCTGGGAGCTTCAGCAGGAGCGCTCTGGAGCTCGCCGGCAGAAGAATTGTGAGTCCCCCCGCCCCACCCCGGCCTCAAGCAAAAGTCCAGATTTCCCCCGTTTGTAACACCTCGGAGCGCCAGAGGGAGCGGAGGGGCATGCCTTAACGGAATGCTTCGACCGTGGAAGGTATTTCACGAGACACTGTGCACTCACGTTCGTTGTAACAACTGTCAAAGGGCACTGTATGCCTTCCAACTCCTCGGCTGTGTTTGAGCCACAGGAAGTAAATGCGTTCGTTTGATTCAGCTCCGTGAATGTGCAACGATGATGGCGAAGCGCTGCCCTGTTCGCTCGAAAGCTCTCGTTCGTACGGCCTTCACACGGCCTCAAGGTACGCAGTTCTGAAGAGCCTTACATTCCATGCTGGTGTGCCAACCCCCCCACCCGCAGGGAGGAATTTGGGCTCTTCTGAGAAACACCAGGGTGCGTCCCAAGTGAAAGTAGGGCGTCTCCCCCAGGACGTCTCCGAACGGCAGTCGGATGCCGGAGGTGTACTTCCAGCCGGAAAAAGAGGGAAAAGGACAGCTTTCCCAGGGACAACTCTGGACCCTTGGGACCATCCGGAATCACCAAGGCCTAAACTTTGCACGGCCTGGGGAACGCTCTTCCGCCTGTCCAGCCATCCCCACGTCAAAACCTTTCTCAGCAGAGGCAGGCGCTCTCTCCCTCGTACTAGATAGCTCGGCAGAGCCTTCCGAGAAACATGCTGCGTCATTCAGCTTGAACGTGGGACGCGGAGGGGAGAGTACGCTTTCTCCCCGTTTGGAGGCGCCTTGCGCTTGGCTTCAAAGCTGCCTGAACAGCACTAGCGGCCCGACGTCTCTGCACGGCAGGACTGTCGTTGTGGGCCGAGGCTGCGTGTTCTCTCAAAACGAAAACCGTGCTGGCGATCCCTTTCTAGGAACTCCTCCCACGGCACCACATGTTCAGCTCCGGCCGAATGAAAGGTGACCTCAGGCCTCAAGGTAAGTTCCAGTGTTTCACGTCGGGGGAGTTGGGTGTGCAGTGGTTTCCATGAGGCCATACTCCACCACGGAGTGCCTTCACTCTGCGACGCTCCTGGGGGCACACAGGATAGGAGCTCGTTCGCCAAGTTCGCAGGATGACTTCTCTCCGTGCCGGAACGGCGGCTCCTGGCTTCTGAGGAACCTTAGCCTCAACAGGGCCCTGGAGAAAGCTCTTCACATTCATAGCAAGGGCAACGTACTGCTCTCTGGCTTGCCTGGGTTGAGTGCCCCAGTCGTCAAAGAGCCTCGCGAAGGCAGTGCTGCGCAGACTCCCTTTGCCAGTCGCACGGCCTCCCTGACTGAAAGAGAACTGCAGTGCCAAAAGGCACCGTGCTGACGACTGGCTCCAGGAGGAGACTCGGGACAGCACTCTCACAGAAGCGAAAGCTAGGCTGTGGACCCAGCCTGAGGACCAGCACGTTTTCCACACTTAACACAGCTAAGGCATGAGCCAGACGACAGCCTTGGTCCCTGAGGCCTACCTAAGGTACTGCCATACTTACCCAGTAGATCCCACGCAGAGGCCCCTGTGCCCAAAAGGGCCTCCATGGAAGGGCCCTGTTCCTCCCGTGTGTTTCCTTGAGGTAATCGGAAACCACTGAGGATAACTACGTGAGCTCAGCTTTGAAACTGGGCGACCCTGGGCAAACCTTATTCCCCTCCGTGGTAGACGAGACAGTTGCGGGTCCTAAGCTGCCTGAAGCACACTCCTCGCGCCCCCCTTCTCTTTGCTGCCGGAAGGCCTCACATAAGAGGTCTGAGTTTACTCGTGACGGAAGCCGTCTGAGTGTACTCGTGTGAGGCCTGCTGCTCTCAGGTCCTTGCTGGGAGCTTCAGCAAGAGCACTCTGGAGCTCGCCGACAAAAGAATTGTGAGCCCCCCCCGGCCTCAAGTAAAAGTCCAGATTTCCCCCGTCAGTACCACCTCGGAGCGCCATAGGAGCGAAGAAGCATGCGTTAACGGGATGCTTCAACAGTGCCAGGGATTTCTTTCACGAGACACTGTGCACTCACGTTCGTCGTAACAACTGTCAAAGGGCACTGTATGCCTTCCAACTCCTCTGTTGCGTTTGAGCCACAGGAAGTAAAGGCATTCGTTTGATTAAGCTCCGTGAACGGGCAACGATGATGGCGAAGCGCTGCCCTGTTCGCTCGAACGCTCTCGTCCGTACGGCCTTCCAACGGCCTCAGGGTACGCAGTTGTAAACAGCCTTACATTCCATGCTGGTGTGCCCCCAATTAGGAATTTGGGCTCTTCTGTGAGACACCCACGTGCGTCCCAAATGAAACCGGGGGGCTCCCCCAGGACGTCTGCGTACGGCAGTCGGTTGCCAGCTGTTTACTTCCAGCCGGAGAAAGAAAAAGAGGACAGCTTTCCCAGGGACAATTCTGGACCCTTGGGACCATCCGGAATCACCAAGGCCTAAACTTTGCACGGCCTGGGGAACGCTCTTCCGCCTGTCCAGCCATCCCCACGTCAAAACCTTTCTCAGCAGAGGCAGGCGCTCTCTCCCTCGTACTAGATAGCTCGGCAGAGCCTTCCGAGAAACATGCTGCGTCATTCAGCTTGAACGTGGGACGCGGAGGGGAGAGTACGCTTTCTCCCCGTTTGGAGGCGCCTTGCGCTTGGCTTCAAAGCTGCCTGAACAGCACTAGCGGCCCGACGTCTCTGCACGGCAGGACTGTCGTTGTGGGCCGAGGCTGCGTGTTCTCCCAAAGCGAAAACCGTGCTGGCGATCCCTTTCTAGGAACTCCTCCCACGGCACCCCAGGTTCAGCTCCGGCCAAGTGGAAGGTGACCTCAGGCCTCAAGGTGAAGTTCCAGTGTTTCACGTCAGGGGAGTTGGGTGTGCAGGGGTCTCCAACGAGGCCGTCCTCCACCACGGAGTGCCTTAACCCTGCGACGCTCCTGGGGGCACACAGGATAGGAGCCCATTCACCAGTTTCGCACGATGACCTCTCTCCGTGCCGGAACGGCGGCTCCTGGCTTCTGAGGAACCTTAGCCTAAGCAGGCCCCTGGAGACAGCTCTTCACATTCATAGCAAGGGCAGTGTACTCCTCTCTGGGTTGCCTAGGTTGAGTGGCCCAGTCGTCAGAGAGACTGGCGAAAGCCAGCGCTGGGCGGACTCCCTTTGCCCGGCAGTCGAACGGCCTCCTTGACTGAAAGACAACTGCAGTGCCAAAAGGCACCGTGCTGACGACTGGCTCCAGGAGGAGACTCGGGACAGCACTCTCAGAGAAGCGAAAGCTAGGCTGTGGGCCCAGCCTGAGGAGCAGTACGTACGTTTGCACACTTCTTTGCACAGCTAGGCGTGAGCCAGAGAGCCTTGGTCCCTGAGGCCTCCCTAAGGTACTGCCATACTTACCCAGTAGATCCCACGCAGAGGTCCCTGTGCCCAAAAGGGCCTCCATGGAAGGGCCCTGTTCCTCCCGTTGTGTTTCCTTGAGGTAATCAGAAACCACTGAGGATACCCGTATGAGCTCAGGTATGAAGCTGGGCGACCCTGGCCAAACCTTATTCCCCTCCGTGGTAGACGAGACAGTGGCGGGTCCTGAGCTGCCTGAAGCACACTCCTCGCGCGCACCTTCTCTTTGCTGCCGGAAGGCCTCACATAAGAAGTCTGAGTTGACTCGTGACAGAAGAAGTCTGAGTGTACTCGTGTGAGGCCTGCTGCTCTCAGTTCCTTGCTGGGAGCTTCAGCAGGAGCGCTCTGGAGCTCGCCGGCAGAAGAATTGTGAGTCCCCCCGCCCCACCCCGGCCTCAAGCAAAAGTCCAGATTTCCCCCGTTTGTAACACCTCGGAGCGCCAGAGGGAGCGGAGGGGCATGCCTTAACGGAATGCTTCGACCGTGGAAGGTATTTCACGAGACACTGTGCACTCACGTTCGTTGTAACAACTGTCAAAGGGCACTGTATGCCTTCCAACTCCTCGGCTGTGTTTGAGCCACAGGAAGTAAATGCGTTCGTTTGATTCAGCTCCGTGAATGTGCAACGATGATGGCGAAGCGCTGCCCTGTTCGCTCGAAAGCTCTCGTTCGTACGGCCTTCACACGGCCTCAAGGTACGCAGTTCTGAAGAGCCTTACATTCCATGCTGGTGTGCCAACCCCCCCACCCGCAGGGAGGAATTTGGGCTCTTCTGAGAAACACCAGGGTGCGTCCCAAGTGAAAGTAGGGCGTCTCCCCCAGGACGTCTCCGAACGGCAGTCGGATGCCGGAGGTGTACTTCCAGCCGGAAAAAGAGGGAAAAGGACAGCTTTCCCAGGGACAACTCTGGACCCTTGGGACCATCCGGAATCACCAAGGCCTAAACTTTGCACGGCCTGGGGAACGCTCTTCCGCCTGTCCAGCCATCCCCACGTCAAAACCTTTCTCAGCAGAGGCAGGCGCTCTCTCCCTCGTACTAGATAGCTCGGCAGAGCCTTCCGAGAAACATGCTGCGTCATTCAGCTTGAACGTGGGACGCGGAGGGGAGAGTACGCTTTCTCCCCGTTTGGAGGCGCCTTGCGCTTGGCTTCAAAGCTGCCTGAACAGCACTAGCGGCCCGACGTCTCTGCACGGCAGGACTGTCGTTGTGGGCCGAGGCTGCGTGTTCTCTCAAAACGAAAACCGTGCTGGCGATCCCTTTCTAGGAACTCCTCCCACGGCACCACATGTTCAGCTCCGGCCGAACGAAAGGTGACCTCAGGCCTCAAGGTAAGTTCCAGTGTTTCACGTCGGGGGAGTTGGGTGTGCAGTGGTTTCCATGAGGCCATACTCCACCACGGAGTGCCTTCACTCTGCGACGCTCCTGGGGGCACACAGGATAGGCGCTCGTTCGCCAAGTTCGCAGGATGACTTCTCTCCGTGCCGGAACGGCGGCTCCTGGCTTCTGAGGAACCTTAGCCTCAACAGGGCCCTGGAGAAAGCTCTTCACATTCATAGCAAGGGCAACGTACTGCTCTCTGGCTTGCCTGGGTTGAGTGCCCCAGTCGTCAAAGAGCCTCGCGAAGGCAGTGCTGCGCAGACTCCCTTTGCCAGTCGCACGGCCTCCCTGACTGAAAGAGAACTGCAGTGCCAAAAGGCACCGTGCTGACGACTGGCTCCAGGAGGAGACTCGGGACAGCACTCTCACAGAAGCGAAAGCTAGGCTGTGGACCCAGCCTGAGGACCAGCACGTTTTCCACACTTAACACAGCTAAGGCATGAGCCAGACGACAGCCTTGGTCCCTGAGGCCTACCTAAGGTACTGCCATACTTACCCAGTAGATCCCACGCAGAGGCCCCTGTGCCCAAAAGGGCCTCCATGGAAGGGCCCTGTTCCTCCCGTGTGTTTCCTTGAGGTAATCGGAAACCACTGAGGATAACTACGTGAGCTCAGCTTTGAAACTGGGCGACCCTGGGCAAACCTTATTCCCCTCCGTGGTAGACGAGACAGTTGCGGGTCCTAAGCTGCCTGAAGCACACTCCTCGCGCCCCCCTTCTCTTTGCTGCCGGAAGGCCTCACATAAGAGGTCTGAGTTTACTCGTGACGGAAGCCGTCTGAGTGTACTCGTGTGAGGCCTGCTGCTCTCAGGTCCTTGCTGGGAGCTTCAGCAAGAGCACTCTGGAGCTCGCCGACAAAAGAATTGTGAGCCCCCCCGGCCTCAAGTAAAAGTCCAGATTTCCCCCGTCAGTACCACCTCGGAGCGCCATAGGAGCGAAGAAGCATGCGTTAACGGGATGCTTCAACAGTGCCAGGGATTTCTTTCACGAGACACTGTGCACTCACGTTCGTCGTAACAACTGTCAAAGGGCACTGTATGCCTTCCAACTCCTCTGTTGCGTTTGAGCCACAGGAAGTAAAGGCATTCGTTTGATTAAGCTCCGTGAACGGGCAACGATGATGGCGAAGCGCTGCCCTGTTCGCTCGAACGCTCTCGTCCGTACGGCCTTCCACCGTCCTCAGGGTACGCAGTTGTAAACAGCCTTACATTCCATGCTGGTGTGCCCCCAATTAGGAATTTGGGCTCTTCTGTGAGACACCCACGTGCGTCCCAAATGAAACCGGGGGGCTCCCCCAGGACGTCTGCGTACGGCAGTCGGTTGCCAGCTGTTTACTTCCAGCCGGAGAAAGAAAAAGAGGACAGCTTTCCCAGGGACAATTCTGGACCCTTGGGACCATCCAGAGTCACCAAAGCCTAAACTTTGCACGGCCTGGGGAACGCTCTTCCTCATGTCCAGCCATCCCCACGTCAAAACCTTTCTCAGCAGAGGCAGGCGCTCTCTCCCTCGTACTAGATAGCTCGGCAGAGCCTTCCGAGAAACATGCTGCGTCATTCAGCTTGAACGTGGGACGCGGAGGGGAGAGTACGCTTTCTCCCCGTTTGGAGGCGCCTTGCGCTTGGCTTCAAAGCTGCCTGAACAGCACTAGCGGCCCGACGTCTCTGCACGGCAGGACTGTCGTTGTGGGCCGAGGCTGCGTGTTCTCCCAAAGCGAAAACCGTGCTGGCGATCCCTTTCTAGGAACTCCTCCCACGGCACCCCAGGTTCAGCTCCGGCCAAGTGGAAGGTGACCTCAGGCCTCAAGGTGAAGTTCCAGTGTTTCACGTCAGGGGAGTTGGGTGTGCAGGGGTCTCCAACGAGGCCGTCCTCCACCACGGAGTGCCTTAACCCTGCGACGCTCCTGGGGGCACACAGGATAGGAGCCCATTCACCAGTTTCGCACGATGACCTCTCTCCGTGCCGGAACGGCGGCTCCTGGCTTCTGAGGAACCTTAGCCTAAGCAGGCCCCTGGAGACAGCTCTTCACATTCATAGCAAGGGCAGTGTACTCCTCTCTGGGTTGCCTAGTTTGAGTGGCCCAGTCGTCAGAGAGACTGGCGAAAGCCAGCGCTGGGCGGACTCCCTTTGCCCGTCAGTCGAACGGCCTCCCTGACTGAAAGAGAACTGCAGTGCCAAAAGGCACCGTGCTGACGACTGGCTCCAGGAGGAGACTCGGGACAGCACTCTCAGAGAAGCGAAAGCTAGGCTGTGGGCCCAGCCTGAGGAGCAGTACGTACGTTTGCCACACTTCTTTGCACAGCTAGGCGTGAGCCAGAGAGCCTTGGTCCCTGAGGCCTCCCTAAGGTACTGCCATACTTACCCAGTAGATCCCACGCAGAGGTCCCTGTGCCCAAAAGGGCCTCCATGGAAGGGCCCTGTTCCTCCCGTTGTGTTTCCTTGAGGTAATCAGAAACCACTGAGGATACCCGTATGAGCTCAGGTATGAAGCTGGGCGACCCTGGCCAAACCTTATTCCCCTCCGTGGTAGACGAGACAGTGGCGGGTCCTGAGCTGCCTGAAGCACACTCCTCGCGCCCACCTTCTCTTTGCTGCCGGAAGGCCTCACATAAGAAGTCTGAGTTGACTCGTGACAGAAGAAGTCTGAGTGTACTCGTGTGAGGCCTGCTGCTCTCAGTTCCTTGCTGGGAGCTTCAGCAGGAGCGCTCTGGAGCTCGCCGGCAGAAGAATTGTGAGTCCCCACGCCCCACCCCGGCCTCAAGCAAAAGTCCAGATTTCCCCCGTTTGTAACACCTCGGAGCGCCAGAGGGAGCGGAGGGGCATTGCCTTAACGGAATGCTTCGACCGTGGAAGGTATTTCACGAGACACTGTGCACTCACGTTCGTTGTAACAACTGTCAAAGGGCACTGTATGCCTTCCAACTCCTCGGCTGTGTTTGAGCCACAGGAAGTAAATGCGTTCGTTTGATTCAGCTCCGTGAATGTGCAACGATGATGGCGAAGCGCTGCCCTGTTCGCTCGAAAGCTCTCGTTCGTACGGCCTTCACACGGCCTCAAGGTACGCAGTTCTGAACAGCCTTACATTCCATGCTGGTGTGCCAACCCCCCCACCCGCAGGGAGGAATTTGGGCTCTTCTGAGAAACACCAGCGTGCGTCCCAAGTGAAAGTAGGGCGTCTCCCCCAGGACGTCTCCGAACGGCAGTCGGATGCCGGAGGTATACTTCCAGCCGGAAAAAGAGGGAAAAGGACAGCTTTCCCAGGGACAACTCTGGACCCTTGGGACCATCCGGAATCACCAAGGCCTAAACTTTGCACGGCCTGGGGAACGCTCTTCCGCCTGTCCAGCCATCCCCACGTCAAAACCTTTCTCAGCAGAGGCAGGCGCTCTCTCCCTCGTACTAGATAGCTCGGCAGAGCCTTCCGAGAAACATGCTGCGTCATTCAGCTTGAACGTGGGACGCGGAGGGGAGAGTACGCTTTCTCCCCGTTTGGAGGCGCCTTGCGCTTGGCTTCAAAGCTGCCTGAACAGCACTAGCGGCCCGACGTCTCTGCACGGCAGGACTGTCGTTGTGGGCCGAGGCTGCGTGTTCTCTCAAAACGAAAACCGTGCTGGCGATCCCTTTCTAGGAACTCCTCCCACGGCACCACATGTTCAGCTCCGGCCGAATGAAAGGTGACCTCAGGCCTCAAGGTAAGTTCCAGTGTTTCACGTCGGGGGAGTTGGGTGTGCAGTGGTTTCCATGAGGCCATACTCCACCACGGAGTGCCTTCACTCTGCGACGCTCCTGGGGGCACACAGGATAGGCGCTCGTTCGCCAAGTTCGCAGGATGACTTCTCTCCGTGCCGGAACGGCGGCTCCTGGCTTCTGAGGAACCTTAGCCTCAACAGGGCCCTGGAGAAAGCTCTTCACATTCATAGCAAGGGCAACGTACTGCTCTCTGGCTTGCCTGGGTTGAGTGCCCCAGTCGTCAAAGAGCCTCGCGAAGGCAGTGCTGCGCAGACTCCCTTTGCCAGTCGCACGGCCTCCCTGACTGAAAGAGAACTGCAGTGCCAAAAGGCACCGTGCTGACGACTGGCTCCAGGAGGAGACTCGGGACAGCACTCTCACAGAAGCGAAAGCTAGGCTGTGGACCCAGCCTGAGGACCAGCACGTTTTCCACACTTAACACAGCTAAGGCATGAGCCAGACGACAGCCTTGGTCCCTGAGGCCTACCTAAGGTACTGCCATACTTACCCAGTAGATCCCACGCAGAGGCCCCTGTGCCCAAAAGGGCCTCCATGGAAGGGCCCTGTTCCTCCCGTGTGTTTCCTTGAGGTAATCGGAAACCACTGAGGATAACTACGTGAGCTCAGCTTTGAAACTGGGCGACCCTGGGCAAACCTTATTCCCCTCCGTGGTAGACGAGACAGTTGCGGGTCCTAAGCTGCCTGAAGCACACTCCTCGCGCCCACCTTCTCTTTGCTGCCGGAAGGCCTCACATAAGAGGTCTGAGTTTACTCGTGACGGAAGCCGTCTGAGTGTACTCGTGTGAGGCCTGCTGCTCTCAGGTCCTTGCTGGGAGCTTCAGCAAGAGCACTCTGGAGCTCGCCGACAAAAGAATTGTGAGCCCCCCCGGCCTCAAGTAAAAGTCCAGATTTCCCCCGTCAGTACCACCTCGGAGCGCCATAGGAGCGAAGAAGCATGCGTTAACGGGATGCTTCAACAGTGCCAGGGATTTCTTTCACGAGACACTGTGCACTCACGTTCGTCGTAACAACTGTCAAAGGGCACTGTATGCCTTCCAACTCCTCTGTTGCGTTTGAGCCACAGGAAGTAAAGGCATTCGTTTGATTAAGCTCCGTGAACGGGCAACGATGATGGCGAAGCGCTGCCCTGTTCGCTCGAACGCTCTCGTCCGTACGGCCTTCCAACGTCCTCAGGGTACGCAGTTGTAAACAGCCTTACATTCCATGCTGGTGTGCCCCCAATTAGGAATTTGGGCTCTTCTGTGAGACACCCACGTGCGTCCCAAATGAAACCGGGGGGCTCCCCCAGGACGTCTGCGTACGGCAGTCGGTTGCCAGCTGTTTACTTCCAGCCGGAGAAAGAAAAAGAGGACAGCTTTCCCAGGGACAATTCTGGACCCTTGGGACCATCCGGAATCACCAAGGCCTAAACTTTGCACGGCCTGGGGAACGCTCTTCCGCCTGTCCAGCCATCCCCACGTCAAAACCTTTCTCAGCAGAGGCAGGCGCTCTCTCCCTCGTACTAGATAGCTCGGCAGAGCCTTCCGAGAAACATGCTGCGTCATTCAGCTTGAACGTGGGACGCGGAGGGGAGAGTACGCTTTCTCCCCGTTTGGAGGCGCCTTGCGCTTGGCTTCAAAGCTGCCTGAACAGCACTAGCGGCCCGACGTCTCTGCACGGCAGGACTGTCGTTGTGGGCCGAGGCTGCGTGTTCTCCCAAAGCGAAAACCGTGCTGGCGATCCCTTTCTAGGAACTCCTCCCACGGCACCCCAGGTTCAGCTCCGGCCAAGTGGAAGGTGACCTCAGGCCTCAAGGTGAAGTTCCAGTGTTTCACGTCAGGGGAGTTGGGTGTGCAGGGGTCTCCAACGAGGCCGTCCTCCACCACGGAGTGCCTTAACCCTGCGACGCTCCTGGGGGCACACAGGATAGGAGCCCATTCACCAGTTTCGCACGATGACCTCTCTCCGTGCCGGAACGGCGGCTCCTGGCTTCTGAGGAACCTTAGCCTAAGCAGGCCCCTGGAGACAGCTCTTCACATTCGTAGCAAGGGCAGTGTACTCCTCTCTGGGTTGCCTAGGTTGAGTGGCCCAGTCGTCAGAGAGACTGGCGAAAGCCAGCGCTGGGCGGACTCCCTTTGCCCGTCAGTCGAACGGCCTCCTTGACTGAAATACAACTGCAGTGCCAAAAGGCACCGTGCTGACGACTGGCTCCAGGAGGAGACTCGGGACAGCACTCTCAGAGAAGCGAAAGCTAGGCTGTGGGCCCAGCCTGAGGAGCAGTACGTACGTTTGCACACTTCTTTGCACAGCTAGGCGTGAGCCAGAGAGCCTTGGTCCCTGAGGCCTCCCTAAGGTACTGCCATACTTACCCAGTAGATCCCACGCAGAGGTCCCTGTGCCCAAAAGGGCCTCCATGGAAGGGCCCTGTTCCTCCCGTTGTGTTTCCTTGAGGTAATCAGAAACCACTGAGGATACCCGTATGAGCTCAGGTATGAAGCTGGGCGACCCTGGCCAAACCTTATTCCCCTCCGTGGTAGACGAGACAGTGGCGGGTCCTGAGCTGCCTGAAGCACACTCCTCGCGCGCACCTTCTCTTTGCTGCCGGAAGGCCTCACATAAGAAGTCTGAGTTGACTCGTGACAGAAGAAGTCTGAGTGTACTCGTGTGAGGCCTGCTGCTCTCAGTTCCTTGCTGGGAGCTTCAGCAGGAGCGCTCTGGAGCTCGCCGGCAGAAGAATTGTGAGTCCCCCCGCCCCACCCCGGCCTCAAGCAAAAGTCCAGATTTCCCCCGTTTGTAACACCTCGGAGCGCCAGAGGGAGCGGAGGGGCATGCCTTAACGGAATGCTTCGACCGTGGAAGGTATTTCACGAGACACTGTGCACTCACGTTCGTTGTAACAACTGTCAAAGGGCACTGTATGCCTTCCAACTCCTCGGCTGTGTTTGAGCCACAGGAAGTAAATGCGTTCGTTTGATTCAGCTCCGTGAATGTGCAACGATGATGGCGAAGCGCTGCCCTGTTCGCTCGAAAGCTCTCGTTCGTACGGCCTTCACACGGCCTCAAGGTACGCAGTTCTGAACAGCCTTACATTCCATGCTGGTGTGCCAACCCCCCCACCCGCAGGGAGGAATTTGGGCTCTTCTGAGAAACACCAGGGTGCGTCCCAAGTGAAAGTAGGGCGTCTCCCCCAGGACGTCTCCGAACGGCAGTCGGATGCCGGAGGTGTACTTCCAGCCGGAAAAAGAGGGAAAAGGACAGCTTTCCCAGGGACAACTCTGGACCCTTGGGACCATCCGGAATCACCAAGGCCTAAACTTTGCACGGCCTGGGGAACGCTCTTCCGCCTGTCCAGCCATCCCCACGTCAAAACCTTTCTCAGCAGAGGCAGGCGCTCTCTCCCTCGTACTAGATAGCTCGGCAGAGCCTTCCGAGAAACATGCTGCGTCATTCAGCTTGAACGTGGGACGCGGAGGGGAGAGTACGCTTTCTCCCCGTTTGGAGGCGCCTTGCGCTTGGCTTCAAAGCTGCCTGAACAGCACTAGCGGCCCGACGTCTCTGCACGGCAGGACTGTCGTTGTGGGCCGAGGCTGCGTGTTCTCTCAAAACGAAAACCGTGCTGGCGATCCCTTTCTAGGAACTCCTCCCACGGCACCACATGTTCAGCTCCGGCCGAACGAAAGGTGACCTCAGGCCTCAAGGTAAGTTCCAGTGTTTCACGTCGGGGGAGTTGGGTGTGCAGTGGTTTCCATGAGGCCATACTCCACCACGGAGTGCCTTCACTCTGCGACGCTCCTGGGGGCACACAGGATAGGAGCTCGTTCGCCAAGTTCGCAGGATGACTTCTCTCCGTGCCGGAACGGCGGCTCCTGGCTTCTGAGGAACCTTAGCCTCAACAGGGCCCTGGAGAAAGCTCTTCACATTCATAGCAAGGGCAACGTACTGCTCTCTGGCTTGCCTGGGTTGAGTGCCCCAGTCGTCAAAGAGCCTCGCGAAGGCAGTGCTGCGCAGACTCCCTTTGCCAGTCGCACGGCCTCCCTGACTGAAAGAGAACTGCAGTGCCAAAAGGCACCGTGCTGACGACTGGCTCCAGGAGGAGACTCGGGACAGCACTCTCACAGAAGCGAAAGCTAGGCTGTGGACCCAGCCTGAGGACCAGCACGTTTTCCACACTTAACACAGCTAAGGCATGAGCCAGACGACAGCCTTGGTCCCTGAGGCCTACCTAAGGTACTGCCATACTTACCCAGTAGATCCCACGCAGAGGCCCCTGTGCCCAAAAGGGCCTCCATGGAAGGGCCCTGTTCCTCCCGTGTGTTTCCTTGAGGTAATCGGAAACCACTGAGGATAACTACGTGAGCTCAGCTTTGAAACTGGGCGACCCTGGGCAAACCTTATTCCCCTCCGTGGTAGACGAGACAGTTGCGGGTCCTAAGCTGCCTGAAGCACACTCCTCGCGCCCCCCTTCTCTTTGCTGCCGGAAGGCCTCACATAAGAGGTCTGAGTTTACTCGTGACGGAAGCCGTCTGAGTGTACTCGTGTGAGGCCTGCTGCTCTCAGGTCCTTGCTGGGAGCTTCAGCAAGAGCACTCTGGAGCTCGCCGACAAAAGAATTGTGAGCCCCCCCCGGCCTCAAGTAAAAGTCCAGATTTCCCCCGTCAGTACCACCTCGGAGCGCCATAGGAGCGAAGAAGCATGCGTTAACGGGATGCTTCAACAGTGCCAGGGATTTCTTTCACGAGACACTGTGCACTCACGTTCGTCGTAACAACTGTCAAAGGGCACTGTATGCCTTCCAACTCCTCTGTTGCGTTTGAGCCACAGGAAGTAAAGGCATTCGTTTGATTAAGCTCCGTGAACGGGCAACGATGATGGCGAAGCGCTGCCCTGTTCGCTCGAACGCTCTCGTCCGTACGGCCTTCCAACGGCCTCAGCATACGCAGTTGTAAACAGCCTTACATTCCATGCTGGTGTGCCCCCAATTAGGAATTTGGGTTCTTCTGTGAGACACCCACGTGCGTCCCAAATGAAACCGGGGGGCTCCCCCAGGACGTCTGCGTACGGCAGTCGGTTGCCAGCTGTTTACTTCCAGCCGGAGAAAGAAAAAGAGGACAGCTTTCCCAGGGACAATTCTGGACCCTTGGGACCATCCGGAATCACCAAGGCCTAAACTTTGCACGGCCTGGGGAACGCTCTTCCGCCTGTCCAGCCATCCCCACGTCAAAACCTTTCTCAGCAGAGGCAGGCGCTCTCTCCCTCGTACTAGATAGCTCGGCAGAGCCTTCCGAGAAACATGCTGCGTCATTCAGCTTGAACGTGGGACGCGGAGGGGAGAGTACGCTTTCTCCCCGTTTGGAGGCGCCTTGCGCTTGGCTTCAAAGCTGCCTGAACAGCACTAGCGGCCCGACGTCTCTGCACGGCAGGACTGTCGTTGTGGGCCGAGGCTGCGTGTTCTCCCAAAGCGAAAACCGTGCTGGCGATCCCTTTCTAGGAACTCCTCCCACGGCACCCCAGGTTCAGCTCCGGCCAAGTGGAAGGTGACCTCAGGCCTCAAGGTGAAGTTCCAGTGTTTCACGTCAGGGGAGTTGGGTGTGCAGGGGTCTCCAACGAGGCCGTCCTCCACCACGGAGTGCCTTAACCCTGCGACGCTCCTGGGGGCACACAGGATAGGAGCCCATTCACCAGTTTCGCACGATGACCTCTCTCCGTGCCGGAACGGCGGCTCCTGGCTTCTGAGGAACCTTAGCCTAAGCAGGCCCCTGGAGACAGCTCTTCACATTCATAGCAAGGGCAGTGTACTCCTCTCTGGGTTGCCTAGGTTGAGTGGCCCAGTCGTCAGAGAGACTGGCGAAAGCCAGCGCTGGGCGGACTCCCTTTGCCCGTCAGTCGAACGGCCTCCTTGACTGAAAGACAACTGCAGTGCCAAAAGGCACCGTGCTGACGACTGGCTCCAGGAGGAGACTCGGGACAGCACTCTCAGAGAAGCGAAAGCTAGGCTGTGGGCCCAGCCTGAGGAGCAGTACGTACGTTTGCCACACTTCTTTGCACAGCTAGGCGTGAGCCAGAGAGCCTTGGTCCCTGAGGCCTCCCTAAGGTACTGCCATACTTACCCAGTAGATCCCACGCAGAGGTCCCTGTGCCCAAAAGGGCCTCCATGGAAGGGCCCTGTTCCTCCCGTTGTGTTTCCTTGAGGTAATCAGAAACCACTGAGGATACCCGTATGAGCTCAGGTATGAAGCTGGGCGACCCTGGCCAAACCTTATTCCCCTCCGTGGTAGACGAGACAGTGGCGGGTCCTGAGCTGCCTGAAGCACACTCCTCGCGCGCACCTTCTCTTTGCTGCCGGAAGGCCTCACATAAGAAGTCTGAGTTGACTCGTGACAGAAGAAGTCTGAGTGTACTCGTGTGAGGCCTGCTGCTCTCAGTTCCTTGCTGGGAGCTTCAGCAGGAGCGCTCTGGAGCTCGCCGGCAGAAGAATTGTGAGTCCCCACGCCCCACCCCGGCCTCAAGCAAAAGTCCAGATTTCCCCCGTTAGTAACACCTCGGAGCGCCAGAGGGAGCGGAGGGGCATGCCTTAACGGAATGCTTCGACCGTGGAAGGTATTTCACGAGACACTGTGCACTCACGTTCGTTGTAACAACTGTCAAAGGGCACTGTATGCCTTCCAACTCCTCGGCTGTGTTTGAGCCACAGGAAGTAAATGCGTTCGTTTGATTCAGCTCCGTGAATGTGCAACGATGATGGCGAAGCGCTGCCCTGTTCGCTCGAAAGCTCTCGTTCGTACGGCCTTCACACGGCCTCAAGGTACGCAGTTCTGAACAGCCTTACATTCCATGCTGGTGTGCCAACCCCCCCACCCGCAGGGAGGAATTTGGGCTCTTCTGAGAAACACCAGGGTGCGTCCCAAGTGAAAGTAGGGCGTCTCCCCCAGGACGTCTCCGAACGGCAGTCGGATGCCGGAGGTGTACTTCCAGCCGGAAAAAGAGGGAAAAGGACAGCTTTCCCAGGGACAACTCTGGACCCTTGGGACCATCCGGAATCACCAAGGCCTAAACTTTGCACGGCCTGGGGAACGCTCTTCCGCCTGTCCAGCCATCCCCACGTCAAAACCTTTCTCAGCAGAGGCAGGCGCTCTCTCCCTCGTACTAGATAGCTCGGCAGAGCCTTCCGAGAAACATGCTGCGTCATTCAGCTTGAACGTGGGACGCGGAGGGGAGAGTACGCTTTCTCCCCGTTTGGAGGCGCCTTGCGCTTGGCTTCAAAGCTGCCTGAACAGCACTAGCGGCCCGACGTCTCTGCACGGCAGGACTGTCGTTGTGGGCCGAGGCTGCGTGTTCTCCCAAAGCGAAAACCGTGCTGGCGATCCCTTTCTAGGAACTCCTCCCACGGCACCCCAGGTTCAGCTCCGGCCAAGTGGAAGGTGACCTCAGGCCTCAAGGTGAAGTTCCAGTGTTTCACGTCAGGGG
Organism: Globicephala melas; assembly: GCF_963455315.2. NCBI lineage: Eukaryota > Metazoa > Chordata > Mammalia > Artiodactyla > Delphinidae > Globicephala > Globicephala melas. The sequence continues at coordinate 339,638 of NW_027207257.1, forward strand.
AGTTGGGTGTGCAGGGGTCTCCAACGAGGCCGTCCTCCACCACGGAGTGCCTTAACCCTGCGACGCTCCTGGGGGCACACAGGATAGGAGCCCATTCACCAGTTTCGCACGATGACCTCTCTCCGTGCCGGAACGGCGGCTCCTGGCTTCTGAGGAACCTTAGCCTAAGCAGGCCCCTGGAGACAGCTCTTCACATTCATAGCAAGGGCAGTGTACTCCTCTCTGGGTTGCCTAGGTTGAGTGGCCCAGTCGTCAGAGAGACTGGCGAAAGCCAGCGCTGGGCGGACTCCCTTTGCCCGTCAGTCGAACGGCCTCCTTGACTGAAAGACAACTGCAGTGCCAAAAGGCACCGTGCTGACGACTGGCTCCAGGAGGAGACTCGGGACAGCACTCTCAGAGAAGCGAAAGCTAGGCTGTGGGCCCAGCCTGAGGAGCAGTACGTACGTTTGCCACACTTCTTTGCACAGCTAGGCGTGAGCCAGAGAGCCTTGGTCCCTGAGGCCTCCCTAAGGTACTGCCATACTTACCCAGTAGATCCCACGCAGAGGTCCCTGTGCCCAAAAGGGCCTCCATGGAAGGGCCCTGTTCCTCCCGTTGTGTTTCCTTGAGGTAATCAGAAACCACTGAGGATACCCGTATGAGCTCAGGTATGAAGCTGGGCGACCCTGGCCAAACCTTATTCCCCTCCGTGGTAGACGAGACAGTGGCGGGTCCTGAGCTGCCTGAAGCACACTCCTCGCGCGCACCTTCTCTTTGCTGCCGGAAGGCCTCACATAAGAAGTCTGAGTTGACTCGTGACAGAAGAAGTCTGAGTGTACTCGTGTGAGGCCTGCTGCTCTCAGTTCCTTGCTGGGAGCTTCAGCAGGAGCGCTCTGGAGCTCGCCGGCAGAAGAATTGTGAGTCCCCACGCCCCACCCCGGCCTCAAGCAAAAGTCCAGATTTCCCCCGTTTGTAACACCTCGGAGCGCCAGAGGGAGCGGAGGGGCATTGCCTTAACGGAATGCTTCGACCGTGGAAGGTATTTCACGAGACACTGTGCACTCACGTTCGTTGTAACAACTGTCAAAGGGCACTGTATGCCTTCCAACTCCTCGGCTGTGTTTGAGCCACAGGAAGTAAATGCGTTCGTTTGATTCAGCTCCGTGAATGTGCAACGATGATGGCGAAGCGCTGCCCTGTTCGCTCGAAAGCTCTCGTTCGTACGGCCTTCACACGGCCTCAAGGTACGCAGTTCTGAAGAGCCTTACATTCCATGCTGGTGTGCCAACCCCCCCACCCGCAGGGAGGAATTTGGGTTCTTCTGAGAAACACCAGGGTGCGTCCCAAGTGAAAGTAGGGCGTCTCCCCCAGGACGTCTCCGAACGGCAGTCGGATGCCGGAGGTGTACTTCCAGCCGGAAAAAGAGGGAAAAGGACAGCTTTCCCAGGGACAACTCTGGACCCTTGGGACCATCCGGAATCACCAAGGCCTAAACTTTGCACGGCCTGGGGAACGCTCTTCCGCCTGTCCAGCCATCCCCACGTCAAAACCTTTCTCAGCAGAGGCAGGCGCTCTCTCCCTCGTACTAGATAGCTCGGCAGAGCCTTCCGAGAAACATGCTGCGTCATTCAGCTTGAACGTGGGACGCGGAGGGGAGAGTACGCTTTCTCCCCGTTTGGAGGCGCCTTGCGCTTGGCTTCAAAGCTGCCTGAACAGCACTAGCGGCCCGACGTCTCTGCACGGCAGGACTGTCGTTGTGGGCCGAGGCTGCGTGTTCTCTCAAAACGAAAACCGTGCTGGCGATCCCTTTCTAGGAACTCCTCCCACGGCACCACATGTTCAGCTCCGGCCGAACGAAAGGTGACCTCAGGCCTCAAGGTAAGTTCCAGTGTTTCACGTCGGGGGAGTTGGGTGTGCAGTGGTTTCCATGAGGCCATACTCCACCACGGAGTGCCTTCACTCTGCGACGCTCCTGGGGGCACACAGGATAGGAGCTCGTTCGCCAAGTTCGCAGGATGACTTCTCTCCGTGCCGGAACGGCGGCTCCTGGCTTCTGAGGAACCTTAGCCTCAACAGGGCCCTGGAGAAAGCTCTTCACATTCATAGCAAGGGCAACGTACTGCTCTCTGGCTTGCCTGGGTTGAGTGCCCCAGTCGTCAAAGAGCCTCGCGAAGGCAGTGCTGCGCAGACTCCCTTTGCCAGTCGCACGGCCTCCCTGACTGAAAGAGAACTGCAGTGCCAAAAGGCACCGTGCTGACGACTGGCTCCAGGAGGAGACTCGGGACAGCACTCTCACAGAAGCGAAAGCTAGGCTGTGGACCCAGCCTGAGGACCAGCACGTTTTCCACACTTAACACAGCTAAGGCATGAGCCAGACGACAGCCTTGGTCCCTGAGGCCTACCTAAGGTACTGCCATACTTACCCAGTAGATCCCACGCAGAGGCCCCTGTGCCCAAAAGGGCCTCCATGGAAGGGCCCTGTTCCTCCCGTGTGTTTCCTTGAGGTAATCGGAAACCACTGAGGATAACTACGTGAGCTCAGCTTTGAAACTGGGCGACCCTGGGCAAACCTTATTCCCCTCCGTGGTAGACGAGACAGTTGCGGGTCCTAAGCTGCCTGAAGCACACTCCTCGCGCCCCCCTTCTCTTTGCTGCCGGAAGGCCTCACATAAGAGGTCTGAGTTTACTCGTGACGGAAGCCGTCTGAGTGTACTCGTGTGAGGCCTGCTGCTCTCAGGTCCTTGCTGGGAGCTTCAGCAAGAGCACTCTGGAGCTCGCCGACAAAAGAATTGTGAGCCCCCCCCGGCCTCAAGTAAAAGTCCAGATTTCCCCCGTCAGTACCACCTCGGAGCGCCATAGGAGCGAAGAAGCATGCGTTAACGGGATGCTTCAACAGTGCCAGGGATTTCTTTCACGAGACACTGTGCACTCACGTTCGTCGTAACAACTGTCAAAGGGCACTGTATGCCTTCCAACTCCTCTGTTGCGTTTGAGCCACAGGAAGTAAAGGCATTCGTTTGATTAAGCTCCGTGAACGGGCAACGATGATGGCGAAGCGCTGCCCTGTTCGCTCGAACGCTCTCGTCCGTACGGCCTTCCAACGGCCTCAGCGTACGCAGTTGTAAACAGCCTTACATTCCATGCTGGTGTGCCCCCAATTAGGAATTTGGGTTCTTCTGTGAGACACCCACGTGCGTCCCAAATGAAACCGGGGGGCTCCCCCAGGACGTCTGCGTACGGCAGTCGGTTGCCAGCTGTTTACTTCCAGCCGGAGAAAGAAAAAGAGGACAGCTTTCCCAGGGACAATTCTGGACCCTTGGGACCATCCGGAATCACCAAGGCCTAAACTTTGCACGGCCTGGGGAACGCTCTTCCGCCTGTCCAGCCATCCCCACGTCAAAACCTTTCTCAGCAGAGGCAGGCGCTCTCTCCCTCGTACTAGATAGCTCGGCAGAGCCTTCCGAGAAACATGCTGCGTCATTCAGCTTGAACGTGGGACGCGGAGGGGAGAGTACGCTTTCTCCCCGTTTGGAGGCGCCTTGCGCTTGGCTTCAAAGCTGCCTGAACAGCACTAGCGGCCCGACGTCTCTGCACGGCAGGACTGTCGTTGTGGGCCGAGGCTGCGTGTTCTCCCAAAGCGAAAACCGTGCTGGCGATCCCTTTCTAGGAACTCCTCCCACGGCACCCCAGGTTCAGCTCCGGCCAAGTGGAAGGTGACCTCAGGCCTCAAGGTGAAGTTCCAGTGTTTCACGTCAGGGGAGTTGGGTGTGCAGGGGTCTCCAACGAGGCCGTCCTCCACCACGGAGTGCCTTAACCCTGCGACGCTCCTGGGGGCACACAGGATAGGAGCCCATTCACCAGTTTCGCACGATGACCTCTCTCCGTGCCGGAACGGCGGCTCCTGGCTTCTGAGGAACCTTAGCCTAAGCAGGCCCCTGGAGACAGCTCTTCACATTCATAGCAAGGGCAGTGTACTCCTCTCTGGGTTGCCTAGGTTGAGTGGCCCAGTCGTCAGAGAGACTGGCGAAAGCCAGCGCTGGGCGGACTCCCTTTGCCCGTCAGTCGAACGGCCTCCTTGACTGAAAGACAACTGCAGTGCCAAAAGGCACCGTGCTGACGACTGGCTCCAGGAGGAGACTCGGGACAGCACTCTCAGAGAAGCGAAAGCTAGGCTGTGGGCCCAGCCTGAGGAGCAGTACGTACGTTTGCCACACTTCTTTGCACAGCTAGGCGTGAGCCAGAGAGCCTTGGTCCCTGAGGCCTCCCTAAGGTACTGCCATACTTACCCAGTAGATCCCACGCAGAGGTCCCTGTGCCCAAAAGGGCCTCCATGGAAGGGCCCTGTTCCTCCCGTTGTGTTTCCTTGAGGTAATCAGAAACCACTGAGGATACCCGTATGAGCTCAGGTATGAAGCTGGGCGACCCTGGCCAAACCTTATTCCCCTCCGTGGTAGACGAGACAGTGGCGGGTCCTGAGCTGCCTGAAGCACACTCCTCGCGCGCACCTTCTCTTTGCTGCCGGAAGGCCTCACATAAGAAGTCTGAGTTGACTCGTGACAGAAGAAGTCTGAGTGTACTCGTGTGAGGCCTGCTGCTCTCAGTTCCTTGCTGGGAGCTTCAGCAGGAGCGCTCTGGAGCTCGCCGGCAGAAGAATTGTGAGTCCCCACGCCCCACCCCGGCCTCAAGCAAAAGTCCAGATTTCCCCCGTTTGTAACACCTCGGAGCGCCAGAGGGAGCGGAGGGGCATTGCCTTAACGGAATGCTTCGACCGTGGAAGGTATTTCACGAGACACTGTGCACTCACGTTCGTTGTAACAACTGTCAAAGGGCACTGTATGCCTTCCAACTCCTCGGCTGTGTTTGAGCCACAGGAAGTAAATGCGTTCGTTTGATTCAGCTCCGTGAATGTGCAACGATGATGGCGAAGCGCTGCCCTGTTCGCTCGAAAGCTCTCGTTCGTACGGCCTTCACACGGCCTCAAGGTACGCAGTTCTGAACAGCCTTACATTCCATGCTGGTGTGCCAACCCCCCCACCCGCAGGGAGGAATTTGGGCTCTTCTGAGAAAGACCAGGGTGCGTCCCAAGTGAAAGTAGGGCGTCTCCCCCAGGACGTCTCCGAACGGCAGTCGGATGCCGGAGGTGTACTTCCAGCCGGAAAAAGAGGGAAAAGGACAGCTTTCCCAGAATCAACTCTGGACCCTTGGGACCATCCGGAATCACCAAGGCCTAAACTTTGCACGGCCTGGGGAACGCTCTTCCGCCTGTCCAGCCATCCCCACGTCAAAACCTTTCTCAGCAGAGGCAGGCGCTCTCTCCCTCGTACTAGATAGCTCGGCAGAGCCTTCCGAGAAACATGCTGCGTCATTCAGCTTGAACGTGGGACGCGGAGGGGAGAGTACGCTTTCTCCCCGTTTGGAGGCGCCTTGCGCTTGGCTTCAAAGCTGCCTGAACAGCACTAGCGGCCCGACGTCTCTGCACGGCAGGACTGTCGTTGTGGGCCGAGGCTGCGTGTTCTCTCAAAACGAAAACCGTGCTGGCGATCCCTTTCTAGGAACTCCTCCCACGGCACCACATGTTCAGCTCCGGCCGAACGAAAGGTGACCTCAGGCCTCAAGGTAAGTTCCAGTGTTTCACGTCGGGGGAGTTGGGTGTGCAGTGGTTTCCATGAGGCCATACTCCACCACGGAGTGCCTTCACTCTGCGACGCTCCTGGGGGCACACAGGATAGGAGCTCGTTCGCCAAGTTCGCAGGATGACTTCTCTCCGTGCCGGAACGGCGGCTCCTGGCTTCTGAGGAACCTTAGCCTCAACAGGGCCCTGGAGAAAGCTCTTCACATTCATAGCAAGGGCAACGTACTGCTCTCTGGCTTGCCTGGGTTGAGTGCCCCAGTCGTCAAAGAGCCTCGCGAAGGCAGTGCTGCGCAGACTCCCTTTGCCAGTCGCACGGCCTCCCTGACTGAAAGAGAACTGCAGTGCCAAAAGGCACCGTGCTGACGACTGGCTCCAGGAGGAGACTCGGGACAGCACTCTCACAGAAGCGAAAGCTAGGCTGTGGACCCAGCCTGAGGACCAGCACGTTTTCCACACTTAACACAGCTAAGGCATGAGCCAGACGACAGCCTTGGTCCCTGAGGCCTACCTAAGGTACTGCCATACTTACCCAGTAGATCCCACGCAGAGGCCCCTGTGCCCAAAAGGGCCTCCATGGAAGGGCCCTGTTCCTCCCGTGTGTTTCCTTGAGGTAATCGGAAACCACTGAGGATAACTACGTGAGCTCAGCTTTGAAACTGGGCGACCCTGGGCAAACCTTATTCCCCTCCGTGGTAGACGAGACAGTTGCGGGTCCTAAGCTGCCTGAAGCACACTCCTCGCGCCCCCCTTCTCTTTGCTGCCGGAAGGCCTCACATAAGAGGTCTGAGTTTACTCGTGACGGAAGCCGTCTGAGTGTACTCGTGTGAGGCCTGCTGCTCTCAGGTCCTTGCTGGGAGCTTCAGCAAGAGCACTCTGGAGCTCGCCGACAAAAGAATTGTGAGCCCCCCCCGGCCTCAAGTAAAAGTCCAGATTTCCCCCGTCAGTACCACCTCGGAGCGCCATAGGAGCGAAGAAGCATGCGTTAACGGGATGCTTCAACAGTGCCAGGGATTTCTTTCACGAGACACTGTGCACTCACGTTCGTCGTAACAACTGTCAAAGGGCACTGTATGCCTTCCAACTCCTCTGTTGCGTTTGAGCCACAGGAAGTAAAGGCATTCGTTTGATTAAGCTCCGTGAACGGGCAACGATGATGGCGAAGCGCTGCCCTGTTCGCTCGAACGCTCTCGTCCGTACGGCCTTCCAACGGCCTCAGGGTACGCAGTTGTAAACAGCCTTACATTCCATGCTGGTGTGCCCCCAATTAGGAATTTGGGTTCTTCTGTGAGACACCCACGTGCGTCCCAAATGAAACCGGGGGGCTCCCCCAGGACGTCTGCGTACGGCAGTCGGTTGCCAGCTGTTTACTTCCAGCCGGAGAAAGAAAAAGAGGACAGCTTTCCCAGGGACAATTCTGGACCCTTGGGACCATCCGGAATCACCAAGGCCTAAACTTTGCACGGCCTGGGGAACGCTCTTCCGCCTGTCCAGCCATCCCCACGTCAAAACCTTTCTCAGCAGAGGCAGGCGCTCTCTCCCTCGTACTAGATAGCTCGGCAGAGCCTTCCGAGAAACATGCTGCGTCATTCAGCTTGAACGTGGGACGCGGAGGGGAGAGTACGCTTTCTCCCCGTTTGGAGGCGCCTTGCGCTTGGCTTCAAAGCTGCCTGAACAGCACTAGCGGCCCGACGTCTCTGCACGGCAGGACTGTCGTTGTGGGCCGAGGCTGCGTGTTCTCCCAAAGCGAAAACCGTGCTGGCGATCCCTTTCTAGGAACTCCTCCCACGGCACCCCAGGTTCAGCTCCGGCCAAGTGGAAGGTGACCTCAGGCCTCAAGGTGAAGTTCCAGTGTTTCACGTCAGGGGAGTTGGGTGTGCAGGGGTCTCCAACGAGGCCGTCCTCCACCACGGAGTGCCTTAACCCTGCGACGCTCCTGGGGGCACACAGGATAGGAGCCCATTCACCAGTTTCGCACGATGACCTCTCTCCGTGCCGGAACGGCGGCTCCTGGCTTCTGAGGAACCTTAGCCTAAGCAGGCCCCTGGAGACAGCTCTTCACATTCATAGCAAGGGCAGTGTACTCCTCTCTGGGTTGCCTAGGTTGAGTGGCCCAGTCGTCAGAGAGACTGGCGAAAGCCAGCGCTGGGCGGACTCCCTTTGCCCGGCAGTCGAACGGCCTCCTTGACTGAAAGACAACTGCAGTGCCAAAAGGCACCGTGCTGACGACTGGCTCCAGGAGGAGACTCGGGACAGCACTCTCAGAGAAGCGAAAGCTAGGCTGTGGGCCCAGCCTGAGGAGCAGTACGTACGTTTGCCACACTTCTTTGCACAGCTAGGCGTGAGCCAGAGAGCCTTGGTCCCTGAGGCCTCCCTAAGGTACTGCCATACTTACCCAGTAGATCCCACGCAGAGGTCCCTGTGCCCAAAAGGGCCTCCATGGAAGGGCCCTGTTCCTCCCGTTGTGTTTCCTTGAGGTAATCAGAAACCACTGAGGATACCCGTATGAGCTCAGGTATGAAGCTGGGCGACCCTGGCCAAACCTTATTCCCCTCCGTGGTAGACGAGACAGTGGCGGGTCCTGAGCTGCCTGAAGCACACTCCTCGCGCGCACCTTCTCTTTGCTGCCGGAAGGCCTCACATAAGAAGTCTGAGTTGACTCGTGACAGAAGAAGTCTGAGTGTACTCGTGTGAGGCCTGCTGCTCTCAGTTCCTTGCTGGGAGCTTCAGCAGGAGCGCTCTGGAGCTCGCCGGCAGAAGAATTGTGAGTCCCCACGCCCCACCCCGGCCTCAAGCAAAAGTCCAGATTTCCCCCGTTTGTAACACCTCGGAGCGCCAGAGGGAGCGGAGGGGCATTGCCTTAACGGAATGCTTCGACCGTGGAAGGTATTTCACGAGACACTGTGCACTCACGTTCGTTGTAACAACTGTCAAAGGGCACTGTATGCCTTCCAACTCCTCGGCTGTGTTTGAGCCACAGGAAGTAAATGCGTTCGTTTGATTCAGCTCCGTGAATGTGCAACGATGATGGCGAAGCGCTGCCCTGTTCGCTCGAAAGCTCTCGTTCGTACGGCCTTCACACGGCCTCAAGGTACGCAGTTCTGAACAGCCTTACATTCCATGCTGGTGTGCCAACCCCCCCACCCGCAGGGAGGAATTTGGGCTCTTCTGAGAAACACCAGGGTGCGTCCCAAGTGAAAGTAGGGCGTCTCCCCCAGGACGTCTCCGAACGGCAGTCGGATGCCGGAGGTGTACTTCCAGCCGGAAAAAGAGGGAAAAGGACAGCTTTCCCAGGGACAACTCTGGACCCTTGGGACCATCCGGAATCACCAAGGCCTAAACTTTGCACGGCCTGGGGAACGCTCTTCCGCCTGTCCAGCCATCCCCACGTCAAAACCTTTCTCAGCAGAGGCAGGCGCTCTCTCCCTCGTACTAGATAGCTCGGCAGAGCCTTCCGAGAAACATGCTGCGTCATTCAGCTTGAACGTGGGACGCGGAGGGGAGAGTACGCTTTCTCCCCGTTTGGAGGCGCCTTGCGCTTGGCTTCAAAGCTGCCTGAACAGCACTAGCGGCCCGACGTCTCTGCACGGCAGGATTGTCGTTGTGGGCCGAGGCTGCGTGTTCTCTCAAAACGAAAACCGTGCTGGCGATCCCTTTGTAGGAACTCCTCCCACGGCACCACATGTTCAGCTCCGGCCGAACGAAAGGTGACCTCAGGACTCAAGGTAAGTTCCAGTGTTTCACGTCGGGGGAGTTGGGTGTGCAGTGGTTTCCATGAGGCCATACTCCACCACGGAGTGCCTTAACTCTGCGACGCTCCTGGGGGCACACAGGATAGGAGCTCGTTCGCCAAGTTCGCAGGATGACTTCTCTCCGTGCCGGAACGGCGGCTCCTGGCTTCTGAGGAACCTTAGCCTCAACAGGGCCCTGGAGAAAGCTCTTCACATTCATAGCAAGGGCAACGTACTGCTCTCTGGCTTGCCTGGGTTGAGTGCCCCAGTCGTCAAAGAGCCTCGCGAAGGCAGTGCTGCGCAGACTCCCTTTGCCAGTCGCACGGCCTCCCTGACTGAAAGAGAACTGCAGTGCCAAAAGGCACCGTGCTGACGACTGGCTCCAGGAGGAGACTCGGGACAGCACTCTCACAGAAGCGAAAGCCAGGCTGTGGGCCCAGCCTGAGGACCAGCACGTTTTCCACACTTAACACAGCTAAGGCATGAGCCAGACGACAGCTTTGGTCCCTGAGGCCTACCTAAGGTACTGCCATACTTACCCAGTAGATCCCACGCAGAGGTCCCTGTGCCCAAAAGGGCCTCCATGGAAGGGCCCTGTTCCTCCCGTGTGTTTCCTTGAGGTAATCGGAAACCACTGAGGATAACTACGTGAGCTCAGCTTTGAAACTGGGCGACCCTGGGCAAACCTTATTCCCCTCCGTGGTAGACGAGACAGTTGCGGGTCCTAAGCTGCCTGAAGCACACTCCTCGCGCCCCCCTTCTCTTTGCTGCCGGAAGGCCTCACATAAGAGGTCTGAGTTTACTCGTGACGGAAGCCGTCTGAGTGTACTCGTGTGAGGCCTGCTGCTCTCAGGTCCTTGCTGGGAGCTTCAGCAAGAGCACTCTGGAGCTCGCCGACAAAAGAATTGTGAGCCCCCCCCGGCCTCAAGTAAAAGTCCAGATTTCCCCCGTCAGTACCACCTCGGAGCGCCATAGGAGCGAAGAAGCATGCGTTAACGGGATGCTTCAACAGTGCCAGGGATTTCTTTCACGAGACACTGTGCACTCACGTTCGTCGTAACAACTGTCAAAGGGCACTGTATGCCTTCCAACTCCTCTGTTGCGTTTGAGCCACAGGAAGTAAAGGCATTCGTTTGATTAAGCTCCGTGAACGGGCAAGGATGATGGCGAAGCGCTGCCCTGTTCGCTCGAACGCTCTCGTCCGTACGGCCTTCCAACGGCCTCAGGGTACGCAGTTGTAAACAGCCTTACATTCCATGCTGGTGTGCCCCCAATTAGGAATTTGGGCTCTTCTGTGAGACACCCACGTGCGTCCCAAATGAAACCGGGGGGCTCCCCCAGGACGTCTGCGTACGGCAGTCGGTTGCCAGCTGTTTACTTCCAGCCGGAGAAAGAAAAAGAGGACAGCTTTCCCAGGGACAATTCTGGACCCTTGGGACCATCCGGAATCACCAAGGCCTAAACTTTGCACGGCCTGGGGAACGCTCTTCCGCCTGTCCAGCCATCCCCACGTCAAAACCTTTCTCAGCAGAGGCAGGCGCTCTCTCCCTCGTACTAGATAGCTCGGCAGAGCCTTCCGAGAAACATGCTGCGTCATTCAGCTTGAACGTGGGACGCGGAGGGGAGAGTACGCTTTCTCCCCGTTTGGAGGCGCCTTGCGCTTGGCTTCAAAGCTGCCTGAACAGCACTAGCGGCCCGACGTCTCTGCACGGCAGGACTGTCGTTGTGGGCCGAGGCTGCGTGTTCTCCCAAAGCGAAAACCGTGCTGGCGATCCCTTTCTAGGAACTCCTCCCACGGCACCCCAGGTTCAGCTCCGGCCAAGTGGAAGGTGACCTCAGGCCTCAAGGTGAAGTTCCAGTGTTTCACGTCAGGGGAGTTGGGTGTGCAGGGGTCTCCAACGAGGCCGTCCTCCACCACGGAGTGCCTTAACCCTGCGACGCTCCTGGGGGCACACAGGATAGGAGCCCATTCACCAGTTTCGCACGATGACCTCTCTCCGTGCCGGAACGGCGGCTCCTGGCTTCTGAGGAACCTTAGCCTAAGCAGGCCCCTGGAGACAGCTCTTCACATTCATAGCAAGGGCAGTGTACTCCTCTCTGGGTTGCCTAGGTTGAGTGGCCCAGTCGTCAGAGAGACTGGCGAAAGCCAGCGCTGGGCGGACTCCCTTTGCCCGTCAGTCGAACGGCCTCCTTGACTGAAAGACAACTGCAGTGCCAAAAGGCACCGTGCTGACGACTGGCTCCAGGAGGAGACTCGGGACAGCACTCTCAGAGAAGCGAAAGCTAGGCTGTGGGCCCAGCCTGAGGAGCAGTACGTACGTTTGCCACACTTCTTTGCACAGCTAGGCGTGAGCCAGAGAGCCTTGGTCCCTGAGGCCTCCCTAAGGTACTGCCATACTTACCCAGTAGATCCCACGCAGAGGTCCCTGTGCCCAAAAGGGCCTCCATGGAAGGGCCCTGTTCCTCCCGTTGTGTTTCCTTGAGGTAATCAGAAACCACTGAGGATACCCGTATGAGCTCAGGTATGAAGCTGGGCGACCCTGGCCAAACCTTATTCCCCTCCGTGGTAGACGAGACAGTGGCGGGTCCTGAGCTGCCTGAAGCACACTCCTCGCGCGCACCTTCTCTTTGCTGCCGGAAGGCCTCACATAAGAAGTCTGAGTTGACTCGTGACAGAAGAAGTCTGAGTGTACTCGTGTGAGGCCTGCTGCTCTCAGTTCCTTGCTGGGAGCTTCAGCAGGAGCGCTCTGGAGCTCGCCGGCAGAAGAATTGTGAGTCCCCACGCCCCACCCCGGCCTCAAGCAAAAGTCCAGATTTCCCCCGTTTGTAACACCTCGGAGCGCCAGAGGGAGCGGAGGGGCATGCCTTAACGGAATGCTTCGACCGTGGAAGGTATTTCACGAGACACTGTGCACTCACGTTCGTTGTAACAACTGTCAAAGGGCACTGTATGCCTTCCAACTCCTCGGCTGTGTTTGAGCCACAGGAAGTAAATGCGTTCGTTTGATTCAGCTCCGTGAATGTGCAACGATGATGGCGAAGCGCTGCCCTGTTCGCTCGAAAGCTCTCGTTCGTACGGCCTTCACACGGCCTCAAGGTACGCAGTTCTGAACAGCCTTACATTCCATGCTGGTGTGCCAACCCCCCCACCCGCAGGGAGGAATTTGGGCTCTTCTGAGAAACACCAGCGTGCGTCCCAAGTGAAACTAGGGCGTCTCCCCCAGGAAGTCTCCGAACGGCAGTCGGATGCCGGAGGTGTACTTCCAGCCGGAAAAAGAGGGAAAAGGACAGCTTTCCCAGGGACAACTCTGGACCCTTGGGACCATCCGGAATCACCAAGGCCTAAACTTTGCACGGCCTGGGGAACGCTCTTCCGCCTGTCCAGCCATTCCCACGTCAAAACCTTTCTCAGCAGAGGCAGGCGCTCTCTCCCTCGTACTAGATAGCTCGGCAGAGCCTTCCGAGAAACATGCTGCGTCATTCAGCTTGAACGTGGGACGCGGAGGGGAGAGTACGCTTTCTCCCCGTTTGGAGGCGCCTTGCGCTTGGCTTCAAAGCTGCCTGAACAGCACTAGCGGCCCGACGTCTCTGCACGGCAGGACTGTCGTTGTGGGCCGAGGCTGCGTGTTCTCTCAAAACGAAAACCGTGCTGGCGATCCCTTTCTAGGAACTCCTCCCACGGCACCACATGTTCAGCTCCGGCCGAACGAAAGGTGACCTCAGGCCTCAAGGTAAGTTCCAGTGTTTCACGTCGGGGGAGTTGGGTGTGCAGTGGTTTCCATGAGGCCATACTCCACCACGGAGTGCCTTCACTCTGCGACGCTCCTGGGGGCACACAGGATAGGCGCTCGTTCGCCAAGTTCGCAGGATGACTTCTCTCCGTGCCGGAACGGCGGCTCCTGGCTTCTGAGGAACCTTAGCCTCAACAGGGCCCTGGAGAAAGCTCTTCACATTCATAGCAAGGGCAACGTACTGCTCTCTGGCTTGCCTGGGTTGAGTGCCCCAGTCGTCAAAGAGCCTCGCGAAGGCAGTGCTGCGCAGACTCCCTTTGCCAGTCGCACGGCCTCCCTGACTGAAAGAGAACTGCAGTGCCAAAAGGCACCGTGCTGACGACTGGCTCCAGGAGGAGACTCGGGACAGCACTCTCACAGAAGCGAAAGCTAGGCTGTGGACCCAGCCTGAGGACCAGCACGTTTTCCACACTTAACACAGCTAAGGCATGAGCCAGACGACAGCCTTGGTCCCTGAGGCCTACCTAAGGTACTGCCATACTTACCCAGTAGATCCCACGCAGAGGCCCCTGTGCCCAAAAGGGCCTCCATGGAAGGGCCCTGTTCCTCCCGTGTGTTTCCTTGAGGTAATCGGAAACCACTGAGGATAACTACGTGAGCTCAGCTTTGAAACTGGGCGACCCTGGGCAAACCTTATTCCCCTCCGTGGTAGACGAGACAGTTGCGGGTCCTAAGCTGCCTGAAGCACACTCCTCGCGCCCACCTTCTCTTTGCTGCCGGAAGGCCTCACATAAGAGGTCTGAGTTTACTCGTGACGGAAGCCGTCTGAGTGTACTCGTGTGAGGCCTGCTGCTCTCAGGTCCTTGCTGGGAGCTTCAGCAAGAGCACTCTGGAGCTCGCCGACAAAAGAATTGTGAGCCCCCCCGGCCTCAAGTAAAAGTCCAGATTTCCCCCGTCAGTACCACCTCGGAGCGCCATAGGAGCGAAGAAGCATGCGTTAACGGGATGCTTCAACAGTGCCAGGGATTTCTTTCACGAGACACTGTGCACTCACGTTCGTCGTAACAACTGTCAAAGGGCACTGTATGCCTTCCAACTCCTCTGTTGCGTTTGAGCCACAGGAAGTAAAGGCATTCGTTTGATTAAGCTCCGTGAACGGGCAACGATGATGGCGAAGCGCTGCCCTGTTCGCTCGAACGCTCTCGTCCGTACGGCCTTCCAACGTCCTCAGGGTACGCAGTTGTAAACAGCCTTACATTCCATGCTGGTGTGCCCCCAATTAGGAATTTGGGCTCTTCTGTGAGACACCCACGTGCGTCCCAAATGAAACCGGGGGGCTCCCCCAGGACGTCTGCGTACGGCAGTCGGTTGCCAGCTGTTTACTTCCAGCCGGAGAAAGAAAAAGAGGACAGCTTTCCCAGGGACAATTCTGGACCCTTGGGACCATCCGGAATCACCAAGGCCTAAACTTTGCACGGCCTGGGGAACGCTCTTCCGCCTGTCCAGCCATCCCCACGTCAAAACCTTTCTCAGCAGAGGCAGGCGCTCTCTCCCTCGTACTAGATAGCTCGGCAGAGCCTTCCGAGAAACATGCTGCGTCATTCAGCTTGAACGTGGGACGCGGAGGGGAGAGTACGCTTTCTCCCCGTTTGGAGGCGCCTTGCGCTTGGCTTCAAAGCTGCCTGAACAGCACTAGCGGCCCGACGTCTCTGCACGGCAGGACTGTCGTTGTGGGCCGAGGCTGCGTGTTCTCCCAAAACGAAAACCGTGCTGGCGATCCCTTTCTAGGAACTCCTCCCACGGCACCCCAGGTTCAGCTCCGGCCAAGTGGAAGGTGACCTCAGGCCTCAAGGTGAAGTTCCAGTGTTTCACGTCAGGGGAGTTGGGTGTGCAGGGGTCTCCAACGAGGCCGTCCTCCACCACGGAGTGCCTTAACCCTGCGACGCTCCTGGGGGCACACAGGATAGGAGCCCATTCACCAGTTTCGCACGATGACCTCTCTCCGTGCCGGAACGGCGGCTCCTGGCTTCTGAGGAACCTTAGCCTAAGCAGGCCCCTGGAGACAGCTCTTCACATTCGTAGCAAGGGCAGTGTACTCCTCTCTGGGTTGCCTAGGTTGAGTGGCCCAGTCGTCAGAGAGACTGGCGAAAGCCAGCGCTGGGCGGACTCCCTTTGCCCGTCAGTCGAACGGCCTCCTTGACTGAAAGACAACTGCAGTGCCAAAAGGCACCGTGCTGACGACTGGCTCCAGGAGGAGACTCGGGACAGCACTCTCAGAGAAGCGAAAGCTAGGCTGTGGGCCCAGCCTGAGGAGCAGTACGTACGTTTGCACACTTCTTTGCACAGCTAGGCGTGAGCCAGAGAGCCTTGGTCCCTGAGGCCTCCCTAAGGTACTGCCATACTTACCCAGTAGATCCCACGCAGAGGTCCCTGTGCCCAAAAGGGCCTCCATGGAAGGGCCCTGTTCCTCCCGTTGTGTTTCCTTGAGGTAATCAGAAACCACTGAGGATACCCGTATGAGCTCAGGTATGAAGCTGGGCGACCCTGGCCAAACCTTATTCCCCTCCGTGGTAGACGAGACAGTGGCGGGTCCTGAGCTGCCTGAAGCACACTCCTCGCGCGCACCTTCTCTTTGCTGCCGGAAGGCCTCACATAAGAAGTCTGAGTTGACTCGTGACAGAAGAAGTCTGAGTGTACTCGTGTGAGGCCTGCTGCTCTCAGTTCCTTGCTGGGAGCTTCAGCAGGAGCGCTCTGGAGCTCGCCGGCAGAAGAATTGTGAGTCCCCCCGCCCCACCCCGGCCTCAAGCAAAAGTCCAGATTTCCCCCGTTAGTAACACCTCGGAGCGCCAGAGGGAGCGGAGGGGCATGCCTTAACGGAATGCTTCGACCGTGGAAGGTATTTCACGAGACACTGTGCACTCACGTTCGTTGTAACAACTGTCAAAGGGCACTGTATGCCTTCCAACTCCTCGGCTGTGTTTGAGCCACAGGAAGTAAATGCGTTCGTTTGATTCAGCTCCGTGAATGTGCAACGATGATGGCGAAGCGCTGCCCTGTTCGCTCGAAAGCTCTCGTTCGTACGGCCTTCACACGGCCTCAAGGTACGCAGTTCTGAACAGCCTTACATTCCATGCTGGTGTGCCAACCCCCCCTCCCCCGCCCACCCACCCACCTACACGCAGGGAGGAATTTGGGCTCTTCTGAGAAACACCAGGGTGCGTCCCAAGTGAAAGCAAGGCGTCTCCCCCAGGACGTCTCCGAACGGCAGTCGGATGCCAGAGGTGTACTTCCAGCCGGAAAAAGAGGGAAAAGGACAGCTTTCCCAGGGACAACGCTGGACCCTTGGGACCATCCGGAATCACCAAGGCCTAAACTTTGCACGGCCTGGGGAACGCTCTTCCGCCTGTCCAGCCATCCCCACGTCAAAACCTTTCTCAGCAGAGGCAGGCGCTCTCTCCCTCGTACTAGATAGCTCGGCAGAGCCTTCCGAGAAACATGCTGCGTCATTCAGCTTGAACGTGGGACGCGGAGGGGAGAGTACGCTTTCTCCCCGTTTGGAGGCGCCTTGCGCTTGGCTTCAAAGCTGCCTGAACAGCACTAGCGGCCCGACGTCTCTGCACGGCAGGACTGTCGTTGTGGGCCAAGGCTGCGTGTTCTCTCAAAACGAAAACCGTGCTGGCGATCCCTTTCTAGGAACTCCTCCCACGGCACCCCAGGTTCAGCTCCGGCCAAGTGGAAGGTGACCTCAGGCCTCAAGGTGAAGTTCCAGTGTTTCACGTCAGGGGAGTTGGGTGTGCAGGGGTCTCCAACGAGGCCGTACTCCACCACGGAGTGCCTTAACCCTGCGACGCTCCTGGGGGCACACAGGATAGGAGCCCATTCACCAGTTTTGCACGATGACCTCTCTCCGTGCCGGAACGGCGGCTCCTGGCTTCTGAGGAACCTTAGCCTAAGCAGGCCCCTGGAGACAGCTCTTCACATTCATAGCAAGGGCAGTGTACTCCTCTCTGGGTTGCCTAGGTTGAGTGGCCCAGTCGTCAGAGAGACTGGCGAAAGCCAGCGCTGGGAGGACTCCCTTTGCCCGGCAGTCGAACGGCCTCCCTGACTGAAAGAGAACTGCAGTGCCAAAAGGCACCGTGCTGACGACTGGCTCCAGGAGGAGACTCGGGACAGCACTCTCAGAGAAGCGAAAGCTAGGCTGTGGGCCCAGCCTGAGGAGCAGTACGTACGTTTGCCACACTTCTTTGCACAGCTAGGCGTGAGCCAGAGAGCCTTGGTCCCTGAGGCCTCCCTAAGGTACTGCCATACTTACCCAGTAGATCCCACGCAGAGGTCCCTGTGCCCAAAAGGGCCTCCATGGAAGGGCCCTGTTCCTCCCGTTGTGTTTCCTTGAGGTAATCAGAAACCACTGAGGATACCCGTATGAGCTCAGGTATGAAGCTGGGCGACCCTGGCCAAACCTTATTCCCCTCCGTGGCAGACGAGACAGTGGCGGGTCCTGAGCTGCCTGAAGCACACTCCTCGCGCGCACCTTCTCTTTGCTGCCGGAAGGCCTCACATAAGAAGTCTGAGTTGACTCGTGACAGAAGAAGTCTGAGTGTACTCGTGTGAGGCCTGCTGCTCTCAGTTCCTTGCTGGGAGCTTCAGCAGGAGCGCTCTGGAGCTCGCCGGCAGAAGAATTGTGAGTCCCCCCGCCCCACCCCGGCCTCAAGCAAAAGTCCAGATTTCCCCCGTTAGTAACACCTCGGAGCGCCAGAGGGAGCGGAGGGGCATGCCTTAACGGAATGCTTCGACCGTGGAAGGTATTTCACGAGACACTGTGCACTCACGTTCGTTGTAACAACTGTCAAAGGGCACTGTATGCCTTCCAACTCCTCGGCTGTGTTTGAGCCACAGGAAGTAAATGCGTTCGTTTGATTCAGCTCCGTGAATGTGCAACGATGATGGCGAAGCGCTGCCCTGTTCGCTCGAAAGCTCTCGTTCGTACGGCCTTCACACGGCCTCAAGGTACGCAGTTCTGAACAGCCTTACATTCCATGCTGGTGTGCCAACCCCCCCACCCGCAGGGAGGAATTTGGGCTCTTCTGAGAAACACCAGCGTGCGTCCCAAGTGAAACTAGGGCGTCTCCCCCAGGAAGTCTCCGAACGGCAGTCGGATGCCGGAGGTGTACTTCCAGCCGGAAAAAGAGGGAAAAGGACAGCTTTCCCAGGGACAACTCTGGACCCTTGGGACCATCCGGAATCACCAAGGCCTAAACTTTGCACGGCCTGGGGAACGCTCTTCCGCCTGTCCAGCCATCCCCACGTCAAAACCTTTCTCAGCAGAGGCAGGCGCTCTCTCCCTCGTACTAGATAGCTCGGCAGAGCCTTCCGAGAAACATGCTGCGTCATTCAGCTTGAACGTGGGACGCGGAGGGGAGAGTACGCTTTCTCCCCGTTTGGAGGCGCCTTGCGCTTGGCTTCAAAGCTGCCTGAACAGCACTAGCGGCCCGACGTCTCTGCACGGCAGGACTGTCGTTGTGGGCCGAGGCTGCGTGTTCTCTCAAAACGAAAACCGTGCTGGCGATCCCTTTCTAGGAACTCCTCCCACGGCACCACATGTTCAGCTCCGGCCGAACGAAAGGTGACCTCAGGCCTCAAGGTAAGTTCCAGTGTTTCACGTCGGGGGAGTTGGGTGTGCAGTGGTTTCCATGAGGCCATACTCCACCACGGAGTGCCTTCACTCTGCGACGCTCCTGGGGGCACACAGGATAGGCGCTCGTTCGCCAAGTTCGCAGGATGACTTCTCTCCGTGCCGGAACGGCGGCTCCTGGCTTCTGAGGAACCTTAGCCTCAACAGGGCCCTGGAGAAAGCTCTTCACATTCATAGCAAGGGCAACGTACTGCTCTCTGGCTTGCCTGGGTTGAGTGCCCCAGTCGTCAAAGAGCCTCGCGAAGGCAGTGCTGCGCAGACTCCCTTTGCCAGTCGCACGGCCTCCCTGACTGAAAGAGAACTGCAGTGCCAAAAGGCACCGTGCTGACGACTGGCTCCAGGAGGAGACTCGGGACAGCACTCTCACAGAAGCGAAAGCTAGGCTGTGGACCCAGCCTGAGGACCAGCACGTTTTCCACACTTAACACAGCTAAGGCATGAGCCAGACGACAGCCTTGGTCCCTGAGGCCTACCTAAGGTACTGCCATACTTACCCAGTAGATCCCACGCAGAGGCCCCTGTGCCCAAAAGGGCCTCCATGGAAGGGCCCTGTTCCTCCCGTGTGTTTCCTTGAGGTAATCGGAAACCACTGAGGATAACTACGTGAGCTCAGCTTTGAAACTGGGCGACCCTGGGCAAACCTTATTCCCCTCCGTGGTAGACGAGACAGTTGCGGGTCCTAAGCTGCCTGAAGCACACTCCTCGCGCCCACCTTCTCTTTGCTGCCGGAAGGCCTCACATAAGAGGTCTGAGTTTACTCGTGACGGAAGCCGTCTGAGTGTACTCGTGTGAGGCCTGCTGCTCTCAGGTCCTTGCTGGGAGCTTCAGCAAGAGCACTCTGGAGCTCGCCGACAAAAGAATTGTGAGCCCCCCCGGCCTCAAGTAAAAGTCCAGATTTCCCCCGTCAGTACCACCTCGGAGCGCCATAGGAGCGAAGAAGCATGCGTTAACGGGATGCTTCAACAGTGCCAGGGATTTCTTTCACGCGACACTGTGCACTCACGTTCGTCGTAACAACTGTCAAAGGGCACTGTATGCCTTCCAACTCCTCTGTTGCGTTTGAGCCACAGGAAGTAAAGGCATTCGTTTGATTAAGCTCCGTGAACGGGCAACGATGATGGCGAAGCGCTGCCCTGTTCGCTCGAACGCTCTCGTCCGTACGGCCTTCCAACGTCCTCAGGGTACGCAGTTGTAAACAGCCTTACATTCCATGCTGGTGTGCCCCCAATTAGGAATTTGGGCTCTTCTGTGAGACACCCACGTGCGTCCCAAATGAAACCGGGGGGCTCCCCCAGGACGTCTGCGTACGGCAGTCGGTTGCCAGCTGTTTACTTCCAGCCGGAGAAAGAAAAAGAGGACAGCTTTCCCAGGGACAATTCTGGACCCTTGGGACCATCCGGAATCACCAAGGCCTAAACTTTGCACGGCCTGGGGAACGCTCTTCCGCCTGTCCAGCCATCCCCACGTCAAAACCTTTCTCAGCAGAGGCAGGCGCTCTCTCCCTCGTACTAGATAGCTCGGCAGAGCCTTCCGAGAAACATGCTGCGTCATTCAGCTTGAACGTGGGACGCGGAGGGGAGAGTACGCTTTCTCCCCGTTTGGAGGCGCCTTGCGCTTGGCTTCAAAGCTGCCTGAACAGCACTAGCGGCCCGACGTCTCTGCACGGCAGGACTGTCGTTGTGGGCCGAGGCTGCGTGTTCTCCCAAAACGAAAACCGTGCTGGCGATCCCTTTCTAGGAACTCCTCCCACGGCACCCCAGGTTCAGCTCCGGCCAAGTGGAAGGTGACCTCAGGCCTCAAGGTGAAGTTCCAGTGTTTCACGTCAGGGGAGTTGGGTGTGCAGGGGTCTCCAACGAGGCCGTCCTCCACCACGGAGTGCCTTAACCCTGCGACGCTCCTGGGGGCACACAGGATAGGAGCCCATTCACCAGTTTCGCACGATGACCTCTCTCCGTGCCGGAACGGCGGCTCCTGGCTTCTGAGGAACCTTAGCCTAAGCAGGCCCCTGGAGACAGCTCTTCACATTCGTAGCAAGGGCAGTGTACTCCTCTCTGGGTTGCCTAGGTTGAGTGGCCCAGTCGTCAGAGAGACTGGCGAAAGCCAGCGCTGGGCGGACTCCCTTTGCCCGTCAGTCGAACGGCCTCCTTGACTGAAAGACAACTGCAGTGCCAAAAGGCACCGTGCTGACGACTGGCTCCAGGAGGAGACTCGGGACAGCACTCTCAGAGAAGCGAAAGCTAGGCTGTGGGCCCAGCCTGAGGAGCAGTACGTACGTTTGCACACTTCTTTGCACAGCTAGGCGTGAGCCAGAGAGCCTTGGTCCCTGAGGCCTCCCTAAGGTACTGCCATACTTACCCAGTAGATCCCACGCAGAGGTCCCTGTGCCCAAAAGGGCCTCCATGGAAGGGCCCTGTTCCTCCCGTTGTGTTTCCTTGAGGTAATCAGAAACCACTGAGGATACCCGTATGAGCTCAGGTATGAAGCTGGGCGACCCTGGCCAAACCTTATTCCCCTCCGTGGTAGACGAGACAGTGGCGGGTCCTGAGCTGCCTGAAGCACACTCCTCGCGCGCACCTTCTCTTTGCTGCCGGAAGGCCTCACATAAGAAGTCTGAGTTGACTCGTGACAGAAGAAGTCTGAGTGTACTCGTGTGAGGCCTGCTGCTCTCAGTTCCTTGCTGGGAGCTTCAGCAGGAGCGCTCTGGAGCTCGCCGGCAGAAGAATTGTGAGTCCCCCCGCCCCACCCCGGCCTCAAGCAAAAGTCCAGATTTCCCCCGTTAGTAACACCTCGGAGCGCCAGAGGGAGCGGAGGGGCATGCCTTAACGGAATGCTTCGACCGTGGAAGGTATTTCACGAGACACTGTGCACTCACGTTCGTTGTAACAACTGTCAAAGGGCACTGTATGCCTTCCAACTCCTCGGCTGTGTTTGAGCCACAGGAAGTAAATGCGTTCGTTTGATTCAGCTCCGTGAATGTGCAACGATGATGGCGAAGCGCTGCCCTGTTCGCTCGAAAGCTCTCGTTCGTACGGCCTTCACACGGCCTCAAGGTACGCAGTTCTGAACAGCCTTACATTCCATGCTGGTGTGCCAACCCCCCCTCCCCCGCCCACCCACCCACCTACACGCAGGGAGGAATTTGGGCTCTTCTGAGAAACACCAGGGTGCGTCCCAAGTGAAAGCAAGGCGTCTCCCCCAGGACGTCTCCGAACGGCAGTCGGATGCCAGAGGTGTACTTCCAGCCGGAAAAAGAGGGAAAAGGACAGCTTTCCCAGGGACAACGCTGGACCCTTGGGACCATCCGGAATCACCAAGGCCTAAACTTTGCACGGCCTGGGGAACGCTCTTCCGCCTGTCCAGCCATCCCCACGTCAAAACCTTTCTCAGCAGAGGCAGGCGCTCTCTCCCTCGTACTAGATAGCTCGGCAGAGCCTTCCGAGAAACATGCTGCGTCATTCAGCTTGAACGTGGGACGCGGAGGGGAGAGTACGCTTTCTCCCCGTTTGGAGGCGCCTTGCGCTTGGCTTCAAAGCTGCCTGAACAGCACTAGCGGCCCGACGTCTCTGCACGGCAGGACTGTCGTTGTGGGCCAAGGCTGCGTGTTCTCTCAAAACGAAAACCGTGCTGGCGATCCCTTTCTAGGAACTCCTCCCACGGCACCCCAGGTTCAGCTCCGGCCAAGTGGAAGGTGACCTCAGGCCTCAAGGTGAAGTTCCAGTGTTTCACGTCAGGGGAGTTGGGTGTGCAGGGGTCTCCAACGAGGCCGTACTCCACCACGGAGTGCCTTAACCCTGCGACGCTCCTGGGGGCACACAGGATAGGAGCCCATTCACCAGTTTTGCACGATGACCTCTCTCCGTGCCGGAACGGCGGCTCCTGGCTTCTGAGGAACCTTAGCCTAAGCAGGCCCCTGGAGACAGCTCTTCACATTCATAGCAAGGGCAGTGTACTCCTCTCTGGGTTGCCTAGGTTGAGTGGCCCAGTCGTCAGAGAGACTGGCGAAAGCCAGCGCTGGGAGGACTCCCTTTGCCCGGCAGTCGAACGGCCTCCCTGACTGAAAGAGAACTGCAGTGCCAAAAGGCACCGTGCTGACGACTGGCTCCAGGAGGAGACTCGGGACAGCACTCTCAGAGAAGCGAAAGCTAGGCTGTGGGCCCAGCCTGAGGAGCAGTACGTACGTTTGCCACACTTCTTTGCACAGCTAGGCGTGAGCCAGAGAGCCTTGGTCCCTGAGGCCTCCCTAAGGTACTGCCATACTTACCCAGTAGATCCCACGCAGAGGTCCCTGTGCCCAAAAGGGCCTCCATGGAAGGGCCCTGTTCCTCCCGTTGTGTTTCCTTGAGGTAATCAGAAACCACTGAGGATACCCGTATGAGCTCAGGTATGAAGCTGGGCGACCCTGGCCAAACCTTATTCCCCTCCGTGGCAGACGAGACAGTGGCGGGTCCTGAGCTGCCTGAAGCACACTCCTCGCGCGCACCTTCTCTTTGCTGCCGGAAGGCCTCACATAAGAAGTCTGAGTTGACTCGTGACAGAAGAAGTCTGAGTGTACTCGTGTGAGGCCTGCTGCTCTCAGTTCCTTGCTGGGAGCTTCAGCAGGAGCGCTCTGGAGCTCGCCGGCAGAAGAATTGTGAGTCCCCCCGCCCCACCCCGGCCTCAAGCAAAAGTCCAGATTTCCCCCGTTAGTAACACCTCGGAGCGCCAGAGGGAGCGGAGGGGCATGCCTTAACGGAATGCTTCGACCGTGGAAGGTATTTCACGAGACACTGTGCACTCACGTTCGTTGTAACAACTGTCAAAGGGCACTGTATGCCTTCCAACTCCTCGGCTGTGTTTGAGCCACAGGAAGTAAATGCGTTCGTTTGATTCAGCTCCGTGAATGTGCAACGATGATGGCGAAGCGCTGCCCTGTTCGCTCGAAAGCTCTCGTTCGTACGGCCTTCACACGGCCTCAAGGTACGCAGTTCTGAACAGCCTTACATTCCATGCTGGTGTGCCAACCCCCCCACCCGCAGGGAGGAATTTGGGCTCTTCTGAGAAACACCAGCGTGCGTCCCAAGTGAAACTAGGGCGTCTCCCCCAGGAAGTCTCCGAACGGCAGTCGGATGCCGGAGGTGTACTTCCAGCCGGAAAAAGAGGGAAAAGGACAGCTTTCCCAGGGACAACTCTGGACCCTTGGGACCATCCGGAATCACCAAGGCCTAAACTTTGCACGGCCTGGGGAACGCTCTTCCGCCTGTCCAGCCATCCCCACGTCAAAACCTTTCTCAGCAGAGGCAGGCGCTCTCTCCCTCGTACTAGATAGCTCGGCAGAGCCTTCCGAGAAACATGCTGCGTCATTCAGCTTGAACGTGGGACGCGGAGGGGAGAGTACGCTTTCTCCCCGTTTGGAGGCGCCTTGCGCTTGGCTTCAAAGCTGCCTGAACAGCACTAGCGGCCCGACGTCTCTGCACGGCAGGACTGTCGTTGTGGGCCGAGGCTGCGTGTTCTCTCAAAACGAAAACCGTGCTGGCGATCCCTTTCTAGGAACTCCTCCCACGGCACCACATGTTCAGCTCCGGCCGAACGAAAGGTGACCTCAGGCCTCAAGGTAAGTTCCAGTGTTTCACGTCGGGGGAGTTGGGTGTGCAGTGGTTTCCATGAGGCCATACTCCACCACGGAGTGCCTTCACTCTGCGACGCTCCTGGGGGCACACAGGATAGGCGCTCGTTCGCCAAGTTCGCAGGATGACTTCTCTCCGTGCCGGAACGGCGGCTCCTGGCTTCTGAGGAACCTTAGCCTCAACAGGGCCCTGGAGAAAGCTCTTCACATTCATAGCAAGGGCAACGTACTGCTCTCTGGCTTGCCTGGGTTGAGTGCCCCAGTCGTCAAAGAGCCTCGCGAAGGCAGTGCTGCGCAGACTCCCTTTGCCAGTCGCACGGCCTCCCTGACTGAAAGAGAACTGCAGTGCCAAAAGGCACCGTGCTGACGACTGGCTCCAGGAGGAGACTCGGGACAGCACTCTCACAGAAGCGAAAGCTAGGCTGTGGACCCAGCCTGAGGACCAGCACGTTTTCCACACTTAACACAGCTAAGGCATGAGCCAGACGACAGCCTTGGTCCCTGAGGCCTACCTAAGGTACTGCCATACTTACCCAGTAGATCCCACGCAGAGGCCCCTGTGCCCAAAAGGGCCTCCATGGAAGGGCCCTGTTCCTCCCGTGTGTTTCCTTGAGGTAATCGGAAACCACTGAGGATAACTACGTGAGCTCAGCTTTGAAACTGGGCGACCCTGGGCAAACCTTATTCCCCTCCGTGGTAGACGAGACAGTTGCGGGTCCTAAGCTGCCTGAAGCACACTCCTCGCGCCCACCTTCTCTTTGCTGCCGGAAGGCCTCACATAAGAGGTCTGAGTTTACTCGTGACGGAAGCCGTCTGAGTGTACTCGTGTGAGGCCTGCTGCTCTCAGGTCCTTGCTGGGAGCTTCAGCAAGAGCACTCTGGAGCTCGCCGACAAAAGAATTGTGAGCCCCCCCGGCCTCAAGTAAAAGTCCAGATTTCCCCCGTCAGTACCACCTCGGAGCGCCATAGGAGCGAAGAAGCATGCGTTAACGGGATGCTTCAACAGTGCCAGGGATTTCTTTCACGAGACACTGTGCACTCACGTTCGTCGTAACAACTGTCAAAGGGCACTGTATGCCTTCCAACTCCTCTGTTGCGTTTGAGCCACAGGAAGTAAAGGCATTCGTTTGATTAAGCTCCGTGAACGGGCAACGATGATGGCGAAGCGCTGCCCTGTTCGCTCGAACGCTCTCGTCCGTACGGCCTTCCAACGTCCTCAGGGTACGCAGTTGTAAACAGCCTTACATTCCATGCTGGTGTGCCCCCAATTAGGAATTTGGGCTCTTCTGTGAGACACCCACGTGCGTCCCAAATGAAACCGGGGGGCTCCCCCAGGACGTCTGCGTACGGCAGTCGGTTGCCAGCTGTTTACTTCCAGCCGGAGAAAGAAAAAGAGGACAGCTTTCCCAGGGACAATTCTGGACCCTTGGGACCATCCGGAATCACCAAGGCCTAAACTTTGCACGGCCTGGGGAACGCTCTTCCGCCTGTCCAGCCATCCCCACGTCAAAACCTTTCTCAGCAGAGGCAGGCGCTCTCTCCCTCGTACTAGATAGCTCGGCAGAGCCTTCCGAGAAACATGCTGCGTCATTCAGCTTGAACGTGGGACGCGGAGGGGAGAGTACGCTTTCTCCCCGTTTGGAGGCGCCTTGCGCTTGGCTTCAAAGCTGCCTGAACAGCACTAGCGGCCCGACGTCTCTGCACGGCAGGACTGTCGTTGTGGGCCGAGGCTGCGTGTTCTCCCAAAACGAAAACCGTGCTGGCGATCCCTTTCTAGGAACTCCTCCCACGGCACCCCAGGTTCAGCTCCGGCCAAGTGGAAGGTGACCTCAGGCCTCAAGGTGAAGTTCCAGTGTTTCACGTCAGGGGAGTTGGGTGTGCAGGGGTCTCCAACGAGGCCGTCCTCCACCACGGAGTGCCTTAACCCTGCGACGCTCCTGGGGGCACACAGGATAGGAGCCCATTCACCAGTTTCGCACGATGACCTCTCTCCGTGCCGGAACGGCGGCTCCTGGCTTCTGAGGAACCTTAGCCTAAGCAGGCCCCTGGAGACAGCTCTTCACATTCGTAGCAAGGGCAGTGTACTCCTCTCTGGGTTGCCTAGGTTGAGTGGCCCAGTCGTCAGAGAGACTGGCGAAAGCCAGCGCTGGGCGGACTCCCTTTGCCCGTCAGTCGAACGGCCTCCTTGACTGAAAGACAACTGCAGTGCCAAAAGGCACCGTGCTGACGACTGGCTCCAGGAGGAGACTCGGGACAGCACTCTCAGAGAAGCGAAAGCTAGGCTGTGGGCCCAGCCTGAGGAGCAGTACGTACGTTTGCCACACTTCTTTGCACAGCTAGGCGTGAGCCAGAGAGCCTTGGTCCCTGAGGCCTCCCTAAGGTACTGCCATACTTACCCAGTAGATCCCACGCAGAGGTCCCTGTGCCCAAAAGGGCCTCCATGGAAGGGCCCTGTTCCTCCCGTTGTGTTTCCTTGAGGTAATCAGAAACCACTGAGGATACCCGTATGAGCTCAGGTATGAAGCTGGGCGACCCTGGCCAAACCTTATTCCCCTCCGTGGTAGACGAGACAGTGGCGGGTCCTGAGCTGCCTGAAGCACACTCCTCGCGCGCACCTTCTCTTTGCTGCCGGAAGGCCTCACATAAGAAGTCTGAGTTGACTCGTGACAGAAGAAGTCTGAGTGTACTCGTGTGAGGCCTGCTGCTCTCAGTTCCTTGCTGGGAGCTTCAGCAGGAGCGCTCTGGAGCTCGCCGGCAGAAGAATTGTGAGTCCCCCCGCCCCACCCCGGCCTCAAGCAAAAGTCCAGATTTCCCCCGTTAGTAACACCTCGGAGCGCCAGAGGGAGCGGAGGGGCATGCCTTAACGGAATGCTTCGACCGTGGAAGGTATTTCACGAGACACTGTGCACTCACGTTCGTTGTAACAACTGTCAAAGGGCACTGTATGCCTTCCAACTCCTCGGCTGTGTTTGAGCCACAGGAAGTAAATGCGTTCGTTTGATTCAGCTCCGTGAATGTGCAACGATGATGGCGAAGCGCTGCCCTGTTCGCTCGAAAGCTCTCGTTCGTACGGCCTTCACATGGCCTCAAGGTACGCAGTTCTGAACAGCCTTACATTCCATGCTGGTGTGCCAACCCCCCCTCCCCCGCCCACCCACCCACCTACACGCAGGGAGGAATTTGGGCTCTTCTGAGAAACACCAGGGTGCGTCCCAAGTGAAAGCAAGGCGTCTCCCCCAGGACGTCTCCGAACGGCAGTCGGATGCCAGAGGTGTACTTCCAGCCGGAAAAAGAGGGAAAAGGACAGCTTTCCCAGGGACAACGCTGGACCCTTGGGACCATCCGGAATCACCAAGGCCTAAACTTTGCACGGCCTGGGGAACGCTCTTCCGCCTGTCCAGCCATCCCCACGTCAAAACCTTTCTCAGCAGAGGCAGGCGCTCTCTCCCTCGTACTAGATAGCTCGGCAGAGCCTTCCGAGAAACATGCTGCGTCATTCAGCTTGAACGTGGGACGCGGAGGGGAGAGTACGCTTTCTCCCCGTTTGGAGGCGCCTTGCGCTTGGCTTCAAAGCTGCCTGAACAGCACTAGCGGCCCGACGTCTCTGCACGGCAGGACTGTCGTTGTGGGCCGAGGCTGCGTGTTCTCCCAAAGCGAAAACCGTGCTGGCGATCCCTTTCTAGGAACTCCTCCCACGGCACCCCAGGTTCAGCTCCGGCCAAGTGGAAGGTGACCTCAGGCCTCAAGGTGAAGTTCCAGTGTTTCACGTCAGGGGAGTTGGGTGTGCAGGGGTCTCCAACGAGGCCGTACTCCACCACGGAGTGCCTTAACCCTGCGACGCTCCTGGGGGCACACAGGATAGGAGCCCATTCACCAGTTTTGCACGATGACCTCTCTCCGTGCCGGAACGGCGGCTCCTGGCTTCTGAGGAACCTTAGCCTAAGCAGGCCCCTGGAGACAGCTCTTCACATTCATAGCAAGGGCAGTGTACTCCTCTCTGGGTTGCCTAGGTTGAGTGGCCCAGTCGTCAGAGAGACTGGCGAAAGCCAGCGCTGGGAGGACTCCCTTTGCCCGGCAGTCGAACGGCCTCCCTGACTGAAAGAGAACTGCAGTGCCAAAAGGCACCGTGCTGACGACTGGCTCCAGGAGGAGACTCGGGACAGCACTCTCAGAGAAGCGAAAGCTAGGCTGTGGGCCCAGCCTGAGGAGCAGTACGTACGTTTGCCACACTTCTTTGCACAGCTAGGCGTGAGCCAGAGAGCCTTGGTCCCTGAGGCCTCCCTAAGGTACTGCCATACTTACCCAGTAGATCCCACGCAGAGGTCCCTGTGCCCAAAAGGGCCTCCATGGAAGGGCCCTGTTCCTCCCGTTGTGTTTCCTTGAGGTAATCAGAAACCACTGAGGATACCCGTATGAGCTCAGGTATGAAGCTGGGCGACCCTGGCCAAACCTTATTCCCCTCCGTGGCAGACGAGACAGTGGCGGGTCCTGAGCTGCCTGAAGCACACTCCTCGCGCGCACCTTCTCTTTGCTGCCGGAAGGCCTCACATAAGAAGTCTGAGTTGACTCGTGACAGAAGAAGTCTGAGTGTACTCGTGTGAGGCCTGCTGCTCTCAGTTCCTTGCTGGGAGCTTCAGCAGGAGCGCTCTGGAGCTCGCCGGCAGAAGAATTGTGAGTCCCCCCGCCCCACCCCGGCCTCAAGCAAAAGTCCAGATTTCCCCCGTTAGTAACACCTCGGAGCGCCAGAGGGAGCGGAGGGGCATGCCTTAACGGAATGCTTCGACCGTGGAAGGTATTTCACGAGACACTGTGCACTCACGTTCGTTGTAACAACTGTCAAAGGGCACTGTATGCCTTCCAACTCCTCGGCTGTGTTTGAGCCACAGGAAGTAAATGCGTTCGTTTGATTCAGCTCCGTGAATGTGCAACGATGATGGCGAAGCGCTGCCCTGTTCGCTCGAAAGCTCTCGTTCGTACGGCCTTCACACGGCCTCAAGGTACGCAGTTCTGAACAGCCTTACATTCCATGCTGGTGTGCCAACCCCCCCTCCCCCGCCCACCCACCCACCTACACGCAGGGAGGAATTTGGGCTCTTCTGAGAAACACCAGGGTGCGTCCCAAGTGAAAGCAAGGCGTCTCCCCCAGGACGTCTCCGAACGGCAGTCGGATGCCAGAGGTGTACTTCCAGCCGGAAAAAGAGGGAAAAGGACAGCTTTCCCAGGGACAACTCTGGACCCTTGGGACCATCCGGAATCACCAAGGCCTAAACTTTGCACGGCCTGGGGAACGCTCTTCCGCCTGTCCAGCCATCCCCACGTCAAAACCTTTCTCAGCAGAGGCAGGCGCTCTCTCCCTCGTACTAGATAGCTCGGCAGAGCCTTCCGAGAAACATGCTGCGTCATTCAGCTTGAACGTGGGACGCGGAGGGGAGAGTACGCTTTCTCCCCGTTTGGAGGCCCCTTGCGCTTGGCTTCAAAGCTGCCTGAACAGCACTAGCGGCCCGACGTCTCTGCACGGCAGGACTGTCGTTGTGGGCCAAGGCTGCGTGTTCTCCCAAAGCGAAAACCGTGCTGGCGATCCCTTTCTAGGAACTCCTCCCACGGCACCCCAGGTTCAGCTCCGGCCAAGTGGAAGGTGACCTCAGGCCTCAAGGTGAAGTTCCAGTGTTTCACGTCAGGGGAGTTGGGTGTGCAGGGGTCTCCAAAGACGCCGTACTCCACCACGGAGTGCCTTAACCCTGCGACGCTCCTGGGGGCACACAGGATAGGAGCCCATTCACCAGTTTTGCACGATGACCTCTCTCCGTGCCGGAACGGCGGCTCCTGGCTTCTGAGGAACCTTAGCCTAAGCAGGCCCCTGGAGACAGCTCTTCACATTCATAGCAAGGGCAGTGTACTCCTCTCTGGGTTGCCTAGGTTGAGTGGCCCAGTCGTCAGAGAGACTGGCGAAAGCCAGCGCTGGGCGGACTCCCTTTGCCCGGCAGTCGAACGGCCTCCCTGACTGAAAGAGAACTGCAGTGCCAAAAGGCACCGTGCTGACGACTGGCTCCAGGAGGAGACTCGGGACAGCACTCTCAGAGAAGCGAAAGCTAGGCTGTGGGCCCAGCCTGAGGAGCAGTACGTACGTTTGCCACACTTCTTTGCACAGCTAGGCGTGAGCCAGAGAGCCTTGGCCCCTGAGGCCTCCCTAAGGTACTGCCATACTTACCCAGTAGATCCCACGCAGAGGTCCCTGTGCCCAAAAGGGCCTCCATGGAAGGGCCCTGTTCCTCCCGTTGTGTTTCCTTGAGGTAATCAGAAACCACTGAGGATACCCGTATGAGCTCAGGTATGAAGCTGGGCGACCCTGGCCAAACCTTATTCCCCTCCGTGGCAGACGAGACAGTGGCGGGTCCTGAGCTGCCTGAAGCACACTCCTCGCGCGCACCTTCTCTTTGCTGCCGGAAGGCCTCACATAAGAAGTCTGAGTTGACTCGTGACAGAAGAAGTCTGAGTGTACTCGTGTGAGGCCTGCTGCTCTCAGTTCCTTGCTGGGAGCTTCAGCAGGAGCGCTCTGGAGCTCGCCGGCAGAAGAATTGTGAGTCCCCCCGCCCCACCCCGGCCTCAAGCAAAAGTCCAGATTTCCCCCGTTAGTAACACCTCGGAGCGCCAGAGGGAGCGGAGGGGCATGCCTTAACGGAATGCTTCGACCGTGGAAGGTATTTCACGAGACACTGTGCACTCACGTTCGTTGTAACAACTGTCAAAGGGCACTGTATGCCTTCCAACTCCTCGGCTGTGTTTGAGCCACAGGAAGTAAATGCGTTCGTTTGATTCAGCTCCGTGAATGTGCAACGATGATGGCGAAGCGCTGCCCTGTTCGCTCGAAAGCTCTCGTTCGTACGGCCTTCACACGGCCTCAAGGTACGCAGTTCTGAACAGCCTTACATTCCATGCTGGTGTGCCAACCCCTCCCTCCCCCGCCCACCCACCCACCTACACGCAGGGAGGAATTTGGGCTCTTCTGAGAAACACCAGGGTGCGTCCCAAGTGAAAGCAAGGCGTCTCCCCCACGACGTCTCCGAACGGCAGTCGGATGCCAGAGGTGTACTTCCAGCCGGAAAAAGAGGGAAAAGGACAGCTTTCCCAGGGACAACTCTGGACCCTTGGGACCATCCGGAATCACCAAGGCCTAAACTTTGCACGGCCTGGGGAACGCTCTTCCGCTTGTCCAGCCATCCCCACGTCAAAACCTTTCTCAGCAGAGGCAGGCGCTCTCTCCCTCGTACTAGATAGCTCGGCAGAGCCTTCCGAGAAACATGCTGCGTCATTCAGCTTGAACGTGGGACGCGGAGGGGAGAGTACGCTTTCTCCCCGTTTGGAGGCGCCTTGCGCTTGGCTTCAAAGCTGCCTGAACAGCACGAGCGGCCCGACGTCTCTGCACGGCAGGACTGTCGTTGTGGGCCGAGGCTGCGTGTTCTCCCAAAGCGAAAACCGTGCTGGCGATCCCTTTCTAGGAACTCCTCCCACGGCACCCCAGGTTCAGCTCCGGCCAAGTGGAAGGTGACCTCAGGCCTCAAGGTGAAGTTCCAGTGTTTCACGTCAGGGGAGTTGGGTGTGCAGGGGTCTCCAACGAGGCCGTACTCCACCACGGAGTGCCTTAACCCTGCGACGCTCCTGGGGGCACACAGGATAGGAGCCCATTCACCAGTTTTGCACGATGACCTCTCTCCGTGCCGGAACGGCGGCTCCTGGCTTCTGAGGAACCTTAGCCTAAGCAGGCCCCTGGAGACAGCTCTTCACATTCATAGCAAGGGCAGTGTACTCCTCTCTGGGTTGCCTAGGTTGAGTGGCCCAGTCGTCAGAGAGACTGGCGAAAGCCAGCGCTGGGAGGACTCCCTTTGCCCGGCAGTCGAACGGCCTCCCTGACTGAAAGAGAACTGCAGTGCCAAAAGGCACCGTGCTGACGACTGGCTCCAGGAGGAGACTCGGGACAGCACTCTCAGAGAAGCGAAAGCTAGGCTGTGGGCCCAGCCTGAGGAGCAGTACGTACGTTTGCCACACTTCTTTGCACAGCTAGGCGTGAGCCAGAGAGCCTTGGTCCCTGAGGCCTCCCTAAGGTACTGTCATACTTACCCAGTAGATCCCACGCAGAGGTCCCTGTGCCCAAAAGGACCTCCATGGAAGGGCCCTGTTCCTCCCGTTGTGTTTCCTTGAGGTAATCAGAAACCACTGAGGATACCCGTATGAGCTCAGGTATGAAGCTGGGCGACCCTGGCCAAACCTTATTCCCCTCCGTGGCAGACGAGACAGTGGCGGGTCCTGAGCTGCCTGAAGCACACTCCTCGCGCGCACCTTCTCTTTGCTGCCGGAAGGCCTCACATAAGAAGTCTGAGTTGACTCGTGACAGAAGAAGTCTGAGTGTACTCGTGTGAGGCCTGCTGCTCTCAGTTCCTTGCTGGGAGCTTCAGCAGGAGCGCTCTGGAGCTCGCCGGCAGAAGAATTGTGAGTCCCCCCGCCCCACCCCGGCCTCAAGCAAAAGTCCAGATTTCCCCCGTTAGTAACACCTCGGAGCGCCAGAGGGAGCGGAGGGGCATGCCTTAACGGAATGCTTCGACCGTGGAAGGTATTTCACGAGACACTGTGCACTCACGTTCGTTGTAACAACTGTCAAAGGGCACTGTATGCCTTCCAACTCCTCGGCTGTGTTTGAGCCACAGGAAGTAAATGCGTTCGTTTGATTCAGCTCCGTGAATGTGCAACGATGATGGCGAAGCGCTGCCCTGTTCGCTCGAAAGCTCTCGTTCGTACGGCCTTCACACGGCCTCAAGGTACGCAGTTCTGAACAGCCTTACATTCCATGCTGGTGTGCCAACCCCCCCTCCCCCGCCCACCCACCCACCTACACGCAGGGAGGAATTTGGGCTCTTCTGAGAAACACCAGGGTGCGTCCCAAGTGAAAGCAAGGCGTCTCCCCCACGACGTCTCCGAACGGCAGTCGGATGCCAGAGGTGTACTTCCAGCCGGAAAAAGAGGGAAAAGGACAGCTTTCCCAGGGACAACTCTGGACCCTTGGGACCATCCGGAATCACCAAGGCCTAAACTTTGCACGGCCTGGGGAACGCTCTTCCGCCTGTCCAGCCATCCCCACGTCAAAACCTTTCTCAGCAGAGGCAGGCGCTCTCTCCCTCGTACTAGATAGCTCGGCAGAGCCTTCCGAGAAACATGCTGCGTCATTCAGCTTGAACGTGGGACGCGGAGGGGAGAGTACGCTTTCTCCCCGTTTGGAGGCGCCTTGCGCTTGGCTTCAAAGCTGCCTGAACAGCACTAGCGGCCCGACGTCTCTGCACGGCAGGACTGTCGTTGTGGGCCGAGGCTGCGTGTTCTCTCAAAACGAAAACCGTGCTGGCGATCCCTTTCTAGGAACTCCTCCCACGGCACCCCAGGTTCAGCTCCGGCCAAGTGGAAGGTGACCTCAGGCCTCAAGGTGAAGTTCCAGTGTTTCACGTCAGGGGAGTTGGGTGTGCAGGGGTCTCCAACGAGGCCGTACTCCACCACGGAGTGCCTTAACCCTGCGACGCTCCTGGGGGCACACAGGATAGGAGCCCATTCACCAGTTTTGCACGATGACCTCTCTCCGTGCCGGAACGGCGGCTCCTGGCTTCTGAGGAACCTTAGCCTAAGCAGGCCCCTGGAGACAGCTCTTCACATTCATAGCAAGGGCAGTGTACTCCTCTCTGGGTTGCCTAGGTTGAGTGGCCCAGTCGTCAGAGAGACTGGCGAAAGCCAGCGCTGGGAGGACTCCCTTTGCCCGGCAGTCGAACGGCCTCCCTGACTGAAAGAGAACTGCAGTGCCAAAAGGCACCGTGCTGACGACTGGCTCCAGGAGGAGACTCGGGACAGCACTCTCAGAGAAGCGAAAGCTAGGCTGTGGGCCCAGCCTGAGGAGCAGTACGTACGTTTGCCACACTTCTTTGCACAGCTAGGCGTGAGCCAGAGAGCCTTGGTCCCTGAGGCCTCCCTAAGGTACTGCCATACTTACCCAGTAGATCCCACGCAGAGGTCCCTGTGCCCAAAAGGGCCTCCATGGAAGGGCCCTGTTCCTCCCGTTGTGTTTCCTTGAGGTAATCAGAAACCACTGAGGATACCCGTATGAGCTCAGGTATGAAGCTGGGCGACCCTGGCCAAACCTTATTCCCCTCCGTGGCAGACGAGACAGTGGCGGGTCCTGAGCTGCCTGAAGCACACTCCTCGCGCGCACCTTCTCTTTGCTGCCGGAAGGCCTCACATAAGAAGTCTGAGTTGACTCGTGACAGAAGAAGTCTGAGTGTACTCGTGTGAGGCCTGCTGCTCTCAGTTCCTTGCTGGGAGCTTCAGCAGGAGCGCTCTGGAGCTCGCCGGCAGAAGAATTGTGAGTCCCCCCGCCCCACCCCGGCCTCAAGCAAAAGTCCAGATTTCCCCCGTTAGTAACACCTCGGAGCGCCAGAGGGAGCGGAGGGGCATGCCTTAACGGAATGCTTCGACCGTGGAAGGTATTTCACGAGACACTGTGCACTCACGTTCGTTGTAACAACTGTCAAAGGGCACTGTATGCCTTCCAACTCCTCGGCTGTGTTTGAGCCACAGGAAGTAAATGCGTTCGTTTGATTCAGCTCCGTGAATGTGCAACGATGATGGCGAAGCGCTGCCCTGTTCGCTCGAAAGCTCTCGTTCGTACGGCCTTCACACGGCCTCAAGGTACGCAGTTCTGAACAGCCTTACATTCCATGCTGGTGTGCCAACCCCCCCTCCCCCGCCCACCCACCCACCTACACGCAGGGAGGAATTTGGGCTCTTCTGAGAAACACCAGGGTGCGTCCCAAGTGAAAGCAAGGCGTCTCCCCCAGGACGTCTCCGAACGGCAGTCGGATGCCAGAGGTGTACTTCCAGCCGGAAAAAGAGGGAAAAGGACAGCTTTCCCAGGGACAACTCTGGACCCTTGGGACCATCCGGAATCACCAAGGCCTAAACTTTGCACGGCCTGGGGAACGCTCTTCCGCCTGTCCAGCCATCCCCACGTCAAAACCTTTCTCAGCAGAGGCAGGCGCTCTCTCCCTCGTACTAGATAGCTCGGCAGAGCCTTCCGAGAAACATGCTGCGTCATTCAGCTTGAACGTGGGACGCGGAGGGGAGAGTACGCTTTCTCCCCGTTTGGAGGCGCCTTGCGCTTGGCTTCAAAGCTGCCTGAACAGCACGAGCGGCCCGACGTCTCTGCACGGCAGGACTGTCGTTGTGGGCCGAGGCTGCGTGTTCTCCCAAAGCGAAAACCGTGCTGGCGATCCCTTTCTAGGAACTCCTCCCACGGCACCCCAGGTTCAGCTCCGGCCAAGTGGAAGGTGACCTCAGGCCTCAAGGTGAAGTTCCAGTGTTTCACGTCAGGGGAGTTGGGTGTGCAGGGGTCTCCAACGAGGCCGTACTCCACCACGGAGTGCCTTAACCCTGCGACGCTCCTGGGGGCACACAGGATAGGAGCCCATTCACCAGTTTTGCACGATGACCTCTCTCCGTGCCGGAACGGCGGCTCCTGGCTTCTGAGGAACCTTAGCCTAAGCAGGCCCCTGGAGACAGCTCTTCACATTCATAGCAAGGGCAGTGTACTCCTCTCTGGGTTGCCTAGGTTGAGTGGCCCAGTCGTCAGAGAGACTGGCGAAAGCCAGCGCTGGGAGGACTCCCTTTGCCCGGCAGTCGAACGGCCTCCCTGACTGAAAGAGAACTGCAGTGCCAAAAGGCACCGTGCTGACGACTGGCTCCAGGAGGAGACTCGGGACAGCACTCTCAGAGAAGCGAAAGCTAGGCTGTGGGCCCAGCCTGAGGAGCAGTACGTACGTTTGCCACACTTCTTTGCACAGCTAGGCGTGAGCCAGAGAGCCTTGGTCCCTGAGGCCTCCCTAAGGTACTGTCATACTTACCCAGTAGATCCCACGCAGAGGTCCCTGTGCCCAAAAGGACCTCCATGGAAGGGCCCTGTTCCTCCCGTTGTGTTTCCTTGAGGTAATCAGAAACCACTGAGGATACCCGTATGAGCTCAGGTATGAAGCTGGGCGACCCTGGCCAAACCTTATTCCCCTCCGTGGCAGACGAGACAGTGGCGGGTCCTGAGCTGCCTGAAGCACACTCCTCGCGCGCACCTTCTCTTTGCTGCCGGAAGGCCTCACATAAGAAGTCTGAGTTGACTCGTGACAGAAGAAGTCTGAGTGTACTCGTGTGAGGCCTGCTGCTCTCAGTTCCTTGCTGGGAGCTTCAGCAGGAGCGCTCTGGAGCTCGCCGGCAGAAGAATTGTGAGTCCCCCCGCCCCACCCCGGCCTCAAGCAAAAGTCCAGATTTCCCCCGTTAGTAACACCTCGGAGCGCCAGAGGGAGCGGAGGGGCATGCCTTAACGGAATGCTTCGACCGTGGAAGGTATTTCACGAGACACTGTGCACTCACGTTCGTTGTAACAACTGTCAAAGGGCACTGTATGCCTTCCAACTCCTCGGCTGTGTTTGAGCCACAGGAAGTAAATGCGTTCGTTTGATTCAGCTCCGTGAATGTGCAACGATGATGGCGAAGCGCTGCCCTGTTCGCTCGAAAGCTCTCGTTCGTACGGCCTTCACACGGCCTCAAGGTACGCAGTTCTGAACAGCCTTACATTCCATGCTGGTGTGCCAACCCCCCCTCCCCCGCCCACCCACCCACCTACACGCAGGGAGGAATTTGGGCTCTTCTGAGAAACACCAGGGTGCGTCCCAAGTGAAAGCAAGGCGTCTCCCCCAGGACGTCTCCGAACGGCAGTCGGATGCCAGAGGTGTACTTCCAGCCGGAAAAAGAGGGAAAAGGACAGCTTTCCCAGGGACAACTCTGGACCCTTGGGACCATCCGGAATCACCAAGGCCTAAACTTTGCACGGCCTGGGGAACGCTCTTCCGCCTGTCCAGCCATCCCCACGTCAAAACCTTTCTCAGCAGAGGCAGGCGCTCTCTCCCTCGTACTAGATAGCTCGGCAGAGCCTTCCGAGAAACATGCTGCGTCATTCAGCTTGAACGTGGGACGCGGAGGGGAGAGTACGCTTTCTCCCCGTTTGGAGGCGCCTTGCGCTTGGCTTCAAAGCTGCCTGAACAGCACTAGCGGCCCGACGTCTCTGCACGGCAGGACTGTCGTTGTGGGCCGAGGCTGCGTGTTCTCTCAAAACGAAAACCGTGCTGGCGATCCCTTTCTAGGAACTCCTCCCACGGCACCCCAGGTTCAGCTCCGGCCAAGTGGAAGGTGACCTCAGGCCTCAAGGTGAAGTTCCAGTGTTTCACGTCAGGGGAGTTGGGTGTGCAGGGGTCTCCAACGAGGCCGTACTCCACCACGGAGTGCCTTAACCCTGCGACGCTCCTGGGGGCACACAGGATAGGAGCCCATTCACCAGTTTTGCACGATGACCTCTCTCCGTGCCGGAACGGCGGCTCCTGGCTTCTGAGGAACCTTAGCCTAAGCAGGCCCCTGGAGACAGCTCTTCACATTCATAGCAAGGGCAGTGTACTCCTCTCTGGGTTGCCTAGGTTGAGTGGCCCAGTCGTCAGAGAGACTGGCGAAAGCCAGCGCTGGGAGGACTCCCTTTGCCCGGCAGTCGAACGGCCTCCCTGACTGAAAGAGAACTGCAGTGCCAAAAGGCACCGTGCTGACGACTGGCTCCAGGAGGAGACTCGGGACAGCACTCTCAGAGAAGCGAAAGCTAGGCTGTGGGCCCAGCCTGAGGAGCAGTACGTACGTTTGCCACACTTCTTTGCACAGCTAGGCGTGAGCCAGAGAGCCTTGGTCCCTGAGGCCTCCCTAAGGTACTGCCATACTTACCCAGTAGATCCCACGCAGAGGTCCCTGTGCCCAAAAGGGCCTCCATGGAAGGGCCCTGTTCCTCCCGTTGTGTTTCCTTGAGGTAATCAGAAACCACTGAGGATACCCGTATGAGCTCAGGTATGAAGCTGGGCGACCCTGGCCAAACCTTATTCCCCTCCGTGGCAGACGAGACAGTGGCGGGTCCTGAGCTGCCTGAAGCACACTCCTCGCGCGCACCTTCTCTTTGCTGCCGGAAGGCCTCACATAAGAAGTCTGAGTTGACTCGTGACAGAAGAAGTCTGAGTGTACTCGTGTGAGGCCTGCTGCTCTCAGTTCCTTGCTGGGAGCTTCAGCAGGAGCGCTCTGGAGCTCGCCGGCAGAAGAATTGTGAGTCCCCCCGCCCCACCCCGGCCTCAAGCAAAAGTCCAGATTTCCCCCGTTAGTAACACCTCGGAGCGCCAGAGGGAGCGGAGGGGCATGCCTTAACGGAATGCTTCGACCGTGGAAGGTATTTCACGAGACACTGTGCACTCACGTTCGTTGTAACAACTGTCAAAGGGCACTGTATGCCTTCCAACTCCTCGGCTGTGTTTGAGCCACAGGAAGTAAATGCGTTCGTTTGATTCAGCTCCGTGAATGTGCAACGATGATGGCGAAGCGCTGCCCTGTTCGCTCGAAAGCTCTCGTTCGTACGGCCTTCACACGGCCTCAAGGTACGCAGTTCTGAACAGCCTTACATTCCATGCTGGTGTGCCAACCCCCCCTCCCCCGCCCACCCACCCACCTACACGCAGGGAGGAATTTGGGCTCTTCTGAGAAACACCAGGGTGCGTCCCAAGTGAAAGCAAGGCGTCTCCCCCAGGACGTCTCCGAACGGCAGTCGGATGCCAGAGGTGTACTTCCAGCCGGAAAAAGAGGGAAAAGGACAGCTTTCCCAGGGACAACTCTGGACCCTTGGGACCATCCGGAATCACCAAGGCCTAAACTTTGCACGGCCTGGGGAACGCTCTTCCGCCTGTCCAGCCATCCCCACGTCAAAACCTTTCTCAGCAGAGGCAGGCGCTCTCTCCCTCGTACTAGATAGCTCGGCAGAGCCTTCCGAGAAACATGCTGCGTCATTCAGCTTGAACGTGGGACGCGGAGGGGAGAGTACGCTTTCTCCCCGTTTGGAGGCGCCTTGCGCTTGGCTTCAAAGCTGCCTGAACAGCACTAGCGGCCCGACGTCTCTGCACGGCAGGACTGTCGTTGTGGGCCGAGGCTGCGTGTTCTCCCAAAGCGAAAACCGTGCTGGCGATCCCTTTCTAGGATCTCCTCCCACGGCACCCCAGGTTCAGCTCCGGCCAAGTGGAAGGTGACCTCAGGCCTCAAGGTGAAGTTCCAGTGTTTCACGTCAGGGGAGTTGGGTGTGCAGGGGTCTCCAAAGACGCCGTACTCCACCACGGAGTGCCTTAACCCTGCGACGCTCCTGGGGGCACACAGGATAGGAGCCCATTCACCAGTTTTGCACGATGACCTCTCTCCGTGCCGGAACGGCGGCTCCTGGCTTCTGAGGAACCTTAGCCTAAGCAGGCCCCTGGAGACAGCTCTTCACATTCATAGCAAGGGCAGTGTACTCCTCTCTGGGTTGCCTAGGTTGAGTGGCCCAGTCGTCAGAGAGACTGGCGAAAGCCAGCGCTGGGCGGACTCCCTTTGCCCGGCAGTCGAACGGCCTCCCTGACTGAAAGAGAACTGCAGTGCCAAAAGGCACCGTGCTGACGACTGGCTCCAGGAGGAGACTCGGGACAGCACTCTCACAGAAGCGAAAGCTAGGCTGTGGGCCCAGCCTGAGGAGCAGTACGTACGTTTGCCACACTTCTTTGCACAGCTAGGCGTGAGCCAGAGAGCCTTGGCCCCTGAGGCCTCCCTAAGGTACTGCCATACTTACCCAGTAGATCCCACGCAGAGGTCCCTGTGCCCAAAAGGGCCTCCATGGAAGGGCCCTGTTCCTCCCGTTGTGTTTCCTTGAGGTAATCAGAAACCACTGAGGATACCCGTATGAGCTCAGGTATGAAGCTGGGCGACCCTGGCCAAACCTTATTCCCCTCCGTGGCAGACGAGACAGTGGCGGGTCCTGAGCTGCCTGAAGCACACTCCTCGCGCACACCTTCTCTTTGCTGCCGGAAGGCCTCACATAAGAAGTCTGAGTTGACTCGTGACAGAAGAAGTCTGAGTGTACTCGTGTGAGGCCTGCTGCTCTCAGTTCCTTGCTGGGAGCTTCAGCAGGAGCGCTCTGGAGCTCGCCGGCAGAAGAATTGTGAGTCCCCCCGCCCCACCCCGGCCTCAAGCAAAAGTCCAGATTTCCCCCGTTAGTAACACCTCGGAGCGCCAGAGGGAGCGGAGGGGCATGCCTTAACGGAATGCTTCGACCGTGGAAGGTATTTCACGAGACACTGTGCACTCACGTTCGTTGTAACAACTGTCAAAGGGCACTGTATGCCTTCCAACTCCTCGGCTGTGTTTGAGCCACAGGAAGTAAATGCGTTCGTTTGATTCAGCTCCGTGAATGTGCAACGATGATGGCGAAGCGCTGCCCTGTTCGCTCGAAAGCTCTCGTTCGTACGGCCTTCACATGGCCTCAAGGTACGCAGTTCTGAACAGCCTTACATTCCATGCTGGTGTGCCAACCCCCCCTCCCCCGCCCACCCACCCACCTACACGCAGGGAGGAATTTGGGCTCTTCTGAGAAACACCAGGGTGCGTCCCAAGTGAAAGCAAGGCGTCTCCCCCAGGACGTCTCCGAACGGCAGTCGGATGCCAGAGGTGTACTTCCAGCCGGAAAAAGAGGGAAAAGGACAGCTTTCCCAGGGACAACTCTGGACCCTTGGGACCATCCGGAATCACCAAGGCCTAAACTTTGCACGGCCTGGGGAACGCTCTTCCGCTTGTCCAGCCATCCCCACGTCAAAACCTTTCTCAGCAGAGGCAGGCGCTCTCTCCCTCGTACTAGATAGCTCGGCAGAGCCTTCCGAGAAACATGCTGCGTCATTCAGCTTGAACGTGGGACGCGGAGGGGAGAGTACGCTTTCTCCCCGTTTGGAGGCGCCTTGCGCTTGGCTTCAAAGCTGCCTGAACAGCACTAGCGGCCCGACGTCTCTGCACGGCAGGACTGTCGTTGTGGGCCGAGGCTGCGTGTTCTCCCAAAGCGAAAACCGTGCTGGCGATCCCTTTCTAGGAACTCCTCCCACGGCACCCCAGGTTCAGCTCCGGCCAAGTGGAAGGTGACCTCAGGCCTCAAGGTGAAGTTCCAGTGTTTCACGTCAGGGGAGTTGGGTGTGCAGGGGTCTCCAAAGACGCCGTACTCCACCACGGAGTGCCTTAACCCTGCGACGCTCCTGGGGGCACACAGGATAGGAGCCCATTCACCAGTTTTGCACGATGACCTCTCTCCGTGCCGGAACGGCGGCTCCTGGCTTCTGAGGAACCTTAGCCTAAGCAGGCCCCTGGAGACAGCTCTTCACATTCATAGCAAGGGCAGTGTACTCCTCTCTGGGTTGCCTAGGTTGAGTGGCCCAGTCGTCAGAGAGACTGGCGAAAGCCAGCGCTGGGCGGACTCCCTTTGCCCGGCAGTCGAACGGCCTCCCTGACTGAAAGAGAACTGCAGTGCCAAAAGGCACCGTGCTGACGACTGGCTCCAGGAGGAGACTCGGGACAGCACTCTCACAGAAGCGAAAGCTAGGCTGTGGGCCCAGCCTGAGGAGCAGTACGTACGTTTGCCACACTTCTTTGCACAGCTAGGCGTGAGCCAGAGAGCCTTGGCCCCTGAGGCCTCCCTAAGGTACTGCCATACTTACCCAGTAGATCCCACGCAGAGGTCCCTGTGCCCAAAAGGGCCTCCATGGAAGGGCCCTGTTCCTCCCGTTGTGTTTCCTTGAGGTAATCAGAAACCACTGAGGATACCCGTATGAGCTCAGGTATGAAGCTGGGCGACCCTGGCCAAACCTTATTCCCCTCCGTGGCAGACGAGACAGTGGCGGGTCCTGAGCTGCCTGAAGCACACTCCTCGCGCACACCTTCTCTTTGCTGCCGGAAGGCCTCACATAAGAAGTCTGAGTTGACTCGTGACAGAAGAAGTCTGAGTGTACTCGTGTGAGGCCTGCTGCTCTCAGTTCCTTGCTGGGAGCTTCAGCAGGAGCGCTCTGGAGCTCGCCGGCAGAAGAATTGTGAGTCCCCCCGCCCCACCCCGGCCTCAAGCAAAAGTCCAGATTTCCCCCGTTAGTAACACCTCGGAGCGCCAGAGGGAGCGGAGGGGCATGCCTTAACGGAATGCTTCGACCGTGGAAGGTATTTCACGAGACACTGTGCACTCACGTTCGTTGTAACAACTGTCAAAGGGCACTGTATGCCTTCCAACTCCTCGGCTGTGTTTGAGCCACAGGAAGTAAATGCGTTCGTTTGATTCAGCTCCGTGAATGTGCAACGATGATGGCGAAGCGCTGCCCTGTTCGCTCGAAAGCTCTCGTTCGTACGGCCTTCACACGGCCTCAAGGTACGCAGTTCTGAACAGCCTTACATTCCATGCTGGTGTGCCAACCCCCCCTCCCCCGCCCACCCACCCACCTACACGCAGGGAGGAATTTGGGCTCTTCTGAGAAACACCAGGGTGCGTCCCAAGTGAAAGCAAGGCGTCTCCCCCAGGACGTCTCCGAACGGCAGTCGGATGCCAGAGGTGTACTTCCAGCCGGAAAAAGAGGGAAAAGGACAGCTTTCCCAGGGACAACTCTGGACCCTTGGGACCATCCGGAATCACCAAGGCCTAAACTTTGCACGGCCTGGGGAACGCTCTTCCGCTTGTCCAGCCATCCCCACGTCAAAACCTTTCTCAGCAGAGGCAGGCGCTCTCTCCCTCGTACTAGATAGCTCGGCAGAGCCTTCCGAGAAACATGCTGCGTCATTCAGCTTGAACGTGGGACGCGGAGGGGAGAGTACGCTTTCTCCCCGTTTGGAGGCGCCTTGCGCTTGGCTTCAAAGCTGCCTGAACAGCACTAGCGGCCCGACGTCTCTGCACGGCAGGACTGTCGTTGTGGGCCGAGGCTGCGTGTTCTCCCAAAGCGAAAACCGTGCTGGCGATCCCTTTCTAGGAACTCCTCCCACGGCACCCCAGGTTCAGCTCCGGCCAAGTGGAAGGTGACCTCAGGCCTCAAGGTGAAGTTCCAGTGTTTCACGTCAGGGGAGTTGGGTGTGCAGGGGTCTCCAAAGACGCCGTACTCCACCACGGAGTGCCTTAACCCTGCGACGCTCCTGGGGGCACACAGGATAGGAGCCCATTCACCAGTTTTGCACGATGACCTCTCTCCGTGCCGGAACGGCGGCTCCTGGCTTCTGAGGAACCTTAGCCTAAGCAGGCCCCTGGAGACAGCTCTTCACATTCATAGCAAGGGCAGTGTACTCCTCTCTGGGTTGCCTAGGTTGAGTGGCCCAGTCGTCAGAGAGACTGGCGAAAGCCAGCGCTGGGCGGACTCCCTTTGCCCGGCAGTCGAACGGCCTCCCTGACTGAAAGAGAACTGCAGTGCCAAAAGGCACCGTGCTGACGACTGGCTCCAGGAGGAGACTCGGGACAGCACTCTCACAGAAGCGAAAGCTAGGCTGTGGGCCCAGCCTGAGGAGCAGTACGTACGTTTGCCACACTTCTTTGCACAGCTAGGCGTGAGCCAGAGAGCCTTGGCCCCTGAGGCCTCCCTAAGGTACTGCCATACTTACCCAGTAGATCCCACGCAGAGGTCCCTGTGCCCAAAAGGGCCTCCATGGAAGGGCCCTGTTCCTCCCGTTGTGTTTCCTTGAGGTAATCAGAAACCACTGAGGATACCCGTATGAGCTCAGGTATGAAGCTGGGCGACCCTGGCCAAACCTTATTCCCCTCCGTGGCAGACGAGACAGTGGCGGGTCCTGAGCTGCCTGAAGCACACTCCTCGCGCACACCTTCTCTTTGCTGCCGGAAGGCCTCACATAAGAAGTCTGAGTTGACTCGTGACAGAAGAAGTCTGAGTGTACTCGTGTGAGGCCTGCTGCTCTCAGTTCCTTGCTGGGAGCTTCAGCAGGAGCGCTCTGGAGCTCGCCGGCAGAAGAATTGTGAGTCCCCCCGCCCCACCCCGGCCTCAAGCAAAAGTCCAGATTTCCCCCGTTAGTAACACCTCGGAGCGCCAGAGGGAGCGGAGGGGCATGCCTTAACGGAATGCTTCGACCGTGGAAGGTATTTCACGAGACACTGTGCACTCACGTTCGTTGTAACAACTGTCAAAGGGCACTGTATGCCTTCCAACTCCTCGGCTGTGTTTGAGCCACAGGAAGTAAATGCGTTCGTTTGATTCAGCTCCGTGAATGTGCAACGATGATGGCGAA
Organism: Globicephala melas; assembly: GCF_963455315.2. Classification (NCBI taxonomy): domain Eukaryota; kingdom Metazoa; phylum Chordata; class Mammalia; order Artiodactyla; family Delphinidae; genus Globicephala; species Globicephala melas. The sequence continues at coordinate 384,191 of NW_027207257.1, forward strand.
GCGCTGCCCTGTTCGCTCGAAAGCTCTCGTTCGTACGGCCTTCACACGGCCTCAAGGTACGCAGTTCTGAACAGCCTTACATTCCATGCTGGTGTGCCAACCCCTCCCTCCCCCGCCCACCCACCCACCTACACGCAGGGAGGAATTTGGGCTCTTCTGAGAAACACCAGGGTGCGTCCCAAGTGAAAGCAAGGCGTCTCCCCCACGACGTCTCCGAACGGCAGTCGGATGCCAGAGGTGTACTTCCAGCCGGAAAAAGAGGGAAAAGGACAGCTTTCCCAGGGACAACTCTGGACCCTTGGGACCATCCGGAATCACCAAGGCCTAAACTTTGCACGGCCTGGGGAACGCTCTTCCGCCTGTCCAGCCATCCCCACGTCAAAACCTTTCTCAGCAGAGGCAGGCGCTCTCTCCCTCGTACTAGATAGCTCGGCAGAGCCTTCCGAGAAACATGCTGCGTCATTCAGCTTGAACGTGGGACGCGGAGGGGAGAGTACGCTTTCTCCCCGTTTGGAGGCGCCTTGCGCTTGGCTTCAAAGCTGCCTGAACAGCACTAGCGGCCCGACGTCTCTGCACGGCAGGACTGTCGTTGTGGGCCGAGGCTGCGTGTTCTCCCAAAGCGAAAACCGTGCTGGCGATCCCTTTCTAGGAACTCCTCCCACGGCACCCCAGGTTCAGCTCCGGCCAAGTGGAAGGTGACCTCAGGCCTCAAGGTGAAGTTCCAGTGTTTCACGTCAGGGGAGTTGGGTGTGCAGGGGTCTCCAACGAGGCCGTCCTCCACCACGGAGTGCCTTAACCCTGCGACGCTCCTGGGGGCACACAGGATAGGAGCCCATTCACCAGTTTCGCACGATGACCTCTCTCCGTGCCGGAACGGCGGCTCCTGGCTTCTGAGGAACCTTAGCCTAAGCAGGCCCCTGGAGACAGCTCTTCACATTCATAGCAAGGGCAGTGTACTCCTCTCTGGGTTGCCTAGGCTGAGTGGCCCAGTCGTCAGAGAGACTGGCGAAAGCCAGCGCTGGGCGGACTCCCTTTGCCCGGCAGTCGAACGGCCTCCCTGACTGAAAGAGAACTGCAGTGCCAAAAGGCACCGTGCTGACGACTGGCTCCAGGAGGAGACTCGGGACAGCACTCTCAGAGAAGCGAAAGCTAGGCTGTGGGCCCAGCCTGAGGAGCAGTACGTACGTTTGCCACACTTCTTTGCACAGCTAGGCGTGAGCCAGAGAGCCTTGGTCCCTGAGGCCTCCCTAAGGTACTGCCATACTTACCCAGTAGATCCCACGCAGAGGTCCCTGTGCCCAAAAGGACCTCCATGGAAGGGCCCTGTTCCTCCCGTTGTGTTTCCTTGAGGTAATCAGAAACCACTGAGGATACCCGTATGAGCTCAGGTATGAAGCTGGGCGACCCTGGCCAAACCTTATTCCCCTCCGTGGCAGACGAGACAGTGGCGGGTCCTGAGCTGCCTGAAGCACACTCCTCGCGCGCACCTTCTCTTTGCTGCCGGAAGGCCTCACATAAGAAGTCTGAGTTGACTCGTGACAGAAGAAGTCTGAGTGTACTCGTGTGAGGCCTGCTGCTCTCAGTTCCTTGCTGGGAGCTTCAGCAGGAGCGCTCTGGAGCTCGCCGGCAGAAGAATTGTGAGTCCCCCCGCCCCACCCCGGCCTCAAGCAAAAGTCCAGATTTCCCCCGTTAGTAACACCTCGGAGCGCCAGAGGGAGCGGAGGGGCATGCCTTAACGGAATGCTTCGACCGTGGAAGGTATTTCACGAGACACTGTGCACTCACGTTCGTTGTAACAACTGTCAAAGGGCACTGTATGCCTTCCAACTCCTCGGCTGTGTTTGAGCCACAGGAAGTAAATGCGTTCGTTTGATTCAGCTCCGTGAATGTGCAACGATGATGGCGAAGCGCTGCCCTGTTCGCTCGAAAGCTCTCGTTCGTACGGCCTTCACACGGCCTCAAGGTACGCAGTTCTGAACAGCCTTACATTCCATGCTGGTGTGCCAACCCCCCCTCCCCCGCCCACCCACCCACCTACACGCAGGGAGGAATTTGGGCTCTTCTGAGAAACACCAGGGTGCGTCCCAAGTGAAAGCAAGGCGTCTCCCCCAGGACGTCTCCGAACGGCAGTCGGATGCCAGAGGTGTACTTCCAGCCGGAAAAAGAGGGAAAAGGACAGCTTTCCCAGGGACAACTCTGGACCCTTGGGACCATCCGGAATCACCAAGGCCTAAACTTTGCACGGCCTGGGGAACGCTCTTCCGCCTGTCCAGCCATCCCCACGTCAAAACCTTTCTCAGCAGAGGCAGGCGCTCTCTCCCTCGTACTAGATAGCTCGGCAGAGCCTTCCGAGAAACATGCTGCGTCATTCAGCTTGAACGTGGGACGCGGAGGGGAGAGTACGCTTTCTCCCCGTTTGGAGGCGCCTTGCGCTTGGCTTCAAAGCTGCCTGAACAGCACTAGCGGCCCGACGTCTCTGCACGGCAGGACTGTCGTTGTGGGCCGAGGCTGCGTGTTCTCCCAAAGCGAAAACCGTGCTGGCGATCCCTTTCTAGGAACTCCTCCCACGGCACCCCAGGTTCAGCTCCGGCCAAGTGGAAGGTGACCTCAGGCCTCAAGGTGAAGTTCCAGTGTTTCACGTCAGGGGAGTTGGGTGTGCAGGGGTCTCCAAAGACGCCGTACTCCACCACGGAGTGCCTTAACCCTGCGACGCTCCTGGGGGCACACAGGATAGGAGCCCATTCACCAGTTTTGCACGATGACCTCTCTCCGTGCCGGAACGGCGGCTCCTGGCTTCTGAGGAACCTTAGCCTAAGCAGGCCCCTGGAGACAGCTCTTCACATTCATAGCAAGGGCAGTGTACTCCTCTCTGGGTTGCCTAGGTTGAGTGGCCCAGTCGTCAGAGAGACTGGCGAAAGCCAGCGCTGGGAGGACTCCCTTTGCCCGGCAGTCGAACGGCCTCCCTGACTGAAAGAGAACTGCAGTGCCAAAAGGCACCGTGCTGACGACTGGCTCCAGGAGGAGACTCGGGACAGCACTCTCAGAGAAGCGAAAGCTAGGCTGTGGGCCCAGCCTGAGGAGCAGTACGTACGTTTGCCACACTTCTTTGCACAGCTAGGCGTGAGCCAGAGAGCCTTGGTCCCTGAGGCCTCCCTAAGGTACTGCCATACTTACCCAGTAGATCCCACGCAGAGGTCCCTGTGCCCAAAAGGACCTCCATGGAAGGGCCCTGTTCCTCCCGTTGTGTTTCCTTGAGGTAATCAGAAACCACTGAGGATACCCGTATGAGCTCAGGTATGAAGCTGGGCGACCCTGGCCAAACCTTATTCCCCTCCGTGGCAGACGAGACAGTGGCGGGTCCTGAGCTGCCTGAAGCACACTCCTCGCGCGCACCTTCTCTTTGCTGCCGGAAGGCCTCACATAAGAAGTCTGAGTTGACTCGTGACAGAAGAAGTCTGAGTGTACTCGTGTGAGGCCTGCTGCTCTCAGTTCCTTGCTGGGAGCTTCAGCAGGAGCGCTCTGGAGCTCGCCGGCAGAAGAATTGTGAGTCCCCCCGCCCCACCCCGGCCTCAAGCAAAAGTCCAGATTTCCCCCGTTAGTAACACCTCGGAGCGCCAGAGGGAGCGGAGGGGCATGCCTTAACGGAATGCTTCGACCGTGGAAGGTATTTCACGAGACACTGTGCACTCACGTTCGTTGTAACAACTGTCAAAGGGCACTGTATGCCTTCCAACTCCTCGGCTGTGTTTGAGCCACAGGAAGTAAATGCGTTCGTTTGATTCAGCTCCGTGAATGTGCAACGATGATGGCGAAGCGCTGCCCTGTTCGCTCGAAAGCTCTCGTTCGTACGGCCTTCACACGGCCTCAAGGTACGCAGTTCTGAACAGCCTTACATTCCATGCTGGTGTGCCAACCCCCCCTCCCCCGCCCACCCACCCACCTACACGCAGGGAGGAATTTGGGCTCTTCTGAGAAACACCAGGGTGCGTCCCAAGTGAAAGCAAGGCGTCTCCCCCAGGACGTCTCCGAACGGCAGTCGGATGCCAGAGGTGTACTTCCAGCCGGAAAAAGAGGGAAAAGGACAGCTTTCCCAGGGACAACTCTGGACCCTTGGGACCATCCGGAATCACCAAGTCCTAAACTTTGCACGGCCTGGGGAACGCTCTTCCGCCTGTCCAGCCATCCCCACGTCAAAACCTTTCTCAGCAGAGGCAGGCGCTCTCTCCCTCGTACTAGATAGCTCGGCAGAGCCTTCCGAGAAACATGCTGCGTCATTCAGCTTGAACGTGGGACGCGGAGGGGAGAGTACGCTTTCTCCCCGTTTGGAGGCGCCTTGCGCTTGGCTTCAAAGCTGCCTGAACAGCACTAGCGGCCCGACGTCTCTGCACGGCAGGACTGTCGTTGTGGGCCGAGGCTGCGTGTTCTCCCAAAGCGAAAACCGTGCTGGCGATCCCTTTCTAGGAACTCCTCCCACGGCACCCCAGGTTCAGCTCCGGCCAAGTGGAAGGTGACCTCAGGCCTCAAGGTGAAGTTCCAGTGTTTCACGTCAGGGGAGTTGGGTGTGCAGGGGTCTCCAACGAGGCCGTCCTCCACCACGGAGTGCCTTAACCCTGCGACGCTCCTGGGGGCACACAGGATAGGAGCCCATTCACCAGTTTCGCACGATGACCTCTCTCCGTGCCGGAACGGCGGCTCCTGGCTTCTGAGGAACCTTAGCCTAAGCAGGCCCCTGGAGACAGCTCTTCACATTCATAGCAAGGGCAGTGTACTCCTCTCTGGGTTGCCTAGGCTGAGTGGCCCAGTCGTCAGAGAGACTGGCGAAAGCCAGCGCTGGGCGGACTCCCTTTGCCCGGCAGTCGAACGGCCTCCCTGACTGAAAGAGAACTGCAGTGCCAAAAGGCACCGTGCTGACGACTGGCTCCAGGAGGAGACTCGGGACAGCACTCTCACAGAAGCGAAAGCTAGGCTGTGGGCCCAGCCTGAGGAGCAGTACGTACGTTTGCCACACTTCTTTGCACAGCTAGGCGTGAGCCAGAGAGCCTTGGTCCCTGAGGCCTCCCTAAGGTACTGCCATACTTACCCAGTAGATCCCACGCAGAGGTCCCTGTGCCCAAAAGGACCTCCATGGAAGGGCCCTGTTCCTCCCGTTGTGTTTCCTTGAGGTAATCAGAAACCACTGAGGATACCCGTATGAGCTCAGGTATGAAGCTGGGCGACCCTGGCCAAACCTTATTCCCCTCCGTGGCAGACGAGACAGTGGCGGGTCCTGAGCTGCCTGAAGCACACTCCTCGCGCGCACCTTCTCTTTGCTGCCGGAAGGCCTCACATAAGAAGTCTGAGTTGACTCGTGACAGAAGAAGTCTGAGTGTACTCGTGTGAGGCCTGCTGCTCTCAGTTCCTTGCTGGGAGCTTCAGCAGGAGCGCTCTGGAGCTCGCCGGCAGAAGAATTGTGAGTCCCCCCGCCCCACCCCGGCCTCAAGCAAAAGTCCAGATTTCCCCCGTTAGTAACACCTCGGAGCGCCAGAGGGAGCGGAGGGGCATGCCTTAACGGAATGCTTCGACCGTGGAAGGTATTTCACGAGACACTGTGCACTCACGTTCGTTGTAACAACTGTCAAAGGGCACTGTATGCCTTCCAACTCCTCGGCTGTGTTTGAGCCACAGGAAGTAAATGCGTTCGTTTGATTCAGCTCCGTGAATGTGCAACGATGATGGCGAAGCGCTGCCCTGTTCGCTCGAAAGCTCTCGTTCGTACGGCCTTCACACGGCCTCAAGGTACGCAGTTCTGAACAGCCTTACATTCCATGCTGGTGTGCCAACCCCCCCTCCCCCGCCCACCCACCCACCTACACGCAGGGAGGAATTTGGGCTCTTCTGAGAAACACCAGGGTGCGTCCCAAGTGAAAGCAAGGCGTCTCCCCCAGGACGTCTCCGAACGGCAGTCGGATGCCAGAGGTGTACTTCCAGCCGGAAAAAGAGGGAAAAGGACAGCTTTCCCAGGGACAACTCTGGACCCTTGGGACCATCCGGAATCACCAAGGCCTAAACTTTGCACGGCCTGGGGAACGCTCTTCCGCCTGTCCAGCCATCCCCACGTCAAAACCTTTCTCAGCAGAGGCAGGCGCTCTCTCCCTCGTACTAGATAGCTCGGCAGAGCCTTCCGAGAAACATGCTGCGTCATTCAGCTTGAACGTGGGACGCGGAGGGGAGAGTACGCTTTCTCCCCGTTTGGAGGCGCCTTGCGCTTGGCTTCAAAGCTGCCTGAACAGCACTAGCGGCCCGACGTCTCTGCACGGCAGGACTGTCGTTGTGGGCCGAGGCTGCGTGTTCTCCCAAAGCGAAAACCGTGCTGGCGATCCCTTTCTAGGAACTCCTCCCACGGCACCCCAGGTTCAGCTCCGGCCAAGTGGAAGGTGACCTCAGGCCTCAAGGTGAAGTTCCAGTGTTTCACGTCAGGGGAGTTGGGTGTGCAGGGGTCTCCAAAGACGCCGTACTCCACCACGGAGTGCCTTAACCCTGCGACGCTCCTGGGGGCACACAGGATAGGAGCCCATTCACCAGTTTTGCACGATGACCTCTCTCCGTGCCGGAACGGCGGCTCCTGGCTTCTGAGGAACCTTAGCCTAAGCAGGCCCCTGGAGACAGCTCTTCACATTCATAGCAAGGGCAGTGTACTCCTCTCTGGGTTGCCTAGGTTGAGTGGCCCAGTCGTCAGAGAGACTGGCGAAAGCCAGCGCTGGGCGGACTCCCTTTGCCCGGCAGTCGAACGGCCTCCCTGACTGAAAGAGAACTGCAGTGCCAAAAGGCACCGTGCTGACGACTGGCTCCAGGAGGAGACTCGGGACAGCACTCTCAGAGAAGCGAAAGCTAGGCTGTGGGCCCAGCCTGAGGAGCAGTACGTACGTTTGCCACACTTCTTTGCACAGCTAGGCGTGAGCCAGAGAGCCTTGGCCCCTGAGGCCTCCCTAAGGTACTGCCATACTTACCCAGTAGATCCCACGCAGAGGTCCCTGTGCCCAAAAGGGCCTCCATGGAAGGGCCCTGTTCCTCCCGTTGTGTTTCCTTGAGGTAATCAGAAACCACTGAGGATACCCGTATGAGCTCAGGTATGAAGCTGGGCGACCCTGGCCAAACCTTATTCCCCTCCGTGGCAGACGAGACAGTGGCGGGTCCTGAGCTGCCTGAAGCACACTCCTCGCGCGCACCTTCTCTTTGCTGCCGGAAGGCCTCACATAAGAAGTCTGAGTTGACTCGTGACAGAAGAAGTCTGAGTGTACTCGTGTGAGGCCTGCTGCTCTCAGTTCCTTGCTGGGAGCTTCAGCAGGAGCGCTCTGGAGCTCGCCGGCAGAAGAATTGTGAGTCCCCCCGCCCCACCCCGGCCTCAAGCAAAAGTCCAGATTTCCCCCGTTAGTAACACCTCGGAGCGCCAGAGGGAGCGGAGGGGCATGCCTTAACGGAATGCTTCGACCGTGGAAGGTATTTCACGAGACACTGTGCACTCACGTTCGTTGTAACAACTGTCAAAGGGCACTGTATGCCTTCCAACTCCTCGGCTGTGTTTGAGCCACAGGAAGTAAATGCGTTCGTTTGATTCAGCTCCGTGAATGTGCAACGATGATGGCGAAGCGCTGCCCTGTTCGCTCGAAAGCTCTCGTTCGTACGGCCTTCACACGGCCTCAAGGTACGCAGTTCTGAACAGCCTTACATTCCATGCTGGTGTGCCAACCCCTCCCTCCCCCGCCCACCCACCCACCTACACGCAGGGAGGAATTTGGGCTCTTCTGAGAAACACCAGGGTGCGTCCCAAGTGAAAGCAAGGCGTCTCCCCCACGACGTCTCCGAACGGCAGTCGGATGCCAGAGGTGTACTTCCAGCCGGAAAAAGAGGGAAAAGGACAGCTTTCCCAGGGACAACTCTGGACCCTTGGGACCATCCGGAATCACCAAGGCCTAAACTTTGCACGGCCTGGGGAACGCTCTTCCGCCTGTCCAGCCATCCCCACGTCAAAACCTTTCTCAGCAGAGGCAGGCGCTCTCTCCCTCGTACTAGATAGCTCGGCAGAGCCTTCCGAGAAACATGCTGCGTCATTCAGCTTGAACGTGGGACGCGGAGGGGAGAGTACGCTTTCTCCCCGTTTGGAGGCGCCTTGCGCTTGGCTTCAAAGCTGCCTGAACAGCACTAGCGGCCCGACGTCTCTGCACGGCAGGACTGTCGTTGTGGGCCGAGGCTGCGTGTTCTCCCAAAGCGAAAACCGTGCTGGCGATCCCTTTCTAGGAACTCCTCCCACGGCACCCCAGGTTCAGCTCCGGCCAAGTGGAAGGTGACCTCAGGCCTCAAGGTGAAGTTCCAGTGTTTCACGTCAGGGGAGTTGGGTGTGCAGGGGTCTCCAACGAGGCCGTACTCCACCACGGAGTGCCTTAACCCTGCGACGCTCCTGGGGGCACACAGGATAGGAGCCCATTCACCAGTTTCGCACGATGACCTCTCTCCGTGCCGGAACGGCGGCTCCTGGCTTCTGAGGAACCTTAGCCTAAGCAGGCCCCTGGAGACAGCTCTTCACATTCATAGCAAGGGCAGTGTACTCCTCTCTGGGTTGCCTAGGCTGAGTGGCCCAGTCGTCAGAGAGACTGGCGAAAGCCAGCGCTGGGCGGACTCCCTTTGCCCGGCAGTCGAACGGCCTCCCTGACTGAAAGAGAACTGCAGTGCCAAAAGGCACCGTGCTGACGACTGGCTCCAGGAGGAGACTCGGGACAGCACTCTCACAGAAGCGAAAGCTAGGCTGTGGGCCCAGCCTGAGGAGCAGTACGTACGTTTGCCACACTTCTTTGCACAGCTAGGCGTGAGCCAGAGAGCCTTGGTCCCTGAGGCCTCCCTAAGGTACTGCCATACTTACCCAGTAGATCCCACGCAGAGGTCCCTGTGCCCAAAAGGGCCTCCATGGAAGGGCCCTGTTCCTCCCGTTGTGTTTCCTTGAGGTAATCAGAAACCACTGAGGATACCCGTATGAGCTCAGGTATGAAGCTGGGCGACCCTGGCCAAACCTTATTCCCCTCCGTGGCAGACGAGACAGTGGCGGGTCCTGAGCTGCCTGAAGCACACTCCTCGCGCGCACCTTCTCTTTGCTGCCGGAAGGCCTCACATAAGAAGTCTGAGTTGACTCGTGACAGAAGAAGTCTGAGTGTACTCGTGTGAGGCCTGCTGCTCTCAGTTCCTTGCTGGGAGCTTCAGCAGGAGCGCTCTGGAGCTCGCCGGCAGAAGAATTGTGAGTCCCCCCGCCCCACCCCGGCCTCAAGCAAAAGTCCAGATTTCCCCCGTTAGTAACACCTCGGAGCGCCAGAGGGAGCGGAGGGGCATGCCTTAACGGAATGCTTCGACCGTGGAAGGTATTTCACGAGACACTGTGCACTCACGTTCGTTGTAACAACTGTCAAAGGGCACTGTATGCCTTCCAACTCCTCGGCTGTGTTTGAGCCACAGGAAGTAAATGCGTTCGTTTGATTCAGCTCCGTGAATGTGCAACGATGATGGCGAAGCGCTGCCCTGTTCGCTCGAAAGCTCTCGTTCGTACGGCCTTCACACGGCCTCAAGGTACGCAGTTCTGAACAGCCTTACATTCCATGCTGGTGTGCCAACCCCTCCCTCCCCCGCCCACCCACCCACCTACACGCAGGGAGGAATTTGGGCTCTTCTGAGAAACACCAGGGTGCGTCCCAAGTGAAAGCAAGGCGTCTCCCCCAGGACGTCTCCGAACGGCAGTCGGATGCCAGAGGTGTACTTCCAGCCGGAAAAAGAGGGAAAAGGACAGCTTTCCCAGGGACAACTCTGGACCCTTGGGACCATCCGGAATCACCAAGGCCTAAACTTTGCACGGCCTGGGGAACGCTCTTCCGCCTGTCCAGCCATCCCCACGTCAAAACCTTTCTCAGCAGAGGCAGGCGCTCTCTCCCTCGTACTAGATAGCTCGGCAGAGCCTTCCGAGAAACATGCTGCGTCATTCAGCTTGAACGTGGGACGCGGAGGGGAGAGTACGCTTTCTCCCCGTTTGGAGGCGCCTTGCGCTTGGCTTCAAAGCTGCCTGAACAGCACTAGCGGCCCGACGTCTCTGCACGGCAGGACTGTCGTTGTGGGCCGAGGCTGCGTGTTCTCCCAAAGCGAAAACCGTGCTGGCGATCCCTTTCTAGGAACTCCTCCCACGGCACCCCAGGTTCAGCTCCGGCCAAGTGGAAGGTGACCTCAGGCCTCAAGGTGAAGTTCCAGTGTTTCACGTCAGGGGAGTTGGGTGTGCAGGGGTCTCCAAAGACGCCGTACTCCACCACGGAGTGCCTTAACCCTGCGACGCTCCTGGGGGCACACAGGATAGGAGCCCATTCACCAGTTTTGCACGATGACCTCTCTCCGTGCCGGAACGGCGGCTCCTGGCTTCTGAGGAACCTTAGCCTAAGCAGGCCCCTGGAGACAGCTCTTCACATTCATAGCAAGGGCAGTGTACTCCTCTCTGGGTTGCCTAGGTTGAGTGGCCCAGTCGTCAGAGAGACTGGCGAAAGCCAGCGCTGGGCGGACTCCCTTTGCCCGGCAGTCGAACGGCCTCCCTGACTGAAAGAGAACTGCAGTGCCAAAAGGCACCGTGCTGACGACTGGCTCCAGGAGGAGACTCGGGACAGCACTCTCAGAGAAGCGAAAGCTAGGCTGTGGGCCCAGCCTGAGGAGCAGTACGTACGTTTGCCACACTTCTTTGCACAGCTAGGCGTGAGCCAGAGAGCCTTGGCCCCTGAGGCCTCCCTAAGGTACTGCCATACTTACCCAGTAGATCCCACGCAGAGGTCCCTGTGCCCAAAAGGGCCTCCATGGAAGGGCCCTGTTCCTCCCGTTGTGTTTCCTTGAGGTAATCAGAAACCACTGAGGATACCCGTATGAGCTCAGGTATGAAGCTGGGCGACCCTGGCCAAACCTTATTCCCCTCCGTGGCAGACGAGACAGTGGCGGGTCCTGAGCTGCCTGAAGCACACTCCTCGCGCACACCTTCTCTTTGCTGCCGGAAGGCCTCACATAAGAAGTCTGAGTTGACTCGTGACAGAAGAAGTCTGAGTGTACTCGTGTGAGGCCTGCTGCTCTCAGTTCCTTGCTGGGAGCTTCAGCAGGAGCGCTCTGGAGCTCGCCGGCAGAAGAATTGTGAGTCCCCCCGCCCCACCCCGGCCTCAAGCAAAAGTCCAGATTTCCCCCGTTAGTAACACCTCGGAGCGCCAGAGGGAGCGGAGGGGCATGCCTTAACGGAATGCTTCGACCGTGGAAGGTATTTCACGAGACACTGTGCACTCACGTTCGTTGTAACAACTGTCAAAGGGCACTGTATGCCTTCCAACTCCTCGGCTGTGTTTGAGCCACAGGAAGTAAATGCGTTCGTTTGATTCAGCTCCGTGAATGTGCAACGATGATGGCGAAGCGCTGCCCTGTTCGCTCGAAAGCTCTCGTTCGTACGGCCTTCACACGGCCTCAAGGTACGCAGTTCTGAACAGCCTTACATTCCATGCTGGTGTGCCAACCCCTCCCTCCCCCGCCCACCCACCCACCTACACGCAGGGAGGAATTTGGGCTCTTCTGAGAAACACCAGGGTGCGTCCCAAGTGAAAGCAAGGCGTCTCCCCCACGACGTCTCCGAACGGCAGTCGGATGCCAGAGGTGTACTTCCAGCCGGAAAAAGAGGGAAAAGGACAGCTTTCCCAGGGACAACTCTGGACCCTTGGGACCATCCGGAATCACCAAGGCCTAAACTTTGCACGGCCTGGGGAACGCTCTTCCGCCTGTCCAGCCATCCCCACGTCAAAACCTTTCTCAGCAGAGGCAGGCGCTCTCTCCCTCGTACTAGATAGCTCGGCAGAGCCTTCCGAGAAACATGCTGCGTCATTCAGCTTGAACGTGGGACGCGGAGGGGAGAGTACGCTTTCTCCCCGTTTGGAGGCGCCTTGCGCTTGGCTTCAAAGCTGCCTGAACAGCACTAGCGGCCCGACGTCTCTGCACGGCAGGACTGTCGTTGTGGGCCGAGGCTGCGTGTTCTCCCAAAGCGAAAACCGTGCTGGCGATCCCTTTCTAGGAACTCCTCCCACGGCACCCCAGGTTCAGCTCCGGCCAAGTGGAAGGTGACCTCAGGCCTCAAGGTGAAGTTCCAGTGTTTCACGTCAGGGGAGTTGGGTGTGCAGGGGTCTCCAACGAGGCCGTACTCCACCACGGAGTGCCTTAACCCTGCGACGCTCCTGGGGGCACACAGGATAGGAGCCCATTCACCAGTTTCGCACGATGACCTCTCTCCGTGCCGGAACGGCGGCTCCTGGCTTCTGAGGAACCTTAGCCTAAGCAGGCCCCTGGAGACAGCTCTTCACATTCATAGCAAGGGCAGTGTACTCCTCTCTGGGTTGCCTAGGCTGAGTGGCCCAGTCGTCAGAGAGACTGGCGAAAGCCAGCGCTGGGCGGACTCCCTTTGCCCGGCAGTCGAACGGCCTCCCTGACTGAAAGAGAACTGCAGTGCCAAAAGGCACCGTGCTGACGACTGGCTCCAGGAGGAGACTCGGGACAGCACTCTCACAGAAGCGAAAGCTAGGCTGTGGGCCCAGCCTGAGGAGCAGTACGTACGTTTGCCACACTTCTTTGCACAGCTAGGCGTGAGCCAGAGAGCCTTGGTCCCTGAGGCCTCCCTAAGGTACTGCCATACTTACCCAGTAGATCCCACGCAGAGGTCCCTGTGCCCAAAAGGGCCTCCATGGAAGGGCCCTGTTCCTCCCGTTGTGTTTCCTTGAGGTAATCAGAAACCACTGAGGATACCCGTATGAGCTCAGGTATGAAGCTGGGCGACCCTGGCCAAACCTTATTCCCCTCCGTGGCAGACGAGACAGTGGCGGGTCCTGAGCTGCCTGAAGCACACTCCTCGCGCGCACCTTCTCTTTGCTGCCGGAAGGCCTCACATAAGAAGTCTGAGTTGACTCGTGACAGAAGAAGTCTGAGTGTACTCGTGTGAGGCCTGCTGCTCTCAGTTCCTTGCTGGGAGCTTCAGCAGGAGCGCTCTGGAGCTCGCCGGCAGAAGAATTGTGAGTCCCCCCGCCCCACCCCGGCCTCAAGCAAAAGTCCAGATTTCCCCCGTTAGTAACACCTCGGAGCGCCAGAGGGAGCGGAGGGGCATGCCTTAACGGAATGCTTCGACCGTGGAAGGTATTTCACGAGACACTGTGCACTCACGTTCGTTGTAACAACTGTCAAAGGGCACTGTATGCCTTCCAACTCCTCGGCTGTGTTTGAGCCACAGGAAGTAAATGCGTTCGTTTGATTCAGCTCCGTGAATGTGCAACGATGATGGCGAAGCGCTGCCCTGTTCGCTCGAAAGCTCTCGTTCGTACGGCCTTCACACGGCCTCAAGGTACGCAGTTCTGAACAGCCTTACATTCCATGCTGGTGTGCCAACCCCTCCCTCCCCCGCCCACCCACCCACCTACACGCAGGGAGGAATTTGGGCTCTTCTGAGAAACACCAGGGTGCGTCCCAAGTGAAAGCAAGGCGTCTCCCCCAGGACGTCTCCGAACGGCAGTCGGATGCCAGAGGTGTACTTCCAGCCGGAAAAAGAGGGAAAAGGACAGCTTTCCCAGGGACAACTCTGGACCCTTGGGACCATCCGGAATCACCAAGGCCTAAACTTTGCACGGCCTGGGGAACGCTCTTCCGCCTGTCCAGCCATCCCCACGTCAAAACCTTTCTCAGCAGAGGCAGGCGCTCTCTCCCTCGTACTAGATAGCTCGGCAGAGCCTTCCGAGAAACATGCTGCGTCATTCAGCTTGAACGTGGGACGCGGAGGGGAGAGTACGCTTTCTCCCCGTTTGGAGGCGCCTTGCGCTTGGCTTCAAAGCTGCCTGAACAGCACTAGCGGCCCGACGTCTCTGCACGGCAGGACTGTCGTTGTGGGCCAAGGCTGCGTGTTCTCCCAAAGCGAAAACCGTGCTGGCGATCCCTTTCTAGGAACTCCTCCCACGGCACCCCAGGTTCAGCTCCGGCCAAGTGGAAGGTGACCTCAGGCCTCAAGGTGAAGTTCCAGTGTTTCACGTCAGGGGAGTTGGGTGTGCAGGGGTCTCCAACGAGGCCGTACTCCACCACGGAGTGCCTTAACCCTGCGACGCTCCTGGGGGCACACAGGATAGGAGCCCATTCACCAGTTTTGCACGATGACCTCTCTCCGTGCCGGAACGGCGGCTCCTGGCTTCTGAGGAACCTTAGCCTAAGCAGGCCCCTGGAGACAGCTCTTCACATTCATAGCAAGGGCAGTGTACTCCTCTCTTGGTTGCCTAGGTTGAGTGGCCCAGTCGTCAGAGAGACTGGCGAAAGCCAGCGCTGGGAGGACTCCCTTTGCCCGGCAGTCGAACGGCCTCCCTGACTGAAAGAGAACTGCAGTGCCAAAAGGCACCGTGCTGACGACTGGCTCCAGGAGGAGACTCGGGACAGCACTCTCAGAGAAGCGAAAGCTAGGCTGTGGGCCCAGCCTGAGGAGCAGTACGTACGTTTGCCACACTTCTTTGCACAGCTAGGCGTGAGCCAGAGAGCCTTGGTCCCTGAGGCCTCCCTAAGGTACTGCCATACTTACCCAGTAGATCCCACGCAGAGGTCCCTGTGCCCAAAAGGACCTCCATGGAAGGGCCCTGTTCCTCCCGTTGTGTTTCCTTGAGGTAATCAGAAACCACTGAGGATACCCGTATGAGCTCAGGTATGAAGCTGGGCGACCCTGGCCAAACCTTATTCCCCTCCGTGGCAGACGAGACAGTGGCGGGTCCTGAGCTGCCTGAAGCACACTCCTCGCGCGCACCTTCTCTTTGCTGCCGGAAGGCCTCACATAAGAAGTCTGAGTTGACTCGTGACAGAAGAAGTCTGAGTGTACTCGTGTGAGGCCTGCTGCTCTCAGTTCCTTGCTGGGAGCTTCAGCAGGAGCGCTCTGGAGCTCGCCGGCAGAAGAATTGTGAGTCCCCCCGCCCCACCCCGGCCTCAAGCAAAAGTCCAGATTTCCCCCGTTAGTAACACCTCGGAGCGCCAGAGGGAGCGGAGGGGCATGCCTTAACGGAATGCTTCGACCGTGGAAGGTATTTCACGAGACACTGTGCACTCACGTTCGTTGTAACAACTGTCAAAGGGCACTGTATGCCTTCCAACTCCTCGGCTGTGTTTGAGCCACAGGAAGTAAATGCGTTCGTTTGATTCAGCTCCGTGAATGTGCAACGATGATGGCGAAGCGCTGCCCTGTTCGCTCGAAAGCTCTCGTTCGTACGGCCTTCACACGGCCTCAAGGTACGCAGTTCTGAACAGCCTTACATTCCATGCTGGTGTGCCAACCCCCCCTCCCCCGCCCACCCACCCACCTACACGCAGGGAGGAATTTGGGCTCTTCTGAGAAACACCAGGGTGCGTCCCAAGTGAAAGCAAGGCGTCTCCCCCAGGACGTCTCCGAACGGCAGTCGGATGCCAGAGGTGTACTTCCAGCCGGAAAAAGAGGGAAAAGGACAGCTTTCCCAGGGACAACTCTGGACCCTTGGGACCATCCGGAATCACCAAGGCCTAAACTTTGCACGGCCTGGGGAACGCTCTTCCGCCTGTCCAGCCATCCCCACGTCAAAACCTTTCTCAGCAGAGGCAGGCGCTCTCTCCCTCGTACTAGATAGCTCGGCAGAGCCTTCCGAGAAACATGCTGCGTCATTCAGCTTGAACGTGGGACGCGGAGGGGAGAGTACGCTTTCTCCCCGTTTGGAGGCGCCTTGCGCTTGGCTTCAAAGCTGCCTGAACAGCACTAGCGGCCCGACGTCTCTGCACGGCAGGACTGTCGTTGTGGGCCAAGGCTGCGTGTTCTCCCAAAGCGAAAACCGTGCTGGCGATCCCTTTCTAGGAACTCCTCCCACGGCACCCCAGGTTCAGCTCCGGCCAAGTGGAAGGTGACCTCAGGCCTCAAGGTGAAGTTCCAGTGTTTCACGTCAGGGGAGTTGGGTGTGCAGGGGTCTCCAACGAGGCCGTCCTCCACCACGGAGTGCCTTAACCCTGCGACGCTCCTGGGGGCACACAGGATAGGAGCCCATTCACCAGTTTCGCACGATGACCTCTCTCCGTGCCGGAACGGCGGCTCCTGGCTTCTGAGGAACCTTAGCCTAAGCAGGCCCCTGGAGACAGCTCTTCACATTCATAGCAAGGGCAGTGTACTCCTCTCTGGGTTGCCTAGGCTGAGTGGCCCAGTCGTCAGAGAGACTGGCGAAAGCCAGCGCTGGGCGGACTCCCTTTGCCCGGCAGTCGAACGGCCTCCCTGACTGAAAGAGAACTGCAGTGCCAAAAGGCACCGTGCTGACGACTGGCTCCAGGAGGAGACTCGGGACAGCACTCTCAGAGAAGCGAAAGCTAGGCTGTGGGCCCAGCCTGAGGAGCAGTACGTACGTTTGCCACACTTCTTTGCACAGCTAGGCGTGAGCCAGAGAGCCTTGGCCCCTGAGGCCTCCCTAAGGTACTGCCATACTTACCCAGTAGATCCCACGCAGAGGTCCCTGTGCCCAAAAGGGCCTCCATGGAAGGGCCCTGTTCCTCCCGTTGTGTTTCCTTGAGGTAATCAGAAACCACTGAGGATACCCGTATGAGCTCAGGTATGAAGCTGGGCGACCCTGGCCAAACCTTATTCCCCTCCGTGGCAGACGAGACAGTGGCGGGTCCTGAGCTGCCTGAAGCACACTCCTCGCGCACACCTTCTCTTTGCTGCCGGAAGGCCTCACATAAGAAGTCTGAGTTGACTCGTGACAGAAGAAGTCTGAGTGTACTCGTGTGAGGCCTGCTGCTCTCAGTTCCTTGCTGGGAGCTTCAGCAGGAGCGCTCTGGAGCTCGCCGGCAGAAGAATTGTGAGTCCCCCCGCCCCACCCCGGCCTCAAGCAAAAGTCCAGATTTCCCCCGTTAGTAACACCTCGGAGCGCCAGAGGGAGCGGAGGGGCATGCCTTAACGGAATGCTTCGACCGTGGAAGGTATTTCACGAGACACTGTGCACTCACGTTCGTTGTAACAACTGTCAAAGGGCACTGTATGCCTTCCAACTCCTCGGCTGTGTTTGAGCCACAGGAAGTAAATGCGTTCGTTTGATTCAGCTCCGTGAATGTGCAACGATGATGGCGAAGCGCTGCCCTGTTCGCTCGAAAGCTCTCGTTCGTACGGCCTTCACACGGCCTCAAGGTACGCAGTTCTGAACAGCCTTACATTCCATGCTGGTGTGCCAACCCCTCCCTCCCCCGCCCACCCACCCACCTACACGCAGGGAGGAATTTGGGCTCTTCTGAGAAACACCAGGGTGCGTCCCAAGTGAAAGCAAGGCGTCTCCCCCACGACGTCTCCGAACGGCAGTCGGATGCCAGAGGTGTACTTCCAGCCGGAAAAAGAGGGAAAAGGACAGCTTTCCCAGGGACAACTCTGGACCCTTGGGACCATCCGGAATCACCAAGGCCTAAACTTTGCACGGCCTGGGGAACGCTCTTCCGCCTGTCCAGCCATCCCCACGTCAAAACCTTTCTCAGCAGAGGCAGGCGCTCTCTCCCTCGTACTAGATAGCTCGGCAGAGCCTTCCGAGAAACATGCTGCGTCATTCAGCTTGAACGTGGGACGCGGAGGGGAGAGTACGCTTTCTCCCCGTTTGGAGGCGCCTTGCGCTTGGCTTCAAAGCTGCCTGAACAGCACTAGCGGCCCGACGTCTCTGCACGGCAGGACTGTCGTTGTGGGCCGAGGCTGCGTGTTCTCCCAAAGCGAAAACCGTGCTGGCGATCCCTTTCTAGGAACTCCTCCCACGGCACCCCAGGTTCAGCTCCGGCCAAGTGGAAGGTGACCTCAGGCCTCAAGGTGAAGTTCCAGTGTTTCACGTCAGGGGAGTTGGGTGTGCAGGGGTCTCCAACGAGGCCGTCCTCCACCACGGAGTGCCTTAACCCTGCGACGCTCCTGGGGGCACACAGGATAGGAGCCCATTCACCAGTTTCGCACGATGACCTCTCTCCGTGCCGGAACGGCGGCTCCTGGCTTCTGAGGAACCTTAGCCTAAGCAGGCCCCTGGAGACAGCTCTTCACATTCATAGCAAGGGCAGTGTACTCCTCTCTGGGTTGCCTAGGCTGAGTGGCCCAGTCGTCAGAGAGACTGGCGAAAGCCAGCGCTGGGCGGACTCCCTTTGCCCGGCAGTCGAACGGCCTCCCTGACTGAAAGAGAACTGCAGTGCCAAAAGGCACCGTGCTGACGACTGGCTCCAGGAGGAGACTCGGGACAGCACTCTCACAGAAGCGAAAGCTAGGCTGTGGGCCCAGCCTGAGGAGCAGTACGTACGTTTGCCACACTTCTTTGCACAGCTAGGCGTGAGCCAGAGAGCCTTGGTCCCTGAGGCCTCCCTAAGGTACTGCCATACTTACCCAGTAGATCCCACGCAGAGGTCCCTGTGCCCAAAAGGACCTCCATGGAAGGGCCCTGTTCCTCCCGTTGTGTTTCCTTGAGGTAATCAGAAACCACTGAGGATACCCGTATGAGCTCAGGTATGAAGCTGGGCGACCCTGGCCAAACCTTATTCCCCTCCGTGGCAGACGAGACAGTGGCGGGTCCTGAGCTGCCTGAAGCACACTCCTCGCGCGCACCTTCTCTTTGCTGCCGGAAGGCCTCACATAAGAAGTCTGAGTTGACTCGTGACAGAAGAAGTCTGAGTGTACTCGTGTGAGGCCTGCTGCTCTCAGTTCCTTGCTGGGAGCTTCAGCAGGAGCGCTCTGGAGCTCGCCGGCAGAAGAATTGTGAGTCCCCCCGCCCCACCCCGGCCTCAAGCAAAAGTCCAGATTTCCCCCGTTAGTAACACCTCGGAGCGCCAGAGGGAGCGGAGGGGCATGCCTTAACGGAATGCTTCGACCGTGGAAGGTATTTCACGAGACACTGTGCACTCACGTTCGTTGTAACAACTGTCAAAGGGCACTGTATGCCTTCCAACTCCTCGGCTGTGTTTGAGCCACAGGAAGTAAATGCGTTCGTTTGATTCAGCTCCGTGAATGTGCAACGATGATGGCGAAGCGCTGCCCTGTTCGCTCGAAAGCTCTCGTTCGTACGGCCTTCACACGGCCTCAAGGTACGCAGTTCTGAACAGCCTTACATTCCATGCTGGTGTGCCAACCCCCCCTCCCCCGCCCACCCACCCACCTACACGCAGGGAGGAATTTGGGCTCTTCTGAGAAACACCAGGGTGCGTCCCAAGTGAAAGCAAGGCGTCTCCCCCACGACGTCTCCGAACGGCAGTCGGATGCCAGAGGTGTACTTCCAGCCGGAAAAAGAGGGAAAAGGACAGCTTTCCCAGGGACAACTCTGGACCCTTGGGACCATCCGGAATCACCAAGGCCTAAACTTTGCACGGCCTGGGGAACGCTCTTCCGCCTGTCCAGCCATCCCCACGTCAAAACCTTTCTCAGCAGAGGCAGGCGCTCTCTCCCTCGTACTAGATAGCTCGGCAGAGCCTTCCGAGAAACATGCTGCGTCATTCAGCTTGAACGTGGGACGCGGAGGGGAGAGTACGCTTTCTCCCCGTTTGGAGGCGCCTTGCGCTTGGCTTCAAAGCTGCCTGAACAGCACTAGCGGCCCGACGTCTCTGCACGGCAGGACTGTCGTTGTGGGCCGAGGCTGCGTGTTCTCCCAAAGCGAAAACCGTGCTGGCGATCCCTTTCTAGGAACTCCTCCCACGGCACCCCAGGTTCAGCTCCGGCCAAGTGGAAGGTGACCTCAGGCCTCAAGGTGAAGTTCCAGTGTTTCACGTCAGGGGAGTTGGGTGTGCAGGGGTCTCCAAAGACGCCGTACTCCACCACGGAGTGCCTTAACCCTGCGACGCTCCTGGGGGCACACAGGATAGGAGCCCATTCACCAGTTTTGCACGATGACCTCTCTCCGTGCCGGAACGGCGGCTCCTGGCTTCTGAGGAACCTTAGCCTAAGCAGGCCCCTGGAGACAGCTCTTCACATTCATAGCAAGGGCAGTGTACTCCTCTCTGGGTTGCCTAGGTTGAGTGGCCCAGTCGTCAGAGAGACTGGCGAAAGCCAGCGCTGGGCGGACTCCCTTTGCCCGGCAGTCGAACGGCCTCCCTGACTGAAAGAGAACTGCAGTGCCAAAAGGCACCGTGCTGACGACTGGCTCCAGGAGGAGACTCGGGACAGCACTCTCAGAGAAGCGAAAGCTAGGCTGTGGGCCCAGCCTGAGGAGCAGTACGTACGTTTGCCACACTTCTTTGCACAGCTAGGCGTGAGCCAGAGAGCCTTGGCCCCTGAGGCCTCCCTAAGGTACTGCCATACTTACCCAGTAGATCCCACGCAGAGGTCCCTGTGCCCAAAAGGGCCTCCATGGAAGGGCCCTGTTCCTCCCGTTGTGTTTCCTTGAGGTAATCAGAAACCACTGAGGATACCCGTATGAGCTCAGGTATGAAGCTGGGCGACCCTGGCCAAACCTTATTCCCCTCCGTGGCAGACGAGACAGTGGCGGGTCCTGAGCTGCCTGAAGCACACTCCTCGCGCACACCTTCTCTTTGCTGCCGGAAGGCCTCACATAAGAAGTCTGAGTTGACTCGTGACAGAAGAAGTCTGAGTGTACTCGTGTGAGGCCTGCTGCTCTCAGTTCCTTGCTGGGAGCTTCAGCAGGAGCGCTCTGGAGCTCGCCGGCAGAAGAATTGTGAGTCCCCCCGCCCCACCCCGGCCTCAAGCAAAAGTCCAGATTTCCCCCGTTAGTAACACCTCGGAGCGCCAGAGGGAGCGGAGGGGCATGCCTTAACGGAATGCTTCGACCGTGGAAGGTATTTCACGAGACACTGTGCACTCACGTTCGTTGTAACAACTGTCAAAGGGCACTGTATGCCTTCCAACTCCTCGGCTGTGTTTGAGCCACAGGAAGTAAATGCGTTCGTTTGATTCAGCTCCGTGAATGTGCAACGATGATGGCGAAGCGCTGCCCTGTTCGCTCGAAAGCTCTCGTTCGTACGGCCTTCACACGGCCTCAAGGTACGCAGTTCTGAACAGCCTTACATTCCATGCTGGTGTGCCAACCCCTCCCTCCCCCGCCCACCCACCCACCTACACGCAGGGAGGAATTTGGGCTCTTCTGAGAAACACCAGGGTGCGTCCCAAGTGAAAGCAAGGCGTCTCCCCCACGACGTCTCCGAACGGCAGTCGGATGCCAGAGGTGTACTTCCAGCCGGAAAAAGAGGGAAAAGGACAGCTTTCCCAGGGACAACTCTGGACCCTTGGGACCATCCGGAATCACCAAGGCCTAAACTTTGCACGGCCTGGGGAACGCTCTTCCGCCTGTCCAGCCATCCCCACGTCAAAACCTTTCTCAGCAGAGGCAGGCGCTCTCTCCCTCGTACTAGATAGCTCGGCAGAGCCTTCCGAGAAACATGCTGCGTCATTCAGCTTGAACGTGGGACGCGGAGGGGAGAGTACGCTTTCTCCCCGTTTGGAGGCGCCTTGCGCTTGGCTTCAAAGCTGCCTGAACAGCACTAGCGGCCCGACGTCTCTGCACGGCAGGACTGTCGTTGTGGGCCGAGGCTGCGTGTTCTCCCAAAGCGAAAACCGTGCTGGCGATCCCTTTCTAGGAACTCCTCCCACGGCACCCCAGGTTCAGCTCCGGCCAAGTGGAAGGTGACCTCAGGCCTCAAGGTGAAGTTCCAGTGTTTCACGTCAGGGGAGTTGGGTGTGCAGGGGTCTCCAACGAGGCCGTCCTCCACCACGGAGTGCCTTAACCCTGCGACGCTCCTGGGGGCACACAGGATAGGAGCCCATTCACCAGTTTCGCACGATGACCTCTCTCCGTGCCGGAACGGCGGCTCCTGGCTTCTGAGGAACCTTAGCCTAAGCAGGCCCCTGGAGACAGCTCTTCACATTCATAGCAAGGGCAGTGTACTCCTCTCTGGGTTGCCTAGGCTGAGTGGCCCAGTCGTCAGAGAGACTGGCGAAAGCCAGCGCTGGGCGGACTCCCTTTGCCCGGCAGTCGAACGGCCTCCCTGACTGAAAGAGAACTGCAGTGCCAAAAGGCACCGTGCTGACGACTGGCTCCAGGAGGAGACTCGGGACAGCACTCTCACAGAAGCGAAAGCTAGGCTGTGGGCCCAGCCTGAGGAGCAGTACGTACGTTTGCCACACTTCTTTGCACAGCTAGGCGTGAGCCAGAGAGCCTTGGTCCCTGAGGCCTCCCTAAGGTACTGCCATACTTACCCAGTAGATTCCACGCAGAGGTCCCTGTGCCCAAAAGGGCCTCCATGGAAGGGCCCTGTTCCTCCCGTTGTGTTTCCTTGAGGTAATCAGAAACCACTGAGGATACCCGTATGAGCTCAGGTATGAAGCTGGGCGACCCTGGCCAAACCTTATTCCCCTCCGTGGCAGACGAGACAGTGGCGGGTCCTGAGCTGCCTGAAGCACACTCCTCGCGCGCACCTTCTCTTTGCTGCCGGAAGGCCTCACATAAGAAGTCTGAGTTGACTCGTGACAGAAGAAGTCTGAGTGTACTCGTGTGAGGCCTGCTGCTCTCAGTTCCTTGCTGGGAGCTTCAGCAGGAGCGCTCTGGAGCTCGCCGGCAGAAGAATTGTGAGTCCCCCCGCCCCACCCCGGCCTCAAGCAAAAGTCCAGATTTCCCCCGTTAGTAACACCTCGGAGCGCCAGAGGGAGCGGAGGGGCATGCCTTAACGGAATGCTTCGACCGTGGAAGGTATTTCACGAGACACTGTGCACTCACGTTCGTTGTAACAACTGTCAAAGGGCACTGTATGCCTTCCAACTCCTCGGCTGTGTTTGAGCCACAGGAAGTAAATGCGTTCGTTTGATTCAGCTCCGTGAATGTGCAACGATGATGGCGAAGCGCTGCCCTGTTCGCTCGAAAGCTCTCGTTCGTACGGCCTTCACACGGCCTCAAGGTACGCAGTTCTGAACAGCCTTACATTCCATGCTGGTGTGCCAACCCCCCCTCCCCCGCCCACCCACCCACCTACACGCAGGGAGGAATTTGGGCTCTTCTGAGAAACACCAGGGTGCGTCCCAAGTGAAAGCAAGGCGTCTCCCCCAGGACGTCTCCGAACGGCAGTCGGATGCCAGAGGTGTACTTCCAGCCGGAAAAAGAGGGAAAAGGACAGCTTTCCCAGGGACAACTCTGGACCCTTGGGACCATCCGGAATCACCAAGGCCTAAACTTTGCACGGCCTGGGGAACGCTCTTCCGCCTGTCCAGCCATCCCCACGTCAAAACCTTTCTCAGCAGAGGCAGGCGCTCTCTCCCTCGTACTAGATAGCTCGGCAGAGCCTTCCGAGAAACATGCTGCGTCATTCAGCTTGAACGTGGGACGCGGAGGGGAGAGTACGCTTTCTCCCCGTTTGGAGGCGCCTTGCGCTTGGCTTCAAAGCTGCCTGAACAGCACTAGCGGCCCGACGTCTCTGCACGGCAGGACTGTCGTTGTGGGCCGAGGCTGCGTGTTCTCCCAAAGCGAAAACCGTGCTGGCGATCCCTTTCTAGGAACTCCTCCCACGGCACCCCAGGTTCAGCTCCGGCCAAGTGGAAGGTGACCTCAGGCCTCAAGGTGAAGTTCCAGTGTTTCACGTCAGGGGAGTTGGGTGTGCAGGGGTCTCCAAAGACGCCGTACTCCACCACGGAGTGCCTTAACCCTGCGACGCTCCTGGGGGCACACAGGATAGGAGCCCATTCACCAGTTTTGCACGATGACCTCTCTCCGTGCCGGAACGGCGGCTCCTGGCTTCTGAGGAACCTTAGCCTAAGCAGGCCCCTGGAGACAGCTCTTCACATTCATAGCAAGGGCAGTGTACTCCTCTCTGGGTTGCCTAGGTTGAGTGGCCCAGTCGTCAGAGAGACTGGCGAAAGCCAGCGCTGGGCGGACTCCCTTTGCCCGGCAGTCGAACGGCCTCCCTGACTGAAAGAGAACTGCAGTGCCAAAAGGCACCGTGCTGACGACTGGCTCCAGGAGGAGACTCGGGACAGCACTCTCAGAGAAGCGAAAGCTAGGCTGTGGGCCCAGCCTGAGGAGCAGTACGTACGTTTGCCACACTTCTTTGCACAGCTAGGCGTGAGCCAGAGAGCCTTGGCCCCTGAGGCCTCCCTAAGGTACTGCCATACTTACCCAGTAGATCCCACGCAGAGGTCCCTGTGCCCAAAAGGGCCTCCATGGAAGGGCCCTGTTCCTCCCGTTGTGTTTCCTTGAGGTAATCAGAAACCACTGAGGATACCCGTATGAGCTCAGGTATGAAGCTGGGCGACCCTGGCCAAACCTTATTCCCCTCCGTGGCAGACGAGACAGTGGCGGGTCCTGAGCTGCCTGAAGCACACTCCTCGCGCACACCTTCTCTTTGCTGCCGGAAGGCCTCACATAAGAAGTCTGAGTTGACTCGTGACAGAAGAAGTCTGAGTGTACTCGTGTGAGGCCTGCTGCTCTCAGTTCCTTGCTGGGAGCTTCAGCAGGAGCGCTCTGGAGCTCGCCGGCAGAAGAATTGTGAGTCCCCCCGCCCCACCCCGGCCTCAAGCAAAAGTCCAGATTTCCCCCGTTAGTAACACCTCGGAGCGCCAGAGGGAGCGGAGGGGCATGCCTTAACGGAATGCTTCGACCGTGGAAGGTATTTCACGAGACACTGTGCACTCACGTTCGTTGTAACAACTGTCAAAGGGCACTGTATGCCTTCCAACTCCTCGGCTGTGTTTGAGCCACAGGAAGTAAATGCGTTCGTTTGATTCAGCTCCGTGAATGTGCAACGATGATGGCGAAGCGCTGCCCTGTTCGCTCGAAAGCTCTCGTTCGTACGGCCTTCACACGGCCTCAAGGTACGCAGTTCTGAACAGCCTTACATTCCATGCTGGTGTGCCAACCCCTCCCTCCCCCGCCCACCCACCCACCTACACGCAGGGAGGAATTTGGGCTCTTCTGAGAAACACCAGGGTGCGTCCCAAGTGAAAGCAAGGCGTCTCCCCCAGGACGTCTCCGAACGGCAGTCGGATGCCAGAGGTGTACTTCCAGCCGGAAAAAGAGGGAAAAGGACAGCTTTCCCAGGGACAACTCTGGACCCTTGGGACCATCCGGAATCACCAAGGCCTAAACTTTGCACGGCCTGGGGAACGCTCTTCCGCTTGTCCAGCCATCCCCACGTCAAAACCTTTCTCAGCAGAGGCAGGCGCTCTCTCCCTCGTACTAGATAGCTCGGCAGAGCCTTCCGAGAAACATGCTGCGTCATTCAGCTTGAACGTGGGACGCGGAGGGGAGAGTACGCTTTCTCCCCGTTTGGAGGCGCCTTGCGCTTGGCTTCAAAGCTGCCTGAACAGCACTAGCGGCCCGACGTCTCTGCACGGCAGGACTGTCGTTGTGGGCCGAGGCTGCGTGTTCTCCCAAAGCGAAAACCGTGCTGGCGATCCCTTTCTAGGAACTCCTCCCACGGCACCCCAGGTTCAGCTCCGGCCAAGTGGAAGGTGACCTCAGGCCTCAAGGTGAAGTTCCAGTGTTTCACGTCAGGGGAGTTGGGTGTGCAGGGGTCTCCAACGAGGCCGTACTCCACCACGGAGTGCCTTAACCCTGCGACGCTCCTGGGGGCACACAGGATAGGAGCCCATTCACCAGTTTTGCACGATGACCTCTCTCCGTGCCGGAACGGCGGCTCCTGGCTTCTGAGGAACCTTAGCCTAAGCAGGCCCCTGGAGACAGCTCTTCACATTCATAGCAAGGGCAGTGTACTCCTCTCTGGGTTGCCTAGGTTGAGTGGCCCAGTCGTCAGAGAGACTGGCGAAAGCCAGCGCTGGGAGGACTCCCTTTGCCCGGCAGTCGAACGGCCTCCCTGACTGAAAGAGAACTGCAGTGCCAAAAGGCACCGTGCTGACGACTGGCTCCAGGAGGAGACTCGGGACAGCACTCTCACAGAAGCGAAAGCTAGGCTGTGGGCCCAGCCTGAGGAGCAGTACGTACGTTTGCCACACTTCTTTGCACAGCTAGGCGTGAGCCAGAGAGCCTTGGTCCCTGAGGCCTCCCTAAGGTACTGCCATACTTACCCAGTAGATCCCACGCAGAGGTCCCTGTGCCCAAAAGGACCTCCATGGAAGGGCCCTGTTCCTCCCGTTGTGTTTCCTTGAGGTAATCAGAAACCACTGAGGATACCCGTATGAGCTCAGGTATGAAGCTGGGCGACCCTGGCCAAACCTTATTCCCCTCCGTGGCAGACGAGACAGTGGCGGGTCCTGAGCTGCCTGAAGCACACTCCTCGCGCGCACCTTCTCTTTGCTGCCGGAAGGCCTCACATAAGAAGTCTGAGTTGACTCGTGACAGAAGAAGTCTGAGTGTACTCGTGTGAGGCCTGCTGCTCTCAGTTCCTTGCTGGGAGCTTCAGCAGGAGCGCTCTGGAGCTCGCCGGCAGAAGAATTGTGAGTCCCCCCGCCCCACCCCGGCCTCAAGCAAAAGTCCAGATTTCCCCCGTTAGTAACACCTCGGAGCGCCAGAGGGAGCGGAGGGGCATGCCTTAACGGAATGCTTCGACCGTGGAAGGTATTTCACGAGACACTGTGCACTCACGTTCGTTGTAACAACTGTCAAAGGGCACTGTATGCCTTCCAACTCCTCGGCTGTGTTTGAGCCACAGGAAGTAAATGCGTTCGTTTGATTCAGCTCCGTGAATGTGCAACGATGATGGCGAAGCGCTGCCCTGTTCGCTCGAAAGCTCTCGTTCGTACGGCCTTCACACGGCCTCAAGGTACGCAGTTCTGAAGAGCCTTACATTCCATGCTGGTGTGCCAACCCCCCCTCCCCCGCCCACCCACCCACCTACACGCAGGGAGGAATTTGGGCTCTTCTGAGAAACACCAGGGTGCGTCCCAAGTGAAAGCAAGGCGTCTCCCCCAGGACGTCTCCGAACGGCAGTCGGATGCCAGAGGTGTACTTCCAGCCGGAAAAAGAGGGAAAAGGACAGCTTTCCCAGGGACAACTCTGGACCCTTGGGACCATCCGGAATCACCAAGGCCTAAACTTTGCACGGCCTGGGGAACGCTCTTCCGCCTGTCCAGCCATCCCCACGTCAAAACCTTTCTCAGCAGAGGCAGGCGCTCTCTCCCTCGTACTAGATAGCTCGGCAGAGCCTTCCGAGAAACATGCTGCGTCATTCAGCTTGAACGTGGGACGCGGAGGGGAGAGTACGCTTTCTCCCCGTTTGGAGGCGCCTTGCGCTTGGCTTCAAAGCTGCCTGAACAGCACTAGCGGCCCGACGTCTCTGCACGGCAGGACTGTCGTTGTGGGCCGAGGCTGCGTGTTCTCCCAAAGCGAAAACCGTGCTGGCGATCCCTTTCTAGGAACTCCTCCCACGGCACCCCAGGTTCAGCTCCGGCCAAGTGGAAGGTGACCTCAGGCCTCAAGGTGAAGTTCCAGTGTTTCACGTCAGGGGAGTTGGGTGTGCAGGGGTCTCCAACGAGGCCGTCCTCCACCACGGAGTGCCTTAACCCTGCGACGCTCCTGGGGGCACACAGGATAGGAGCCCATTCACCAGTTTCGCACGATGACCTCTCTCCGTGCCGGAACGGCGGCTCCTGGCTTCTGAGGAACCTTAGCCTAAGCAGGCCCCTGGA
This sequence comes from Globicephala melas, assembly GCF_963455315.2. Taxonomy (NCBI): domain Eukaryota; kingdom Metazoa; phylum Chordata; class Mammalia; order Artiodactyla; family Delphinidae; genus Globicephala; species Globicephala melas. The sequence continues at coordinate 411,804 of NW_027207257.1, forward strand.
GACAGCTCTTCACATTCATAGCAAGGGCAGTGTACTCCTCTCTGGGTTGCCTAGGCTGAGTGGCCCAGTCGTCAGAGAGACTGGCGAAAGCCAGCGCTGGGCGGACTCCCTTTGCCCGGCAGTCGAACGGCCTCCCTGACTGAAAGAGAACTGCAGTGCCAAAAGGCACCGTGCTGACGACTGGCTCCAGGAGGAGACTCGGGACAGCACTCTCACAGAAGCGAAAGCTAGGCTGTGGGCCCAGCCTGAGGAGCAGTACGTACGTTTGCCACACTTCTTTGCACAGCTAGGCGTGAGCCAGAGAGCCTTGGTCCCTGAGGCCTCCCTAAGGTACTGCCATACTTACCCAGTAGATCCCACGCAGAGCTCCCTGTGCCCAAAAGGGCCTCCATGGAAGGGCCCTGTTCCTCCCGTTGTGTTTCCTTGAGGTAATCAGAAACCACTGAGGATACCCGTATGAGCTCAGGTATGAAGCTGGGCGACCCTGGCCAAACCTTATTCCCCTCCGTGGCAGACGAGACAGTGGCGGGTACTGAGCTGCCTGAAGCACACTCCTCGCGCGCACCTTCTCTTTGCTGCCGGAAGGCCTCACATAAGAAGTCTGAGTTGACTCGTGACAGAAGAAGTCTGAGTGTACTCGTGTGAGGCCTGCTGCTCTCAGTTCCTTGCTGGGAGCTTCAGCAGGAGCGCTCTGGAGCTCGCCGGCAGAAGAATTGTGAGTCCCCCCGCCCCACCCCGGCCTCAAGCAAAAGTCCAGATTTCCCCCGTTAGTAACACCTCGGAGCGCCAGAGGGAGCGGAGGGGCATGCCTTAACGGAATGCTTCGACCGTGGAAGGTATTTCACGAGACACTGTGCACTCACGTTCGTTGTAACAACTGTCAAAGGGCACTGTATGCCTTCCAACTCCTCGGCTGTGTTTGAGCCACAGGAAGTAAATGCGTTCGTTTGATTCAGCTCCGTGAATGTGCAACGATGATGGCGAAGCGCTGCCCTGTTCGCTCGAAAGCTCTCGTTCGTACGGCCTTCACACGGCCTCAAGGTACGCAGTTCTGAACAGCCTTACATTCCATGCTGGTGTGCCAACCCCTCCCTCCCCCGCCCACCCACCCACCTACACGCAGGGAGGAATTTGGGCTCTTCTGAGAAACACCAGGGTGCGTCCCAAGTGAAAGCAAGGCGTCTCCCCCACGACGTCTCCGAACGGCAGTCGGATGCCAGAGGTGTACTTCCAGCCGGAAAAAGAGGGAAAAGGACAGCTTTCCCAGGGACAACTCTGGACCCTTGGGACCATCCGGAATCACCAAGGCCTAAACTTTGCACGGCCTGGGGAACGCTCTTCCGCCTGTCCAGCCATCCCCACGTCAAAACCTTTCTCAGCAGAGGCAGGCGCTCTCTCCCTCGTACTAGATAGCTCGGCAGAGCCTTCCGAGAAACATGCTGCGTCATTCAGCTTGAACGTGGGACGCGGAGGGGAGAGTACGCTTTCTCCCCGTTTGGAGGCGCCTTGCGCTTGGCTTCAAAGCTGCCTGAACAGCACTAGCGGCCCGACGTCTCTGCACGGCAGGACTGTCGTTGTGGGCCAAGGCTGCGTGTTCTCCCAAAGCGAAAACCGTGCTGGCGATCCCTTTCTAGGAACTCCTCCCACGGCACCCCAGGTTCAGCTCCGGCCAAGTGGAAGGTGACCTCAGGCCTCAAGGTGAAGTTCCAGTGTTTCACGTCAGGGGAGTTGGGTGTGCAGGGGTCTCCAAAGACGCCGTACTCCACCACGGAGTGCCTTAACCCTGCGACGCTCCTGGGGGCACACAGGATAGGAGCCCATTCACCAGTTTTGCACGATGACCTCTCTCCGTGCCGGAACGGCGGCTCCTGGCTTCTGAGGAACCTTAGCCTAAGCAGGCCCCTGGAGACAGCTCTTCACATTCATAGCAAGGGCAGTGTACTCCTCTCTGGGTTGCCTAGGTTGAGTGGCCCAGTCGTCAGAGAGACTGGCGAAAGCCAGCGCTGGGAGGACTCCCTTTGCCCGGCAGTCGAACGGCCTCCCTGACTGAAAGAGAACTGCAGTGCCAAAAGGCACCGTGCTGACGACTGGCTCCAGGAGGAGACTCGGGACAGCACTCTCAGAGAAGCGAAAGCTAGGCTGTGGGCCCAGCCTGAGGAGCAGTACGTACGTTTGCCACACTTCTTTGCACAGCTAGGCGTGAGCCAGAGAGCCTTGGTCCCTGAGGCCTCCCTAAGGTACTGCCATACTTACCCAGTAGATCCCACGCAGAGGTCCCTGTGCCCAAAAGGACCTCCATGGAAGGGCCCTGTTCCTCCCGTTGTGTTTCCTTGAGGTAATCAGAAACCACTGAGGATACCCGTATGAGCTCAGGTATGAAGCTGGGCGACCCTGGCCAAACCTTATTCCCCTCCGTGGCAGACGAGACAGTGGCGGGTCCTGAGCTGCCTGAAGCACACTCCTCGCGCGCACCTTCTCTTTGCTGCCGGAAGGCCTCACATAAGAAGTCTGAGTTGACTCGTGACAGAAGAAGTCTGAGTGTACTCGTGTGAGGCCTGCTGCTCTCAGTTCCTTGCTGGGAGCTTCAGCAGGAGCGCTCTGGAGCTCGCCGGCAGAAGAATTGTGAGTCCCCCCGCCCCACCCCGGCCTCAAGCAAAAGTCCAGATTTCCCCCGTTAGTAACACCTCGGAGCGCCAGAGGGAGCGGAGGGGCATGCCTTAACGGAATGCTTCGACCGTGGAAGGTATTTCACGAGACACTGTGCACTCACGTTCGTTGTAACAACTGTCAAAGGGCACTGTATGCCTTCCAACTCCTCGGCTGTGTTTGAGCCACAGGAAGTAAATGCGTTCGTTTGATTCAGCTCCGTGAATGTGCAACGATGATGGCGAAGCGCTGCCCTGTTCGCTCGAAAGCTCTCGTTCGTACGGCCTTCACACGGCCTCAAGGTACGCAGTTCTGAACAGCCTTACATTCCATGCTGGTGTGCCAACCCCCCCTCCCCCGCCCACCCACCCACCTACACGCAGGGAGGAATTTGGGCTCTTCTGAGAAACACCAGGGTGCGTCCCAAGTGAAAGCAAGGCGTCTCCCCCAGGACGTCTCCGAACGGCAGTCGGATGCCAGAGGTGTACTTCCAGCCGGAAAAAGAGGGAAAAGGACAGCTTTCCCAGGGACAACTCTGGACCCTTGGGACCATCCGGAATCACCAAGGCCTAAACTTTGCACGGCCTGGGGAACGCTCTTCCGCCTGTCCAGCCATCCCCACGTCAAAACCTTTCTCAGCAGAGGCAGGCGCTCTCTCCCTCGTACTAGATAGCTCGGCAGAGCCTTCCGAGAAACATGCTGCGTCATTCAGCTTGAACGTGGGACGCGGAGGGGAGAGTACGCTTTCTCCCCGTTTGGAGGCGCCTTGCGCTTGGCTTCAAAGCTGCCTGAACAGCACTAGCGGCCCGACGTCTCTGCACGGCAGGACTGTCGTTGTGGGCCAAGGCTGCGTGTTCTCCCAAAGCGAAAACCGTGCTGGCGATCCCTTTCTAGGAACTCCTCCCACGGCACCCCAGGTTCAGCTCCGGCCAAGTGGAAGGTGACCTCAGGCCTCAAGGTGAAGTTCCAGTGTTTCACGTCAGGGGAGTTGGGTGTGCAGGGGTCTCCAAAGACGCCGTACTCCACCACGGAGTGCCTTAACCCTGCGACGCTCCTGGGGGCACACAGGATAGGAGCCCATTCACCAGTTTTGCACGATGACCTCTCTCCGTGCCGGAACGGCGGCTCCTGGCTTCTGAGGAACCTTAGCCTAAGCAGGCCCCTGGAGACAGCTCTTCACATTCATAGCAAGGGCAGTGTACTCCTCTCTGGGTTGCCTAGGTTGAGTGGCCCAGTCGTCAGAGAGACTGGCGAAAGCCAGCGCTGGGCGGACTCCCTTTGCCCGGCAGTCGAACGGCCTCCCTGACTGAAAGAGAACTGCAGTGCCAAAAGGCACCGTGCTGACGACTGGCTCCAGGAGGAGACTCGGGACAGCACTCTCAGAGAAGCGAAAGCTAGGCTGTGGGCCCAGCCTGAGGAGCAGTACGTACGTTTGCCACACTTCTTTGCACAGCTAGGCGTGAGCCAGAGAGCCTTGGCCCCTGAGGCCTCCCTAAGGTACTGCCATACTTACCCAGTAGATCCCACGCAGAGGTCCCTGTGCCCAAAAGGGCCTCCATGGAAGGGCCCTGTTCCTCCCGTTGTGTTTCCTTGAGGTAATCAGAAACCACTGAGGATACCCGTATGAGCTCAGGTATGAAGCTGGGCGACCCTGGCCAAACCTTATTCCCCTCCGTGGCAGACGAGACAGTGGCGGGTCCTGAGCTGCCTGAAGCACACTCCTCGCGCGCACCTTCTCTTTGCTGCCGGAAGGCCTCACATAAGAAGTCTGAGTTGACTCGTGACAGAAGAAGTCTGAGTGTACTCGTGTGAGGCCTGCTGCTCTCAGTTCCTTGCTGGGAGCTTCAGCAGGAGCGCTCTGGAGCTCGCCGGCAGAAGAATTGTGAGTCCCCCCGCCCCACCCCGGCCTCAAGCAAAAGTCCAGATTTCCCCCGTTAGTAACACCTCGGAGCGCCAGAGGGAGCGGAGGGGCATGCCTTAACGGAATGCTTCGACCGTGGAAGGTATTTCACGAGACACTGTGCACTCACGTTCGTTGTAACAACTGTCAAAGGGCACTGTATGCCTTCCAACTCCTCGGCTGTGTTTGAGCCACAGGAAGTAAATGCGTTCGTTTGATTCAGCTCCGTGAATGTGCAACGATGATGGCGAAGCGCTGCCCTGTTCGCTCGAAAGCTCTCGTTCGTACGGCCTTCACACGGCCTCAAGGTACGCAGTTCTGAACAGCCTTACATTCCATGCTGGTGTGCCAACCCCTCCCTCCCCCGCCCACCCACCCACCTACACGCAGGGAGGAATTTGGGCTCTTCTGAGAAACACCAGGGTGCGTCCCAAGTGAAAGCAAGGCGTCTCCCCCACGACGTCTCCGAACGGCAGTCGGATGCCAGAGGTGTACTTCCAGCCGGAAAAAGAGGGAAAAGGACAGCTTTCCCAGGGACAACTCTGGACCCTTGGGACCATCCGGAATCACCAAGGCCTAAACTTTGCACGGCCTGGGGAACGCTCTTCCGCCTGTCCAGCCATCCCCACGTCAAAACCTTTCTCAGCAGAGGCAGGCGCTCTCTCCCTCGTACTAGATAGCTCGGCAGAGCCTTCCGAGAAACATGCTGCGTCATTCAGCTTGAACGTGGGACGCGGAGGGGAGAGTACGCTTTCTCCCCGTTTGGAGGCGCCTTGCGCTTGGCTTCAAAGCTGCCTGAACAGCACTAGCGGCCCGACGTCTCTGCACGGCAGGACTGTCGTTGTGGGCCGAGGCTGCGTGTTCTCCCAAAGCGAAAACCGTGCTGGCGATCCCTTTCTAGGAACTCCTCCCACGGCACCCCAGGTTCAGCTCCGGCCAAGTGGAAGGTGACCTCAGGCCTCAAGGTGAAGTTCCAGTGTTTCACGTCAGGGGAGTTGGGTGTGCAGGGGTCTCCAACGAGGCCGTCCTCCACCACGGAGTGCCTTAACCCTGCGACGCTCCTGGGGGCACACAGGATAGGAGCCCATTCACCAGTTTCGCACGATGACCTCTCTCCGTGCCGGAACGGCGGCTCCTGGCTTCTGAGGAACCTTAGCCTAAGCAGGCCCCTGGAGACAGCTCTTCACATTCATAGCAAGGGCAGTGTACTCCTCTCTGGGTTGCCTAGGCTGAGTGGCCCAGTCGTCAGAGAGACTGGCGAAAGCCAGCGCTGGGCGGACTCCCTTTGCCCGGCAGTCGAACGGCCTCCCTGACTGAAAGAGAACTGCAGTGCCAAAAGGCACCGTGCTGACGACTGGCTCCAGGAGGAGACTCGGGACAGCACTCTCACAGAAGCGAAAGCTAGGCTGTGGGCCCAGCCTGAGGAGCAGTACGTACGTTTGCCACACTTCTTTGCACAGCTAGGCGTGAGCCAGAGAGCCTTGGTCCCTGAGGCCTCCCTAAGGTACTGCCATACTTACCCAGTAGATCCCACGCAGAGGTCCCTGTGCCCAAAAGGGCCTCCATGGAAGGGCCCTGTTCCTCCCGTTGTGTTTCCTTGAGGTAATCAGAAACCACTGAGGATACCCGTATGAGCTCAGGTATGAAGCTGGGCGACCCTGGCCAAACCTTATTCCCCTCCGTGGCAGACGAGACAGTGGCGGGTCCTGAGCTGCCTGAAGCACACTCCTCGCGCGCACCTTCTCTTTGCTGCCGGAAGGCCTCACATAAGAAGTCTGAGTTGACTCGTGACAGAAGAAGTCTGAGTGTACTCGTGTGAGGCCTGCTGCTCTCAGTTCCTTGCTGGGAGCTTCAGCAGGAGCGCTCTGGAGCTCGCCGGCAGAAGAATTGTGAGTCCCCCCGCCCCACCCCGGCCTCAAGCAAAAGTCCAGATTTCCCCCGTTAGTAACACCTCGGAGCGCCAGAGGGAGCGGAGGGGCATGCCTTAACGGAATGCTTCGACCGTGGAAGGTATTTCACGAGACACTGTGCACTCACGTTCGTTGTAACAACTGTCAAAGGGCACTGTATGCCTTCCAACTCCTCGGCTGTGTTTGAGCCACAGGAAGTAAATGCGTTCGTTTGATTCAGCTCCGTGAATGTGCAACGATGATGGCGAAGCGCTGCCCTGTTCGCTCGAAAGCTCTCGTTCGTACGGCCTTCACACGGCCTCAAGGTACGCAGTTCTGAACAGCCTTACATTCCATGCTGGTGTGCCAACCCCCCCTCCCCCGCCCACCCACCCACCTACACGCAGGGAGGAATTTGGGCTCTTCTGAGAAACACCAGGGTGCGTCCCAAGTGAAAGCAAGGCGTCTCCCCCAGGACGTCTCCGAACGGCAGTCGGATGCCAGAGGTGTACTTCCAGCCGGAAAAAGAGGGAAAAGGACAGCTTTCCCAGGGACAACTCTGGACCCTTGGGACCATCCGGAATCACCAAGGCCTAAACTTTGCACGGCCTGGGGAACGCTCTTCCGCCTGTCCAGCCATCCCCACGTCAAAACCTTTCTCAGCAGAGGCAGGCGCTCTCTCCCTCGTACTAGATAGCTCGGCAGAGCCTTCCGAGAAACATGCTGCGTCATTCAGCTTGAACGTGGGACGCGGAGGGGAGAGTACGCTTTCTCCCCGTTTGGAGGCGCCTTGCGCTTGGCTTCAAAGCTGCCTGAACAGCACTAGCGGCCCGACGTCTCTGCACGGCAGGACTGTCGTTGTGGGCCAAGGCTGCGTGTTCTCCCAAAGCGAAAACCGTGCTGGCGATCCCTTTCTAGGAACTCCTCCCACGGCACCCCAGGTTCAGCTCCGGCCAAGTGGAAGGTGACCTCAGGCCTCAAGGTGAAGTTCCAGTGTTTCACGTCAGGGGAGTTGGGTGTGCAGGGGTCTCCAACGAGGCCGTACTCCACCACGGAGTGCCTTAACCCTGCGACGCTCCTGGGGGCACACAGGATAGGAGCCCATTCACCAGTTTTGCACGATGACCTCTCTCCGTGCCGGAACGGCGGCTCCTGGCTTCTGAGGAACCTTAGCCTAAGCAGGCCCCTGGAGACAGCTCTTCACATTCATAGCAAGGGCAGTGTACTCCTCTCTGGGTTGCCTAGGTTGAGTGGCCCAGTCGTCAGAGAGACTGGCGAAAGCCAGCGCTGGGAGGACTCCCTTTGCCCGGCAGTCGAACGGCCTCCCTGACTGAAAGAGAACTGCAGTGCCAAAAGGCACCGTGCTGACGACTGGCTCCAGGAGGAGACTCGGGACAGCACTCTCAGAGAAGCGAAAGCTAGGCTGTGGGCCCAGCCTGAGGAGCAGTACGTACGTTTGCCACACTTCTTTGCACAGCTAGGCGTGAGCCAGAGAGCCTTGGTCCCTGAGGCCTCCCTAAGGTACTGCCATACTTACCCAGTAGATCCCACGCAGAGGTCCCTGTGCCCAAAAGGACCTCCATGGAAGGGCCCTGTTCCTCCCGTTGTGTTTCCTTGAGGTAATCAGAAACCACTGAGGATACCCGTATGAGCTCAGGTATGAAGCTGGGCGACCCTGGCCAAACCTTATTCCCCTCCGTGGCAGACGAGACAGTGGCGGGTCCTGAGCTGCCTGAAGCACACTCCTCGCGCGCACCTTCTCTTTGCTGCCGGAAGGCCTCACATAAGAAGTCTGAGTTGACTCGTGACAGAAGAAGTCTGAGTGTACTCGTGTGAGGCCTGCTGCTCTCAGTTCCTTGCTGGGAGCTTCAGCAGGAGCGCTCTGGAGCTCGCCGGCAGAAGAATTGTGAGTCCCCCCGCCCCACCCCGGCCTCAAGCAAAAGTCCAGATTTCCCCCGTTAGTAACACCTCGGAGCGCCAGAGGGAGCGGAGGGGCATGCCTTAACGGAATGCTTCGACCGTGGAAGGTATTTCACGAGACACTGTGCACTCACGTTCGTTGTAACAACTGTCAAAGGGCACTGTATGCCTTCCAACTCCTCGGCTGTGTTTGAGCCACAGGAAGTAAATGCGTTCGTTTGATTCAGCTCCGTGAATGTGCAACGATGATGGCGAAGCGCTGCCCTGTTCGCTCGAAAGCTCTCGTTCGTACGGCCTTCACACGGCCTCAAGGTACGCAGTTCTGAACAGCCTTACATTCCATGCTGGTGTGCCAACCCCTCCCTCCCCCGCCCACCCACCCACCTACACGCAGGGAGGAATTTGGGCTCTTCTGAGAAACACCAGGGTGCGTCCCAAGTGAAAGCAAGGCGTCTCCCCCACGACGTCTCCGAACGGCAGTCGGATGCCAGAGGTGTACTTCCAGCCGGAAAAAGAGGGAAAAGGACAGCTTTCCCAGGGACAACTCTGGACCCTTGGGACCATCCGGAATCACCAAGGCCTAAACTTTGCACGGCCTGGGGAACGCTCTTCCGCCTGTCCAGCCATCCCCACGTCAAAACCTTTCTCAGCAGAGGCAGGCGCTCTCTCCCTCGTACTAGATAGCTCGGCAGAGCCTTCCGAGAAACATGCTGCGTCATTCAGCTTGAACGTGGGACGCGGAGGGGAGAGTACGCTTTCTCCCCGTTTGGAGGCGCCTTGCGCTTGGCTTCAAAGCTGCCTGAACAGCACTAGCGGCCCGACGTCTCTGCACGGCAGGACTGTCGTTGTGGGCCGAGGCTGCGTGTTCTCCCAAAGCGAAAACCGTGCTGGCGATCCCTTTCTAGGAACTCCTCCCACGGCACCCCAGGTTCAGCTCCGGCCAAGTGGAAGGTGACCTCAGGCCTCAAGGTGAAGTTCCAGTGTTTCACGTCAGGGGAGTTGGGTGTGCAGGGGTCTCCAACGAGGCCGTCCTCCACCACGGAGTGCCTTAACCCTGCGACGCTCCTGGGGGCACACAGGATAGGAGCCCATTCACCAGTTTCGCACGATGACCTCTCTCCGTGCCGGAACGGCGGCTCCTGGCTTCTGAGGAACCTTAGCCTAAGCAGGCCCCTGGAGACAGCTCTTCACATTCATAGCAAGGGCAGTGTACTCCTCTCTGGGTTGCCTAGGCTGAGTGGCCCAGTCGTCAGAGAGACTGGCGAAAGCCAGCGCTGGGCGGACTCCCTTTGCCCGGCAGTCGAACGGCCTCCCTGACTGAAAGAGAACTGCAGTGCCAAAAGGCACCGTGCTGACGACTGGCTCCAGGAGGAGACTCGGGACAGCACTCTCAGAGAAGCGAAAGCTAGGCTGTGGGCCCAGCCTGAGGAGCAGTACGTACGTTTGCCACACTTCTTTGCACAGCTAGGCGTGAGCCAGAGAGCCTTGGCCCCTGAGGCCTCCCTAAGGTACTGCCATACTTACCCAGTAGATCCCACGCAGAGGTCCCTGTGCCCAAAAGGGCCTCCATGGAAGGGCCCTGTTCCTCCCGTTGTGTTTCCTTGAGGTAATCAGAAACCACTGAGGATACCCGTATGAGCTCAGGTATGAAGCTGGGCGACCCTGGCCAAACCTTATTCCCCTCCGTGGCAGACGAGACAGTGGCGGGTCCTGAGCTGCCTGAAGCACACTCCTCGCGCGCACCTTCTCTTTGCTGCCGGAAGGCCTCACATAAGAAGTCTGAGTTGACTCGTGACAGAAGAAGTCTGAGTGTACTCGTGTGAGGCCTGCTGCTCTCAGTTCCTTGCTGGGAGCTTCAGCAGGAGCGCTCTGGAGCTCGCCGGCAGAAGAATTGTGAGTCCCCCCGCCCCACCCCGGCCTCAAGCAAAAGTCCAGATTTCCCCCGTTAGTAACACCTCGGAGCGCCAGAGGGAGCGGAGGGGCATGCCTTAACGGAATGCTTCGACCGTGGAAGGTATTTCACGAGACACTGTGCACTCACGTTCGTTGTAACAACTGTCAAAGGGCACTGTATGCCTTCCAACTCCTCGGCTGTGTTTGAGCCACAGGAAGTAAATGCGTTCGTTTGATTCAGCTCCGTGAATGTGCAACGATGATGGCGAAGCGCTGCCCTGTTCGCTCGAAAGCTCTCGTTCGTACGGCCTTCACACGGCCTCAAGGTACGCAGTTCTGAACAGCCTTACATTCCATGCTGGTGTGCCAACCCCTCCCTCCCCCGCCCACCCACCCACCTACACGCAGGGAGGAATTTGGGCTCTTCTGAGAAACACCAGGGTGCGTCCCAAGTGAAAGCAAGGCGTCTCCCCCAGGACGTCTCCGAACGGCAGTCGGATGCCAGAGGTGTACTTCCAGCCGGAAAAAGAGGGAAAAGGACAGCTTTCCCAGGGACAACTCTGGACCCTTGGGACCATCCGGAATCACCAAGGCCTAAACTTTGCACGGCCTGGGGAACGCTCTTCCGCCTGTCCAGCCATCCCCACGTCAAAACCTTTCTCAGCAGAGGCAGGCGCTCTCTCCCTCGTACTAGATAGCTCGGCAGAGCCTTCCGAGAAACATGCTGCGTCATTCAGCTTGAACGTGGGACGCGGAGGGGAGAGTACGCTTTCTCCCCGTTTGGAGGCGCCTTGCGCTTGGCTTCAAAGCTGCCTGAACAGCACTAGCGGCCCGACGTCTCTGCACGGCAGGACTGTCGTTGTGGGCCAAGGCTGCGTGTTCTCCCAAAGCGAAAACCGTGCTGGCGATCCCTTTCTAGGAACTCCTCCCACGGCACCCCAGGTTCAGCTCCGGCCAAGTGGAAGGTGACCTCAGGCCTCAAGGTGAAGTTCCAGTGTTTCACGTCAGGGGAGTTGGGTGTGCAGGGGTCTCCAAAGACGCCGTACTCCACCACGGAGTGCCTTAACCCTGCGACGCTCCTGGGGGCACACAGGATAGGAGCCCATTCACCAGTTTTGCACGATGACCTCTCTCCGTGCCGGAACGGCGGCTCCTGGCTTCTGAGGAACCTTAGCCTAAGCAGGCCCCTGGAGACAGCTCTTCACATTCATAGCAAGGGCAGTGTACTCCTCTCTGGGTTGCCTAGGTTGAGTGGCCCAGTCGTCAGAGAGACTGGCGAAAGCCAGCGCTGGGAGGACTCCCTTTGCCCGGCAGTCGAACGGCCTCCCTGACTGAAAGAGAACTGCAGTGCCAAAAGGCACCGTGCTGACGACTGGCTCCAGGAGGAGACTCGGGACAGCACTCTCAGAGAAGCGAAAGCTAGGCTGTGGGCCCAGCCTGAGGAGCAGTACGTACGTTTGCCACACTTCTTTGCACAGCTAGGCGTGAGCCAGAGAGCCTTGGTCCCTGAGGCCTCCCTAAGGTACTGCCATACTTACCCAGTAGATCCCACGCAGAGGTCCCTGTGCCCAAAAGGACCTCCATGGAAGGGCCCTGTTCCTCCCGTTGTGTTTCCTTGAGGTAATCAGAAACCACTGAGGATACCCGTATGAGCTCAGGTATGAAGCTGGGCGACCCTGGCCAAACCTTATTCCCCTCCGTGGCAGACGAGACAGTGGCGGGTCCTGAGCTGCCTGAAGCACACTCCTCGCGCGCACCTTCTCTTTGCTGCCGGAAGGCCTCACATAAGAAGTCTGAGTTGACTCGTGACAGAAGAAGTCTGAGTGTACTCGTGTGAGGCCTGCTGCTCTCAGTTCCTTGCTGGGAGCTTCAGCAGGAGCGCTCTGGAGCTCGCCGGCAGAAGAATTGTGAGTCCCCCCGCCCCACCCCGGCCTCAAGCAAAAGTCCAGATTTCCCCCGTTAGTAACACCTCGGAGCGCCAGAGGGAGCGGAGGGGCATGCCTTAACGGAATGCTTCGACCGTGGAAGGTATTTCACGAGACACTGTGCACTCACGTTCGTTGTAACAACTGTCAAAGGGCACTGTATGCCTTCCAACTCCTCGGCTGTGTTTGAGCCACAGGAAGTAAATGCGTTCGTTTGATTCAGCTCCGTGAATGTGCAACGATGATGGCGAAGCGCTGCCCTGTTCGCTCGAAAGCTCTCGTTCGTACGGCCTTCACACGGCCTCAAGGTACGCAGTTCTGAAGAGCCTTACATTCCATGCTGGTGTGCCAACCCCCCCTCCCCCGCCCACCCACCCACCTACACGCAGGGAGGAATTTGGGCTCTTCTGAGAAACACCAGGGTGCGTCCCAAGTGAAAGCAAGGCGTCTCCCCCAGGACGTCTCCGAACGGCAGTCGGATGCCAGAGGTGTACTTCCAGCCGGAAAAAGAGGGAAAAGGACAGCTTTCCCAGGGACAACTCTGGACCCTTGGGACCATCCGGAATCACCAAGGCCTAAACTTTGCACGGCCTGGGGAACGCTCTTCCGCCTGTCCAGCCATCCCCACGTCAAAACCTTTCTCAGCAGAGGCAGGCGCTCTCTCCCTCGTACTAGATAGCTCGGCAGAGCCTTCCGAGAAACATGCTGCGTCATTCAGCTTGAACGTGGGACGCGGAGGGGAGAGTACGCTTTCTCCCCGTTTGGAGGCGCCTTGCGCTTGGCTTCAAAGCTGCCTGAACAGCACTAGCGGCCCGACGTCTCTGCACGGCAGGACTGTCGTTGTGGGCCGAGGCTGCGTGTTCTCCCAAAGCGAAAACCGTGCTGGCGATCCCTTTCTAGGAACTCCTCCCACGGCACCCCAGGTTCAGCTCCGGCCAAGTGGAAGGTGACCTCAGGCCTCAAGGTGAAGTTCCAGTGTTTCACGTCAGGGGAGTTGGGTGTGCAGGGGTCTCCAACGAGGCCGTCCTCCACCACGGAGTGCCTTAACCCTGCGACGCTCCTGGGGGCACACAGGATAGGAGCCCATTCACCAGTTTCGCACGATGACCTCTCTCCGTGCCGGAACGGCGGCTCCTGGCTTCTGAGGAACCTTAGCCTAAGCAGGCCCCTGGAGACAGCTCTTCACATTCATAGCAAGGGCAGTGTACTCCTCTCTGGGTTGCCTAGGCTGAGTGGCCCAGTCGTCAGAGAGACTGGCGAAAGCCAGCGCTGGGCGGACTCCCTTTGCCCGGCAGTCGAACGGCCTCCCTGACTGAAAGAGAACTGCAGTGCCAAAAGGCACCGTGCTGACGACTGGCTCCAGGAGGAGACTCGGGACAGCACTCTCACAGAAGCGAAAGCTAGGCTGTGGGCCCAGCCTGAGGAGCAGTACGTACGTTTGCCACACTTCTTTGCACAGCTAGGCGTGAGCCAGAGAGCCTTGGTCCCTGAGGCCTCCCTAAGGTACTGCCATACTTACCCAGTAGATCCCACGCAGAGCTCCCTGTGCCCAAAAGGGCCTCCATGGAAGGGCCCTGTTCCTCCCGTTGTGTTTCCTTGAGGTAATCAGAAACCACTGAGGATACCCGTATGAGCTCAGGTATGAAGCTGGGCGACCCTGGCCAAACCTTATTCCCCTCCGTGGCAGACGAGACAGTGGCGGGTACTGAGCTGCCTGAAGCACACTCCTCGCGCGCACCTTCTCTTTGCTGCCGGAAGGCCTCACATAAGAAGTCTGAGTTGACTCGTGACAGAAGAAGTCTGAGTGTACTCGTGTGAGGCCTGCTGCTCTCAGTTCCTTGCTGGGAGCTTCAGCAGGAGCGCTCTGGAGCTCGCCGGCAGAAGAATTGTGAGTCCCCCCGCCCCACCCCGGCCTCAAGCAAAAGTCCAGATTTCCCCCGTTAGTAACACCTCGGAGCGCCAGAGGGAGCGGAGGGGCATGCCTTAACGGAATGCTTCGACCGTGGAAGGTATTTCACGAGACACTGTGCACTCACGTTCGTTGTAACAACTGTCAAAGGGCACTGTATGCCTTCCAACTCCTCGGCTGTGTTTGAGCCACAGGAAGTAAATGCGTTCGTTTGATTCAGCTCCGTGAATGTGCAACGATGATGGCGAAGCGCTGCCCTGTTCGCTCGAAAGCTCTCGTTCGTACGGCCTTCACACGGCCTCAAGGTACGCAGTTCTGAACAGCCTTACATTCCATGCTGGTGTGCCAACCCCTCCCTCCCCCGCCCACCCACCCACCTACACGCAGGGAGGAATTTGGGCTCTTCTGAGAAACACCAGGGTGCGTCCCAAGTGAAAGCAAGGCGTCTCCCCCACGACGTCTCCGAACGGCAGTCGGATGCCAGAGGTGTACTTCCAGCCGGAAAAAGAGGGAAAAGGACAGCTTTCCCAGGGACAACTCTGGACCCTTGGGACCATCCGGAATCACCAAGGCCTAAACTTTGCACGGCCTGGGGAACGCTCTTCCGCCTGTCCAGCCATCCCCACGTCAAAACCTTTCTCAGCAGAGGCAGGCGCTCTCTCCCTCGTACTAGATAGCTCGGCAGAGCCTTCCGAGAAACATGCTGCGTCATTCAGCTTGAACGTGGGACGCGGAGGGGAGAGTACGCTTTCTCCCCGTTTGGAGGCGCCTTGCGCTTGGCTTCAAAGCTGCCTGAACAGCACTAGCGGCCCGACGTCTCTGCACGGCAGGACTGTCGTTGTGGGCCAAGGCTGCGTGTTCTCCCAAAGCGAAAACCGTGCTGGCGATCCCTTTCTAGGAACTCCTCCCACGGCACCCCAGGTTCAGCTCCGGCCAAGTGGAAGGTGACCTCAGGCCTCAAGGTGAAGTTCCAGTGTTTCACGTCAGGGGAGTTGGGTGTGCAGGGGTCTCCAAAGACGCCGTACTCCACCACGGAGTGCCTTAACCCTGCGACGCTCCTGGGGGCACACAGGATAGGAGCCCATTCACCAGTTTTGCACGATGACCTCTCTCCGTGCCGGAACGGCGGCTCCTGGCTTCTGAGGAACCTTAGCCTAAGCAGGCCCCTGGAGACAGCTCTTCACATTCATAGCAAGGGCAGTGTACTCCTCTCTGGGTTGCCTAGGTTGAGTGGCCCAGTCGTCAGAGAGACTGGCGAAAGCCAGCGCTGGGAGGACTCCCTTTGCCCGGCAGTCGAACGGCCTCCCTGACTGAAAGAGAACTGCAGTGCCAAAAGGCACCGTGCTGACGACTGGCTCCAGGAGGAGACTCGGGACAGCACTCTCAGAGAAGCGAAAGCTAGGCTGTGGGCCCAGCCTGAGGAGCAGTACGTACGTTTGCCACACTTCTTTGCACAGCTAGGCGTGAGCCAGAGAGCCTTGGTCCCTGAGGCCTCCCTAAGGTACTGCCATACTTACCCAGTAGATCCCACGCAGAGGTCCCTGTGCCCAAAAGGACCTCCATGGAAGGGCCCTGTTCCTCCCGTTGTGTTTCCTTGAGGTAATCAGAAACCACTGAGGATACCCGTATGAGCTCAGGTATGAAGCTGGGCGACCCTGGCCAAACCTTATTCCCCTCCGTGGCAGACGAGACAGTGGCGGGTCCTGAGCTGCCTGAAGCACACTCCTCGCGCGCACCTTCTCTTTGCTGCCGGAAGGCCTCACATAAGAAGTCTGAGTTGACTCGTGACAGAAGAAGTCTGAGTGTACTCGTGTGAGGCCTGCTGCTCTCAGTTCCTTGCTGGGAGCTTCAGCAGGAGCGCTCTGGAGCTCGCCGGCAGAAGAATTGTGAGTCCCCCCGCCCCACCCCGGCCTCAAGCAAAAGTCCAGATTTCCCCCGTTAGTAACACCTCGGAGCGCCAGAGGGAGCGGAGGGGCATGCCTTAACGGAATGCTTCGACCGTGGAAGGTATTTCACGAGACACTGTGCACTCACGTTCGTTGTAACAACTGTCAAAGGGCACTGTATGCCTTCCAACTCCTCGGCTGTGTTTGAGCCACAGGAAGTAAATGCGTTCGTTTGATTCAGCTCCGTGAATGTGCAACGATGATGGCGAAGCGCTGCCCTGTTCGCTCGAAAGCTCTCGTTCGTACGGCCTTCACACGGCCTCAAGGTACGCAGTTCTGAACAGCCTTACATTCCATGCTGGTGTGCCAACCCCCCCTCCCCCGCCCACCCACCCACCTACACGCAGGGAGGAATTTGGGCTCTTCTGAGAAACACCAGGGTGCGTCCCAAGTGAAAGCAAGGCGTCTCCCCCAGGACGTCTCCGAACGGCAGTCGGATGCCAGAGGTGTACTTCCAGCCGGAAAAAGAGGGAAAAGGACAGCTTTCCCAGGGACAACTCTGGACCCTTGGGACCATCCGGAATCACCAAGGCCTAAACTTTGCACGGCCTGGGGAACGCTCTTCCGCCTGTCCAGCCATCCCCACGTCAAAACCTTTCTCAGCAGAGGCAGGCGCTCTCTCCCTCGTACTAGATAGCTCGGCAGAGCCTTCCGAGAAACATGCTGCGTCATTCAGCTTGAACGTGGGACGCGGAGGGGAGAGTACGCTTTCTCCCCGTTTGGAGGCGCCTTGCGCTTGGCTTCAAAGCTGCCTGAACAGCACTAGCGGCCCGACGTCTCTGCACGGCAGGACTGTCGTTGTGGGCCAAGGCTGCGTGTTCTCCCAAAGCGAAAACCGTGCTGGCGATCCCTTTCTAGGAACTCCTCCCACGGCACCCCAGGTTCAGCTCCGGCCAAGTGGAAGGTGACCTCAGGCCTCAAGGTGAAGTTCCAGTGTTTCACGTCAGGGGAGTTGGGTGTGCAGGGGTCTCCAAAGACGCCGTACTCCACCACGGAGTGCCTTAACCCTGCGACGCTCCTGGGGGCACACAGGATAGGAGCCCATTCACCAGTTTTGCACGATGACCTCTCTCCGTGCCGGAACGGCGGCTCCTGGCTTCTGAGGAACCTTAGCCTAAGCAGGCCCCTGGAGACAGCTCTTCACATTCATAGCAAGGGCAGTGTACTCCTCTCTGGGTTGCCTAGGTTGAGTGGCCCAGTCGTCAGAGAGACTGGCGAAAGCCAGCGCTGGGCGGACTCCCTTTGCCCGGCAGTCGAACGGCCTCCCTGACTGAAAGAGAACTGCAGTGCCAAAAGGCACCGTGCTGACGACTGGCTCCAGGAGGAGACTCGGGACAGCACTCTCAGAGAAGCGAAAGCTAGGCTGTGGGCCCAGCCTGAGGAGCAGTACGTACGTTTGCCACACTTCTTTGCACAGCTAGGCGTGAGCCAGAGAGCCTTGGCCCCTGAGGCCTCCCTAAGGTACTGCCATACTTACCCAGTAGATCCCACGCAGAGGTCCCTGTGCCCAAAAGGGCCTCCATGGAAGGGCCCTGTTCCTCCCGTTGTGTTTCCTTGAGGTAATCAGAAACCACTGAGGATACCCGTATGAGCTCAGGTATGAAGCTGGGCGACCCTGGCCAAACCTTATTCCCCTCCGTGGCAGACGAGACAGTGGCGGGTCCTGAGCTGCCTGAAGCACACTCCTCGCGCACACCTTCTCTTTGCTGCCGGAAGGCCTCACATAAGAAGTCTGAGTTGACTCGTGACAGAAGAAGTCTGAGTGTACTCGTGTGAGGCCTGCTGCTCTCAGTTCCTTGCTGGGAGCTTCAGCAGGAGCGCTCTGGAGCTCGCCGGCAGAAGAATTGTGAGTCCCCCCGCCCCACCCCGGCCTCAAGCAAAAGTCCAGATTTCCCCCGTTAGTAACACCTCGGAGCGCCAGAGGGAGCGGAGGGGCATGCCTTAACGGAATGCTTCGACCGTGGAAGGTATTTCACGAGACACTGTGCACTCACGTTCGTTGTAACAACTGTCAAAGGGCACTGTATGCCTTCCAACTCCTCGGCTGTGTTTGAGCCACAGGAAGTAAATGCGTTCGTTTGATTCAGCTCCGTGAATGTGCAACGATGATGGCGAAGCGCTGCCCTGTTCGCTCGAAAGCTCTCGTTCGTACGGCCTTCACACGGCCTCAAGGTACGCAGTTCTGAACAGCCTTACATTCCATGCTGGTGTGCCAACCCCTCCCTCCCCCGCCCACCCACCCACCTACACGCAGGGAGGAATTTGGGCTCTTCTGAGAAACACCAGGGTGCGTCCCAAGTGAAAGCAAGGCGTCTCCCCCACGACGTCTCCGAACGGCAGTCGGATGCCAGAGGTGTACTTCCAGCCGGAAAAAGAGGGAAAAGGACAGCTTTCCCAGGGACAACTCTGGACCCTTGGGACCATCCGGAATCACCAAGGCCTAAACTTTGCACGGCCTGGGGAACGCTCTTCCGCCTGTCCAGCCATCCCCACGTCAAAACCTTTCTCAGCAGAGGCAGGCGCTCTCTCCCTCGTACTAGATAGCTCGGCAGAGCCTTCCGAGAAACATGCTGCGTCATTCAGCTTGAACGTGGGACGCGGAGGGGAGAGTACGCTTTCTCCCCGTTTGGAGGCGCCTTGCGCTTGGCTTCAAAGCTGCCTGAACAGCACTAGCGGCCCGACGTCTCTGCACGGCAGGACTGTCGTTGTGGGCCGAGGCTGCGTGTTCTCCCAAAGCGAAAACCGTGCTGGCGATCCCTTTCTAGGAACTCCTCCCACGGCACCCCAGGTTCAGCTCCGGCCAAGTGGAAGGTGACCTCAGGCCTCAAGGTGAAGTTCCAGTGTTTCACGTCAGGGGAGTTGGGTGTGCAGGGGTCTCCAACGAGGCCGTCCTCCACCACGGAGTGCCTTAACCCTGCGACGCTCCTGGGGGCACACAGGATAGGAGCCCATTCACCAGTTTCGCACGATGACCTCTCTCCGTGCCGGAACGGCGGCTCCTGGCTTCTGAGGAACCTTAGCCTAAGCAGGCCCCTGGAGACAGCTCTTCACATTCATAGCAAGGGCAGTGTACTCCTCTCTGGGTTGCCTAGGCTGAGTGGCCCAGTCGTCAGAGAGACTGGCGAAAGCCAGCGCTGGGCGGACTCCCTTTGCCCGGCAGTCGAACGGCCTCCCTGACTGAAAGAGAACTGCAGTGCCAAAAGGCACCGTGCTGACGACTGGCTCCAGGAGGAGACTCGGGACAGCACTCTCACAGAAGCGAAAGCTAGGCTGTGGGCCCAGCCTGAGGAGCAGTACGTACGTTTGCCACACTTCTTTGCACAGCTAGGCGTGAGCCAGAGAGCCTTGGTCCCTGAGGCCTCCCTAAGGTACTGCCATACTTACCCAGTAGATCCCACGCAGAGGTCCCTGTGCCCAAAAGGGCCTCCATGGAAGGGCCCTGTTCCTCCCGTTGTGTTTCCTTGAGGTAATCAGAAACCACTGAGGATACCCGTATGAGCTCAGGTATGAAGCTGGGCGACCCTGGCCAAACCTTATTCCCCTCCGTGGCAGACGAGACAGTGGCGGGTCCTGAGCTGCCTGAAGCACACTCCTCGCGCGCACCTTCTCTTTGCTGCCGGAAGGCCTCACATAAGAAGTCTGAGTTGACTCGTGACAGAAGAAGTCTGAGTGTACTCGTGTGAGGCCTGCTGCTCTCAGTTCCTTGCTGGGAGCTTCAGCAGGAGCGCTCTGGAGCTCGCCGGCAGAAGAATTGTGAGTCCCCCCGCCCCACCCCGGCCTCAAGCAAAAGTCCAGATTTCCCCCGTTAGTAACACCTCGGAGCGCCAGAGGGAGCGGAGGGGCATGCCTTAACGGAATGCTTCGACCGTGGAAGGTATTTCACGAGACACTGTGCACTCACGTTCGTTGTAACAACTGTCAAAGGGCACTGTATGCCTTCCAACTCCTCGGCTGTGTTTGAGCCACAGGAAGTAAATGCGTTCGTTTGATTCAGCTCCGTGAATGTGCAACGATGATGGCGAAGCGCTGCCCTGTTCGCTCGAAAGCTCTCGTTCGTACGGCCTTCACACGGCCTCAAGGTACGCAGTTCTGAACAGCCTTACATTCCATGCTGGTGTGCCAACCCCCCCTCCCCCGCCCACCCACCCACCTACACGCAGGGAGGAATTTGGGCTCTTCTGAGAAACACCAGGGTGCGTCCCAAGTGAAAGCAAGGCGTCTCCCCCAGGACGTCTCCGAACGGCAGTCGGATGCCAGAGGTGTACTTCCAGCCGGAAAAAGAGGGAAAAGGACAGCTTTCCCAGGGACAACTCTGGACCCTTGGGACCATCCGGAATCACCAAGGCCTAAACTTTGCACGGCCTGGGGAACGCTCTTCCGCCTGTCCAGCCATCCCCACGTCAAAACCTTTCTCAGCAGAGGCAGGCGCTCTCTCCCTCGTACTAGATAGCTCGGCAGAGCCTTCCGAGAAACATGCTGCGTCATTCAGCTTGAACGTGGGACGCGGAGGGGAGAGTACGCTTTCTCCCCGTTTGGAGGCGCCTTGCGCTTGGCTTCAAAGCTGCCTGAACAGCACTAGCGGCCCGACGTCTCTGCACGGCAGGACTGTCGTTGTGGGCCAAGGCTGCGTGTTCTCCCAAAGCGAAAACCGTGCTGGCGATCCCTTTCTAGGAACTCCTCCCACGGCACCCCAGGTTCAGCTCCGGCCAAGTGGAAGGTGACCTCAGGCCTCAAGGTGAAGTTCCAGTGTTTCACGTCAGGGGAGTTGGGTGTGCAGGGGTCTCCAAAGACGCCGTACTCCACCACGGAGTGCCTTAACCCTGCGACGCTCCTGGGGGCACACAGGATAGGAGCCCATTCACCAGTTTTGCACGATGACCTCTCTCCGTGCCGGAACGGCGGCTCCTGGCTTCTGAGGAACCTTAGCCTAAGCAGGCCCCTGGAGACAGCTCTTCACATTCATAGCAAGGGCAGTGTACTCCTCTCTGGGTTGCCTAGGTTGAGTGGCCCAGTCGTCAGAGAGACTGGCGAAAGCCAGCGCTGGGAGGACTCCCTTTGCCCGGCAGTCGAACGGCCTCCCTGACTGAAAGAGAACTGCAGTGCCAAAAGGCACCGTGCTGACGACTGGCTCCAGGAGGAGACTCGGGACAGCACTCTCAGAGAAGCGAAAGCTAGGCTGTGGGCCCAGCCTGAGGAGCAGTACGTACGTTTGCCACACTTCTTTGCACAGCTAGGCGTGAGCCAGAGAGCCTTGGTCCCTGAGGCCTCCCTAAGGTACTGCCATACTTACCCAGTAGATCCCACGCAGAGGTCCCTGTGCCCAAAAGGACCTCCATGGAAGGGCCCTGTTCCTCCCGTTGTGTTTCCTTGAGGTAATCAGAAACCACTGAGGATACCCGTATGAGCTCAGGTATGAAGCTGGGCGACCCTGGCCAAACCTTATTCCCCTCCGTGGCAGACGAGACAGTGGCGGGTCCTGAGCTGCCTGAAGCACACTCCTCGCGCGCACCTTCTCTTTGCTGCCGGAAGGCCTCACATAAGAAGTCTGAGTTGACTCGTGACAGAAGAAGTCTGAGTGTACTCGTGTGAGGCCTGCTGCTCTCAGTTCCTTGCTGGGAGCTTCAGCAGGAGCGCTCTGGAGCTCGCCGGCAGAAGAATTGTGAGTCCCCCCGCCCCACCCCGGCCTCAAGCAAAAGTCCAGATTTCCCCCGTTAGTAACACCTCGGAGCGCCAGAGGGAGCGGAGGGGCATGCCTTAACGGAATGCTTCGACCGTGGAAGGTATTTCACGAGACACTGTGCACTCACGTTCGTTGTAACAACTGTCAAAGGGCACTGTATGCCTTCCAACTCCTCGGCTGTGTTTGAGCCACAGGAAGTAAATGCGTTCGTTTGATTCAGCTCCGTGAATGTGCAACGATGATGGCGAAGCGCTGCCCTGTTCGCTCGAAAGCTCTCGTTCGTACGGCCTTCACACGGCCTCAAGGTACGCAGTTCTGAACAGCCTTACATTCCATGCTGGTGTGCCAACCCCTCCCTCCCCCGCCCACCCACCCACCTACACGCAGGGAGGAATTTGGGCTCTTCTGAGAAACACCAGGGTGCGTCCCAAGTGAAAGCAAGGCGTCTCCCCCACGACGTCTCCGAACGGCAGTCGGATGCCAGAGGTGTACTTCCAGCCGGAAAAAGAGGGAAAAGGACAGCTTTCCCAGGGACAACTCTGGACCCTTGGGACCATCCGGAATCACCAAGGCCTAAACTTTGCACGGCCTGGGGAACGCTCTTCCGCCTGTCCAGCCATCCCCACGTCAAAACCTTTCTCAGCAGAGGCAGGCGCTCTCTCCCTCGTACTAGATAGCTCGGCAGAGCCTTCCGAGAAACATGCTGCGTCATTCAGCTTGAACGTGGGACGCGGAGGGGAGAGTACGCTTTCTCCCCGTTTGGAGGCGCCTTGCGCTTGGCTTCAAAGCTGCCTGAACAGCACTAGCGGCCCGACGTCTCTGCACGGCAGGACTGTCGTTGTGGGCCGAGGCTGCGTGTTCTCCCAAAGCGAAAACCGTGCTGGCGATCCCTTTCTAGGAACTCCTCCCACGGCACCCCAGGTTCAGCTCCGGCCAAGTGGAAGGTGACCTCAGGCCTCAAGGTGAAGTTCCAGTGTTTCACGTCAGGGGAGTTGGGTGTGCAGGGGTCTCCAACGAGGCCGTCCTCCACCACGGAGTGCCTTAACCCTGCGACGCTCCTGGGGGCACACAGGATAGGAGCCCATTCACCAGTTTCGCACGATGACCTCTCTCCGTGCCGGAACGGCGGCTCCTGGCTTCTGAGGAACCTTAGCCTAAGCAGGCCCCTGGAGACAGCTCTTCACATTCATAGCAAGGGCAGTGTACTCCTCTCTGGGTTGCCTAGGCTGAGTGGCCCAGTCGTCAGAGAGACTGGCGAAAGCCAGCGCTGGGCGGACTCCCTTTGCCCGGCAGTCGAACGGCCTCCCTGACTGAAAGAGAACTGCAGTGCCAAAAGGCACCGTGCTGACGACTGGCTCCAGGAGGAGACTCGGGACAGCACTCTCAGAGAAGCGAAAGCTAGGCTGTGGGCCCAGCCTGAGGAGCAGTACGTACGTTTGCCACACTTCTTTGCACAGCTAGGCGTGAGCCAGAGAGCCTTGGCCCCTGAGGCCTCCCTAAGGTACTGCCATACTTACCCAGTAGATCCCACGCAGAGGTCCCTGTGCCCAAAAGGGCCTCCATGGAAGGGCCCTGTTCCTCCCGTTGTGTTTCCTTGAGGTAATCAGAAACCACTGAGGATACCCGTATGAGCTCAGGTATGAAGCTGGGCGACCCTGGCCAAACCTTATTCCCCTCCGTGGCAGACGAGACAGTGGCGGGTCCTGAGCTGCCTGAAGCACACTCCTCGCGCGCACCTTCTCTTTGCTGCCGGAAGGCCTCACATAAGAAGTCTGAGTTGACTCGTGACAGAAGAAGTCTGAGTGTACTCGTGTGAGGCCTGCTGCTCTCAGTTCCTTGCTGGGAGCTTCAGCAGGAGCGCTCTGGAGCTCGCCGGCAGAAGAATTGTGAGTCCCCCCGCCCCACCCCGGCCTCAAGCAAAAGTCCAGATTTCCCCCGTTAGTAACACCTCGGAGCGCCAGAGGGAGCGGAGGGGCATGCCTTAACGGAATGCTTCGACCGTGGAAGGTATTTCACGAGACACTGTGCACTCACGTTCGTTGTAACAACTGTCAAAGGGCACTGTATGCCTTCCAACTCCTCGGCTGTGTTTGAGCCACAGGAAGTAAATGCGTTCGTTTGATTCAGCTCCGTGAATGTGCAACGATGATGGCGAAGCGCTGCCCTGTTCGCTCGAAAGCTCTCGTTCGTACGGCCTTCACACGGCCTCAAGGTACGCAGTTCTGAACAGCCTTACATTCCATGCTGGTGTGCCAACCCCTCCCTCCCCCGCCCACCCACCCACCTACACGCAGGGAGGAATTTGGGCTCTTCTGAGAAACACCAGGGTGCGTCCCAAGTGAAAGCAAGGCGTCTCCCCCAGGACGTCTCCGAACGGCAGTCGGATGCCAGAGGTGTACTTCCAGCCGGAAAAAGAGGGAAAAGGACAGCTTTCCCAGGGACAACTCTGGACCCTTGGGACCATCCGGAATCACCAAGGCCTAAACTTTGCACGGCCTGGGGAACGCTCTTCCGCCTGTCCAGCCATCCCCACGTCAAAACCTTTCTCAGCAGAGGCAGGCGCTCTCTCCCTCGTACTAGATAGCTCGGCAGAGCCTTCCGAGAAACATGCTGCGTCATTCAGCTTGAACGTGGGACGCGGAGGGGAGAGTACGCTTTCTCCCCGTTTGGAGGCGCCTTGCGCTTGGCTTCAAAGCTGCCTGAACAGCACTAGCGGCCCGACGTCTCTGCACGGCAGGACTGTCGTTGTGGGCCAAGGCTGCGTGTTCTCCCAAAGCGAAAACCGTGCTGGCGATCCCTTTCTAGGAACTCCTCCCACGGCACCCCAGGTTCAGCTCCGGCCAAGTGGAAGGTGACCTCAGGCCTCAAGGTGAAGTTCCAGTGTTTCACGTCAGGGGAGTTGGGTGTGCAGGGGTCTCCAAAGACGCCGTACTCCACCACGGAGTGCCTTAACCCTGCGACGCTCCTGGGGGCACACAGGATAGGAGCCCATTCACCAGTTTTGCACGATGACCTCTCTCCGTGCCGGAACGGCGGCTCCTGGCTTCTGAGGAACCTTAGCCTAAGCAGGCCCCTGGAGACAGCTCTTCACATTCATAGCAAGGGCAGTGTACTCCTCTCTGGGTTGCCTAGGTTGAGTGGCCCAGTCGTCAGAGAGACTGGCGAAAGCCAGCGCTGGGAGGACTCCCTTTGCCCGGCAGTCGAACGGCCTCCCTGACTGAAAGAGAACTGCAGTGCCAAAAGGCACCGTGCTGACGACTGGCTCCAGGAGGAGACTCGGGACAGCACTCTCAGAGAAGCGAAAGCTAGGCTGTGGGCCCAGCCTGAGGAGCAGTACGTACGTTTGCCACACTTCTTTGCACAGCTAGGCGTGAGCCAGAGAGCCTTGGTCCCTGAGGCCTCCCTAAGGTACTGCCATACTTACCCAGTAGATCCCACGCAGAGGTCCCTGTGCCCAAAAGGACCTCCATGGAAGGGCCCTGTTCCTCCCGTTGTGTTTCCTTGAGGTAATCAGAAACCACTGAGGATACCCGTATGAGCTCAGGTATGAAGCTGGGCGACCCTGGCCAAACCTTATTCCCCTCCGTGGCAGACGAGACAGTGGCGGGTCCTGAGCTGCCTGAAGCACACTCCTCGCGCGCACCTTCTCTTTGCTGCCGGAAGGCCTCACATAAGAAGTCTGAGTTGACTCGTGACAGAAGAAGTCTGAGTGTACTCGTGTGAGGCCTGCTGCTCTCAGTTCCTTGCTGGGAGCTTCAGCAGGAGCGCTCTGGAGCTCGCCGGCAGAAGAATTGTGAGTCCCCCCGCCCCACCCCGGCCTCAAGCAAAAGTCCAGATTTCCCCCGTTAGTAACACCTCGGAGCGCCAGAGGGAGCGGAGGGGCATGCCTTAACGGAATGCTTCGACCGTGGAAGGTATTTCACGAGACACTGTGCACTCACGTTCGTTGTAACAACTGTCAAAGGGCACTGTATGCCTTCCAACTCCTCGGCTGTGTTTGATCCACAGGAAGTAAATGCGTTCGTTTGATTCAGCTCCGTGAATGTGCAACGATGATGGCGAAGCGCTGCCCTGTTCGCTCGAAAGCTCTCGTTCGTACGGCCTTCACACGGCCTCAAGGTACGCAGTTCTGAACAGCCTTACATTCCATGCTGGTGTGCCAACCCCCCCTCCCCCGCCCACCCACCCACCTACACGCAGGGAGGAATTTGGGCTCTTCTGAGAAACACCAGGGTGCGTCCCAAGTGAAAGCAAGGCGTCTCCCCCAGGACGTCTCCGAACGGCAGTCGGATGCCAGAGGTGTACTTCCAGCCGGAAAAAGAGGGAAAAGGACAGCTTTCCCAGGGACAACTCTGGACCCTTGGGACCATCCGGAATCACCAAGGCCTAAACTTTGCACGGCCTGGGGAACGCTCTTCCGCCTGTCCAGCCATCCCCACGTCAAAACCTTTCTCAGCAGAGGCAGGCGCTCTCTCCCTCGTACTAGATAGCTCGGCAGAGCCTTCCGAGAAACATGCTGCGTCATTCAGCTTGAACGTGGGACGCGGAGGGGAGAGTACGCTTTCTCCCCGTTTGGAGGCGCCTTGCGCTTGGCTTCAAAGCTGCCTGAACAGCACTAGCGGCCCGACGTCTCTGCACGGCAGGACTGTCGTTGTGGGCCAAGGCTGCGTGTTCTCCCAAAGCGAAAACCGTGCTGGCGATCCCTTTCTAGGAACTCCTCCCACGGCACCCCAGGTTCAGCTCCGGCCAAGTGGAAGGTGACCTCAGGCCTCAAGGTGAAGTTCCAGTGTTTCACGTCAGGGGAGTTGGGTGTGCAGGGGTCTCCAAAGACGCCGTACTCCACCACGGAGTGCCTTAACCCTGCGACGCTCCTGGGGGCACACAGGATAGGAGCCCATTCACCAGTTTTGCACGATGACCTCTCTCCGTGCCGGAACGGCGGCTCCTGGCTTCTGAGGAACCTTAGCCTAAGCAGGCCCCTGGAGACAGCTCTTCACATTCATAGCAAGGGCAGTGTACTCCTCTCTGGGTTGCCTAGGTTGAGTGGCCCAGTCGTCAGAGAGACTGGCGAAAGCCAGCGCTGGGCGGACTCCCTTTGCCCGGCAGTCGAACGGCCTCCCTGACTGAAAGAGAACTGCAGTGCCAAAAGGCACCGTGCTGACGACTGGCTCCAGGAGGAGACTCGGGACAGCACTCTCAGAGAAGCGAAAGCTAGGCTGTGGGCCCAGCCTGAGGAGCAGTACGTACGTTTGCCACACTTCTTTGCACAGCTAGGCGTGAGCCAGAGAGCCTTGGCCCCTGAGGCCTCCCTAAGGTACTGCCATACTTACCCAGTAGATCCCACGCAGAGGTCCCTGTGCCCAAAAGGGCCTCCATGGAAGGGCCCTGTTCCTCCCGTTGTGTTTCCTTGAGGTAATCAGAAACCACTGAGGATACCCGTATGAGCTCAGGTATGAAGCTGGGCGACCCTGGCCAAACCTTATTCCCCTCCGTGGCAGACGAGACAGTGGCGGGTCCTGAGCTGCCTGAAGCACACTCCTCGCGCACACCTTCTCTTTGCTGCCGGAAGGCCTCACATAAGAAGTCTGAGTTGACTCGTGACAGAAGAAGTCTGAGTGTACTCGTGTGAGGCCTGCTGCTCTCAGTTCCTTGCTGGGAGCTTCAGCAGGAGCGCTCTGGAGCTCGCCGGCAGAAGAATTGTGAGTCCCCCCGCCCCACCCCGGCCTCAAGCAAAAGTCCAGATTTCCCCCGTTAGTAACACCTCGGAGCGCCAGAGGGAGCGGAGGGGCATGCCTTAACGGAATGCTTCGACCGTGGAAGGTATTTCACGAGACACTGTGCACTCACGTTCGTTGTAACAACTGTCAAAGGGCACTGTATGCCTTCCAACTCCTCGGCTGTGTTTGAGCCACAGGAAGTAAATGCGTTCGTTTGATTCAGCTCCGTGAATGTGCAACGATGATGGCGAAGCGCTGCCCTGTTCGCTCGAAAGCTCTCGTTCGTACGGCCTTCACACGGCCTCAAGGTACGCAGTTCTGAACAGCCTTACATTCCATGCTGGTGTGCCAACCCCTCCCTCCCCCGCCCACCCACCCACCTACACGCAGGGAGGAATTTGGGCTCTTCTGAGAAACACCAGGGTGCGTCCCAAGTGAAAGCAAGGCGTCTCCCCCACGACGTCTCCGAACGGCAGTCGGATGCCAGAGGTGTACTTCCAGCCGGAAAAAGAGGGAAAAGGACAGCTTTCCCAGGGACAACTCTGGACCCTTGGGACCATCCGGAATCACCAAGGCCTAAACTTTGCACGGCCTGGGGAACGCTCTTCCGCCTGTCCAGCCATCCCCACGTCAAAACCTTTCTCAGCAGAGGCAGGCGCTCTCTCCCTCGTACTAGATAGCTCGGCAGAGCCTTCCGAGAAACATGCTGCGTCATTCAGCTTGAACGTGGGACGCGGAGGGGAGAGTACGCTTTCTCCCCGTTTGGAGGCGCCTTGCGCTTGGCTTCAAAGCTGCCTGAACAGCACTAGCGGCCCGACGTCTCTGCACGGCAGGACTGTCGTTGTGGGCCAAGGCTGCGTGTTCTCCCAAAGCGAAAACCGTGCTGGCGATCCCTTTCTAGGAACTCCTCCCACGGCACCCCAGGTTCAGCTCCGGCCAAGTGGAAGGTGACCTCAGGCCTCAAGGTGAAGTTCCAGTGTTTCACGTCAGGGGAGTTGGGTGTGCAGGGGTCTCCAAAGACGCCGTACTCCACCACGGAGTGCCTTAACCCTGCGACGCTCCTGGGGGCACACAGGATAGGAGCCCATTCACCAGTTTTGCACGATGACCTCTCTCCGTGCCGGAACGGCGGCTCCTGGCTTCTGAGGAACCTTAGCCTAAGCAGGCCCCTGGAGACAGCTCTTCACATTCATAGCAAGGGCAGTGTACTCCTCTCTGGGTTGCCTAGGTTGAGTGGCCCAGTCGTCAGAGAGACTGGCGAAAGCCAGCGCTGGGAGGACTCCCTTTGCCCGGCAGTCGAACGGCCTCCCTGACTGAAAGAGAACTGCAGTGCCAAAAGGCACCGTGCTGACGACTGGCTCCAGGAGGAGACTCGGGACAGCACTCTCAGAGAAGCGAAAGCTAGGCTGTGGGCCCAGCCTGAGGAGCAGTACGTACGTTTGCCACACTTCTTTGCACAGCTAGGCGTGAGCCAGAGAGCCTTGGTCCCTGAGGCCTCCCTAAGGTACTGCCATACTTACCCAGTAGATCCCACGCAGAGGTCCCTGTGCCCAAAAGGACCTCCATGGAAGGGCCCTGTTCCTCCCGTTGTGTTTCCTTGAGGTAATCAGAAACCACTGAGGATACCCGTATGAGCTCAGGTATGAAGCTGGGCGACCCTGGCCAAACCTTATTCCCCTCCGTGGCAGACGAGACAGTGGCGGGTCCTGAGCTGCCTGAAGCACACTCCTCGCGCGCACCTTCTCTTTGCTGCCGGAAGGCCTCACATAAGAAGTCTGAGTTGACTCGTGACAGAAGAAGTCTGAGTGTACTCGTGTGAGGCCTGCTGCTCTCAGTTCCTTGCTGGGAGCTTCAGCAGGAGCGCTCTGGAGCTCGCCGGCAGAAGAATTGTGAGTCCCCCCGCCCCACCCCGGCCTCAAGCAAAAGTCCAGATTTCCCCCGTTAGTAACACCTCGGAGCGCCAGAGGGAGCGGAGGGGCATGCCTTAACGGAATGCTTCGACCGTGGAAGGTATTTCACGAGACACTGTGCACTCACGTTCGTTGTAACAACTGTCAAAGGGCACTGTATGCCTTCCAACTCCTCGGCTGTGTTTGATCCACAGGAAGTAAATGCGTTCGTTTGATTCAGCTCCGTGAATGTGCAACGATGATGGCGAAGCGCTGCCCTGTTCGCTCGAAAGCTCTCGTTCGTACGGCCTTCACACGGCCTCAAGGTACGCAGTTCTGAACAGCCTTACATTCCATGCTGGTGTGCCAACCCCCCCTCCCCCGCCCACCCACCCACCTACACGCAGGGAGGAATTTGGGCTCTTCTGAGAAACACCAGGGTGCGTCCCAAGTGAAAGCAAGGCGTCTCCCCCAGGACGTCTCCGAACGGCAGTCGGATGCCAGAGGTGTACTTCCAGCCGGAAAAAGAGGGAAAAGGACAGCTTTCCCAGGGACAACTCTGGACCCTTGGGACCATCCGGAATCACCAAGGCCTAAACTTTGCACGGCCTGGGGAACGCTCTTCCGCCTGTCCAGCCATCCCCACGTCAAAACCTTTCTCAGCAGAGGCAGGCGCTCTCTCCCTCGTACTAGATAGCTCGGCAGAGCCTTCCGAGAAACATGCTGCGTCATTCAGCTTGAACGTGGGACGCGGAGGGGAGAGTACGCTTTCTCCCCGTTTGGAGGCGCCTTGCGCTTGGCTTCAAAGCTGCCTGAACAGCACTAGCGGCCCGACGTCTCTGCACGGCAGGACTGTCGTTGTGGGCCAAGGCTGCGTGTTCTCCCAAAGCGAAAACCGTGCTGGCGATCCCTTTCTAGGAACTCCTCCCACGGCACCCCAGGTTCAGCTCCGGCCAAGTGGAAGGTGACCTCAGGCCTCAAGGTGAAGTTCCAGTGTTTCACGTCAGGGGAGTTGGGTGTGCAGGGGTCTCCAAAGACGCCGTACTCCACCACGGAGTGCCTTAACCCTGCGACGCTCCTGGGGGCACACAGGATAGGAGCCCATTCACCAGTTTTGCACGATGACCTCTCTCCGTGCCGGAACGGCGGCTCCTGGCTTCTGAGGAACCTTAGCCTAAGCAGGCCCCTGGAGACAGCTCTTCACATTCATAGCAAGGGCAGTGTACTCCTCTCTGGGTTGCCTAGGTTGAGTGGCCCAGTCGTCAGAGAGACTGGCGAAAGCCAGCGCTGGGCGGACTCCCTTTGCCCGGCAGTCGAACGGCCTCCCTGACTGAAAGAGAACTGCAGTGCCAAAAGGCACCGTGCTGACGACTGGCTCCAGGAGGAGACTCGGGACAGCACTCTCAGAGAAGCGAAAGCTAGGCTGTGGGCCCAGCCTGAGGAGCAGTACGTACGTTTGCCACACTTCTTTGCACAGCTAGGCGTGAGCCAGAGAGCCTTGGTCCCTGAGGCCTCCCTAAGGTACTGCCATACTTACCCAGTAGATCCCACGCAGAGGTCCCTGTGCCCAAAAGGGCCTCCATGGAAGGGCCCTGTTCCTCCCGTTGTGTTTCCTTGAGGTAATCAGAAACCACTGAGGATACCCGTATGAGCTCAGGTATGAAGCTGGGCGACCCTGGCCAAACCTTATTCCCCTCCGTGGCAGACGAGACAGTGGCGGGTCCTGAGCTGCCTGAAGCACACTCCTCGCGCGCACCTTCTCTTTGCTGCCGGAAGGCCTCACATAAGAAGTCTGAGTTGACTCGTGACAGAAGAAGTCTGAGTGTACTCGTGTGAGGCCTGCTGCTCTCAGTTCCTTGCTGGGAGCTTCAGCAGGAGCGCTCTGGAGCTCGCCGGCAGAAGAATTGTGAGTCCCCCCGCCCCACCCCGGCCTCAAGCAAAAGTCCAGATTTCCCCCGTTAGTAACACCTCGGAGCGCCAGAGGGAGCGGAGGGGCATGCCTTAACGGAATGCTTCGACCGTGGAAGGTATTTCACGAGACACTGTGCACTCACGTTCGTTGTAACAACTGTCAAAGGGCACTGTATGCCTTCCAACTCCTCGGCTGTGTTTGAGCCACAGGAAGTAAATGCGTTCGTTTGATTCAGCTCCGTGAATGTGCAAGGATGATGGCGAAGCGCTGCCCTGTTCGCTCGAAAGCTCTCGTTCGTACGGCCTTCACACGGCCTCAAGGTACGCAGTTCTGAACAGCCTTACATTCCATGCTGGTGTGCCAACCCCCCCACCCGCAGGGAGGAATTTGGGCTCTTCTGAGAAACACCAGGGTGCGTCCCAAGTGAAAGTAGGGCGTCTCCCCCACGACGTCTCCGAATGGCAGTCGGATGCCGGAGGTGTACTTCCAGCCGGAAAAAGAGGGAAAAGGACAGCTTTCCCAGGGACAACTCTGGACCCTTGGGACCATCCGGAATCACCAAGGCCTAAACTTTGCACGGCCTGGGGAACGCTCTTCCGCCTGTCCAGCCATCCCCACGTCAAAACCTTTCTCAGCAGAGGCAGGCGCTCTCTCCCTCGTACTAGATAGCTCGGCAGAGCCTTCCGAGAAACATGCTGCGTCATTCAGCTTGAACGTGGGACGCGGAGGGGAGAGTACGCTTTCTCCCCGTTTGGAGGCGCCTTGCGCTTGGCTTCAAAGCTGCCTGAACAGCACTAGCGGCCCGACGTCTCTGCACGGCAGGACTGTCGTTGTGGGCCGAGGCTGCGTGTTCTCTCAAAACGAAAACCGTGCTGGCGATCCCTTTCTAGGAACTCCTCCCACGGCACCACATGTTCAGCTCCGGCCGAACGAAAAGTGACCTCAGGCCTCAAGGTAAGTTCCAGTGTTTCACGTCGGGGGAGTTGGGTGTGCAGTGGTTTCCATGAGGCCATACTCCACCACGGAGTGCCTTCACTCTGCGACGCTCCTGGGGGCACACAGGATAGGAGCTCGTTCGCCAAGTTCGCAGGATGACTTCTCTCCGTGCCGGAACGGCGGCTCCTGGCTTCTGAGGAACCTTAGCCTCAACAGGGCCCTGGAGAAAGCTCTTCACATTCATAGCAAGGGCAACGTACTGCTCTCTGGCTTGCCTGGGTTGAGTGCCCCAGTCGTCAAAGAGCCTCGCGAAGGCAGTGCTGCGCAGACTCCCTTTGCCAGTCGCACGGCCTCCCTGACTGAAAGAGAACTGCAGTGCCAAAAGGCACCGTGCTGACGACTGGCTCCAGGAGGAGACTCGGGACAGCACTCTCACAGAAGCGAAAGCTAGGCTGTGGACCCAGCCTGAGGACCAGCACGTTTTCCACACTTAACACAGCTAAGGCATGAGCCAGACGACAGCCTTGGTCCCTGAGGCCTACCTAAGGTACTGCCATACTTACCCAGTAGATCCCACGCAGAGGCCCCTGTGCCCAAAAGGGCCTCCATGGAAGGGCCCTGTTCCTCCCGTGTGTTTCCTTGAGGTAATCGGAAACCACTGAGGATAACTACGTGAGCTCAGCTTTGAAACTGGGCGACCCTGGGCAAACCTTATTCCCCTCCGTGGTAGACGAGACAGTTGCGGGTCCTAAGCTGCCTGAAGCACACTCCTCGCGCCCCCCTTCTCTTTGCTGCCGGAAGGCCTCACATAAGAGGTCTGAGTTTACTCGTGACGGAAGCCGTCTGAGTGTACTCGTGTGAGGCCTGCTGCTCTCAGGTCCTTGCTGGGAGCTTCAGCAAGAGCACTCTGGAGCTCGCCGACAAAAGAATTGTGAGCCCCCCCCGGCCTCAAGTAAAAGTCCAGATTTCCCCCGTCAGTACCACCTCGGAGCGCCATAGGAGCGAAGAAGCATGCGTTAACGGGATGCTTCAACAGTGCCAGGGATTTCTTTCACGAGACACTGTGCACTCACGTTCGTCGTAACAACTGTCAAAGGGCACTGTATGCCTTCCAACTCCTCTGTTGCGTTTGAGCCACAGGAAGTAAAGGCATTCGTTTGATTAAGCTCCGTGAACGGGCAACGATGATGGCGAAGCGCTGCCCTGTTCGCTCGAACGCTCTCGTCCGTACGGCCTTCCAACGGCCTCAGGGTACGCAGTTGTAAACAGCCTTACATTCCATGCTGGTGTGCCCCCAATTAGGAATTTGGGCTCTTCTGTGAGACACCCACGTGCGTCCCAAATGAAACCGGGGGGCTCCCCCAGGACGTCTGCGTACGGCAGTCGGTTGCCAGCTGTTTACTTCCAGCCGGAGAAAGAAAAAGAGGACAGCTTTCCCAGGGACAATTCTGGACCCTTGGGACCATCCGGAATCACCAAGGCCTAAACTTTGCACGGCCTGGGGAACGCTCTTCCGCCTGTCCAGCCATCCCCACGTCAAAACCTTTCTCAGCAGAGGCAGGCGCTCTCTCCCTCGTACTAGATAGCTCGGCAGAGCCTTCCGAGAAACATGCTGCGTCATTCAGCTTGAACGTGGGACGCGGAGGGGAGAGTACGCTTTCTCCCCGTTTGGAGGCGCCTTGCGCTTGGCTTCAAAGCTGCCTGAACAGCACTAGCGGCCCGACGTCTCTGCACGGCAGGACTGTCGTTGTGGGCCGAGGCTGCGTGTTCTCCCAACGCGAAAACCGTGCTGGCGATCCCTTTCTAGGAACTCCTCCCACGGCACCCCAGGTTCAGCTCCGGCCAAGTGGAAGGTGACCTCAGGCCTCAAGGTGAAGTTCCAGTGTTTCACGTCAGGGGAGTTGGGTGTGCAGGGGTCTCCAACGAGGCCGTCCTCCACCACGGAGTGCCTTAACCCTGCGACGCTCCTGGGGGCACACAGGATAGGAGCCCATTCACCAGTTTCGCACGATGACCTCTCTCCGTGCCGGAACGGCGGCTCCTGGCTTCTGAGGAACCTTAGCCTAAGCAGGCCCCTGGAGACAGCTCTTCACATTGATAGCAAGGGCAGTGTACTCCTCTCTGGGTTGCCTAGGTTGAGTGGCCCAGTCGTCAGAGAGACTGGCGAAAGCCAGCGCTGGGCGGACTCCCTTTGCCCGTCAGTCGAACGGCCTCCTTGACTGAAAGACAACTGCAGTGTCAAAAGGCACCGTGCTGACGACTGGCTCCAGGAGGAGACTCGGGACAGCACTCTCAGAGAAGCGAAAGCTAGGCTGTGGGCCCAGCCTGAGGAGCAGTACGTACGTTTGCACACTTCTTTGCACAGCTAGGCGTGAGCCAGAGAGCCTTGGTCCCTGAGGCCTCCCTAAGGTACTGCCATACTTACCCAGTAGATCCCACGCAGAGGTCCCTGTGCCCAAAAGGACCTCCATGGAAGGGCCCTGTTCCTCCCGTTGTGTTTCCTTGAGGTAATCAGAAACCACTGAGGATACCCGTATGAGCTCAGGTATGAAGCTGGGCGACCCTGGCCAAACCTTATTCCCCTCCGTGGCAGACGAGACAGTGGCGGGTCCTGAGCTGCCTGAAGCACACTCCTCGCGCGCACCTTCTCTTTGCTGCCGGAAGGCCTCACATAAGAAGTCTGAGTTGACTCGTGACAGAAGAAGTCTGAGTGTACTCGTGTGAGGCCTGCTGCTCTCAGTTCCTTGCTGGGAGCTTCAGCAGGAGCGCTCTGGAGCTCGCCGGCAGAAGAATTGTGAGTCCCCCCGCCCCACCCCGGCCTCAAGCAAAAGTCCAGATTTCCCCCATTAGTAACACCTCGGAGCGCCAGAGGGAGCGGAGGGGCATGCCTTAACGGAATGCTTCGACCGTGGAAGGTATTTCACGAGACACTGTGCACTCACGTTCGTTGTAACAACTGTCAAAGGGCACTGTATGCCTTCCAACTCCTCGGCTGTGTTTGAGCCACAGGAAGTAAATGCGTTCGTTTGATTCAGCTCCGTGAATGTGCAACGATGATGGCGAAGCGCTGCCCTGTTCGCTCGAAAGCTCTCGTTCGTATGGCCTTCACACGGCCTCAGGGTACGCAGTTCTGAACAGCCTTACATTCCATGCTGGTGTGCCAACCCCCCCACCCGCAGGGAGGAATTTGGGCTCTTCTGAGAAACACCAGGGTGCGTCCCAAGTGAAAGTAGGGCGTCTCCCCCACGACGTCTCCGAATGGCAGTCGGATGCCGGAGGTGTACTTCCAGCCGGAAAAAGAGGGAAAAGGACAGCTTTCCCAGGGACAACTCTGGACCCTTGGGACCATCCGGAATCACCAAGGCCTAAACTTTGCACGGCCTGGGGAACGCTCTTCCGCCTGTCCAGCCATCCCCACGTCAAAACCTTTCTCAGCAGAGGCAGGCGCTCTCTCCCTCGTACTAGATAGCTCGGCAGAGCCTTCCGAGAAACATGCTGCGTCATTCAGCTTGAACGTGGGACGCGGAGGGGAGAGTACGCTTTCTCCCCGTTTGGAGGCGCCTTGCGCTTGGCTTCAAAGCTGCCTGAACAGCACTAGCGGCCCGACGTCTCTGCACGGCAGGACTGTCGTTGTGGGCCGAGGCTGCGTGTTCTCTCAAAACGAAAACCGTGCTGGCGATCCCTTTCTAGGAACTCCTCCCACGGCACCACATGTTCAGCTCCGGCCGAACGAAAAGTGACCTCAGGCCTCAAGGTAAGTTCCAGTGTTTCACGTCGGGGGAGTTGGGTGTGCAGTGGTTTCCATGAGGCCATACTCCACCACGGAGTGCCTTCACTCTGCGACGCTCCTGGGGGCACACAGGATAGGAGCTCGTTCGCCAAGTTCGCAGGATGACTTCTCTCCGTGCCGGAACGGCGGCTCCTGGCTTCTGAGGAACCTTAGCCTCAACAGGGCCCTGGAGAAAGCTCTTCACATTCATAGCAAGGGCAACGTACTGCTCTCTGGCTTGCCTGGGTTGAGTGCCCCAGTCGTCAAAGAGCCTCGCGAAGGCGGTGCTGCGCAGACTCCCTTTGCCAGTCGCACGGCCTCCCTGACTGAAAGAGAACTGCAGTGCCAAAAGGCACCGTGCTGACGACTGGCTCCAGGAGGAGACTCGGGACAGCACTCTCACAGAAGCGAAAGCTAGGCTGTGGACCCAGCCTGAGGACCAGCACGTTTTCCACACTTAACACAGCTAAGGCATGAGCCAGACGACAGCCTTGGTCCCTGAGGCCTACCTAAGGTACTGCCATACTTACCCAGTAGATCCCACGCAGAGGCCCCTGTGCCCAAAAGGGCCTCCATGGAAGGGCCCTGTTCCTCCCGTGTGTTTCCTTGAGGTAATCGGAAACCACTGAGGATAACTACGTGAGATCAGCTTTGAAACTGGGCGACCCTGGGCAAACCTTATTCCCCTCCGTGGTAGACGAGACAGTTGCGGGTCCTAAGCTGCCTGAAGCACACTCCTCGCGCCCCCCTTCTCTTTGCTGCCGGAAGGCCTCACATAAGAGGTCTGAGTTTACTCGTGACGGAAGCCGTCTGAGTGTACTCGTGTGAGGCCTGCTGCTCTCAGGTCCTTGCTGGGAGCTTCAGCAAGAGCACTCTGGAGCTCGCCGACAAAAGAATTGTGAGCCCCCCCCGGCCTCAAGTAAAAGTCCAGATTTCCCCCGTCAGTACCACCTCGGAGCGCCATAGGAGCGAAGAAGCATGCGTTAACGGGATGCTTCAACAGTGCCAGGGATTTCTTTCACGAGACACTGTGCACTCACGTTCGTCGTAACAACTGTCAAAGGGCACTGTATGCCTTCCAACTCCTCTGTTGCGTTTGAGCCACAGG
Source organism: Globicephala melas (assembly GCF_963455315.2). NCBI lineage: Eukaryota > Metazoa > Chordata > Mammalia > Artiodactyla > Delphinidae > Globicephala > Globicephala melas. The sequence goes on from NW_027207257.1 coordinate 448,843, forward strand.
AAGTAAAGGCATTCGTTTGATTAAGCTCCGTGAACGGGCAACGATGATGGCGAAGCGCTGCCCTGTTCGCTCGAACGCTCTCGTCCGTACGGCCTTCCAACGTCCTCAGGGTACGCAGTTGTAAACAGCCTTACATTCCATGCTGGTGTGCCCCCAATTAGGAATTTGGGCTCTTCTGTGAGACACCCACGTGCGTCCCAAATGAAACCGGGGGGCTCCCCCAGGACGTCTGCGTACGGCAGTCGGTTGCCAGCTGTTTACTTCCAGCCGGAGAAAGAAAAAGAGGACAGCTTTCCCAGGGACAATTCTGGACCCTTGGGACCATCCGGAATCACCAAGGCCTAAACTTTGCACGGCCTGGGGAACGCTCTTCCGCCTGTCCAGCCATCCCCACGTCAAAACCTTTCTCAGCAGAGGCAGGCGCTCTCTCCCTCGTACTAGATAGCTCGGCAGAGCCTTCCGAGAAACATGCTGCGTCATTCAGCTTGAACGTGGGACGCGGAGGGGAGAGTACGCTTTCTCCCCGTTTGGAGGCGCCTTGCGCTTGGCTTCAAAGCTGCCTGAACAGCACTAGCGGCCCGACGTCTCTGCACGGCAGGACTGTCGTTGTGGGCCGAGGCTGCGTGTTCTCCCAACGCGAAAACCGTGCTGGCGATCCCTTTCTAGGAACTCCTCCCACGGCACCCCAGGTTCAGCTCCGGCCAAGTGGAAGGTGACCTCAGGCCTCAAGGTGAAGTTCCAGTGTTTCACGTCAGGGGAGTTGGGTGTGCAGGGGTCTCCAACGAGGCCGTCCTCCACCACGGAGTGCCTTAACCCTGCGACGCTCCTGGGGGCACACAGGATAGGAGCCCATTCACCAGTTTCGCACGATGACCTCTCTCCGTGCCGGAACGGCGGCTCCTGGCTTCTGAGGAACCTTAGCCTAAGCAGGCCCCTGGAGACAGCTCTTCACATTGATAGCAAGGGCAGTGTACTCCTCTCTGGGTTGCCTAGGTTGAGTGGCCCAGTCGTCAGAGAGACTGGCGAAAGCCAGCGCTGGGCGGACTCCCTTTGCCCGTCAGTCGAACGGCCTCCTTGACTGAAAGACAACTGCAGTGTCAAAAGGCACCGTGCTGACGACTGGCTCCAGGAGGAGACTCGGGACAGCACTCTCAGAGAAGCGAAAGCTAGGCTGTGGGCCCAGCCTGAGGAGCAGTACGTACGTTTGCACACTTCTTTGCACAGCTAGGCGTGAGCCAGAGAGCCTTGGTCCCTGAGGCCTCCCTAAGGTACTGCCATACTTACCCAGTAGATCCCACGCAGAGGTCCCTGTGCCCAAAAGGACCTCCATGGAAGGGCCCTGTTCCTCCCGTTGTGTTTCCTTGAGGTAATCAGAAACCACTGAGGATACCCGTATGAGCTCAGGTATGAAGCTGGGCGACCCTGGCCAAACCTTATTCCCCTCCGTGGTAGACGAGACAGTGGCGGGTCCTGAGCTGCCTGAAGCACACTCCTCGCGCGCACCTTCTCTTTGCTGCCGGAAGGCCTCACATAAGAAGTCTGAGTTGACTCGTGACAGAAGAAGTCTGAGTGTACTCGTGTGAGGCCTGCTGCTCTCAGTTCCTTGCTGGGAGCTTCAGCAGGAGCGCTCTGGAGCTCGCCGGCAGAAGAATTGTGAGTCCCCCCGCCCCACCCCGGCCTCAAGCAAAAGTCCAGATTTCCCCCATTAGTAACACCTCGGAGCGCCAGAGGGAGCGGAGGGGCATGCCTTAACGGAATGCTTCGACCGTGGAAGGTATTTCACGAGACACTGTGCACTCACGTTCGTTGTAACAACTGTCAAAGGGCACTGTATGCCTTCCAACTCCTCGGCTGTGTTTGAGCCACAGGAAGTAAATGCGTTCGTTTGATTCAGCTCCGTGAATGTGCAACGATGATGGCGAAGCGCTGCCCTGTTCGCTCGAAAGCTCTCGTTCGTATGGCCTTCACACGGCCTCAGGGTACGCAGTTCTGAACAGCCTTACATTCCATGCTGGTGTGCCAACCCCCCCACCCGCAGGGAGGAATTTGGGCTCTTCTGAGAAACACCAGTGTGCGTCCCAAGCGAAAGCAGGGCGTCTCCGCCACGACGTCTCCGAACGGCAGTCGGATGCCGGAGGTGTACTTCCAGCCGGAAAAAGAGGGAAAAGGACAGCTTTCCCAGGGACAACTCTGGACCCTTGGGACCATCCGGAATCACCAAGGCCTAAACTTTGCACGGCCTGGGGAACGCTCTTCCGCCTGTCCAGCCATCCCCACGTCAAAACCTTTCTCAGCAGAGGCAGGCGCTCTCTCCCTCGTACTAGATAGCTCGGCAGAGCCTTCCGAGAAACATGCTGCGTCATTCAGCTTGAACGTGGGACGCGGAGGGGAGAGTACGCTTTCTCCCCGTTTGGAGGCGCCTTGCGCTTGGCTTCAAAGCTGCCTGAACAGCACTAGCGGCCCGACGTCTCTGCACGGCAGGACTGTCGTTGTGGGCCAAGGCTGCGTGTTCTCCCAAAGCGAAAACCGTGCTGGCGATCCCTTTCTAGGAACTCCTCCCACGGCACCCCAGGTTCAGCTCCGGCCAAGTGGAAGGTGACCTCAGGCCTCAAGGTGAAGTTCCAGTGTTTCACGTCAGGGGAGTTGGGTGTGCAGGGGTCTCCAACGAGGCCGTACTCCACCACGGAGTGCCTTAACCCTGCGACGCTCCTGGGGGCACACAGGATAGGAGCCCATTCACCAGTTTTGCACGATGACCTCTCTCCGTGCCGGAACGGCGGCTCCTGGCTTCTGAGGAACCTTAGCCTAAGCAGGCCCCTGGAGACAGCTCTTCACATTCATAGCAAGGGCAGTGTACTCCTCTCTGGGTTGCCTAGGTTGAGTGGCCCAGTCGTCAGAGAGACTGGCGAAAGCCAGCGCTGGGCGGACTCCCTTTGCCCGGCAGTCGAACGGCCTCCCTGACTGAAAGAGAACTGCAGTGCCAAAAGGCACCGTGCTGACGACTGGCTCCAGGAGGAGACTCGGGACAGCACTCTCACAGAAGCGAAAGCTAGGCTGTGGGCCCAGCCTGAGGAGCAGTACGTACGTTTGCCACACTTCTTTGCACAGCTAGGCGTGAGCCAGAGAGCCTTGGTCCCTGAGGCCTCCCTAAGGTACTGCCATACTTACCCAGTAGATCCCACGCAGAGGTCCCTGTGCCCAAAAGGGCCTCCATGGAAGGGCCCTGTTCCTCCCGTTGTGTTTCCTTGAGGTAATCAGAAACCACTGAGGATACCCGTATGAGCTCAGGTATGAAGCTGGGCGACCCTGGCCAAACCTTATTCCCCTCCGTGGCAGACGAGACAGTGGCGGGTCCTGAGCTGCCTGAAGCACACTCCTCGCGCGCACCTTCTCTTTGCTGCCGGAAGGCCTCACATAAGAAGTCTGAGTTGACTCGTGACAGAAGACGTCTGAGTGTACTCGTGTGAGGCCTGCTGCTCTCAGTTCCTTGCTGGGAGCTTCAGCAGGAGCGCTCTGGAGCTCGCCGGCAGAAGAATTGTGAGTCCCCCCGCCCCACCCCGGCCTCAAGCAAAAGTCCAGATTTCCCCCGTTAGTAACACCTCGGAGCGCCAGAGGGAGCGGAGGGGCATGCCTTAACGGAATGCTTCGACCTTGGAAGGTATTTCACGAGACACTGTGCACTCACGTTCGTTGTAACAACTGTCAAAGGGCACTGTATGCCTTCCAACTCCTCGGCTGTGTTTGAGCCACAGGAAGTAAATGCGTTCGTTTGATTCAGCTCCGTGAATGTGCAACGATGATGGCGAAGCGCTGCCCTGTTCGCTCGAAAGCTCTCGTTCGTACGGCCTTCACACGGCCTCAAGGTACGCAGTTCTGAACAGCCTTACATTCCATGCTGGTGTGCCAACCCCCCCCCCGCCCACCCACCCACCTACACGCAGGGAGGAATTTGGGCTCTTCTGAGAAACACCAGGGTGCGTCCCAAGTGAAAGCAAGGCGTCTCCCCCAGGACGTCTCCGAACGGCAGTCGGATGCCAGAGGTGTACTTCCAGCCGGAAAAAGAGGGAAAAGGACAGCTTTCCCAGGGACAACTCTGGACCCTTGGGACCATCCGGAATCACCAAGGCCTAAACTTTGCACGGGCTGGGGAACGCTCTTCCGCCTGTCCAGCCATCCCCACGTCAAAACCTTTCTCAGCAGAGGCAGGCGCTCTCTCCCTCGTACTAGATAGCTCGGCAGAGCCTTCCGAGAAACATGCTGCGTCATTCAGCTTGAACGTGGGACGCGGAGGGGAGAGTACGCTTTCTCCCCGTTTGGAGGCGCCTTGCGCTTGGCTTCAAAGCTGCCTGAACAGCACTAGCGGCCCGACGTCTCTGCACGGCAGAATTGTCGTTGTGGGCCGAGGCTGCGTGTTCTCTCAAAACGAAAACCGTGCTGGCGATCCCTTTCTAGGAACTCCTCCCACGGCACCACATGTTCAGCTCCGGCCGAACGAAAGGTGACCTCAGGCCTCAAGGTAAGTGTTTCACGTCTGGGGAGTTGGGTGTGCAGTGGTTTCCATGAGGCCATACTCCACCACGGAGTGCCTTCACTCTGTGACGCTCCTGGGGGCACACAGGATAGGAGCTCGTTCGCCAAGTTCGCAGGATGACTTCTCTCCGTGCCGGAACGGCGGCTCCTGGCTTCTGAGGAACCTTAGCCTCAAGAGGGCCCTGGAGAAAGCTCTTCACATTCATAGCAAGGGCAACGTACTGCTCTCTGGCTTGCCTGGGTTGAGTGCCCCAGTCGTCAAAGAGCCTCGCGAAGGCAGTGCTGCGCAGACTCCCTTTGCCAGTCGCACGGCCTCCCTGACTGAAAGAGAACTGCAGTGCCAAAAGGCACCGTGCTGACGACTGGCTCCAGGAGGAGACTCGGGACAGCACTCTCAGAGAAGCGAAAGCTAGGCTGTGGGCCCAGCCTGAGGAGCAGTACGTACGTTTGCCACACTTCTTTGCACAGCTAGGCGTGAGCCAGAGAGCCTTGGTCCCTGAGGCCTCCCTAAGGTACTGCCATACTTACCCAGTAGATCCCACGCAGAGGTCCCTGTGCCCAAAAGGGCCTCCATGGAAGGGCCCTGTTCCTCCCGTTGTGTTTCCTTGAGGTAATCAGAAACCACTGAGGATACCCGTATGAGCTCAGGTATGAAGCTGGGCGACCCTGGCCAAACCTTATTCCCCTCCGTGGCAGACGAGACAGTGGCGGGTCCTGAGCTGCCTGAAGCACACTCCTCGCGCGCACCTTCTCTTTGCTGCCGGAAGGCCTCACATAAGAAGTCTGAGTTGACTCGTGACAGAAGAAGTCTGAGTGTACTCGTGTGAGGCCTGCTGCTCTCAGTTCCTTGCTGGGAGCTTCAGCAGGAGCGCTCTGGAGCTCGCCGGCAGAAGAATTGTGAGTCCCCCCGCCCCACCCCGGCCTCAAGCAAAAGTCCAGATTTCCCCCGTTAGTAACACCTCGGAGCGCCAGAGGGAGCGGAGGGGCATGCCTTAACGGAATGCTTCGACCGTGGAAGGTATTTCACGAGACACTGTGCACTCACGTTCGTTGTAACAACTGTCAAAGGGCACTGTATGCCTTCCAACTCCTCGGCTGTGTTTGAGCCACAGGAAGTAAATGCGTTCGTTTGATTCAGCTCCGTGAATGTGCAACGATGATGGCGAAGCGCTGCCCTGTTCGCTCGAAAGCTCTCGTCTGTACGGCCTTCCAACGGCCTCAGGGTACGCAGTTGTAAACAGCCTTACATTCCATGCTGGTGTGCCAACCCCCGCACCCGCAGGGAGGAATTTGGGCTCTTCTGAGAAACACCAGTGTGCGTCCCAAGCGAAAGCAGGGCGTCTCCCCCACGACGTCTCCGAACGGCAGTCGGATGCCGGAGGTGTACTTCCAGCCGGAAAAAGAGGGAAAAGGACAGCTTTCCCAGGGACAACTCTGGACCCTTGGGACCATCCGGAATCACCAAGGCCTAAACTTTGCACGGCCTGGGGAACGCTCTTCCGCCTGTCCAGCCATCCCCACGTCAAAACCTTTCTCAGCAGAGGCAGGCGCTCTCTCCCTCGTACTAGATAGCTCGGCAGAGCCTTCCGAGAAACATGCTGCGTCATTCAGCTTGAACGTGGGACGCGGAGGGGAGAGTACGCTTTCTCCCCGTTTGGAGGCGCCTTGCGCTTGGCTTCAAAGCTGCCTGAACAGCACTAGCGGCCCGACGTCTCTGCACGGCAGGATTGTCGTTGTGGGCCGAGGCTGCGTGTTCTCTCAAAACGAAAACCGTGCTGGCGATCCCTTTCTAGGAACTCCTCCCACGGCACCACATGTTCAGCTCCGGCCGAACGAAAGGTGACCTCAGGCCTCAAGGTAAGTGTTTCACGTCGGGGGAGTTGGGTGTGCAGTGGTTTCCATGAGGCCATACTCCACCACGGAGTGCCTTCACTCTGCGACGCTCCTGGGGGCACACAGGATAGGAGCTCGTTCGCCAAGTTCGCAGGATGACTTCTCTCCGTGCCGGAACGGCGGCTCCTGGCTTCTGAGGAACCTTAGCCTCAACAGGGCCCTGGAGAAAGCTCTTCACATTCATAGCAAGGGCAACGTACTGCTCTCTGGCTTGCCTGGGTTGAGTGCCCCAGTCGTCAAAGAGCCTCGCGAAGGCAGTGCTGCGCAGACTCCCTTTGCCAGTCGCACGGCCTCCCTGACTGAAAGAGAACTGCAGTGCCAAAAGGCACCGTGCTGACGACTGGCTCCAGGAGGAGACTCGGGACAGCACTCTCAGAGAAGCGAAAGCTAGGCTGTGGGCCCAGCCTGAGGAGCAGTACGTACGTTTGCCACACTTCTTTGCACAGCTAGGCGTGAGCCAGAGAGCCTTGGTCCCTGAGGCCTCCCTAAGGTACTGCCATACTTACCCAGTAGATCCCACGCAGAGGTCCCTGTGCCCAAAAGGGCCTCCATGGAAGGGCCCTGTTCCTCCCGTTGTGTTTCCTTGAGGTAATCAGAAACCACTGAGGATACCCGTATGAGCTCAGGTATGAAGCTGGGCGACCCTGGCCAAACCTTATTCCCCTCCGTGGCAGACGAGACAGTGGCGGGTCCTGAGCTGCCTGAAGCACACTCCTCGCGCGCACCCTCTCTTTGCTGCCGGAAGGCCTCACATAAGAAGTCTGAGTTGACTCGTGACAGAAGAAGTCTGAGTGTACTCGTGTGAGGCCTGCTGCTCTCAGTTCCTTGCTGGGAGCTTCAGCAGGAGCGCTCTGGAGCTCGCCGGCAGAAGAATTGTGAGTCCCCCCGCCCCACCCCGGCCTCAAGCAAAAGTCCAGATTTCCCCCGTTAGTAACACCTCGGAGCGCCAGAGGGAGCGGAGGGGCATGCCTTAACGGAATGCTTCGACCGTGGAAGGTATTTCACGAGACACTGTGCACTCACGTTCGTTGTAACAACTGTCAAAGGGCACTGTATGCCTTCCAACTCCTCGGCTGTGTTTGAGCCACAGGAAGTAAATGCGTTCGTTTGATTCAGCTCCGTGAATGTGCAACGATGATGGCGAAGCGCTGCCCTGTTCGCTCGAAAGCTCTCGTCTGTACGGCCTTCCAACGGCCTCAGGGTACGCAGTTGTAAACAGCCTTACATTCCATGCTGGTGTGCCCCCAATTAGGAATTTGGGCTCTTCTGTGAGACACCCACGTGCGTCCCAAATGAAACCGGGGGGCTCCCCCAGGACGTCTGCGTACGACAGTCGCTTGCCAGCTGTTTACTTCCAGCCGGAGAAAGAAGAAGAGGACAGCTTTCCCAGGGACAATTCTGGACCCTTGGGACCATCCAGAGTCACCAAAGCCTAAACTTTGCACGGCCTGGGGAACGCTCTTCCGCCTGTCCAGCCATCCCCACGTCAAAACCTTTCTCAGCAGAGGCAGGCGCTCTCTCCCTCGTACTAGATAGCTCGGCAGAGCCTTCCGAGAAACATGCTGCGTCATTCAGCTTGAACGTGGGACGCGGAGGGGAGAGTACGCTTTCTCCCCGTTTGGAGGCGCCTTGCGCTTGGCTTCAAAGCTGCCTGAACAGCACTAGCGGCCCGACGTCTCTGCACGGCAGGACTGTCGTTGTGGGCCGAGGCTGCGTGTTCTCCCAAAGCGAAAACCGTGCTGGCGATCCCTTTCTAGGAACTCCTCCCACGGCACCCCAGGTTCAGCTCCGGCCAAGTGGAAGGTGACCTCAGGCCTCAAGGTGAAGTTCCAGTGTTTCACGTCAGGGGAGTTGGGTGTGCAGGGGTCTCCAACGAGGCCGTACTCCACCACGGAGTGCCTTAACCCTGCGACGCTCCTGGGGGCACACAGGATAGGAGCCCATTCACCAGTTTTGCACGATGACCTCTCTCCGTGCCGGAACGGCGGCTCCTGGCTTCTGAGGAACCTTAGCCTAAGCAGGCCCCTGGAGACAGCTCTTCACATTCATAGCAAGGGCAGTGTACTCCTCTCTGGGTTGCCTAGGTTGAGTGGCCCAGTCGTCAGAGAGACTGGCGAAAGCCAGCGCTGGGCGGACTCCCTTTGCCCGGCAGTCGAACGGCCTCCCTGACTGAAAGAGAACTGCAGTGCCAAAAGGCACCGTGCTGACGACTGGCTCCAGGAGGAGACTCGGGACAGCACTCTCACAGAAGCGAAAGCTAGGCTGTGGGCCCAGCCTGAGGAGCAGTACGTACGTTTGCCACACTTCTTTGCACAGCTAGGCGTGAGCCAGAGAGCCTTGGTCCCTGAGGCCTCCCTAAGGTACTGCCATACTTACCCAGTAGATCCCACGCAGAGGTCCCTGTGCCCAAAAGGGCCTCCATGGAAGGGCCCTGTTCCTCCCGTTGTGTTTCCTTGAGGTAATCAGAAACCACTGAGGATACCCGTATGAGCTCAGGTATGAAGCTGGGCGACCCTGGCCAAACCTTATTCCCGTCCGTGGCAGACGAGACAGTGGCGGGTCCTGAGCTGCCTGAAGCACACTCCTCGCGCGCACCTTCTCTTTGCTGCCGGAAGGCCTCACATAAGAAGTCTGAGTTGACTCGTGACAGAAGAAGTCTGAGTGTACTCGTGTGAGGCCTGCTGCTCTCAGTTCCTTGCTGGGAGCTTCAGCAGGAGCGCTCTGGAGCTCGCCGGCAGAAGAATTGTGAGTCCCCCCGCCCCACCCCGGCCTCAAGCAAAAGTCCAGATTTCCCCCGTTAGTAACACCTCGGAGCGCCAGAGGGAGCGGAGGGGCATGCCTTAACGGAATGCTTCGACCGTGGAAGGTATTTCACGAGACACTGTGCACTCACGTTCGTTGTAACAACTGTCAAAGGGCACTGTATGCCTTCCAACTCCTCGGCTGTGTTTGAGCCACAGGAAGTAAATGCGTTCGTTTGATTCAGCTCCGTGAATGTGCAACGATGATGGCGAAGCGCTGCCCTGTTCGCTCGAACGCTCTCGTCTGTACGGCCTTCCAACGGCCTCAGGGTACGCAGTTGTAAACAGCCTTACATTCCATGCTGGTGTGCCCCCAATTAGGAATTTGGGCTCTTCTGTGAGACACCCACGTGCGTCCCAAATGAAACCGGGGGGCTCCCCCAGGACGTCTGCGTACGGCAGTCGCTTGCCAGCTGTTTACTTCCAGCCGGAGAAAGAAAAAGAGGACAGCTTTCCCAGGGACAATTCTGGACCCTTGGGACCATCCAGAGTCACCAAAGCCTAAACTTTGCACGGCCTGGGGAACGCTCTTCCTCATGTCCAGCAATCCCCACGTCAAAACCTTTCTCAGCAGAGGCAGGCGCTCTCTCCCTCGTACTAGATAGCTCGGCAGAGCCTTCCGAGAAACATGCTGCGTCATTCAGCTTGAACGTGGGACGCGGAGGGGAGAGTACGCTTTCTCCCCGTTTGGAGGCGCCTTGCGCTTGGCTTCAAAGCTACCTGAACAGCACTAGCGGCCCGACGTCTCTGCACGGCAGGATTGTCGTTGTGGGCCGAGGCTGCGTGTTCTCTCAAAACGAAAACCGTGCTGGCGATCCCTTTCTAGGAACTCCTCCCACGGCAACACATGTTCAGCTCCGGCCGAACGAAAGGTGACCTCAGGCCTCAAGGTAAGTGTTTCACGTCGGGGGAGTTGGGTGTGCAGTGGTTTCCATGAGGCCATACTCCACCACGGAGTGCCTTCACTCTGCGACGCTCCTGGGGGCACACAGGATAGGAGCTCGTTCGCCAAGTTCGCAGGATGACTTCTCTCCGTGCCGGAACGGCGGCTCCTGGCTTCTGAGGAACCTTAGCCTCAACAGGGCCCTGGAGAAAGCTCTTCACATTCATAGCAAGGGCAACGTACTGCTCTCTGGCTTGCCTGGGTTGAGTGCCCCAGTCGTCAAAGAGCCTCGCGAAGGCAGTGCTGCGCAGACTCCCTTTGCCAGTCGCACGGCCTCCCTGACTGAAAGAGAACTGCAGTGCCAAAAGGCACCGTGCTGACGACTGGCTCCAGGAGGAGACTCGGGACAGCACTCTCAGAGAAGCGAAAGCTAGGCTGTGGGCCCAGCCTGAGGAGCAGTACGTACGTTTGCACACTTCTTTGCACAGCTAGGCGTGAGCCAGAGAGCCTTGGTCCCTGAGGCCTCCCTAAGGTACTGCCATACTTACCCAGTAGATCCCACGCAGAGGTCCCTGTGCCCAAAAGGACCTCCATGGAAGGGCCCTGTTCCTCCCGTTGTGTTTCCTTGAGGTAATCAGAAACCACTGAGGATACCCGTATGAGCTCAGGTATGAAGCTGGGCGACCCTGGCCAAACCTTATTCCCCTCCGTGGCAGACGAGACAGTGGCGGGTCCTGAGCTGCCTGAAGCACACTCCTCGCGCGCACCTTCTCTTTGCTGCCGGAAGGCCTCACATAAGAAGTCTGAGTTGACTCGTGACAGAAGAAGTCTGAGTGTACTCGTGTGAGGCCTGCTGCTCTCAGTTCCTTGCTGGGAGCTTCAGCAGGAGCGCTCTGGAGCTCACCGGCAGAAGAATTGTGAGTCCCCCCGCCCCACCCCGGCCTCAAGCAAAAGTCCAGATTTCCCCCATTAGTAACACCTCGGAGCGCCAGAGGGAGCGGAGGGGCATGCCTTAACGGAATGCTTCGACCGTGGAAGGTATTTCACGAGACACTGTGCACTCACGTTCGTTGTAACAACTGTCAAAGGGCACTGTATGCCTTCCAACTCCTCGGCTGTGTTTGAGCCACAGGAAGTAAATGCGTTCGTTTGATTCAGCTCCGTGAATGTGCAACGATGATGGCGAAGCGCTGCCCTGTTCGCTCGAAAGCTCTCGTTCGTATGGCCTTCACACGGCCTCAGGGTACGCAGTTCTGAACAGCCTTACATTCCATGCTGGTGTGCCAACCCCCCCACCCGCAGGGAGGAATTTGGGCTCTTCTGAGAAACACCAGTGTGCGTCCCAAGCGAAAGCAGGGCGTCTCCGCCACGACGTCTCCGAACGGCAGTCGGATGCCGGAGGTGTACTTCCAGCCGGAAAAAGAGGGAAAAGGACAGCTTTCCCAGGGACAACTCTGGACCCTTGGGACCATCCGGAATCACCAAGGCCTAAACTTTGCACGGCCTGGGGAACGCTCTTCCGCCTGTCCAGCCATCCCCACGTCAAAACCTTTCTCAGCAGAGGCAGGCGCTCTCTCCCTCGTACTAGATAGCTCGGCAGAGCCTTCCGAGAAACATGCTGCGTCATTCAGCTTGAACGTGGGACGCGGAGGGGAGAGTACGCTTTCTCCCCGTTTGGAGGCGCCTTGCGCTTGGCTTCAAAGCTGCCTGAACAGCACTAGCGGCCCGACGTCTCTGCACGGCAGGACTGTCGTTGTGGGCCAAGGCTGCGTGTTCTCCCAAAGCGAAAACCGTGCTGGCGATCCCTTTCTAGGAACTCCTCCCACGGCACCCCAGGTTCAGCTCCGGCCAAGTGGAAGGTGACCTCAGGCTTCAAGGTGAAGTTCCACTGTTTCACGTCAGGGGAGTTGGGTGTGCAGGGGTCTCCAACGAGGCCGTACTCCACCACGGAGTGCCTTAACCCTGCGACGCTCCTGGGGGCACACAGGATAGGAGCCCATTCACCAGTTTTGCACGATGACCTCTCTCCGTGCCGGAACGGCGGCTCCTGGCTTCTGAGGAACCTTAGCCTAAGCAGGCCCCTGGAGACAGCTCTTCACATTCATAGCAAGGGCAGTGTACTCCTCTCTGGGTTGCCTAGGTTGAGTGGCCCAGTCGTCAGAGAGACTGGCGAAAGCCAGCGCTGGGCGGACTCCCTTTGCCCGGCAGTCGAACGGCCTCCCTGACTGAAAGAGAACTGCAGTGCCAAAAGGCACCGTGCTGACGACTGGCTCCAGGAGGAGACTCGGGACAGCACTCTCACAGAAGCGAAAGCTAGGCTGTGGGCCCAGCCTGAGGAGCAGTACGTACGTTTGCCACACTTCTTTGCACAGCTAGGCGTGAGCCAGAGAGCCTTGGTCCCTGAGGCCTCCCTAAGGTACTGCCATACTTACCCAGTAGATCCCACGCAGAGGTCCCTGTGCCCAAAAGGGCCTCCATGGAAGGGCCCTGTTCCTCCCGTTGTGTTTCCTTGAGGTAATCAGAAACCACTGAGGATACCCGTATGAGCTCAGGTATGAAGCTGGGCGACCCTGGCCAAACCTTATTCCCCTCCGTGGCAGACGAGACAGTGGCGGGTCCTGAGCTGCCTGAAGCACACTCCTCGCGCGCACCTTCTCTTTGCTGCCGGAAGGCCTCACATAAGAAGTCTGAGTTGACTCGTGACAGAAGAAGTCTGAGTGTACTCGTGTGAGGCCTGCTGCTCTCAGTTCCTTGCTGGGAGCTTCAGCAGGAGCGCTCTGGAGCTCACCGGCAGAAGAATTGTGAGTCCCCCCGCCCCACCCCGGCCTCAAGCAAAAGTCCAGATTTCCCCCATTAGTAACACCTCGGAGCGCCAGAGGGAGCGGAGGGGCATGCCTTAACGGAATGCTTCGACCGTGGAAGGTATTTCACGAGACACTGTGCACTCACGTTCGTTGTAACAACTGTCAAAGGGCACTGTATGCCTTCCAACTCCTCGGCTGTGTTTGAGCCACAGGAAGTAAATGCGTTCGTTTGATTCAGCTCCGTGAATGTGCAACGATGATGGCGAAGCGCTGCCCTGTTCGCTCGAAAGCTCTCGTTCGTATGGCCTTCACACGGCCTCAGGGTACGCAGTTCTGAACAGCCTTACATTCCATGCTGGTGTGCCAACCCCCCCACCCGCAGGGAGGAATTTGGGCTCTTCTGAGAAACACCAGTGTGCGTCCCAAGCGAAAGCAGGGCGTCTCCGCCACGACGTCTCCGAACGGCAGTCGGATGCCGGAGGTGTACTTCCAGCCGGAAAAAGAGGGAAAAGGACAGCTTTCCCAGGGACAACTCTGGACCCTTGGGACCATCCGGAATCACCAAGGCCTAAACTTTGCACGGCCTGGGGAACGCTCTTCCGCCTGTCCAGCCATCCCCACGTCAAAACCTTTCTCAGCAGAGGCAGGCGCTCTCTCCCTCGTACTAGATAGCTCGGCAGAGCCTTCCGAGAAACATGCTGCGTCATTCAGCTTGAACGTGGGACGCGGAGGGGAGAGTACGCTTTCTCCCCGTTTGGAGGCGCCTTGCGCTTGGCTTCAAAGTTGCCTGAACAGCACTAGCGGCCCGACGTCTCTGCACGGCAGGACTGTCGTTGTGGGCCAAGGCTGCGTGTTCTCCCAAAGCGAAAACCGTGCTGGCGATCCCTTTCTAGGAACTCCTCCCACGGCACCCCAGGTTCAGCTCCGGCCAAGTGGAAGGTGACCTCAGGCCTCAAGGTGAAGTTCCACTGTTTCACGTCAGGGGAGTTGGGTGTGCAGGGGTCTCCAACGAGGCCGTACTCCACCACGGAGTGCCTTAACCCTGCGACGCTCCTGGGGGCACACAGGATAGGAGCCCATTCACCAGTTTTGCACGATGACCTCTCTCCGTGCCGGAACGGCGGCTCCTGGCTTCTGAGGAACCTTAGCCTAAGCAGGCCCCTGGAGACAGCTCTTCACATTCATAGCAAGGGCAGTGTACTCCTCTCTGGGTTGCCTAGGTTGAGTGGCCCAGTCGTCAGAGAGACTGGCGAAAGCCAGCGCTGGGCGGACTCCCTTTGCCCGGCAGTCGAACGGCCTCCCTGACTGAAAGAGAACTGCAGTGCCAAAAGGCACCGTGCTGACGACTGGCTCCAGGAGGAGACTCGGGACAGCACTCTCAGAGAAGCGAAAGCTAGGCTGTGGGCCCAGCCTGAGGAGCAGTACGTACGTTTGCCACACTTCTTTGCACAGCTAGGCGTGAGCCAGAGAGCCTTGGTCCCTGAGGCCTCCCTAAGGTACTGCCATACTTACCCAGTTGATCCCACGCAGAGGTCCCTGTGCCCAAAAGGGCCTCCATGGAAGCGTCCTGTTCCTCCCGTTGTGTTTCCTTGAGGTAATCAGAAACCACTGAGGATACCCGTATGAGCTCAGGTATGAAGCTGGGCGACCCTGGCCAAACCTTATTCCCCTCCGTGGCAGACGAGACAGTGGCGGGTCCTGAGCTGCCTGAAGCACACTCCTCGCGCGCACCTTCTCTTTGCTGCCGGAAGGCCTCACATAAGAAGTCTGAGTTGACTCGTGACAGAAGAAGTCTGAGTGTACTCGTGTGAGGCCTGCTGCTCTCAGTTCCTTGCTGGGAGCTTCAGCAGGAGCGCTCTGGAGCTCGCCGGCAGAAGAATTGTGAGTCCCCCCGCCCCACCCCGGCCTCAAGCAAAAGTCCAGATTTCCCCCGTTAGTAACACCTCGGAGCGCCAGAGGGAGCGGAGGGGCATGCCTTAACGGAATGCTTCGACCGTGGAAGGTATTTCACGAGACACTGTGCACTCACGTTCGTTGTAACAACTGTCAAAGGGCACTGTATGCCTTCCAACTCCTCGGCTGTGTTTGAGCCACAGGAAGTAAATGCGTTCGTTTGATTCAGCTCCGTGAATGTGCAACGATGATGGCGAAGCGCTGCCCTGTTCGCTCGAAAGCTCTCGTCTGTACGGCCTTCCAACGGCCTCAGGGTACGCAGTTGTAAACAGCCTTACATTCCATGCTGGTGTGCCAACCCCCCCACCCGCAGGGAGGAATTTGGGCTCTTCTGAGAAACACCAGTGTGCGTCCCAAGCGAAAGCAGGGCGTCTCCCCCACGACGTCTCCGAACGGCAGTCGGATGCCGGAGGTGTACTTCCAGCCGGAAAAAGAGGGAAAAGGACAGCTTTCCCAGGGACAACTCTGGACCCTTGGGACCATCCGGAATCACCAAGGCCTAAACTTTGCACGGCCTGGGGAACGCTCTTCCGCCTGTCCAGCCATCCCCACGTCAAAACCTTTCTCAGCAGAGGCAGGCGCTCTCTCCCTCGTACTAGATAGCTCGGCAGAGCCTTCCGAGAAACATGCTGCGTCATTCAGCTTGAACGTGGGACGCGGAGGGGAGAGTACGCTTTCTCCCCGTTTGGAGGCGCCTTGCGCTTGGCTTCAAAGCTGCCTGAACAGCACTAGCGGCCCGACGTCTCTGCACGGCAGGATTGTCGTTGTGGGCCGAGACTGCGTGTTCTCTCAAAACGAAAACCGTGCTGGCGATCCCTTTCTAGGAACTCCTCCCACGGCACCACATGTTCAGCTCCGGCCGAACGAAAGGTGACCTCAGGCCTCAAGGTAAGTGTTTCACGTCGGGGGAGTTGGGTGTGCAGTGGTTTCCATGAGGCCATACTCCACCACGGAGTGCCTTCACTCTGCGACGCTCCTGGGGGCACACAGGATAGGAGCTCGTTCGCCAAGTTCGCAGGATGACTTCTCTCCGTGCCGGAACGGCGGCTCCTGGCTTCTGAGGAACCTTAGCCTCAACAGGGCCCTGGAGAAAGCTCTTCACATTCATAGCAAGGGCAACGTACTGCTCTCTGGCTTGCCTGGGTTGAGTGCCCCAGTCGTCAAAGAGCCTCGCGAAGGCAGTGCTGCGCAGACTCCCTTTGCCAGTCGCACGGCCTCCCTGACTGAAAGAGAACTGCAGTGCCAAAAGGCACCGTGCTGACGACTGGCTCCAGGAGGAGACTCGAGACAGCACTCTCAGAGAAGCGAAAGCTAGGCTGTGGGCCCAGCCTGAGGAGCAGTACGTACGTTTGCCACACTTCTTTGCACAGCTAGGCGTGAGCCAGAGAGCCTTGGTCCCTGAGGCCTCCCTAAGGTACTGCCATACTTACCCAGTAGATCCCACGCAGAGGTCCCTGTGCCCAAAAGGGCCTCCATGGAAGGGCCCTGTTCCTCCCGTTGTGTTTCCTTGAGGTAATCAGAAACCACTGAGGATACCCGTATGAGCTCAGGTATGAAGCTGGGCGACCCTGGCCAAACCTTATTCCCCTCCGTGGCAGACGAGACAGTGGCGGGTCCTGAGTTGCCTGAAGCACACTCCTCGCGCGCACCTTCTCTTTGCTGCAGGAAGGCCTCACATAAGAAGTCTGAGTTGACTCGTGACAGAAGAAGTCTGAGTGTACTCGTGTGAGGCCTGCTGCTCTCAGTTCCTTGCTGGGAGCTTCAGCAGGAGCGCTCTGGAGCTCACCGGCAGAAGAATTGTGAGTGCCCCCGCCCCACCCCGGCCTCAAGCAAAAGTCCAGATTTCCCCCATTAGTAACACCTCGGAGCGCCAGAGGGAGCGGAGGGGCATGCCTTAACGGAATGCTTCGACCGTGGAAGGTATTTCACGAGACACTGTGCACTCACGTTCGTTGTAACAACTGTCAAAGGGCACTGTATGCCTTCCAACTCCTCGGCTGTGTTTGAGCCACAGGAAGTAAATGCGTTCGTTTGATTCAGCTCCGTGAATGTGCAACGATGATGGCGAAGCGCTGCCCTGTTCGCTCGAAAGCTCTCGTTCGTATGGCCTTCACACGGCCTCAGGGTACGCAGTTCTGAACAGCCTTACATTCCATGCTGGTGTGCCAACCCCCCCACCCGCAGGGAGGAATTTGGGCTCTTCTGAGAAACACCAGTGTGCGTCCCAAGCGAAAGCAGGGCGTCTCCGCCACGACGTTTCCGATCGGCAGTCGGATGCCGGAGGTGTACTTCCAGCCGGAAAAAGAGGGAAAAGGACAGCTTTCCCAGGGACAACTCTGGACCCTTGGGACCATCCGGAATCACCAAGGCCTAAACTTTGCACGGCCTGGGGAACGCTCTTCCGCCTGTCCAGCCATCCCCACGTCAAAACCTTTCTCAGCAGAGGCAGGCGCTCTCTCCCTCGTACTAGATAGCTCGGCAGAGCCTTCCGAGAAACATGCTGCGTCATTCAGCTTGAACGTGGGACGCGGAGGGGAGAGTACGCTTTCTCCCCGTTTGGAGGCGCCTTGCGCTTGGCTTCAAAGCTGCCTGAACAGCACTAGCGGCCCGACGTCTCTGCACGGCAGGACTGTCGTTGTGGGCCAAGGCTGCGTGTTCTCCCAAAGCGAAAACCGTGCTGGCGATCCCTTTCTAGGAACTCCTCCCACGGCACCCCAGGTTCAGCTCCGGCCAAGTGGAAGGTGACCTCAGGCCTCAAGGTGAAGTTCCAGTGTTTCACGTCAGGGGAGTTGGGTGTGCAGGGGTCTCCAAAGACGCCGTACTCCACCACGGAGTGCCTTAACCCTGCGACGCTCCTGGGGGCACACAGGATAGGAGCCCATTCACCAGTTTTGCACGATGACCTCTCTCCGTGCCGGAACGGCGGCTCCTGGCTTCTGAGGAACCTTAGCCTAAGCAGGCCCCTGGAGACAGCTCTTCACATTCATAGCAAGGGCAGTGTACTCCTCTCTGGGTTGCCTAGGTTGAGTGGCCCAGTCGTCAGAGAGACTGGCGAAAGCCAGCGCTGGGCGGACTCCCTTTGCCCGGCAGTCGAACGGCCTCCCTGACTGAAAGAGAACTGCAGTGCCAAAAGGCACCGTGCTGACGACTGGCTCCAGGAGGAGACTCGGGACAGCACTCTCAGAGAAGCGAAAGCTAGGCTGTGGGCCCAGCCTGAGGAGCAGTACGTACGTTTGCCACACTTCTTTGCACAGCTAGGCGTGAGCCAGAGAGCCTTGGTCCCTGAGGCCTCCCTAAGGTACTGCCATACTTACCCAGTAGATCCCACGCAGAGGTCCCTGTGCCCAAAAGGGCCTCCATGGAAGGGCCCTGTTCCTCCCGTTGTGTTTCCTTGAGGTAATCAGAAACCACTGAGGATACCCGTATGAGCTCAGGTATGAAGCTGGGCGACCCTGGCCAAACCTTATTCCCCTCCGTGGCAGACGAGACAGTGGCGGGTCCTGAGCTGCCTGAAGCACACTCCTCGCGCGCACCTTCTCTTTGCTGCCGGAAGGCCTCACATAAGAAGTCTGAGTTGACTCGTGACAGAAGAAGTCTGAGTGTACTCGTGTGAGGCCTGCTGCTCTCAGTTCCTTGCTGGGAGCTTCAGCAGGAGCGCTCTGGAGCTCGCCGGCAGAAGAATTGTGAGTCCCCCCGCCCCACCCCGGCCTCAAGCAAAAGTCCAGATTTCCCCCGTTTGTAACACCTCGGAGCGCCAGAGGGAGCGGAGGGGCATGCCTTAACGGAATGCTTCGACCGTGGAAGGTATTTCACGAGACACTGTGCACTCACGTTCGTTGTAACAACTGTCAAAGGGCACTGTATGCCTTCCAACTCCTCGGTTGTGTTTGAGCCACAGGAAGTAAATGCGTTCGTTTGATTCAGCTCCGTGAATGTGCAATGATGATGGCGAAGCGCTGCCCTGTTCGCTCGAAAGCTCTCGTCTGTACGGCCTTCCAACGGCCTCAGGGTACGCAGTTGTAAACAGCCTTACATTCCATGCTGGTGTGCCAACCCCCCCACCCGCAGGGAGGAATTTGGGCTCTTCTGAGAAACACCAGTGTGCGTCCCAAGCGAAAGCAGGGCGTCTCCCCCACGACGTCTCCGAACGGCAGTCGGATGCCGGAGGTGTACTTCCAGCCGGAAAAAGAGGGAAAAGGACAGCTTTCCCAGGGACAACTCTGGACCCTTGGGACCATCCGGAATCACCAAGGCCTAAACTTTGCACGGCCTGGGGAACGCTCTTCCGCCTGTCCAGCCATCCCCACGTCAAAACCTTTCTCAGCAGAGGCAGGCGCTCTCTCCCTCGTACTAGATAGCTCGGCAGAGCCTTCCGAGAAACATGCTGCGTCATTCAGCTTGAACGTGGGACGCGGAGGGGAGAGTACGCTTTCTCCCCGTTTGGAGGCGCCTTGCGCTTGGCTTCAAAGCTGCCTGAACAGCACTAGCGGCCCGACGTCTCTGCACGGCAGGATTGTCGTTGTGGGCCGAGGCTGCGTGTTCTCTCAAAACGAAAACCGTGCTGGCGATCCCTTTCTAGGAACTCCTCCCACGGCACCACATGTTCAGCTCCGGCCGAACGAAAGGTGACCTCAGGCCTCAAGGTAAGTGTTTCACGTCGGGGGAGTTGGGTGTGCAGTGGTTTCCATGAGGCCATACTCCACCACGGAGTGCCTTCACTCTGCGACGCTCCTGGGGGCACACAGGATAGGAGCTCGTTCGCCAAGTTCGCAGGATGACTTCTCTCCGTGCCGGAACGGCGGCTCCTGGCTTCTGAGGAACCTTAGCCTCAACAGGGCCCTGGAGAAAGCTCTTCACATTCATAGCAAGGGCAACGTACTGCTCTCTGGCTTGCCTGGGTTGAGTGCCCCAGTCGTCAAAGAGCCTCGCGAAGGCAGTGCTGCGCAGACTCCCTTTGCCAGTCGCACGGCCTCCCTGACTGAAAGAGAACTGCAGTGCCAAAAGGCACCGTGCTGACGACTGGCTCCAGGAGGAGACTCGGGACAGCACTCTCAGAGAAGCGAAAGCTAGGCTGTGGAGCAGTACGTACGTTTGCCACACTTCTTTGCACAGCTAGGCGTGAGCCAGAGAGCCTTGGTCCCTGAGGCCTCCCTAAGGTACTGCCATACTTACCCAGTAGATCCCACGCAGAGGTCCCTGTGCCCAAAAGGGCCTCCATGGAAGGGCCCTGTTCCTCCCGTTGTGTTTCCTTGAGGTAATCAGAAACCACTGAGGATACCCGTATGAGCTCAGGTATGAAGCTGGGCGACCCTGGCCAAACCTTATTCCCCTCCGTGGCAGACGAGACAGTGGCGGGTCCTGAGCTGCCTGAAGCACACTCCTCGCGCGCACCTTCTCTTTGCTGCCGGAAGGCCTCACATAAGAAGTCTGAGTTGACTCGTGACAGAAGAAGTCTGAGTGTACTCGTGTGAGGCCTGCTGCTCTCAGTTCCTTGCTGGGAGCTTCAGCAGGAGCGCTCTGGAGCTCACTGGCAGAAGAATTGTGAGTCCCCCCGCCCCACCCCGGCCTCAAGCAAAAGTCCAGATTTCCCCCATTAGTAACACCTCGGAGCGCCAGAGGGAGCGGAGGGGCATGCCTTAACGGAATGCTTCGACCGTGGAAGGTATTTCACGAGACACTGTGCACTCACGTTCGTTGTAACAACTGTCAAAGGGCACTGTATGCCTTCCAACTCCTCGGCTGTGTTTGAGCCACAGGAAGTAAATGCGTTCGTTTGATTCAGCTCCGTGAATGTGCAACGATGATGGCGAAGCGCTGCCCTGTTCGCTCGAAAGCTCTCGTTCGTATGGCCTTCACACGGCCTCAGGGTACGCAGTTCTGAACAGCCTTACATTCCATGCTGGTGTGCCAACCCCCCCACCCGCAGGGAGGAATTTGGGCTCTTCTGAGAAACACCAGTGTGCGTCCCAAGCGAAAGCAGGGCGTCTCCGCCACGACGTTTCCGATCGGCAGTCGGATGCCGGAGGTGTACTTCCAGCCGGAAAAAGAGGGAAAAGGACAGCTTTCCCAGGGACAACTCTGGACCCTTGGGACCATCCGGAATCACCAAGGCCTAAACTTTGCACGGCCTGGGGAACGCTCTTCCGCCTGTCCAGCCATCCCCACGTCAAAACCTTTCTCAGCAGAGGCAGGCGCTCTCTCCCTCGTACTAGATAGCTCGGCAGAGCCTTCCGAGAAACATGCTGCGTCATTCAGCTTGAACGTGGGACGCGGAGGGGAGAGTACGCTTTCTCCCCGTTTGGAGGCGCCTTGCGCTTGGCTTCAAAGCTGCCTGAACAGCACTAGCGGCCCGACGTCTCTGCACGGCAGGACTGTCGTTGTGGGCCAAGGCTGCGTGTTCTCCCAAAGCGAAAACCGTGCTGGCGATCCCTTTCTAGGAACTCCTCCCACGGCACCCCAGGTTCAGCTCCGGCCAAGTGGAAGGTGACCTCAGGCCTCAAGGTGAAGTTCCAGTGTTTCACGTCAGGGGAGTTGGGTGTGCAGGGGTCTCCAACGAGGCCGTACTCCACCACGGAGTGCCTTAACCCTGCGACGCTCCTGGGGGCACACAGGATAGGAGCCCATTCACCAGTTTTGCACGATGACCTCTCTCCGTGCCGGAACGGCGGCTCCTGGCTTCTGAGGAACCTTAGCCTAAGCAGGCCCCTGGAGACAGCTCTTCACATTCATAGCAAGGGCAGTGTACTCCTCTCTGGGTTGCCTAGGTTGAGTGGCCCAGTCGTCAGAGAGACTGGCGAAAGCCAGCGCTGGGCGGACTCCCTTTGCCCGGCAGTCGAACGGCCTCCTTGACTGAAAGAGAACTGCAGTGCCAAGAGGCACCGTGCTGACGACTGGCTCCAGGAAGAGACTCGGGACAGCACTCTCACAGAAGCGAAAGCTAGGCTGTGGGCCCAGCCTGAGGAGCAGTACGTACGTTTGCCACACTTCTTTGCACAGCTAGGCGTGAGCCAGAGAGCCTTGGTCCCTGAGGCCTCCCTAAGGTACTGCCATACTTACCCAGTAGATCCCACGCAGAGGTCCCTGTGCCCAAAAGGGCCTCCATGGAAGGGCCCTGTTCCTCCCGTTGTGTTTCCTTGAGGTAATCAGAAACCACTGAGGATACCCGTATGAGCTCAGGTATGAAGCTGGGCGACCCTGGCCAAACCTTATTCCCCTCCGTGGCAGACGAGACAGTGGCGGGTCCTGAGCTGCCTGAAGCACACTCCTCGCGCGCACCTTCTCTTTGCTGCCGGAAGGCCTCACATAAGAAGTCTGAGTTGACTCGTGACAGAAGAAGTCTGAGTGTACTCGTGTGAGGCCTGCTGCTCTCAGTTCCTTGCTGGGAGCTTCAGCAGGAGCGCTCTGGAGCTCGCCGGCAGAAGAATTGTGAGTCCCCCCGCCCCACCCCGGCCTCAAGCAAAAGTCCAGATTTCCCCCGTTAGTAACACCTCGGAGCGCCAGAGGGAGCGGAGGGGCATGCCTTAACGGAATGCTTCGACCGTGGAAGGTATTTCACGAGACACTGTGCACTCACGTTCGTTGTAACAACTGTCAAAGGGCACTGTATGCCTTCCAACTCCTCGGCTGTGTTTGAGCCACAGGAAGTAAATGCGTCCGTTTGATTCAGCTCCGTGAATGTGCAACGATGATGGCGAAGCGCTGCCCTGTTCGCTCGAAAGCTCTCGTTCGTACGGCCTTCACACGGCCTCAAGGTACGCAGTTCTGAACAGCCTTACATTCCATGCTGGTGTGCCAACCCCCCCCCCCCCCGCCCACCCACCCACCTACACGCAGGGAGGAATTTGGGCTCTTCTGAGAAACACCAGGGTGCGTCCCAAGTGAAAGCAAGGCGTCTCCCCCAGGACGTCTCCGAACGGCAGTCGGATGCCAGAGGTGTACTTCCAGCCGGAAAAAGAGGGAAAAGGACAGCTTTCCCAGGGACAACTCTGGACCCTTGGGACCATCCGGAATCACCAAGGCCTAAACTTTGCACGGCCTGGGGAACGCTCTTCCGCCTGTCCAGCCATCCCCACGTCAAAACCTTTCTCAGCAGAGGCAGGCGCTCTCTCCCTCGTACTAGATAGCTCGGCAGAGCCTTCCGAGAAACATGCTGCGTCATTCAGCTTGAACGTGGGACGCGGAGGGGAGAGTACGCTTTCTCCCCGTTTGGAGGCGCCTTGCGCTTGGCTTCAAAGCTGCCTGAACAGCACTAGCGGCCCGACGTCTCTGCACGGCAGGATTGTCGTTGTGGGCCGAGGCTGCGTGTTCTCTCAAAACGAAAACCGTGCTGGCGATCCCTTTCTAGGAACTCCTCCCACGGCACCACATGTTCAGCTCCGGCCGAACGAAAGGTGACCTCAGGCCTCAAGGTAAGTGTTTCACGTCGGGGGAGTTGGGTGTGCAGTGGTTTCCATGAGGCCATACTCCACCACGGAGTGCCTTCACTCTGCGACGCTCCTGGGGGCACACAGGATAGGAGCTCGTTCGCCAAGTTCGCAGGATGACTTCTCTCCGTGCCGGAACGGCGGCTCCTGGCTTCTGAGGAACCTTAGCCTCAACAGGGCCCTGGAGAAAGCTCTTCACATTCATAGCAAGGGCAACGTACTGCTCTCTGGCTTGCCTGGGGTGAGTGCCCCAGTCGTCAAAGAGCCTCGCGAAGGCAGTGCTGCGCAGACTCCCTTTGCCAGTCGCACGGCCTCCCTGACTGAAAGAGAACTGCAGTGCCAAAAGGCACCGTGCTGACGACTGGCTCCAGGAGGAGACTCGGGACAGCACTCTCAGAGAAGCGAAAGCTAGGCTGTGGAGCAGTACGTACGTTTGCCACACTTCTTTGCACAGCTAGGCGTGAGCCAGAGAGCCTTGGTCCCTGAGGCCTCCCTAAGGTACTGCCATACTTACCCAGTAGATCCCACGCAGAGGTCCCTGTGCCCAAAAGGGCCTCCATGGAAGGGCCCTGTTCCTCCCGTTGTGTTTCCTTGAGGTAATCAGAAACCACTGAGGATACCCGTATGAGCTCAGGTATGAAGCTGGGCGACCCTGGCCAAACCTTATTCCCCTCCGTGGCAGACGAGACAGTGGCGGGTCCTGAGCTGCCTGAAGCACACTCCTCGCGCGCACCTTCTCTTTGCTGCCGGAAGGCCTCACATAAGAAGTCTGAGTTGACTCGTGACAGAAGAAGTCTGAGTGTACTCGTGTGAGGCCTGCTGCTCTCAGTTCCTTGCTGGGAGCTTCAGCAGGAGCGCTCTGGAGCTCGCCGGCAGAAGAATTGTGAGTCCCCCCGCCCCACCCCGGCCTCAAGCAAAAGTCCAGATTTCCCCCGTTAGTAACACCTCGGAGCGCCAGAGGGAGCGGAGGGGCATGCCTTAACGGAATGCTTCGACCGTGGAAGGTATTTCACGAGACACTGTGCACTCACGTTCGTTGTAACAACTGTCAAAGGGCACTGTATGCCTTCCAACTCCTCGGCTGTGTTTGAGCCACAGGAAGTAAATGCGTCCGTTTGATTCAGCTCCGTGAATGTGCAACGATGATGGCGAAGCGCTGCCCTGTTCGCTCGAAAGCTCTCGTTCGTACGGCCTTCACACGGCCTCAAGGTACGCAGTTCTGAACAGCCTTACATTCCATGCTGGTGTGCCAACCCCCCCCCCCCGCCCACCCACCCACCTACACGCAGGGAGGAATTTGGGCTCTTCTGAGAAACACCAGGGTGCGTCCCAAGTGAAAGCAAGGCGTCTCCCCCAGGACGTCTCTGAACGGCAGTCGGATGCCAGAGGTGTACTTCCAGCCGGAAAAAGAGGGAAAAGGACAGCTTTCCCAGGGACAACTCTGGACCCTTGGGACCATCCGGAATCACCAAGGCCTAAACTTTGCACGGCCTGGGGAACGCTCTTCCGCCTGTCCAGCCATCCCCACGTCAAAACCTTTCTCAGCAGAGGCAGGCGCTCTCTCCCTCGTACTAGATAGCTCGGCAGAGCCTTCCGAGAAACATGCTGCGTCATTCAGCTTGAACGTGGGACGCGGAGGGGAGAGTACGCTTTCTCCCCGTTTGGAGGCGCCTTGCGCTTGGCTTCAAAGCTGCCTGAACAGCACTAGAGGCCCGACGTCTCTGCACGGCAGGACTGTCGTTGTGGGCCAAGGCTGCGTGTTCTCCCAAAGCGAAAACCGTGCTGGCGATCCCTTTCTAGGAACTCCTCCCACGGCACCCCAGGTTCAGCTCCGGCCAAGTGGAAGGTGACCTCAGGCCTCAAGGTGAAGTTCCAGTGTTTCACGTCAGGGGAGTTGGGTGTGCAGGGGTCTCCAACGAGGCCGTACTCCACCACGGAGTGCCTTAACCCTGCGACGCTCCTGGGGGCACACAGGATAGGAGCCCATTCACCAGTTTTGCACGATGACCTCTCTCCGTGCCGGAACGGCGGCTCCTGGCTTCTGAGGAACCTTAGCCTAAGCAGGCCCCTGGAGACAGCTCTTCACATTCATAGCAAGGGCAGTGTACTCCTCTCTGGGTTGCCTAGGTTGAGTGGCCCAGTCGTCAGAGAGACTGGCGAAAGCCAGCGCTGGGCGGACTCCCTTTGCCCGGCAGTCGAACGGCCTCCTTGACTGAAAGAGAACTGCAGTGCCAAGAGGCACCGTGCTGACGACTGGCTCCAGGAGGAGACTCGGGACAGCACTCTCAGAGAAGCGAAAGCTAGGCTGTGGGCCCAGCCTGAGGAGCAGTACGTACGTTTGCCACACTTCTTTGCACAGCTAGGCGTGAGCCAGAGAGCCTTGGTCCCTGAGGCCTCCCTAAGGTACTGCCATACTTACCCAGTAGATCCCACGCAGAGGTCCCTGTGCCCAAAAGGGCCTCCATGGAAGGGCCCTGTTCCTCCCGTTGTGTTTCCTTGAGGTAATCAGAAACCACTGAGGATACCCGTATGAGCTCAGGTATGAAGCTGGGCGACCCTGGCCAAACCTTATTCCCCTCCGTGGCAGACGAGACAGTGGCGGGTCCTGAGCTGCCTGAAGCACACTCCTCGCGCGCACCTTCTCTTTGCTGCCGGAAGGCCTCACATAAGAAGTCTGAGTTGACTCGTGACAGAAGAAGTCTGAGTGTACTCGTGTGAGGCCTGCTGCTCTCAGTTCCTTGCTGGGAGCTTCAGCAGGAGCGCTCTGGAGCTCGCCGGCAGAAGAATTGTGAGTCCCCCCGCCCCACCCCGGCCTCAAGCAAAAGTCCAGATTTCCCCCGTTAGTAACACCTCGGAGCGCCAGAGGGAGCGGAGGGGCATGCCTTAACGGAATGCTTCGACCGTGGAAGGTATTTCACGAGACACTGTGCACTCACGTTCGTTGTAACAACTGTCAAAGGGCACTGTATGCCTTCCAACTCCTCGGCTGTGTTTGAGCCACAGGAAGTAAATGCGTTCGTTTGATTCAGCTCCGTGAATGTGCAACGATGATGGCGAAGCGCTGCCCTGTTCGCTCGAAAGCTCTCGTTCGTACGGCCTTCACACGGCCTCAAGGTACGCAGTTCTGAACAGCCTTACATTCCATGCTGGTGTGCCAACCCCCCCCCCCGCCCACCCACCCACCTACACGCAGGGAGGAATTTGGGCTCTTCTGAGAAACACCAGGGTGCGTCCCAAGTGAAAGCAAGGCGTCTCCCCCAGGACGTCTCCGAACGGCAGTCGGATGCCAGAGGTGTACTTCCAGCCGGAAAAAGAGGGAAAAGGACAGCTTTCCCAGGGACAACTCTGGACCCTTGGGACCATCCGGAATCACCAAGGCCTAAACTTTGCACGGCCTGGGGAACGCTCTTCCGCCTGTCCAGCCATCCCCACGTCAAAACCTTTCTCAGCAGAGGCAGGCGCTCTCTCCCTCGTACTAGATAGCTCGGCAGAGCCTTCCGAGAAACATGCTGCGTCATTCAGCTTGAACGTGGGACGCGGAGGGGAGAGTACGCTTTCTCCCCGTTTGGAGGCGCCTTGCGCTTGGCTTCAAAGCTGCCTGAACAGCACTAGAGGCCCGACGTCTCTGCACGGCAGGACTGTCGTTGTGGGCCAAGGCTGCGTGTTCTCCCAAAGCGAAAACCGTGCTGGCGATCCCTTTCTAGGAACTCCTCCCACGGCACCCCAGGTTCAGCTCCGGCCAAGTGGAAGGTGACCTCAGGCCTCAAGGTGAAGTTCCAGTGTTTCACGTCAGGGGAGTTGGGTGTGCAGGGGTCTCCAACGAGGCCGTACTCCACCACGGAGTGCCTTAACCCTGCGACGCTCCTGGGGGCACACAGGATAGGAGCCCATTCACCAGTTTTGCACGATGACCTCTCTCCGTGCCGGAACGGCGGCTCCTGGCTTCTGAGGAACCTTAGCCTAAGCAGGCCCCTGGAGACAGCTCTTCACATTCATAGCAAGGGCAGTGTACTCCTCTCTGGGTTGCCTAGGTTGAGTGGCCCAGTCGTCAGAGAGACTGGCGAAAGCCAGCGCTGGGCGGACTCCCTTTGCCCGGCAGTCGAACGGCCTCCTTGACTGAAAGAGAACTGCAGTGCCAAGAGGCACCGTGCTGACGACTGGCTCCAGGAGGAGACTCGGGACAGCACTCTCAGAGAAGCGAAAGCTAGGCTGTGGGCCCAGCCTGAGGAGCAGTACGTACGTTTGCCACACTTCTTTGCACAGCTAGGCGTGAGCCAGAGAGCCTTGGTCCCTGAGGCCTCCCTAAGGTACTGCCATACTTACCCAGTAGATCCCACGCAGAGGTCCCTGTGCCCAAAAGGGCCTCCATGGAAGGGCCCTGTTCCTCCCGTTGTGTTTCCTTGAGGTAATCAGAAACCACTGAGGATACCCGTATGAGCTCAGGTATGAAGCTGGGCGACCCTGGCCAAACCTTATTCCCCTCCGTGGCAGACGAGACAGTGGCGGGTCCTGAGCTGCCTGAAGCACACTCCTCGCGCGCACCTTCTCTTTGCTGCCGGAAGGCCTCACATAAGAAGTCTGAGTTGACTCGTGACAGAAGAAGTCTGAGTGTACTCGTGTGAGGCCTGCTGCTCTCAGTTCCTTGCTGGGAGCTTCAGCAGGAGCGCTCTGGAGCTCGCCGGCAGAAGAATTGTGAGTCCCCCCGCCCCACCCCGGCCTCAAGCAAAAGTCCAGATTTCCCCCGTTAGTAACACCTCGGAGCGCCAGAGGGAGCGGAGGGGCATGCCTTAACGGAATGCTTCGACCGTGGAAGGTATTTCACGAGACACTGTGCACTCACGTTCGTTGTAACAACTGTCAAAGGGCACTGTATGCCTTCCAACTCCTCGGCTGTGTTTGAGCCACAGGAAGTAAATGCGTCCGTTTGATTCAGCTCCGTGAATGTGCAACGATGATGGCGAAGCGCTGCCCTGTTCGCTCGAAAGCTCTCGTTCGTACGGCCTTCACACGGCCTCAAGGTACGCAGTTCTGAACAGCCTTACATTCCATGCTGGTGTGCCAACCCCCCCCCCCGCCCACCCACCCACCTACACGCAGGGAGGAATTTGGGCTCTTCTGAGAAACACCAGGGTGCGTCCCAAGTGAAAGCAAGGCGTCTCCCCCAGGACGTCTCCGAACGGCAGTCGGATGCCAGAGGTGTACTTCCAGCCGGAAAAAGAGGGAAAAGGACAGCTTTCCCAGGGACAACTCTGGACCCTTGGGACCATCCGGAATCACCAAGGCCTAAACTTTGCACGGCCTGGGGAACGCTCTTCCGCCTGTCCAGCCATCCCCACGTCAAAACCTTTCTCAGCAGAGGCAGGCGCTCTCTCCCTCGTACTAGATAGCTCGGCAGAGCCTTCCGAGAAACATGCTGCGTCATTCAGCTTGAACGTGGGACGCGGAGGGGAGAGTACGCTTTCTCCCCGTTTGGAGGCGCCTTGCGCTTGGCTTCAAAGCTGCCTGAACAGCACTAGTGCCCGACGTCTCTGCACGGCAGGACTGTCGTTGTGGGCCAAGGCTGCGTGTTCTCCCAAAGCGAAAACCGTGCTGGCGATCCCTTTCTAGGAACTCCTCCCACGGCACCCCAGGTTCAGCTCCGGCCAAGTGGAAGGTGACCTCAGGCCTCAAGGTGAAGTTCCAGTGTTTCACGTCAGGGGAGTTGGGTGTGCAGGGGTCTCCAACGAGGCCGTACTCCACCACGGAGTGCCTTAACCCTGCGACGCTCCTGGGGGCACACAGGATAGGAGCCCATTCACCAGTTTTGCACGATGACCTCTCTCCGTGCCGGAACGGCGGCTCCTGGCTTCTGAGGAACCTTAGCCTAAGCAGGCCCCTGGAGACAGCTCTTCACATTCATAGCAAGGGCAGTGTACTCCTCTCTGGGTTGCCTAGGTTGAGTGGCCCAGTCGTCAGAGAGACTGGCGAAAGCCA
Source organism: Globicephala melas (assembly GCF_963455315.2). NCBI lineage: Eukaryota > Metazoa > Chordata > Mammalia > Artiodactyla > Delphinidae > Globicephala > Globicephala melas. The sequence continues at coordinate 478,103 of NW_027207257.1, forward strand.
GCGCTGGGCGGACTCCCTTTGCCCGGCAGTCGAACGGCCTCCTTGACTGAAAGAGAACTGCAGTGCCAAAAGGCACCGTGCTGACGACTGGCTCCAGGAGGAGACTCGGGACAGCACTCTCAGAGAAGCGAAAGCTAGGCTGTGGGCCCAGCCTGAGGAGCAGTACGTACGTTTGCCACACTTCTTTGCACAGCTAGGCGTGAGCCAGAGAGCCTTGGTCCCTGAGGCCTCCCTAAGGTACTGCCATACTTACCCAGTAGATCCCACGCAGAGGTCCCTGTGCCCAAAAGGGCCTCCATGGAAGGGCCCTGTTCCTCCCGTTGTGTTTCCTTGAGGTAATCAGAAACCACTGAGGATACCCGTATGAGCTCAGGTATGAAGCTGGGCGACCCTGGCCAAACCTTATTCCCCTCCGTGGCAGACGAGACAGTGGCGGGTCCTGAGCTGCCTGAAGCACACTCCTCGCGCGCACCTTCTCTTTGCTGCCGGAAGGCCTCACATAAGAAGTCTGAGTTGACTCGTGACAGAAGAAGTCTGAGTGTACTCGTGTGAGGCCTGCTGCTCTCAGTTCCTTGCTGGGAGCTTCAGCAGGAGCGCTCTGGAGCTCGCCGGCAGAAGAATTGTGAGTCCCCCCGCCCCACCCCGGCCTCAAGCAAAAGTCCAGATTTCCCCCGTTAGTAACACCTCGGAGCGCCAGAGGGAGCGGAGGGGCATGCCTTAACGGAATGCTTCGACCGTGGAAGGTATTTCACGAGACACTGTGCACTCACGTTCGTTGTAACAACTGTCAAAGGGCACTGTATGCCTTCCAACTCCTCGGCTGTGTTTGAGCCACAGGAAGTAAATGCGTTCGTTTGATTCAGCTCCGTGAATGTGCAACGATGATGGCGAAGCGCTGCCCTGTTCGCTCGAAAGCTCTCGTTCGTACGGCCTTCACACGGCCTCAAGGTACGCAGTTCTGAACAGCCTTACATTCCATGCTGGTGTGCCAACCCCCCCACCCGCAGGGAGGAATTTGGGCTCTTCTGAGAAACACCAGGGTGCGTCCCAAGTGAAAGCAAGGCGTCTCCCCCAGGACGTCTCCGAACGGCAGTCGGATGCCAGAGGTGTACTTCCAGCCGGAAAAAGAGGGAAAAGGACAGCTTTCCCAGGGACAACTCTGGACCCTTGGGACCATCCGGAATCACCAAGGCCTAAACTTTGCACGGCCTGGGGAACGCTCTTCCGCCTGTCCAGCCATCCCCACGTCAAAACCTTTCTCAGCAGAGGCAGGCGCTCTCTCCCTCGTACTAGATAGCTCGGCAGAGCCTTCCGAGAAACATGCTGCGTCATTCAGCTTGAACGTGGGACGCGGAGGGGAGAGTACGCTTTCTCCCCGTTTGGAGGCGCCTTGCGCTTGGCTTCAAAGCTGCCTGAACAGCACTAGCGGCCCGACGTCTCTGCACGGCAGGACTGTCGTTGTGGGCCAAGGCTGCGTGTTCTCCCAAAGCGAAAACCGTGCTGGCGATCCCTTTCTAGGAACTCCTCCCACGGCACCCCAGGTTCAGCTCCGGCCAAGTGGAAGGTGACCTCAGGCCTCAAGGTGAAGTTCCAGTGTTTCACGTCAGGGGAGTTGGGTGTGCAGGGGTCTCCAACGAGGCCGTACTCCACCACGGAGTGCCTTAACCCTGCGACGCTCCTGGGGGCACACAGGATAGGAGCCCATTCACCAGTTTTGCACGATGACCTCTCTCCGTGCCGGAACGGCGGCTCCTGGCTTCTGAGGAACCTTAGCCTAAGCAGGCCCCTGGAGACAGCTCTTCACATTCATAGCAAGGGCAGGGTACTCCTCTCTGGGTTGCCTAGGTTGAGTGGCCCAGTCGTCAGAGAGACTGGCGAAAGCCAGCGCTGGGCGGACTCCCTTTGCCCGGCAGTCGAACGGCCTCCTTGACTGAAAGAGAACTGCAGTGCCAAGAGGCACCGTGCTGACGACTGGCTCCAGGAGGAGACTCGGGACAGCACTCTCAGAGAAGCGAAAGCTAGGCTGTGGGCCCAGCCTGAGGAGCAGTACGTACGTTTGCCACACTTCTTTGCACAGCTAGGCGTGAGCCAGAGAGCCTTGGTCCCTGAGGCCTCCCTAAGGTACTGCCATACTTACCCAGTAGATCCCACGCAGAGGTCCCTGTGCCCAAAAGGGCCTCCATGGAAGGGCCCTGTTCCTCCCGTTGTGTTTCCTTGAGGTAATCAGAAACCACTGAGGATACCCGTATGAGCTCAGGTATGAAGCTGGGCGACCCTGGCCAAACCTTATTCCCCTCCGTGGCAGACGAGACAGTGGCGGGTCCTGAGCTGCCTGAAGCACACTCCTCGCGCGCACCTTCTCTTTGCTGCCGGAAGGCCTCACATAAGAAGTCTGAGTTGACTCGTGACAGAAGAAGTCTGAGTGTACTCGTGTGAGGCCTGCTGCTCTCAGTTCCTTGCTGGGAGCTTCAGCAGGAGCGCTCTGGAGCTCGCCGGCAGAAGAATTGTGAGTCCCCCCGCCCCACCCCGGCCTCAAGCAAAAGTCCAGATTTCCCCCGTTAGTAACACCTCGGAGCGCCAGAGGGAGCGGAGGGGCATGCCTTAACGGCATGCTTCGACCGTGGAAGGTATTTCACGAGACACTGTGCACTCACGTTCGTTGTAACAACTGTCAAAGGGCACTGTATGCCTTCCAACTCCTCGGCTGTGTTTGAGCCACAGGAAGTAAATGCGTCCGTTTGATTCAGCTCCGTGAATGTGCAACGATGATGGCGAAGCGCTGCCCTGTTCGCTCGAAAGCTCTCGTTCGTACGGCCTTCACACGGCCTCAAGGTACGCAGTTCTGAACAGCCTTACATTCCATGCTGGTGTGCCAACCCCCCCCCCGCCCACCCACCCACCTACACGCAGGGAGGAATTTGGGCTCTTCTGAGAAACACCAGGGTGCGTCCCAAGTGAAAGCAAGGCGTCTCCCCCACGACGTCTCCGAACGGCAGTCGGATGCCAGAGGTGTACTTCCAGCCGGAAAAAGAGGGAAAAGGACAGCTTTCCCAGGGACAACTCTGGACCCTTGGGACCATCCGGAATCACCAAGGCCTAAACTTTGCACGGCCTGGGGAACGCTCTTCCGCCTGTCCAGCCATCCCCACGTCAAAACCTTTCTCAGCAGAGGCAGGCGCTCTCTCCCTCGTACTAGATAGCTCGGCAGAGCCTTCCGAGAAACATGCTGCGTCATTCAGCTTGAACGTGGGACGCGGAGGGGAGAGTATGCTTTCTCCCCGTTTGGAGGCGCCTTGCGCTTGGCTTCAAAGCTGCCTGAACAGCACTAGCGGCCCGACGTCTCTGCACGGCAGGACTGTCGTTGTGGGCCAAGGCTGCGTGTTCTCCCAAAGCGAAAACCGTGCTGGCGATCCCTTTCTAGGAACTCCTCCCACGGCACCCCAGGTTCAGCTCCGGCCAAGTGGAAGGTGACCTCAGGCCTCAAGGTGAAGTTCCAGTGTTTCACGTCAGGGGAGTTGGGTGTGCAGGGGTCTCCAACGAGGCCGTACTCCACCACGGAGTGCCTTAACCCTGCGACGCTCCTGGGGGCACACAGGATAGGAGCCCATTCACCAGTTTTGCACGATGACCTCTCTCCGTGCCGGAACGGCGGCTCCTGGCTTCTGAGGAACCTTAGCCTAAGCAGGCCCCTGGAGACAGCTCTTCACATTCATAGCAAGGGCAGTGTACTCCTCTCTGGGTTGCCTAGGTTGAGTGGCCCAGTCGTCAGAGAGACTGGTGAAAGCCAGCGCTGGGCGGACTCCCTTTGCCCGGCAGTCGAACGGCCTCCTTGACTGAAAGAGAACTGCAGTGCCAAGAGGCACCGTGCTGACGACTGGCTCCAGGAGGAGACTCGGGACAGCACTCTCACAGAAGCGAAAGCTAGGCTGTGGGCCCAGCCTGAGGAGCAGTACGTACGTTTGCCACACTTCTTTGCACAGCTAGGCGTGAGCCAGAGAGCCTTGGTCCCTGAGGCCTCCCTAAGGTACTGCCATACTTACCCAGTAGATCCCACGCAGAGGTCCCTGTGCCCAAAAGGGCCTCCATGGAAGGGCCCTGTTCCTCCCGTTGTGTTTCCTTGAGGTAATCAGAAACCACTGAGGATACCCGTATGAGCTCAGGTATGAAGCTGGGCGACCCTGGCCAAACCTTATTCCCCTCCGTGGCAGACGAGACAGTGGCGGGTCCTGAGCTGCCTGAAGCACACTCCTCGCGCGCACCTTCTCTTTGCTGCCGGAAGGCCTCACATAAGAAGTCTGAGTTGACTCGTGACAGAAGAAGTCTGAGTGTACTCGTGTGAGGCCTGCTGCTCTCAGTTCCTTGCTGGGAGCTTCAGCAGGAGCGCTCTGGAGCTCGCCGGCAGAAGAATTGTGAGTCCCCCCGCCCCACCCCGGCCTCAAGCAAAAGTCCAGATTTCCCCCGTTAGTAACACCTCGGAGCGCCAGAGGGAGCGGAGGGGCATGCCTTAACGGCATGCTTCGACCGTGGAAGGTATTTCACGAGACACTGTGCACTCACGTTCGTTGTAACAACTGTCAAAGGGCACTGTATGCCTTCCAACTCCTCGGCTGTGTTTGAGCCACAGGAAGTAAATGCGTCCGTTTGATTCAGCTCCGTGAATGTGCAACGATGATGGCGAAGCGCTGCCCTGTTCGCTCGAAAGCTCTCGTTAGTACGGCCTTCACACGGCCTCAAGGTACGCAGTTCTGAACAGCCTTACATTCCATGCTGGTGTGCCAACCCCCCCCCCCGCCCACCCACCCACCTACACGCAGGGAGGAATTTGGGCTCTTCTGAGAAACACCAGGGTGCGTCCCAAGTGAAAGCAAGGTGTCTCCCCCAGGACGTCTCCGAACGGCAGTCAGATGCCAGAGGTGTACTTCCAGCCGGAAAAAGAGGGAAAAGGACAGCTTTCCCAGGGACAACTCTGGACCCTTGGGACCATCCGGAATCACCAAGGCCTAAACTTTGCACGGCCTGGGGAACGCTCTTCCGCCTGTCCAGCCATCCCCACGTCAAAACCTTTCTCAGCAGAGGCAGGCGCTCTCTCCCTCGTACTGGATAGCTCGGCAGAGCCTTCCGAGAAACATGCTGCGTCATTCAGCTTGAACGTGGGACGCGGAGGGGAGAGTACGCTTTCTCCCCGTTTGGAGGCGCCTTGCGCTTGGCTTCAAAGCTGCCTGAACAGCAGTAGCGGCCCGACGTCTCTGCACGGCAGGACTGTCGTTGTGGGCCGAGGCTGCGTGTTCTCCCAAAGCGAAAACCGTGCTGGCGATCCCTTTCTAGGAACTCCTCCCACGGCACCCCAGGTTCAGCTCCGGCCAAGTGGAAGGTGACCTCAGGCCTCAAGGTGAAGTTCCAGTGTTTCACGTCAGGGGAGTTGCGTGTGCAGGGGTCTCCAACGAGGCCGTCCTCCACCACGGAGTGCCTTAACCCTGCGACGCTCCTGGGGGCACACAGGATAGGAGCCCATTCACCAGTTTTGCACGATGACCTCTCTCCGTGCCGGAACGGCGGCTCCTGGCTTCTGAGGAACCTTAGCCTAAGCAGGCCCCTGGAGACAGCTCTTCACATTCATAGCAAGGGCAGTGTACTCCTCTCTGGGTTGCCTAGGTTGAGTGGCCCAGTCGTCAGAGAGACTGGCGAAAGCCAGCGCTGGGCGGACTCCCTTTGCCCGGCAGTCGAACGGCCTCCTTGACTGAAAGACAACTGCAGTGCCAAGAGGCACCGTGCTGACGACTGGCTCCAGGAGGAGACTCGGGACAGCACTCTCAGAGAAGCGAAAGCTAGGCTGTGGGCCCAGCCTGAGGAGCAGTACGTACGTTTGCCACACTTCTTTGCACAGCTAGGCGTGAGCCAGAGAGCCTTGGTCCCTGAGGCCTCCCTAAGGTACTGCCATACTTACCCAGTAGATCCCACGCAGAGGTCCCTGTGCCCAAAAGGGCCTCCATGGAAGGGCCCTGTTCCTCCCGTTGTGTTTCCTTGAGGTAATCAGAAACCACTGAGGATACCCGTATGAGCTCAGGTATGAAGCTGGGCGACCCTGGCCAAACCTTATTCCCCTCCGTGGCAGACGAGACAGTGGCGGGTCCTGAGCTGCCTGAAGCACACTCCTCGCGCGCACCTTCTCTTTGCTGCCGGAAGGCCTCACATAAGAAGTCTGAGTTGACTCGTGACAGAAGAAGTCTGAGTGTACTCGTGTGAGGCCTGCTGCTCTCAGTTCCTTGCTGGGAGCTTCAGCAGGAGCGCTCTGGAGCTCGCCGGCAGAAGAATTGTGAGTCCCCCCGCCCCACCCCGGCCTCAAGCAAAAGTCCAGATTTCCCCCGTTAGTAACACCTCGGAGCGCCAGAGGGAGCGGAGGGGCATGCCTTAACGGAATGCTTCGACCGTGGAAGGTATTTCACGAGACACTGTGCACTCACGTTCGTTGTAACAACTGTCAAAGGGCACTGTATGCCTTCCAACTCCTCGGCTGTGTTTGAGCCACAGGAAGTAAATGCGTCCGTTTGATTCAGCTCCGTGAATGTGCAACGATGATGGCGAAGCGCTGCCCTGTTCGCTCGAAAGCTCTCGTTCGTACGGCCTTCACACGGCCTCAAGGTACGCAGTTCTGAACAGCCTTACATTCCATGCTGGTGTGCCAACCCCCCCCCCCGCCCACCCACCCACCTACACGCAGGGAGGAATTTGGGCTCTTCTGAGAAACACCAGGGTGCGTCCCAAGTGAAAGCAAGGCGTCTCCCCCAGGACGTCTCCGAACGGCAGTCGGATGCCAGAGGTGTACTTCCAGCCGGAAAAAGAGGGAAAAGGACAGCTTTCCCAGGGACAACTCTGGACCCTTGGGACCATCCGGAATCACCAAGGCCTAAACTTTGCACGGCCTGGGGAACGCTCTTCCGCCTGTCCAGCCATCCCCACGTCAAAACCTTTCTCAGCAGAGGCAGGCGCTCTCTCCCTCGTACTAGATAGCTCGGCAGAGCCTTCCGAGAAACATGCTGCGTCATTCAGCTTGAACGTGGGACGCGGAGGGGAGAGTACGCTTTCTCCCCGTTTGGAGGCGCCTTGCGCTTGGCTTCAAAGCTGCCTGAACAGCACTAGCGGCCCGACGTCTCTGCACGGCAGGACTGTCGTTGTGGGCCGAGGCTGCGTGTTCTCCCAAAGCGAAAACCGTGCTGGCGATCCCTTTCTAGGAACTCCTCCCACGGCACCCCAGGTTCAGCTCCGGCCAAGTGGAAGGTGACCTCAGGCCTCAAGGTGAAGTTCCAGTGTTTCACGTCAGGGGAGTTGGGTGTGCAGGGGTCTCCAACGAGGCCGTACTCCACCACGGAGTGCCTTAACCCTGCGACGCTCCTGGGGGCACACAGGATAGGAGCCCATTCACCAGTTTTGCACGATGACCTCTCTCCGTGCCGGAACGGCGGCTCCTGGCTTCTGAGGAACCTTAGCCTAAGCAGGCCCCTGGAGACAGCTCTTCACATTCATAGCAAGGGCAGTGTACTCCTCTCTGGGTTGCCTAGGTTGAGTGGCCCAGTCGTCAGAGAGACTGGCGAAAGCCAGCGCTGGGCGGACTCCCTTTGCCCGGCAGTCGAACGGCCTCCTTGACTGAAAGAGAACTGCAGTGCCAAGAGGCACCGTGCTGACGACTGGCTCCAGGAGGAGACTCGGGACAGCACTCTCAGAGAAGCGAAAGCTAGGCTGTGGGCCCAGCCTGAGGAGCAGTACGTACGTTTGCCACACTTCTTTGCACAGCTAGGCGTGAGCCAGAGAGCCTTGGTCCCTGAGGCCTCCCTAAGGTACTGCCATACTTACCCAGTAGATCCCACGCAGAGGTCCCTGTGCCCAAAAGGGCCTCCATGGAAGGGCCCTGTTCCTCCCGTTGTGTTTCCTTGAGGTAATCAGAAACCACTGAGGATACCCGTATGAGCTCAGGTATGAAGCTGGGCGACCCTGGCCAAACCTTATTCCCCTCCGTGGCAGACGAGACAGTGGCGGGTCCTGAGCTGCCTGAAGCACACTCCTCGCGCGCACCTTCTCTTTGCTGCCGGAAGGCCTCACATAAGAAGTCTGAGTTGACTCGTGACAGAAGAAGTCTGAGTGTACTCGTGTGAGGCCTGCTGCTCTCAGTTCCTTGCTGGGAGCTTCAGCAGGAGCGCTCTGGAGCTCGCCGGCAGAAGAATTGTGAGTCCCCCCGCCCCACCCCGGCCTCAAGCAAAAGTCCAGATTTCCCCCGTTAGTAACACCTCGGAGCGCCAGAGGGAGCGGAGGGGCATGCCTTAACGGAATGCTTCGACCGTGGAAGGTATTTCACGAGACACTGTGCACTCACGTTCGTTGTAACAACTGTCAAAGGGCACTGTATGCCTTCCAACTCCTCGGCTGTGTTTGAGCCACAGGAAGTAAATGCGTCCGTTTGATTCAGCTCCGTGAATGTGCAACGATGATGGCGAAGCGCTGCCCTGTTCGCTCGAAAGCTCTCGTTCGTACGGCCTTCACACGGCCTCAAGGTACGCAGTTCTGAACAGCCTTACATTCCATGCTGGTGTGCCAACCCCCCCCCCGCCCACCCACCCACCTACACGCAGGGAGGAATTTGGGCTCTTCTGAGAAACACCAGGGTGCGTCCCAAGTGAAAGCAAGGCGTCTCCCCCAGGACGTCTCCGAACGGCAGTCGGATGCCAGAGGTGTACTTCCAGCCGGAAAAAGAGGGAAAAGGACAGCTTTCCCAGGGACAACTCTGGACCCTTGGGACCATCCGGAATCACCAAGGCCTAAACTTTGCACGGCCTGGGGAACGCTCTTCCGCCTGTCCAGCCATCCCCACGTCAAAACCTTTCTCAGCAGAGGCAGGCGCTCTCTCCCTCGTACTAGATAGCTCGGCAGAGCCTTCCGAGAAACATGCTGCGTCATTCAGCTTGAACGTGGGACGCGGAGGGGAGAGTACGCTTTCTCCCCGTTTGGAGGCGCCTTGCGCTTGGCTTCAAAGCTGCCTGAACAGCACTAGCGGCCCGACGTCTCTGCACGGCAGGACTGTCGTTGTGGGCCAAGGCTGCGTGTTCTCCCAAAGCGAAAACCGTGCTGGCGATCCCTTTCTAGGAACTCCTCCCACGGCACCCCAGGTTCAGCTCCGGCCAAGTGGAAGGTGACCTCAGGCCTCAAGGTGAAGTTCCAGTGTTTCACGTCAGGGGAGTTGGGTGTGCAGGGGTCTCCAACGAGGCCGTACTCCACCACGGAGTGCCTTAACCCTGCGACGCTCCTGGGGGCACACAGGATAGGAGCCCATTCACCAGTTTTGCACGATGACCTCTCTCCGTGCCGGAACGGCGGCTCCTGGCTTCTGAGGAACCTTAGCCTAAGCAGGCCCCTGGAGACAGCTCTTCACATTCATAGCAAGGGCAGGGTACTCCTCTCTGGGTTGCCTAGGTTGAGTGGCCCAGTCGTCAGAGAGACTGGCGAAAGCCAGCGCTGGGCGGACTCCCTTTGCCCGGCAGTCGAACGGCCTCCTTGACTGAAAGAGAACTGCAGTGCCAAGAGGCACCGTGCTGACGACTGGCTCCAGGAGGAGACTCGGGACAGCACTCTCAGAGAAGCGAAAGCTAGGCTGTGGGCCCAGCCTGAGGAGCAGTACGTACGTTTGCCACACTTCTTTGCACAGCTAGGCGTGAGCCAGAGAGCCTTGGTCCCTGAGGCCTCCCTAAGGTACTGCCATACTTACCCAGTAGATCCCACGCAGAGGTCCCTGTGCCCAAAAGGGCCTCCATGGAAGGGCCCTGTTCCTCCCGTTGTGTTTCCTTGAGGTAATCAGAAACCACTGAGGATACCCGTATGAGCTCAGGTATGAAGCTGGGCGACCCTGGCCAAACCTTATTCCCCTCCGTGGCAGACGAGACAGTGGCGGGTCCTGAGCTGCCTGAAGCACACTCCTCGCGCGCACCTTCTCTTTGCTGCCGGAAGGCCTCACATAAGAAGTCTGAGTTGACTCGTGACAGAAGAAGTCTGAGTGTACTCGTGTGAGGCCTGCTGCTCTCAGTTCCTTGCTGGGAGCTTCAGCAGGAGCGCTCTGGAGCTCGCCGGCAGAAGAATTGTGAGTCCCCCCGCCCCACCCCGGCCTCAAGCAAAAGTCCAGATTTCCCCCGTTAGTAACACCTCGGAGCGCCAGAGGGAGCGGAGGGGCATGCCTTAACGGCATGCTTCGACCGTGGAAGGTATTTCACGAGACACTGTGCACTCACGTTCGTTGTAACAACTGTCAAAGGGCACTGTATGCCTTCCAACTCCTCGGCTGTGTTTGAGCCACAGGAAGTAAATGCGTCCGTTTGATTCAGCTCCGTGAATGTGCAACGATGATGGCGAAGCGCTGCCCTGTTCGCTCGAAAGCTCTCGTTCGTACGGCCTTCACACGGCCTCAAGGTACGCAGTTCTGAACAGCCTTACATTCCATGCTGGTGTGCCAACCCCCCCCCCGCCCACCCACCCACCTACACGCAGGGAGGAATTTGGGCTCTTCTGAGAAACACCAGGGTGCGTCCCAAGTGAAAGCAAGGCGTCTCCCCCACGACGTCTCCGAACGGCAGTCGGATGCCAGAGGTGTACTTCCAGCCGGAAAAAGAGGGAAAAGGACAGCTTTCCCAGGGACAACTCTGGACCCTTGGGACCATCCGGAATCACCAAGGCCTAAACTTTGCACGGCCTGGGGAACGCTCTTCCGCCTGTCCAGCCATCCCCACGTCAAAACCTTTCTCAGCAGAGGCAGGCGCTCTCTCCCTCGTACTAGATAGCTCGGCAGAGCCTTCCGAGAAACATGCTGCGTCATTCAGCTTGAACGTGGGACGCGGAGGGGAGAGTACGCTTTCTCCCCGTTTGGAGGCGCCTTGCGCTTGGCTTCAAAGCTGCCTGAACAGCACTAGCGGCCCGACGTCTCTGCACGGCAGGACTGTCGTTGTGGGCCAAGGCTGCGTGTTCTCCCAAAGCGAAAACCGTGCTGGCGATCCCTTTCTAGGAACTCCTCCCACGGCACCCCAGGTTCAGCTCCGGCCAAGTGGAAGGTGACCTCAGGCCTCAAGGTGAAGTTCCAGTGTTTCACGTCAGGGGAGTTGGGTGTGCAGGGGTCTCCAACGAGGCCGTACTCCACCACGGAGTGCCTTAACCCTGCGACGCTCCTGGGGGCACACAGGATAGGAGCCCATTCACCAGTTTTGCACGATGACCTCTCTCCGTGCCGGAACGGCGGCTCCTGGCTTCTGAGGAACCTTAGCCTAAGCAGGCCCCTGGAGACAGCTCTTCACATTCATAGCAAGGGCAGTGTACTCCTCTCTGGGTTGCCTAGGTTGAGTGGCCCAGTCGTCAGAGAGACTGGTGAAAGCCAGCGCTGGGCGGACTCCCTTTGCCCGGCAGTCGAACGGCCTCCTTGACTGAAAGAGAACTGCAGTGCCAAGAGGCACCGTGCTGACGACTGGCTCCAGGAGGAGACTCGGGACAGCACTCTCACAGAAGCGAAAGCTAGGCTGTGGGCCCAGCCTGAGGAGCAGTACGTACGTTTGCCACACTTCTTTGCACAGCTAGGCGTGAGCCAGAGAGCCTTGGTCCCTGAGGCCTCCCTAAGGTACTGCCATACTTACCCAGTAGATCCCACGCAGAGGTCCCTGTGCCCAAAAGGGCCTCCATGGAAGGGCCCTGTTCCTCCCGTTGTGTTTCCTTGAGGTAATCAGAAACCACTGAGGATACCCGTATGAGCTCAGGTATGAAGCTGGGCGACCCTGGCCAAACCTTATTCCCCTCCGTGGCAGACGAGACAGTGGCGGGTCCTGAGCTGCCTGAAGCACACTCCTCGCGCGCACCTTCTCTTTGCTGCCGGAAGGCCTCACATAAGAAGTCTGAGTTGACTCGTGACAGAAGAAGTCTGAGTGTACTCGTGTGAGGCCTGCTGCTCTCAGTTCCTTGCTGGGAGCTTCAGCAGGAGCGCTCTGGAGCTCGCCGGCAGAAGAATTGTGAGTCCCCCCGCCCCACCCCGGCCTCAAGCAAAAGTCCAGATTTCCCCCGTTAGTAACACCTCGGAGCGCCAGAGGGAGCGGAGGGGCATGCCTTAACGGCATGCTTCGACCGTGGAAGGTATTTCACGAGACACTGTGCACTCACGTTCGTTGTAACAACTGTCAAAGGGCACTGTATGCCTTCCAACTCCTCGGCTGTGTTTGAGCCACAGGAAGTAAATGCGTCCGTTTGATTCAGCTCCGTGAATGTGCAACGATGATGGCGAAGCGCTGCCCTGTTCGCTCGAAAGCTCTCGTTAGTACGGCCTTCACACGGCCTCAAGGTACGCAGTTCTGAACAGCCTTACATTCCATGCTGGTGTGCCAACCCCCCCCCCCGCCCACCCACCCACCTACACGCAGGGAGGAATTTGGGCTCTTCTGAGAAACACCAGGGTGCGTCCCAAGTGAAAGCAAGGTGTCTCCCCCAGGACGTCTCCGAACGGCAGTCAGATGCCAGAGGTGTACTTCCAGCCGGAAAAAGAGGGAAAAGGACAGCTTTCCCAGGGACAACTCTGGACCCTTGGGACCATCCGGAATCACCAAGGCCTAAACTTTGCACGGCCTGGGGAACGCTCTTCCGCCTGTCCAGCCATCCCCACGTCAAAACCTTTCTCAGCAGAGGCAGGCGCTCTCTCCCTCGTACTGGATAGCTCGGCAGAGCCTTCCGAGAAACATGCTGCGTCATTCAGCTTGAACGTGGGACGCGGAGGGGAGAGTACGCTTTCTCCCCGTTTGGAGGCGCCTTGCGCTTGGCTTCAAAGCTGCCTGAACAGCAGTAGCGGCCCGACGTCTCTGCACGGCAGGACTGTCGTTGTGGGCCGAGGCTGCGTGTTCTCCCAAAGCGAAAACCGTGCTGGCGATCCCTTTCTAGGAACTCCTCCCACGGCACCCCAGGTTCAGCTCCGGCCAAGTGGAAGGTGACCTCAGGCCTCAAGGTGAAGTTCCAGTGTTTCACGTCAGGGGAGTTGCGTGTGCAGGGGTCTCCAACGAGGCCGTCCTCCACCACGGAGTGCCTTAACCCTGCGACGCTCCTGGGGGCACACAGGATAGGAGCCCATTCACCAGTTTTGCACGATGACCTCTCTCCGTGCCGGAACGGCGGCTCCTGGCTTCTGAGGAACCTTAGCCTAAGCAGGCCCCTGGAGACAGCTCTTCACATTCATAGCAAGGGCAGTGTACTCCTCTCTGGGTTGCCTAGGTTGAGTGGCCCAGTCGTCAGAGAGACTGGCGAAAGCCAGCGCTGGGCGGACTCCCTTTGCCCGGCAGTCGAACGGCCTCCTTGACTGAAAGACAACTGCAGTGCCAAGAGGCACCGTGCTGACGACTGGCTCCAGGAGGAGACTCGGGACAGCACTCTCAGAGAAGCGAAAGCTAGGCTGTGGGCCCAGCCTGAGGAGCAGTACGTACGTTTGCCACACTTCTTTGCACAGCTAGGCGTGAGCCAGAGAGCCTTGGTCCCTGAGGCCTCCCTAAGGTACTGCCATACTTACCCAGTAGATCCCACGCAGAGGTCCCTGTGCCCAAAAGGGCCTCCATGGAAGGGCCCTGTTCCTCCCGTTGTGTTTCCTTGAGGTAATCAGAAACCACTGAGGATACCCGTATGAGCTCAGGTATGAAGCTGGGCGACCCTGGCCAAACCTTATTCCCCTCCGTGGCAGACGAGACAGTGGCGGGTCCTGAGCTGCCTGAAGCACACTCCTCGCGCGCACCTTCTCTTTGCTGCCGGAAGGCCTCACATAAGAAGTCTGAGTTGACTCGTGACAGAAGAAGTCTGAGTGTACTCGTGTGAGGCCTGCTGCTCTCAGTTCCTTGCTGGGAGCTTCAGCAGGAGCGCTCTGGAGCTCGCCGGCAGAAGAATTGTGAGTCCCCCCGCCCCACCCCGGCCTCAAGCAAAAGTCCAGATTTCCCCCGTTAGTAACACCTCGGAGCGCCAGAGGGAGCGGAGGGGCATGCCTTAACGGAATGCTTCGACCGTGGAAGGTATTTCACGAGACACTGTGCACTCACGTTCGTTGTAACAACTGTCAAAGGGCACTGTATGCCTTCCAACTCCTCGGCTGTGTTTGAGCCACAGGAAGTAAATGCGTTCGTTTGATTCAGCTCCGTGAATGTGCAACGATGATGGCGAAGCGCTGCCCTGTTCGCTCGAAAGCTCTCGTTCGTACGGCCTTCACACGGCCTCAAGGTACGCAGTTCTGAACAGCCTTACATTCCATGCTGGTGTGCCAACCCCCCCCCCCGCCCACCCACCCACCTACACGCAGGGAGGAATTTGGGCTCTTCTGAGAAACACCAGGGTGCGTCCCAAGTGAAAGCAAGGCGTCTCCCCCAGGACGTCTCCGAACGGCAGTCGGATGCCAGAGGTGTACTTCCAGCCGGAAAAAGAGGGAAAAGGACAGCTTTCCCAGGGACAACTCTGGACCCTTGGGACCATCCGGAATCACCAAGGCCTAAACTTTGCACGGCCTGGGGAACGCTCTTCCGCCTGTCCAGCCATCCCCACGTCAAAACCTTTCTCAGCAGAGGCAGGCGCTCTCTCCCTCGTACTAGATAGCTCGGCAGAGCCTTCCGAGAAACATGCTGCGTCATTCAGCTTGAACGTGGGACGCGGAGGGGAGAGTACACTTTCTCCCCGTTTGGAGGCGCCTTGCGCTTGGCTTCAAAGCTGCCTGAACAGCACTAGCGGCCCGACGTCTCTGCACGGCAGGACTGTCGTTGTGGGCCAAGGCTGCGTGTTCTCCCAAAGCGAAAACCGTGCTGGCGATCCCTTTCTAGGAACTCCTCCCACGGCACCCCAGGTTCAGCTCCGGCCAAGTGGAAGGTGACCTCAGGCCTCAAGGTGAAGTTCCAGTGTTTCACGTCAGGGGAGTTGGGTGTGCAGGGGTCTCCAACGAGGCCGTACTCCACCACGGAGTGCCTTAACCCTGCGACGCTCCTGGGGGCACACAGGATAGGAGCCCATTCACCAGTTTTGCACGATGACCTCTCTCCGTGCCGGAACGGCGGCTCCTGGCTTCTGAGGAACCTTAGCCTAAGCAGGCCCCTGGAGACAGCTCTTCACATTCATAGCAAGGGCAGTGTACTCCTCTCTGGGTTGCCTAGGTTGAGTGGCCCAGTCGTCAGAGAGACTGGCGAAAGCCAGCGCTGGGCGGACTCCCTTTGCCCGGCAGTCGAACGGCCTCCTTGACTGAAAGAGAACTGCAGTGCCAAGAGGCACCGTGCTGACGACTGGCTCCAGGAGGAGACTCGGGACAGCACTCTCAGAGAAGCGAAAGCTAGGCTGTGGGCCCAGCCTGAGGAGCAGTACGTACGTTTGCCACACTTCTTTGCACAGCTAGGCGTGAGCCAGAGAGCCTTGGTCCCTGAGGCCTCCCTAAGGTACTGCCATACTTACCCAGTAGATCCCACGCAGAGGTCCCTGTGCCCAAAAGGGCCTCCATGGAAGGGCCCTGTTCCTCCCGTTGTGTTTCCTTGAGGTAATCAGAAACCACTGAGGATACCCGTATGAGCTCAGGTATGAAGCTGGGCGACCCTGGCCAAACCTTATTCCCCTCCGTGGCAGACGAGACAGTGGCGGGTCCTGAGCTGCCTGAAGCACACTCCTCGCGCGCACCTTCTCTTTGCTGCCGGAAGGCCTCACATAAGAAGTCTGAGTTGACTCGTGACAGAAGAAGTCTGAGTGTACTCGTGTGAGGCCTGCTGCTCTCAGTTCCTTGCTGGGAGCTTCAGCAGGAGCGCTCTGGAGCTCGCCGGCAGAAGAATTGTGAGTCCCCCCGCCCCACCCCGGCCTCAAGCAAAAGTCCAGATTTCCCCCGTTAGTAACACCTCGGAGCGCCAGAGGGAGCGGAGGGGCATGCCTTAACGGCATGCTTCGACCGTGGAAGGTATTTCACGAGACACTGTGCACTCACGTTCGTTGTAACAACTGTCAAAGGGCACTGTATGCCTTCCAACTCCTCGGCTGTGTTTGAGCCACAGGAAGTAAATGCGTCCGTTTGATTCAGCTCCGTGAATGTGCAACGATGATGGCGAAGCGCTGCCCTGTTCGCTCGAAAGCTCTCGTTCGTACGGCCTTCACACGGCCTCAAGGTACGCAGTTCTGAACAGCCTTACATTCCATGCTGGTGTGCCAACCCCCCCCCCGCCCACCCACCCACCTACACGCAGGGAGGAATTTGGGCTCTTCTGAGAAACACCAGGGTGCGTCCCAAGTGAAAGCAAGGCGTCTCCCCCACGACGTCTCCGAACGGCAGTCGGATGCCAGAGGTGTACTTCCAGCCGGAAAAAGAGGGAAAAGGACAGCTTTCCCAGGGACAACTCTGGACCCTTGGGACCATCCGGAATCACCAAGGCCTAAACTTTGCACGGCCTGGGGAACGCTCTTCCGCCTGTCCAGCCATCCCCACGTCAAAACCTTTCTCAGCAGAGGCAGGCGCTCTCTCCCTCGTACTAGATAGCTCGGCAGAGCCTTCCGAGAAACATGCTGCGTCATTCAGCTTGAACGTGGGACGCGGAGGGGAGAGTACGCTTTCTCCCCGTTTGGAGGCGCCTTGCGCTTGGCTTCAAAGCTGCCTGAACAGCACTAGCGGCCCGACGTCTCTGCACGGCAGGACTGTCGTTGTGGGCCAAGGCTGCGTGTTCTCCCAAAGCGAAAACCGTGCTGGCGATCCCTTTCTAGGAACTCCTCCCACGGCACCCCAGGTTCAGCTCCGGCCAAGTGGAAGGTGACCTCAGGCCTCAAGGTGAAGTTCCAGTGTTTCACGTCAGGGGAGTTGGGTGTGCAGGGGTCTCCAACGAGGCCGTACTCCACCACGGAGTGCCTTAACCCTGCGACGCTCCTGGGGGCACACAGGATAGGAGCCCATTCACCAGTTTTGCACGATGACCTCTCTCCGTGCCGGAACGGCGGCTCCTGGCTTCTGAGGAACCTTAGCCTAAGCAGGCCCCTGGAGACAGCTCTTCACATTCATAGCAAGGGCAGTGTACTCCTCTCTGGGTTGCCTAGGTTGAGTGGCCCAGTCGTCAGAGAGACTGGTGAAAGCCAGCGCTGGGCGGACTCCCTTTGCCCGGCAGTCGAACGGCCTCCTTGACTGAAAGAGAACTGCAGTGCCAAGAGGCACCGTGCTGACGACTGGCTCCAGGAGGAGACTCGGGACAGCACTCTCACAGAAGCGAAAGCTAGGCTGTGGGCCCAGCCTGAGGAGCAGTACGTACGTTTGCCACACTTCTTTGCACAGCTAGGCGTGAGCCAGAGAGCCTTGGTCCCTGAGGCCTCCCTAAGGTACTGCCATACTTACCCAGTAGATCCCACGCAGAGGTCCCTGTGCCCAAAAGGGCCTCCATGGAAGGGCCCTGTTCCTCCCGTTGTGTTTCCTTGAGGTAATCAGAAACCACTGAGGATACCCGTATGAGCTCAGGTATGAAGCTGGGCGACCCTGGCCAAACCTTATTCCCCTCCGTGGCAGACGAGACAGTGGCGGGTCCTGAGCTGCCTGAAGCACACTCCTCGCGCGCACCTTCTCTTTGCTGCCGGAAGGCCTCACATAAGAAGTCTGAGTTGACTCGTGACAGAAGAAGTCTGAGTGTACTCGTGTGAGGCCTGCTGCTCTCAGTTCCTTGCTGGGAGCTTCAGCAGGAGCGCTCTGGAGCTCGCCGGCAGAAGAATTGTGAGTCCCCCCGCCCCACCCCGGCCTCAAGCAAAAGTCCAGATTTCCCCCGTTAGTAACACCTCGGAGCGCCAGAGGGAGCGGAGGGGCATGCCTTAACGGCATGCTTCGACCGTGGAAGGTATTTCACGAGACACTGTGCACTCACGTTCGTTGTAACAACTGTCAAAGGGCACTGTATGCCTTCCAACTCCTCGGCTGTGTTTGAGCCACAGGAAGTAAATGCGTCCGTTTGATTCAGCTCCGTGAATGTGCAACGATGATGGCGAAGCGCTGCCCTGTTCGCTCGAAAGCTCTCGTTCGTACGGCCTTCACACGGCCTCAAGGTACGCAGTTCTGAACAGCCTTACATTCCATGCTGGTGTGCCAACCCCCCCCCCGCCCACCCACCCACCTACACGCAGGGAGGAATTTGGGCTCTTCTGAGAAACACCAGGGTGCGTCCCAAGTGAAAGCAAGGCGTCTCCCCCAGGACGTCTCCGAACGGCAGTCGGATGCCAGAGGTGTACTTCCAGCCGGAAAAAGAGGGAAAAGGACAGCTTTCCCAGGGACAACTCTGGACCCTTGGGACCATCCGGAATCACCAAGGCCTAAACTTTGCACGGCCTGGGGAACGCTCTTCCGCCTGTCCAGCCATCCCCACGTCAAAACCTTTCTCAGCAGAGGCAGGCGCTCTCTCCCTCGTACTAGATAGCTCGGCAGAGCCTTCCGAGAAACATGCTGCGTCATTCAGCTTGAACGTGGGACGCGGAGGGGAGAGTACGCTTTCTCCCCGTTTGGAGGCGCCTTGCGCTTGGCTTCAAAGCTGCCTGAACAGCACTAGCGGCCCGACGTCTCTGCACGGCAGGACTGTCGTTGTGGGCCAAGGCTGCGTGTTCTCCCAAAGCGAAAACCGTGCTGGCGATCCCTTTCTAGGAACTCCTCCCACGGCACCCCAGGTTCAGCTCCGGCCAAGTGGAAGGTGACCTCAGGCCTCAAGGTGAAGTTCCAGTGTTTCACGTCAGGGGAGTTGGGTGTGCAGGGGTCTCCAACGAGGCCGTACTCCACCACGGAGTGCCTTAACCCTGCGACGCTCCTGGGGGCACACAGGATAGGAGCCCATTCACCAGTTTTGCACGATGACCTCTCTCCGTGCCGGAACGGCGGCTCCTGGCTTCTGAGGAACCTTAGCCTAAGCAGGCCCCTGGAGACAGCTCTTCACATTCATAGCAAGGGCAGGGTACTCCTCTCTGGGTTGCCTAGGTTGAGTGGCCCAGTCGTCAGAGAGACTGGCGAAAGCCAGCGCTGGGCGGACTCCCTTTGCCCGGCAGTCGAACGGCCTCCTTGACTGAAAGAGAACTGCAGTGCCAAGAGGCACCGTGCTGACGACTGGCTCCAGGAGGAGACTCGGGACAGCACTCTCAGAGAAGCGAAAGCTAGGCTGTGGGCCCAGCCTGAGGAGCAGTACGTACGTTTGCCACACTTCTTTGCACAGCTAGGCGTGAGCCAGAGAGCCTTGGTCCCTGAGGCCTCCCTAAGGTACTGCCATACTTACCCAGTAGATCCCACGCAGAGGTCCCTGTGCCCAAAAGGGCCTCCATGGAAGGGCCCTGTTCCTCCCGTTGTGTTTCCTTGAGGTAATCAGAAACCACTGAGGATACCCGTATGAGCTCAGGTATGAAGCTGGGCGACCCTGGCCAAACCTTATTCCCCTCCGTGGCAGACGAGACAGTGGCGGGTCCTGAGCTGCCTGAAGCACACTCCTCGCGCGCACCTTCTCTTTGCTGCCGGAAGGCCTCACATAAGAAGTCTGAGTTGACTCGTGACAGAAGAAGTCTGAGTGTACTCGTGTGAGGCCTGCTGCTCTCAGTTCCTTGCTGGGAGCTTCAGCAGGAGCGCTCTGGAGCTCGCCGGCAGAAGAATTGTGAGTCCCCCCGCCCCACCCCGGCCTCAAGCAAAAGTCCAGATTTCCCCCGTTAGTAACACCTCGGAGCGCCAGAGGGAGCGGAGGGGCATGCCTTAACGGCATGCTTCGACCGTGGAAGGTATTTCACGAGACACTGTGCACTCACGTTCGTTGTAACAACTGTCAAAGGGCACTGTATGCCTTCCAACTCCTCGGCTGTGTTTGAGCCACAGGAAGTAAATGCGTCCGTTTGATTCAGCTCCGTGAATGTGCAACGATGATGGCGAAGCGCTGCCCTGTTCGCTCGAAAGCTCTCGTTCGTACGGCCTTCACACGGCCTCAAGGTACGCAGTTCTGAACAGCCTTACATTCCATGCTGGTGTGCCAACCCCCCCCCCGCCCACCCACCCACCTACACGCAGGGAGGAATTTGGGCTCTTCTGAGAAACACCAGGGTGCGTCCCAAGTGAAAGCAAGGCGTCTCCCCCACGACGTCTCCGAACGGCAGTCGGATGCCAGAGGTGTACTTCCAGCCGGAAAAAGAGGGAAAAGGACAGCTTTCCCAGGGACAACTCTGGACCCTTGGGACCATCCGGAATCACCAAGGCCTAAACTTTGCACGGCCTGGGGAACGCTCTTCCGCCTGTCCAGCCATCCCCACGTCAAAACCTTTCTCAGCAGAGGCAGGCGCTCTCTCCCTCGTACTAGATAGCTCGGCAGAGCCTTCCGAGAAACATGCTGCGTCATTCAGCTTGAACGTGGGACGCGGAGGGGAGAGTACGCTTTCTCCCCGTTTGGAGGCGCCTTGCGCTTGGCTTCAAAGCTGCCTGAACAGCACTAGCGGCCCGACGTCTCTGCACGGCAGGACTGTCGTTGTGGGCCAAGGCTGCGTGTTCTCCCAAAGCGAAAACCGTGCTGGCGATCCCTTTCTAGGAACTCCTCCCACGGCACCCCAGGTTCAGCTCCGGCCAAGTGGAAGGTGACCTCAGGCCTCAAGGTGAAGTTCCAGTGTTTCACGTCAGGGGAGTTGGGTGTGCAGGGGTCTCCAACGAGGCCGTACTCCACCACGGAGTGCCTTAACCCTGCGACGCTCCTGGGGGCACACAGGATAGGAGCCCATTCACCAGTTTTGCACGATGACCTCTCTCCGTGCCGGAACGGCGGCTCCTGGCTTCTGAGGAACCTTAGCCTAAGCAGGCCCCTGGAGACAGCTCTTCACATTCATAGCAAGGGCAGTGTACTCCTCTCTGGGTTGCCTAGGTTGAGTGGCCCAGTCGTCAGAGAGACTGGTGAAAGCCAGCGCTGGGCGGACTCCCTTTGCCCGGCAGTCGAACGGCCTCCTTGACTGAAAGAGAACTGCAGTGCCAAGAGGCACCGTGCTGACGACTGGCTCCAGGAGGAGACTCGGGACAGCACTCTCACAGAAGCGAAAGCTAGGCTGTGGGCCCAGCCTGAGGAGCAGTACGTACGTTTGCCACACTTCTTTGCACAGCTAGGCGTGAGCCAGAGAGCCTTGGTCCCTGAGGCCTCCCTAAGGTACTGCCATACTTACCCAGTAGATCCCACGCAGAGGTCCCTGTGCCCAAAAGGGCCTCCATGGAAGGGCCCTGTTCCTCCCGTTGTGTTTCCTTGAGGTAATCAGAAACCACTGAGGATACCCGTATGAGCTCAGGTATGAAGCTGGGCGACCCTGGCCAAACCTTATTCCCCTCCGTGGCAGACGAGACAGTGGCGGGTCCTGAGCTGCCTGAAGCACACTCCTCGCGCGCACCTTCTCTTTGCTGCCGGAAGGCCTCACATAAGAAGTCTGAGTTGACTCGTGACAGAAGAAGTCTGAGTGTACTCGTGTGAGGCCTGCTGCTCTCAGTTCCTTGCTGGGAGCTTCAGCAGGAGCGCTCTGGAGCTCGCCGGCAGAAGAATTGTGAGTCCCCCCGCCCCACCCCGGCCTCAAGCAAAAGTCCAGATTTCCCCCGTTAGTAACACCTCGGAGCGCCAGAGGGAGCGGAGGGGCATGCCTTAACGGCATGCTTCGACCGTGGAAGGTATTTCACGAGACACTGTGCACTCACGTTCGTTGTAACAACTGTCAAAGGGCACTGTATGCCTTCCAACTCCTCGGCTGTGTTTGAGCCACAGGAAGTAAATGCGTCCGTTTGATTCAGCTCCGTGAATGTGCAACGATGATGGCGAAGCGCTGCCCTGTTCGCTCGAAAGCTCTCGTTAGTACGGCCTTCACACGGCCTCAAGGTACGCAGTTCTGAACAGCCTTACATTCCATGCTGGTGTGCCAACCCCCCCCCCCGCCCACCCACCCACCTACACGCAGGGAGGAATTTGGGCTCTTCTGAGAAACACCAGGGTGCGTCCCAAGTGAAAGCAAGGTGTCTCCCCCAGGACGTCTCCGAACGGCAGTCAGATGCCAGAGGTGTACTTCCAGCCGGAAAAAGAGGGAAAAGGACAGCTTTCCCAGGGACAACTCTGGACCCTTGGGACCATCCGGAATCACCAAGGCCTAAACTTTGCACGGCCTGGGGAACGCTCTTCCGCCTGTCCAGCCATCCCCACGTCAAAACCTTTCTCAGCAGAGGCAGGCGCTCTCTCCCTCGTACTGGATAGCTCGGCAGAGCCTTCCGAGAAACATGCTGCGTCATTCAGCTTGAACGTGGGACGCGGAGGGGAGAGTACGCTTTCTCCCCGTTTGGAGGCGCCTTGCGCTTGGCTTCAAAGCTGCCTGAACAGCAGTAGCGGCCCGACGTCTCTGCACGGCAGGACTGTCGTTGTGGGCCGAGGCTGCGTGTTCTCCCAAAGCGAAAACCGTGCTGGCGATCCCTTTCTAGGAACTCCTCCCACGGCACCCCAGGTTCAGCTCCGGCCAAGTGGAAGGTGACCTCAGGCCTCAAGGTGAAGTTCCAGTGTTTCACGTCAGGGGAGTTGCGTGTGCAGGGGTCTCCAACGAGGCCGTCCTCCACCACGGAGTGCCTTAACCCTGCGACGCTCCTGGGGGCACACAGGATAGGAGCCCATTCACCAGTTTTGCACGATGACCTCTCTCCGTGCCGGAACGGCGGCTCCTGGCTTCTGAGGAACCTTAGCCTAAGCAGGCCCCTGGAGACAGCTCTTCACATTCATAGCAAGGGCAGTGTACTCCTCTCTGGGTTGCCTAGGTTGAGTGGCCCAGTCGTCAGAGAGACTGGCGAAAGCCAGCGCTGGGCGGACTCCCTTTGCCCGGCAGTCGAACGGCCTCCTTGACTGAAAGACAACTGCAGTGCCAAGAGGCACCGTGCTGACGACTGGCTCCAGGAGGAGACTCGGGACAGCACTCTCAGAGAAGCGAAAGCTAGGCTGTGGGCCCAGCCTGAGGAGCAGTACGTACGTTTGCCACACTTCTTTGCACAGCTAGGCGTGAGCCAGAGAGCCTTGGTCCCTGAGGCCTCCCTAAGGTACTGCCATACTTACCCAGTAGATCCCACGCAGAGGTCCCTGTGCCCAAAAGGGCCTCCATGGAAGGGCCCTGTTCCTCCCGTTGTGTTTCCTTGAGGTAATCAGAAACCACTGAGGATACCCGTATGAGCTCAGGTATGAAGCTGGGCGACCCTGGCCAAACCTTATTCCCCTCCGTGGCAGACGAGACAGTGGCGGGTCCTGAGCTGCCTGAAGCACACTCCTCGCGCGCACCTTCTCTTTGCTGCCGGAAGGCCTCACATAAGAAGTCTGAGTTGACTCGTGACAGAAGAAGTCTGAGTGTACTCGTGTGAGGCCTGCTGCTCTCAGTTCCTTGCTGGGAGCTTCAGCAGGAGCGCTCTGGAGCTCGCCGGCAGAAGAATTGTGAGTCCCCCCGCCCCACCCCGGCCTCAAGCAAAAGTCCAGATTTCCCCCGTTAGTAACACCTCGGAGCGCCAGAGGGAGCGGAGGGGCATGCCTTAACGGAATGCTTCGACCGTGGAAGGTATTTCACGAGACACTGTGCACTCACGTTCGTTGTAACAACTGTCAAAGGGCACTGTATGCCTTCCAACTCCTCGGCTGTGTTTGAGCCACAGGAAGTAAATGCGTTCGTTTGATTCAGCTCCGTGAATGTGCAACGATGATGGCGAAGCGCTGCCCTGTTCGCTCGAAAGCTCTCGTTCGTACGGCCTTCACACGGCCTCAAGGTACGCAGTTCTGAACAGCCTTACATTCCATGCTGGTGTGCCAACCCCCCCTCCCCCGCCCACCCACCCACCTACACGCAGGGAGGAATTTGGGCTCTTCTGAGAAACACCAGGGTGCGTCCCAAGTGAAAGCAAGGCGTCTCCCCCAGGACGTCTCCGAACGGCAGTCGGATGCCAGAGGTGTACTTCCAGCCGGAAAAAGAGGGAAAAGGACAGCTTTCCCAGGGACAACTCTGGACCCTTGGGACCATCCGGAATCACCAAGGCCTAAACTTTGCACGGCCTGGGGAACGCTCTTCCGCCTGTCCAGCCATCCCCACGTCAAAACCTTTCTCAGCAGAGGCAGGCGCTCTCTCCCTCGTACTAGATAGCTCGGCAGAGCCTTCCGAGAAACATGCTGCGTCATTCAGCTTGAACGTGGGACGCGGAGGGGAGAGTACGCTTTCTCCCCGTTTGGAGGCGCCTTGCGCTTGGCTTCAAAGCTGCCTGAACAGCACTAGCGGCCCGACGTCTCTGCACGGCAGGACTGTCGTTGTGGGCCGAGGCTGCGTGTTCTCCCAAAGCGAAAACCGTGCTGGCGATCCCTTTCTAGGAACTCCTCCCACGGCACCCCAGGTTCAGCTCCGGCCAAGTGGAAGGTGACCTCAGGCCTCAAGGTGAAGTTCCAGTGTTTCACGTCAGGGGAGTTGGGTGTGCAGGGGTCTCCAACGAGGCCGTACTCCACCACGGAGTGCCTTAACCCTGCGACGCTCCTGGGGGCACACAGGATAGGAGCCCATTCACCAGTTTTGCACGATGACCTCTCTCCGTGCCGGAACGGCGGCTCCTGGCTTCTGAGGAACCTTAGCCTAAGCAGGCCCCTGGAGACAGCTCTTCACATTCATAGCAAGGGCAGTGTACTCCTCTCTGGGTTGCCTAGGTTGAGTGGCCCAGTCGTCAGAGAGACTGGCGAAAGCCAGCGCTGGGCGGACTCCCTTTGCCCGGCAGTCGAACGGCCTCCTTGACTGAAAGAGAACTGCAGTGCCAAGAGGCACCGTGCTGACGACTGGCTCCAGGAGGAGACTCGGGACAGCACTCTCAGAGAAGCGAAAGCTAGGCTGTGGGCCCAGCCTGAGGAGCAGTACGTACGTTTGCCACACTTCTTTGCACAGCTAGGCGTGAGCCAGAGAGCCTTGGTCCCTGAGGCCTCCCTAAGGTACTGCCATACTTACCCAGTAGATCCCACGCAGAGGTCCCTGTGCCCAAAAGGGCCTCCATGGAAGGGCCCTGTTCCTCCCGTTGTGTTTCCTTGAGGTAATCAGAAACCACTGAGGATACCCGTATGAGCTCAGGTATGAAGCTGGGCGACCCTGGCCAAACCTTATTCCCCTCCGTGGCAGACGAGACAGTGGCGGGTCCTGAGCTGCCTGAAGCACACTCCTCGCGCGCACCTTCTCTTTGCTGCCGGAAGGCCTCACATAAGAAGTCTGAGTTGACTCGTGACAGAAGAAGTCTGAGTGTACTCGTGTGAGGCCTGCTGCTCTCAGTTCCTTGCTGGGAGCTTCAGCAGGAGCGCTCTGGAGCTCGCCGGCAGAAGAATTGTGAGTCCCCCCGCCCCACCCCGGCCTCAAGCAAAAGTCCAGATTTCCCCCGTTAGTAACACCTCGGAGCGCCAGAGGGAGCGGAGGGGCATGCCTTAACGGAATGCTTCGACCGTGGAAGGTATTTCACGAGACACTGTGCACTCACGTTCGTTGTAACAACTGTCAAAGGGCACTGTATGCCTTCCAACTCCTCGGCTGTGTTTGAGCCACAGGAAGTAAATGCGTCCGTTTGATTCAGCTCCGTGAATGTGCAACGATGATGGCGAAGCGCTGCCCTGTTCGCTCGAAAGCTCTCGTTCGTACGGCCTTCACACGGCCTCAAGGTACGCAGTTCTGAACAGCCTTACATTCCATGCTGGTGTGCCAACCCCCCCCCCGCCCACCCACCCACCTACACGCAGGGAGGAATTTGGGCTCTTCTGAGAAACACCAGGGTGCGTCCCAAGTGAAAGCAAGGCGTCTCCCCCAGGACGTCTCCGAACGGCAGTCGGATGCCAGAGGTGTACTTCCAGCCGGAAAAAGAGGGAAAAGGACAGCTTTCCCAGGGACAACTCTGGACCCTTGGGACCATCCGGAATCACCAAGGCCTAAACTTTGCACGGCCTGGGGAACGCTCTTCCGCCTGTCCAGCCATCCCCACGTCAAAACCTTTCTCAGCAGAGGCAGGCGCTCTCTCCCTCGTACTAGATAGCTCGGCAGAGCCTTCCGAGAAACATGCTGCGTCATTCAGCTTGAACGTGGGACGCGGAGGGGAGAGTACGCTTTCTCCCCGTTTGGAGGCGCCTTGCGCTTGGCTTCAAAGCTGCCTGAACAGCACTAGCGGCCCGACGTCTCTGCACGGCAGGACTGTCGTTGTGGGCCAAGGCTGCGTGTTCTCCCAAAGCGAAAACCGTGCTGGCGATCCCTTTCTAGGAACTCCTCCCACGGCACCCCAGGTTCAGCTCCGGCCAAGTGGAAGGTGACCTCAGGCCTCAAGGTGAAGTTCCAGTGTTTCACGTCAGGGGAGTTGGGTGTGCAGGGGTCTCCAACGAGGCCGTACTCCACCACGGAGTGCCTTAACCCTGCGACGCTCCTGGGGGCACACAGGATAGGAGCCCATTCACCAGTTTTGCACGATGACCTCTCTCCGTGCCGGAACGGCGGCTCCTGGCTTCTGAGGAACCTTAGCCTAAGCAGGCCCCTGGAGACAGCTCTTCACATTCATAGCAAGGGCAGGGTACTCCTCTCTGGGTTGCCTAGGTTGAGTGGCCCAGTCGTCAGAGAGACTGGCGAAAGCCAGCGCTGGGCGGACTCCCTTTGCCCGGCAGTCGAACGGCCTCCTTGACTGAAAGAGAACTGCAGTGCCAAGAGGCACCGTGCTGACGACTGGCTCCAGGAGGAGACTCGGGACAGCACTCTCAGAGAAGCGAAAGCTAGGCTGTGGGCCCAGCCTGAGGAGCAGTACGTACGTTTGCCACACTTCTTTGCACAGCTAGGCGTGAGCCAGAGAGCCTTGGTCCCTGAGGCCTCCCTAAGGTACTGCCATACTTACCCAGTAGATCCCACGCAGAGGTCCCTGTGCCCAAAAGGGCCTCCATGGAAGGGCCCTGTTCCTCCCGTTGTGTTTCCTTGAGGTAATCAGAAACCACTGAGGATACCCGTATGAGCTCAGGTATGAAGCTGGGCGACCCTGGCCAAACCTTATTCCCCTCCGTGGCAGACGAGACAGTGGCGGGTCCTGAGCTGCCTGAAGCACACTCCTCGCGCGCACCTTCTCTTTGCTGCCGGAAGGCCTCACATAAGAAGTCTGAGTTGACTCGTGACAGAAGAAGTCTGAGTGTACTCGTGTGAGGCCTGCTGCTCTCAGTTCCTTGCTGGGAGCTTCAGCAGGAGCGCTCTGGAGCTCGCCGGCAGAAGAATTGTGAGTCCCCCCGCCCCACCCCGGCCTCAAGCAAAAGTCCAGATTTCCCCCGTTAGTAACACCTCGGAGCGCCAGAGGGAGCGGAGGGGCATGCCTTAACGGCATGCTTCGACCGTGGAAGGTATTTCACGAGACACTGTGCACTCACGTTCGTTGTAACAACTGTCAAAGGGCACTGTATGCCTTCCAACTCCTCGGCTGTGTTTGAGCCACAGGAAGTAAATGCGTCCGTTTGATTCAGCTCCGTGAATGTGCAACGATGATGGCGAAGCGCTGCCCTGTTCGCTCGAAAGCTCTCGTTCGTACGGCCTTCACACGGCCTCAAGGTACGCAGTTCTGAACAGCCTTACATTCCATGCTGGTGTGCCAACCCCCCCCCCGCCCACCCACCCACCTACACGCAGGGAGGAATTTGGGCTCTTCTGAGAAACACCAGGGTGCGTCCCAAGTGAAAGCAAGGCGTCTCCCCCACGACGTCTCCGAACGGCAGTCGGATGCCAGAGGTGTACTTCCAGCCGGAAAAAGAGGGAAAAGGACAGCTTTCCCAGGGACAACTCTGGACCCTTGGGACCATCCGGAATCACCAAGGCCTAAACTTTGCACGGCCTGGGGAACGCTCTTCCGCCTGTCCAGCCATCCCCACGTCAAAACCTTTCTCAGCAGAGGCAGGCGCTCTCTCCCTCGTACTAGATAGCTCGGCAGAGCCTTCCGAGAAACATGCTGCGTCATTCAGCTTGAACGTGGGACGCGGAGGGGAGAGTACGCTTTCTCCCCGTTTGGAGGCGCCTTGCGCTTGGCTTCAAAGCTGCCTGAACAGCACTAGCGGCCCGACGTCTCTGCACGGCAGGACTGTCGTTGTGGGCCAAGGCTGCGTGTTCTCCCAAAGCGAAAACCGTGCTGGCGATCCCTTTCTAGGAACTCCTCCCACGGCACCCCAGGTTCAGCTCCGGCCAAGTGGAAGGTGACCTCAGGCCTCAAGGTGAAGTTCCAGTGTTTCACGTCAGGGGAGTTGGGTGTGCAGGGGTCTCCAACGAGGCCGTACTCCACCACGGAGTGCCTTAACCCTGCGACGCTCCTGGGGGCACACAGGATAGGAGCCCATTCACCAGTTTTGCACGATGACCTCTCTCCGTGCCGGAACGGCGGCTCCTGGCTTCTGAGGAACCTTAGCCTAAGCAGGCCCCTGGAGACAGCTCTTCACATTCATAGCAAGGGCAGTGTACTCCTCTCTGGGTTGCCTAGGTTGAGTGGCCCAGTCGTCAGAGAGACTGGTGAAAGCCAGCGCTGGGCGGACTCCCTTTGCCCGGCAGTCGAACGGCCTCCTTGACTGAAAGAGAACTGCAGTGCCAAGAGGCACCGTGCTGACGACTGGCTCCAGGAGGAGACTCGGGACAGCACTCTCACAGAAGCGAAAGCTAGGCTGTGGGCCCAGCCTGAGGAGCAGTACGTACGTTTGCCACACTTCTTTGCACAGCTAGGCGTGAGCCAGAGAGCCTTGGTCCCTGAGGCCTCCCTAAGGTACTGCCATACTTACCCAGTAGATCCCACGCAGAGGTCCCTGTGCCCAAAAGGGCCTCCATGGAAGGGCCCTGTTCCTCCCGTTGTGTTTCCTTGAGGTAATCAGAAACCACTGAGGATACCCGTATGAGCTCAGGTATGAAGCTGGGCGACCCTGGCCAAACCTTATTCCCCTCCGTGGCAGACGAGACAGTGGCGGGTCCTGAGCTGCCTGAAGCACACTCCTCGCGCGCACCTTCTCTTTGCTGCCGGAAGGCCTCACATAAGAAGTCTGAGTTGACTCGTGACAGAAGAAGTCTGAGTGTACTCGTGTGAGGCCTGCTGCTCTCAGTTCCTTGCTGGGAGCTTCAGCAGGAGCGCTCTGGAGCTCGCCGGCAGAAGAATTGTGAGTCCCCCCGCCCCACCCCGGCCTCAAGCAAAAGTCCAGATTTCCCCCGTTAGTAACACCTCGGAGCGCCAGAGGGAGCGGAGGGGCATGCCTTAACGGCATGCTTCGACCGTGGAAGGTATTTCACGAGACACTGTGCACTCACGTTCGTTGTAACAACTGTCAAAGGGCACTGTATGCCTTCCAACTCCTCGGCTGTGTTTGAGCCACAGGAAGTAAATGCGTCCGTTTGATTCAGCTCCGTGAATGTGCAACGATGATGGCGAAGCGCTGCCCTGTTCGCTCGAAAGCTCTCGTTAGTACGGCCTTCACACGGCCTCAAGGTACGCAGTTCTGAACAGCCTTACATTCCATGCTGGTGTGCCAACCCCCCCCCCCGCCCACCCACCCACCTACACGCAGGGAGGAATTTGGGCTCTTCTGAGAAACACCAGGGTGCGTCCCAAGTGAAAGCAAGGTGTCTCCCCCAGGACGTCTCCGAACGGCAGTCAGATGCCAGAGGTGTACTTCCAGCCGGAAAAAGAGGGAAAAGGACAGCTTTCCCAGGGACAACTCTGGACCCTTGGGACCATCCGGAATCACCAAGGCCTAAACTTTGCACGGCCTGGGGAACGCTCTTCCGCCTGTCCAGCCATCCCCACGTCAAAACCTTTCTCAGCAGAGGCAGGCGCTCTCTCCCTCGTACTGGATAGCTCGGCAGAGCCTTCCGAGAAACATGCTGCGTCATTCAGCTTGAACGTGGGACGCGGAGGGGAGAGTACGCTTTCTCCCCGTTTGGAGGCGCCTTGCGCTTGGCTTCAAAGCTGCCTGAACAGCAGTAGCGGCCCGACGTCTCTGCACGGCAGGACTGTCGTTGTGGGCCGAGGCTGCGTGTTCTCCCAAAGCGAAAACCGTGCTGGCGATCCCTTTCTAGGAACTCCTCCCACGGCACCCCAGGTTCAGCTCCGGCCAAGTGGAAGGTGACCTCAGGCCTCAAGGTGAAGTTCCAGTGTTTCACGTCAGGGGAGTTGCGTGTGCAGGGGTCTCCAACGAGGCCGTCCTCCACCACGGAGTGCCTTAACCCTGCGACGCTCCTGGGGGCACACAGGATAGGAGCCCATTCACCAGTTTTGCACGATGACCTCTCTCCGTGCCGGAACGGCGGCTCCTGGCTTCTGAGGAACCTTAGCCTAAGCAGGCCCCTGGAGACAGCTCTTCACATTCATAGCAAGGGCAGTGTACTCCTCTCTGGGTTGCCTAGGTTGAGTGGCCCAGTCGTCAGAGAGACTGGCGAAAGCCAGCGCTGGGCGGACTCCCTTTGCCCGGCAGTCGAACGGCCTCCTTGACTGAAAGACAACTGCAGTGCCAAGAGGCACCGTGCTGACGACTGGCTCCAGGAGGAGACTCGGGACAGCACTCTCAGAGAAGCGAAAGCTAGGCTGTGGGCCCAGCCTGAGGAGCAGTACGTACGTTTGCCACACTTCTTTGCACAGCTAGGCGTGAGCCAGAGAGCCTTGGTCCCTGAGGCCTCCCTAAGGTACTGCCATACTTACCCAGTAGATCCCACGCAGAGGTCCCTGTGCCCAAAAGGGCCTCCATGGAAGGGCCCTGTTCCTCCCGTTGTGTTTCCTTGAGGTAATCAGAAACCACTGAGGATACCCGTATGAGCTCAGGTATGAAGCTGGGCGACCCTGGCCAAACCTTATTCCCCTCCGTGGCAGACGAGACAGTGGCGGGTCCTGAGCTGCCTGAAGCACACTCCTCGCGCGCACCTTCTCTTTGCTGCCGGAAGGCCTCACATAAGAAGTCTGAGTTGACTCGTGACAGAAGAAGTCTGAGTGTACTCGTGTGAGGCCTGCTGCTCTCAGTTCCTTGCTGGGAGCTTCAGCAGGAGCGCTCTGGAGCTCGCCGGCAGAAGAATTGTGAGTCCCCCCGCCCCACCCCGGCCTCAAGCAAAAGTCCAGATTTCCCCCGTTAGTAACACCTCGGAGCGCCAGAGGGAGCGGAGGGGCATGCCTTAACGGAATGCTTCGACCGTGGAAGGTATTTCACGAGACACTGTGCACTCACGTTCGTTGTAACAACTGTCAAAGGGCACTGTATGCCTTCCAACTCCTCGGCTGTGTTTGAGCCACAGGAAGTAAATGCGTCCGTTTGATTCAGCTCCGTGAATGTGCAACGATGATGGCGAAGCGCTGCCCTGTTCGCTCGAAAGCTCTCGTTCGTACGGCCTTCACACGGCCTCAAGGTACGCAGTTCTGAACAGCCTTACATTCCATGCTGGTGTGCCAACCCCCCCCCCCGCCCACCCACCCACCTACACGCAGGGAGGAATTTGGGCTCTTCTGAGAAACACCAGGGTGCGTCCCAAGTGAAAGCAAGGCGTCTCCCCCAGGACGTCTCCGAACGGCAGTCGGATGCCAGAGGTGTACTTCCAGCCGGAAAAAGAGGGAAAAGGACAGCTTTCCCAGGGACAACTCTGGACCCTTGGGACCATCCGGAATCACCAAGGCCTAAACTTTGCACGGCCTGGGGAACGCTCTTCCGCCTGTCCAGCCATCCCCACGTCAAAACCTTTCTCAGCAGAGGCAGGCGCTCTCTCCCTCGTACTAGATAGCTCGGCAGAGCCTTCCGAGAAACATGCTGCGTCATTCAGCTTGAACGTGGGACGCGGAGGGGAGAGTACGCTTTCTCCCCGTTTGGAGGCGCCTTGCGCTTGGCTTCAAAGCTGCCTGAACAGCACTAGCGGCCCGACGTCTCTGCACGGCAGGACTGTCGTTGTGGGCCGAGGCTGCGTGTTCTCCCAAAGCGAAAACCGTGCTGGCGATCCCTTTCTAGGAACTCCTCCCACGGCACCCCAGGTTCAGCTCCGGCCAAGTGGAAGGTGACCTCAGGCCTCAAGGTGAAGTTCCAGTGTTTCACGTCAGGGGAGTTGGGTGTGCAGGGGTCTCCAACGAGGCCGTACTCCACCACGGAGTGCCTTAACCCTGCGACGCTCCTGGGGGCACACAGGATAGGAGCCCATTCACCAGTTTTGCACGATGACCTCTCTCCGTGCCGGAACGGCGGCTCCTGGCTTCTGAGGAACCTTAGCCTAAGCAGGCCCCTGGAGACAGCTCTTCACATTCATAGCAAGGGCAGTGTACTCCTCTCTGGGTTGCCTAGGTTGAGTGGCCCAGTCGTCAGAGAGACTGGCGAAAGCCAGCGCTGGGCGGACTCCCTTTGCCCGGCAGTCGAACGGCCTCCTTGACTGAAAGAGAACTGCAGTGCCAAGAGGCACCGTGCTGACGACTGGCTCCAGGAGGAGACTCGGGACAGCACTCTCAGAGAAGCGAAAGCTAGGCTGTGGGCCCAGCCTGAGGAGCAGTACGTACGTTTGCCACACTTCTTTGCACAGCTAGGCGTGAGCCAGAGAGCCTTGGTCCCTGAGGCCTCCCTAAGGTACTGCCATACTTACCCAGTAGATCCCACGCAGAGGTCCCTGTGCCCAAAAGGGCCTCCATGGAAGGGCCCTGTTCCTCCCGTTGTGTTTCCTTGAGGTAATCAGAAACCACTGAGGATACCCGTATGAGCTCAGGTATGAAGCTGGGCGACCCTGGCCAAACCTTATTCCCCTCCGTGGCAGACGAGACAGTGGCGGGTCCTGAGCTGCCTGAAGCACACTCCTCGCGCGCACCTTCTCTTTGCTGCCGGAAGGCCTCACATAAGAAGTCTGAGTTGACTCGTGACAGAAGAAGTCTGAGTGTACTCGTGTGAGGCCTGCTGCTCTCAGTTCCTTGCTGGGAGCTTCAGCAGGAGCGCTCTGGAGCTCGCCGGCAGAAGAATTGTGAGTCCCCCCGCCCCACCCCGGCCTCAAGCAAAAGTCCAGATTTCCCCCGTTAGTAACACCTCGGAGCGCCAGAGGGAGCGGAGGGGCATGCCTTAACGGAATGCTTCGACCGTGGAAGGTATTTCACGAGACACTGTGCACTCACGTTCGTTGTAACAACTGTCAAAGGGCACTGTATGCCTTCCAACTCCTCGGCTGTGTTTGAGCCACAGGAAGTAAATGCGTCCGTTTGATTCAGCTCCGTGAATGTGCAACGATGATGGCGAAGCGCTGCCCTGTTCGCTCGAAAGCTCTCGTTCGTACGGCCTTCACACGGCCTCAAGGTACGCAGTTCTGAACAGCCTTACATTCCATGCTGGTGTGCCAACCCCCCCCCCGCCCACCCACCCACCTACACGCAGGGAGGAATTTGGGCTCTTCTGAGAAACACCAGGGTGCGTCCCAAGTGAAAGCAAGGCGTCTCCCCCAGGACGTCTCCGAACGGCAGTCGGATGCCAGAGGTGTACTTCCAGCCGGAAAAAGAGGGAAAAGGACAGCTTTCCCAGGGACAACTCTGGACCCTTGGGACCATCCGGAATCACCAAGGCCTAAACTTTGCACGGCCTGGGGAACGCTCTTCCGCCTGTCCAGCCATCCCCACGTCAAAACCTTTCTCAGCAGAGGCAGGCGCTCTCTCCCTCGTACTAGATAGCTCGGCAGAGCCTTCCGAGAAACATGCTGCGTCATTCAGCTTGAACGTGGGACGCGGAGGGGAGAGTACGCTTTCTCCCCGTTTGGAGGCGCCTTGCGCTTGGCTTCAAAGCTGCCTGAACAGCACTAGCGGCCCGACGTCTCTGCACGGCAGGACTGTCGTTGTGGGCCGAGGCTGCGTGTTCTCCCAAAGCGAAAACCGTGCTGGCGATCCCTTTCTAGGAACTCCTCCCACGGCACCCCAGGTTCAGCTCCGGCCAAGTGGAAGGTGACCTCAGGCCTCAAGGTGAAGTTCCAGTGTTTCACGTCAGGGGAGTTGGGTGTGCAGGGGTCTCCAACGAGGCCGTACTCCACCACGGAGTGCCTTAACCCTGCGACGCTCCTGGGGGCACACAGGATAGGAGCCCATTCACCAGTTTTGCACGATGACCTCTCTCCGTGCCGGAACGGCGGCTCCTGGCTTCTGAGGAACCTTAGCCTAAGCAGGCCCCTGGAGACAGCTCTTCACATTCATAGCAAGGGCAGTGTACTCCTCTCTGGGTTGCCTAGGTTGAGTGGCCCAGTCGTCAGAGAGACTGGCGAAAGCCAGCGCTGGGCGGACTCCCTTTGCCCGGCAGTCGAACGGCCTCCTTGACTGAAAGAGAACTGCAGTGCCAAGAGGCACCGTGCTGACGACTGGCTCCAGGAGGAGACTCGGGACAGCACTCTCAGAGAAGCGAAAGCTAGGCTGTGGGCCCAGCCTGAGGAGCAGTACGTACGTTTGCCACACTTCTTTGCACAGCTAGGCGTGAGCCAGAGAGCCTTGGTCCCTGAGGCCTCCCTAAGGTACTGCCATACTTACCCAGTAGATCCCACGCAGAGGTCCCTGTGCCCAAAAGGGCCTCCATGGAAGGGCCCTGTTCCTCCCGTTGTGTTTCCTTGAGGTAATCAGAAACCACTGAGGATACCCGTATGAGCTCAGGTATGAAGCTGGGCGACCCTGGCCAAACCTTATTCCCCTCCGTGGCAGACGAGACAGTGGCGGGTCCTGAGCTGCCTGAAGCACACTCCTCGCGCGCACCTTCTCTTTGCTGCCGGAAGGCCTCACATAAGAAGTCTGAGTTGACTCGTGACAGAAGAAGTCTGAGTGTACTCGTGTGAGGCCTGCTGCTCTCAGTTCCTTGCTGGGAGCTTCAGCAGGAGCGCTCTGGAGCTCGCCGGCAGAAGAATTGTGAGTCCCCCCGCCCCACCCCGGCCTCAAGCAAAAGTCCAGATTTCCCCCGTTAGTAACACCTCGGAGCGCCAGAGGGAGCGGAGGGGCATGCCTTAACGGAATGCTTCGACCGTGGAAGGTATTTCACGAGACACTGTGCACTCACGTTCGTTGTAACAACTGTCAAAGGGCACTGTATGCCTTCCAACTCCTCGGCTGTGTTTGAGCCACAGGAAGTAAATGCGTTCGTTTGATTCAGCTCCGTGAATGTGCAACGATGATGGCGAAGCGCTGCCCTGTTCGCTCGAAAGCTCTCGTTCGTACGGCCTTCACACGGCCTCAAGGTACGCAGTTCTGAACAGCCTTACATTCCATGCTGGTGTGCCAACACCCCCCCCCCCGCCCACCCACCCACCTACACGCAGGGAGGAATTTGGGCTCTTCTGAGAAACACCAGGGTGCGTCCCAAGTGAAAGCAAGGCGTCTCCCCCAGGACGTCTCCGAACGGCAGTCGGATGCCAGAGGTGTACTTCCAGCCGGAAAAAGAGGGAAAAGGACAGCTTTCCCAGGGACAACTCTGGACCCTTGGGACCATCCGGAATCACCAAGGCCTAAACTTTGCACGGCCTGTGGAACGCTCTTCCGCCTGTCCAGCCATCCCCACGTCAAAACCTTTCTCAGCAGAGGCAGGCGCTCTCTCCCTCGTACTAGATAGCTCGGCAGAGCCTTCCGAGAAACATGCTGCGTCATTCAGCTTGAACGTGGGACGCGGAGGGGAGAGTACGCTTTCTCCCCGTTTGGAGGCGCCTTGCGCTTGGCTTCAAAGCTGCCTGAACAGCACTAGCGGCCCGACGTCTCTGCACGGCAGGACTGTCGTTGTGGGCCGAGGCTGCGTGTTCTCCCAAAGCGAAAACCGTGCTGGCGATCCCTTTCTAGGAACTCCTCCCACGGCACCCCAGGTTCAGCTCCGGCCAAGTGGAAGGTGACCTCAGGCCTCAAGGTGAAGTTCCAGTGTTTCACGTCAGGGGAGTTGGGTGTGCAGGGGTCTCCAACGAGGCCGTACTCCACCACGGAGTGCCTTAACCCTGCGACGCTCCTGGGGGCACACAGGATAGGAGCCCATTCACCAGTTTTGCACGATGACCTCTCTCCGTGCCGGAACGGCGGCTCCTGGCTTCTGAGGAACCTTAGCCTAAGCAGGCCCCTGGAGACAGCTCTTCACATTCATAGCAAGGGCAGTGTACTCCTCTCTGGGTTGCCTAGGTTGAGTGGCCCAGTCGTCAGAGAGACTGGCGAAAGCCAGCGCTGGGCGGACTCCCTTTGCCCGGCAGTCGAACGGCCTCCTTGACTGAAAGAGAACTGCAGTGCCAAGAGGCACCGTGCTGACGACTGGCTCCAGGAGGAGACTCGGGACAGCACTCTCAGAGAAGCGAAAGCTAGGCTGTGGGCCCAGCCTGAGGAGCAGTACGTACGTTTGCCACACTTCTTTGCACAGCTAGGCGTGAGCCAGAGAGCCTTGGTCCCTGAGGCCTCCCTAAGGTACTGCCATACTTACCCAGTAGATCCCACGCAGAGGTCCCTGTGCCCAAAAGGGCCTCCATGGAAGGGCCCTGTTCCTCCCGTTGTGTTTCCTTGAGGTAATCAGAAACCACTGAGGATACCCGTATGAGCTCAGGTATGAAGCTGGGCGACCCTGGCCAAACCTTATTCCCCTCCGTGGCAGACGAGACAGTGGCGGGTCCTGAGCTGCCTGAAGCACACTCCTCGCGCGCACCTTCTCTTTGCTGCCGGAAGGCCTCACATAAGAAGTCTGAGTTGACTCGTGACAGAAGAAGTCTGAGTGTACTCGTGTGAGGCCTGCTGCTCTCAGTTCCTTGCTGGGAGCTTCAGCAGGAGCGCTCTGGAGCTCGCCGGCAGAAGAATTGTGAGTCCCCCCGCCCCACCCCGGCCTCAAGCAAAAGTCCAGATTTCCCCCGTTAGTAACACCTCGGAGCGCCAGAGGGAGCGGAGGGGCATGCCTTAACGGAATGCTTCGACCGTGGAAGGTATTTCACGAGACACTGTGCACTCACGTTCGTTGTAACAACTGTCAAAGGGCACTGTATGCCTTCCAACTCCTCGGCTGTGTTTGAGCCACAGGAAGTAAATGCGTTCGTTTGATTCAGCTCCGTGAATGTGCAACGATGATGGCGAAGCGCTGCCCTGTTCGCTCGAAAGCTCTCCTTCGTACGGCCTTCACACGGCCTCAAGGTACGCAGTTCTGAACAGCCTTACATTCCATGCTGGTGTGCCAACCCCCCCCCCCCGCCCACCCACCCACCTACACGCAGGGAGGAATTTGGGCTCTTCTGAGAAACACCAGGGTGCGTCCCAAGTGAAAGCAAGGCGTCTCCCCCAGGACGTCTCCGAACGGCAGTCGGATGCCAGAGGTGTACTTCCAGCCGGAAAAAGAGGGAAAAGGACAGCTTTCCCAGGGACAACTCTGGACCCTTGGGACCATCCGGAATCACCAAGGCCTAAACTTTGCACGGCCTGGGGAACGCTCTTCCGCCTGTCCAGCCATCCCCACGTCAAAACCTTTCTCAGCAGAGGCAGGCGCTCTCTCCCTCGTACTAGATAGCTCGGCAGAGCCTTCCGAGAAACATGCTGCGTCATTCAGCTTGAACGTGGGACGCGGAGGGGAGAGTACGCTTTCTCCCCGTTTGGAGGCGCCTTGCGCTTGGCTTCAAAGCTGCCTGAACAGCACTAGCGGCCCGACGTCTCTGCACGGCAGGACTGTCGTTGTGGGCCGAGGCTGCGTGTTCTCCCAAAGCGAAAACCGTGCTGGCGATCCCTTTCTAGGAACTCCTCCCACGGCACCCCAGGTTCAGCTCCGGCCAAGTGGAAGGTGACCTCAGGCCTCAAGGTGAAGTTCCAGTGTTTCACGTCAGGGGAGTTGGGTGTGCAGGGGTCTCCAACGAGGCCGTACTCCACCACGGAGTGCCTTAACCCTGCGACGCTCCTGGGGGCACACAGGATAGGAGCCCATTCACCAGTTTTGCACGATGACCTCTCTCCGTGCCGGAACGGCGGCTCCTGGCTTCTGAGGAACCTTAGCCTAAGCAGGCCCCTGGAGACAGCTCTTCACATTCATAGCAAGGGCAGTGTACTCCTCTCTGGGTTGCCTAGGTTGAGTGGCCCAGTCGTCAGAGAGACTGGCGAAAGCCAGCGCTGGGCGGACTCCCTTTGCCCGGCAGTCGAACGGCCTCCTTGACTGAAAGAGAACTGCAGTGCCAAGAGGCACCGTGCTGACGACTGGCTCCAGGAGGAGACTCGGGACAGCACTCTCAGAGAAGCGAAAGCTAGGCTGTGGGCCCAGCCTGAGGAGCAGTACGTACGTTTGCCACACTTCTTTGCACAGCTAGGCGTGAGCCAGAGAGCCTTGGTCCCTGAGGCCTCCCTAAGGTACTGCCATACTTACCCAGTAGATCCCACGCAGAGGTCCCTGTGCCCAAAAGGGCCTCCATGGAAGGGCCCTGTTCCTCCCGTTGTGTTTCCTTGAGGTAATCAGAAACCACTGAGGATACCCGTATGAGCTCAGGTATGAAGCTGGGCGACCCTGGCCAAACCTTATTCCCCTCCGTGGCAGACGAGACAGTGGCGGGTCCTGAGCTGCCTGAAGCACACTCCTCGCGCGCACCTTCTCTTTGCTGCCGGAAGGCCTCACATAAGAAGTCTGAGTTGACTCGTGACAGAAGAAGTCTGAGTGTACTCGTGTGAGGCCTGCTGCTCTCAGTTCCTTGCTGGGAGCTTCAGCAGGAGCGCTCTGGAGCTCGCCGGCAGAAGAATTGTGAGTCCCCCCGCCCCACCCCGGCCTCAAGCAAAAGTCCAGATTTCCCCCGTTAGTAACACCTCGGAGCGCCAGAGGGAGCGGAGGGGCATGCCTTAACGGAATGCTTCGACCGTGGAAGGTATTTCACGAGACACTGTGCACTCACGTTCGTTGTAACAACTGTCAAAGGGCACTGTATGCCTTCCAACTCCTCGGCTGTCTTTGAGCCACAGGAAGTAAATGCGTTCGTTTGATTCAGCTCCGTGAATGTGCAACGATGATGGCGAAGCGCTGCCCTGTTCGCTCGAAAGCTCTCCTTCGTACGGCCTTCACACGGCCTCAAGGTACGCAGTTCTGAACAGCCTTACATTCCATGCTGGTGTGCCAACCCCCCCCCCCCGCCCACCCACCCACCTACACGCAGGGAGGAATTTGGGCTCTTCTGAGAAACACCAGGGTGCGTCCCAAGTGAAAGCAAGGCGTCTCCCCCAGGACGTCTCCGAACGGCAGTCGGATGCCAGAGGTGTACTTCCAGCCGGAAAAAGAGGGAAAAGGACAGCTTTCCCAGGGACAACTCTGGACCCTTGGGACCATCCGGAATCACCAAGGCCTAAACTTTGCACGGCCTGGGGAACGCTCTTCCGCCTGTCCAGCCATCCCCACGTCAAAACCTTTCTCAGCAGAGGCAGGCGCTCTCTCCCTCGTACTAGATAGCTCGGCAGAGCCTTCCGAGAAACATGCTGCGTCATTCAGCTTGAACGTGGGACGCGGAGGGGAGAGTACGCTTTCTCCCCGTTTGGAGGCGCCTTGCGCTTGGCTTCAAAGCTGCCTGAACAGCACTAGCGGCCCGACGTCTCTGCACGGCAGGACTGTCGTTGTGGGCCGAGGCTGCGTGTTCTCCCAAAGCGAAAACCGTGCTGGCGATCCCTTTCTAGGAACTCCTCCCACGGCACCCCAGGTTCAGCTCCGGCCAAGTGGAAGGTGACCTCAGGCCTCAAGGTGAAGTTCCAGTGTTTCACGTCAGGGGAGTTGGGTGTGCAGGGGTCTCCAACGAGGCCGTACTCCACCACGGAGTGCCTTAACCCTGCGACGCTCCTGGGGGCACACAGGATAGGAGCCCATTCACCAGTTTTGCACGATGACCTCTCTCCGTGCCGGAACGGCGGCTCCTGGCTTCTGAGGAACCTTAGCCTAAGCAGGCCCCTGGAGACAGCTCTTCACATTCATAGCAAGGGCAGTGTACTCCTCTCTGGGTTGCCTAGGTTGAGTGGCCCAGTCGTCAGAGAGACTGGCGAAAGCCAGCGCTGGGCGGACTCCCTTTGCCCGGCAGTCGAACGGCCTCCTTGACTGAAAGAGAACTGCAGTGCCAAGAGGCACCGTGCTGACGACTGGCTCCAGGAGGAGACTCGGGACAGCACTCTCAGAGAAGCGAAAGCTAGGCTGTGGGCCCAGCCTGAGGAGCAGTACGTACGTTTGCCACACTTCTTTGCACAGCTAGGCGTGAGCCAGAGAGCCTTGGTCCCTGAGGCCTCCCTAAGGTACTGCCATACTTACCCAGTAGATCCCACGCAGAGGTCCCTGTGCCCAAAAGGGCCTCCATGGAAGGGCCCTGTTCCTCCCGTTGTGTTTCCTTGAGGTAATCAGAAACCACTGAGGATACCCGTATGAGCTCAGGTATGAAGCTGGGCGACCCTGGCCAAACCTTATTCCCCTCCGTGGCAGACGAGACAGTGGCGGGTCCTGAGCTGCCTGAAGCACACTCCTCGCGCGCACCTTCTCTTTGCTGCCGGAAGGCCTCACATAAGAAGTCTGAGTTGACTCGTGACAGAAGAAGTCTGAGTGTACTCGTGTGAGGCCTGCTGCTCTCAGTTCCTTGCTGGGAGCTTCAGCAGGAGCGCTCTGGAGCTCGCCGGCAGAAGAATTGTGAGTCCCCACGCCCCACCCCGGCCTCAAGCAAAAGTCCAGATTTCCCCCGTTAGTAACACCTCGGAGCGCCAGAGGGAGCGGAGGGGCATGCCTTAACGGAATGCTTCGACCGTGGAAGGTATTTCACGAGACACTGTGCACTCACGTTCGTTGTAACAACTGTCAAAGGACACTGTATGCCTTCCAACTCCTCGGCTGTGTTTGAGCCACAGGAAGTAAATGCGTTCGTTTGATTCAGCTCCGTGAATGTGCAACGATGATGGCGAAGCGCTGCCCTGTTCGCTCGAAAGCTCTCGTTCGTACGGCCTTCACACGGCCTCAAGGTACGCAGTTCTGAACAGCCTTACATTCCATGCTGGTGTGCCAACCCCCCCCCCCGCCCACCCACCCACCTACACGCAGGGAGGAATTTGGGCTCTTCTGAGAAACACCAGGGTGCGTCCCAAGTGAAAGCAAGGCGTCTCCCCCAGGACGTCTCCGAACGGCAGTCGGATGCCAGAGGTGTACTTCCAGCCGGAAAAAGAGGGAAAAGGACAGCTTTCCCAGGGACAACTCTGGACCCTTGGGACCATCCGGAATCACCAAGGCCTAAACTTTGCACGGCCTGGGGAACGCTCTTCCGCCTGTCCAGCCATCCCCACGTCAAAACCTTTCTCAGCAGAGGCAGGCGCTCTCTCCCTCGTACTAGATAGCTCGGCAGAGCCTTCCGAGAAACATGCTGCGTCATTCAGCTTGAACGTGGGACGCGGAGGGGAGAGTACGCTTTCTCCCCGTTTGGAGGCGCCTTGCGCTTGGCTTCAAAGCTGCCTGAACAGCACTAGCGGCCCGACGTCTCTGCACGGCAGGACTGTCGTTGTGGGCCGAGGCTGCGTGTTCTCCCAAAGCGAAAACCGTGCTGGCGATCCCTTTCTAGGAACTCCTCCCACGGCACCCCAGGTTCAGCTCCGGCCAAGTGGAAGGTGACCTCAGGCCTCAAGGTGAAGTTCCAGTGTTTCACGTCAGGGGAGTTGGGTGTGCAGGGGTCTCCAACGAGGCCGTACTCCACCACGGAGTGCCTTAACCCTGCGACGCTCCTGGGGGCACACAGGATAGGAGCCCATTCACCAGTTTTGCACGATGACCTCTCTCCGTGCCGGAACGGCGGCTCCTGGCTTCTGAGGAACCTTAGCCTAAGCAGGCCCCTGGAGACAGCTCTTCACATTCATAGCAAGGGCAGTGTACTCCTCTCTGGGTTGCCTAGGTTGAGTGGCCCAGTCGTCAGAGAGACTGGCGAAAGCCAGCGCTGGGCGGACTCCCTTTGCCCGGCAGTCGAACGGCCTCCTTGACTGAAAGAGAACTGCAGTGCCAAGAGGCACCGTGCTGACGACTGGCTCCAGGAGGAGACTCGGGACAGCACTCTCAGAGAAGCGAAAGCTAGGCTGTGGGCCCAGCCTGAGGAGCAGTACGTACGTTTGCCACACTTCTTTGCACAGCTAGGCGTGAGCCAGAGAGCCTTGGTCCCTGAGGCCTCCCTAAGGTACTGCCATACTTACCCAGTAGATCCCACGCAGAGGTCCCTGTGCCCAAAAGGGCCTCCATGGAAGGGCCCTGTTCCTCCCGTTGTGTTTCCTTGAGGTAATCAGAAACCACTGAGGATACCCGTATGAGCTCAGGTATGAAGCTGGGCGACCCTGGCCAAACCTTATTCCCCTCCGTGGCAGACGAGACAGTGGCGGGTCCTGAGCTGCCTGAAGCACACTCCTCGCGCGCACCTTCTCTTTGCTGCCGGAAGGCCTCACATAAGAAGTCTGAGTTGACTCGTGACAGAAGAAGTCTGAGTGTACTCGTGTGAGGCCTGCTGCTCTCAGTTCCTTGCTGGGAGCTTCAGCAGGAGCGCTCTGGAGCTC
This sequence comes from Globicephala melas, assembly GCF_963455315.2. Lineage (NCBI taxonomy): Eukaryota > Metazoa > Chordata > Mammalia > Artiodactyla > Delphinidae > Globicephala > Globicephala melas. The sequence goes on from NW_027207257.1 coordinate 520,575, forward strand.
GCCGGCAGAAGAATTGTGAGTCCCCCCGCCCCACCCCGGCCTCAAGCAAAAGTCCAGATTTCCCCCGTTAGTAACACCTCGGAGCGCCAGAGGGAGCGGAGGGGCATGCCTTAACGGAATGCTTCGACCGTGGAAGGTATTTCACGAGACACTGTGCACTCACGTTCGTTGTAACAACTGTCAAAGGGCACTGTATGCCTTCCAACTCCTCGGCTGTGTTTGAGCCACAGGAAGTAAATGCGTTCGTTTGATTCAGCTCCGTGAATGTGCAACGATGATGGCGAAGCGCTGCCCTGTTCGCTCGAAAGCTCTCCTTCGTACGGCCTTCACACGGCCTCAAGGTACGCAGTTCTGAACAGCCTTACATTCCATGCTGGTGTGCCAACCCCCCCCCCCCGCCCACCCACCCACCTACACGCAGGGAGGAATTTGGGCTCTTCTGAGAAACACCAGGGTGCGTCCCAAGTGAAAGCAAGGCGTCTCCCCCAGGACGTCTCCGAACGGCAGTCGGATGCCAGAGGTGTACTTCCAGCCGGAAAAAGAGGGAAAAGGACAGCTTTCCCAGGGACAACTCTGGACCCTTGGGACCATCCGGAATCACCAAGGCCTAAACTTTGCACGGCCTGGGGAACGCTCTTCCGCCTGTCCAGCCATCCCCACGTCAAAACCTTTCTCAGCAGAGGCAGGCGCTCTCTCCCTCGTACTAGATAGCTCGGCAGAGCCTTCCGAGAAACATGCTGCGTCATTCAGCTTGAACGTGGGACGCGGAGGGGAGAGTACGCTTTCTCCCCGTTTGGAGGCGCCTTGCGCTTGGCTTCAAAGCTGCCTGAACAGCACTAGCGGCCCGACGTCTCTGCACGGCAGGACTGTCGTTGTGGGCCGAGGCTGCGTGTTCTCCCAAAGCGAAAACCGTGCTGGCGATCCCTTTCTAGGAACTCCTCCCACGGCACCCCAGGTTCAGCTCCGGCCAAGTGGAAGGTGACCTCAGGCCTCAAGGTGAAGTTCCAGTGTTTCACGTCAGGGGAGTTGGGTGTGCAGGGGTCTCCAACGAGGCCGTACTCCACCACGGAGTGCCTTAACCCTGCGACGCTCCTGGGGGCACACAGGATAGGAGCCCATTCACCAGTTTTGCACGATGACCTCTCTCCGTGCCGGAACGGCGGCTCCTGGCTTCTGAGGAACCTTAGCCTAAGCAGGCCCCTGGAGACAGCTCTTCACATTCATAGCAAGGGCAGTGTACTCCTCTCTGGGTTGCCTAGGTTGAGTGGCCCAGTCGTCAGAGAGACTGGCGAAAGCCAGCGCTGGGCGGACTCCCTTTGCCCGGCAGTCGAACGGCCTCCTTGACTGAAAGAGAACTGCAGTGCCAAGAGGCACCGTGCTGACGACTGGCTCCAGGAGGAGACTCGGGACAGCACTCTCACAGAAGCGAAAGCTAGGCTGTGGGCCCAGCCTGAGGAGCAGTACGTACGTTTGCCACACTTCTTTGCACAGCTAGGCGTGAGCCAGAGAGCCTTGGTCCCTGAGGCCTCCCTAAGGTACTGCCATACTTACCCAGTAGATCCCACGCAGAGGTCCCTGTGCCCAAAAGGGCCTCCATGGAAGGGCCCTGTTCCTCCCGTTGTGTTTCCTTGAGGTAATCAGAAACCACTGAGGATACCCGTATGAGCTCAGGTATGAAGCTGGGCGACCCTGGCCAAACCTTATTCCCCTCCGTGGCAGACGAGACAGTGGCGGGTCCTGAGCTGCCTGAAGCACACTCCTCGCGCGCACCTTCTCTTTGCTGCCGGAAGGCCTCACATGAGAAGTCTGAGTTGACTCGTGACAGAAGAAGTCTGAGTGTACTCGTGTGAGGCCTGCTGCTCTCAGTTCCTTGCTGGGAGCTTCAGCAGGAGCGCTCTGGAGCTCGCCGGCAGAAGAATTGTGAGTCCCCCCGCCCCACCCCGGCCTCAAGCAAAAGTCCAGATTTCCCCCGTTAGTAACACCTCGGAGCGCCAGAGGGAGCGGAGGGGCATGCCTTAACGGAATGCTTCGACCGTGGAAGGTATTTCACGAGACACTGTGCACTCACGTTCGTTGTAACAACTGTCAAAGGGCACTGTATGCCTTCCAACTCCTCGGCTGTGTTTGAGCCACAGGAAGTAAATGCGTTCGTTTGATTCAGCTCCGTGAATGTGCAACGATGATGGCGAAGCGCTGCCCTGTTCGCTCGAAAGCTCTCGTTCGTACGGCCTTCACACGGCCTCAAGGTACGCAGTTCTGAACAGCCTTACATTCCATGCTGGTGTGCCAACCCCCCCCCCCGCCCACCCACCCACCTACACGCAGGGAGGAATTTGGGCTCTTCTGAGAAACACCAGGGTGCGTCCCAAGTGAAAGCAAGGCGTCTCCCCCAGGACGTCTCCGAACGGCAGTCGGATGCCAGAGGTGTACTTCCAGCCGGAAAAAGAGGGAAAAGGACAGCTTTCCCAGGGACAACTCTGGACCCTTGGGACCATCCGGAATCACCAAGGCCTAAACTTTGCACGGCCTGGGGAACGCTCTTCCGCCTGTCCAGCCATCCCCACGTCAAAACCTTTCTCAGCAGAGGCAGGCGCTCTCTCCCTCGTACTAGATAGCTCGGCAGAGCCTTCCGAGAAACATGCTGCGTCATTCAGCTTGAACGTGGGACGCGGAGGGGAGAGTACGCTTTCTCCCCGTTTGGAGGCGCCTTGCGCTTGGCTTCAAAGCTGCCTGAACAGCACTAGCGGCCCGACGTCTCTGCACGGCAGGACTGTCGTTGTGGGCCGAGGCTGCGTGTTCTCCCAAAGCGAAAACCGTGCTGGCGATCCCTTTCTAGGAACTCCTCCCACGGCACCCCAGGTTCAGCTCCGGCCAAGTGGAAGGTGACCTCAGGCCTCAAGGTGAAGTTCCAGTGTTTCACGTCAGGGGAGTTGGGTGTGCAGGGGTCTCCAACGAGGCCGTACTCCACCACGGAGTGCCTTAACCCTGCGACGCTCCTGGGGGCACACAGGATAGGAGCCCATTCACCAGTTTTGCACGATGACCTCTCTCCGTGCCGGAACGGCGGCTCCTGGCTTCTGAGGAACCTTAGCCTAAGCAGGCCCCTGGAGACAGCTCTTCACATTCATAGCAAGGGCAGTGTACTCCTCTCTGGGTTGCCTAGGTTGAGTGGCCCAGTCGTCAGAGAGACTGGCGAAAGCCAGCGCTGGGCGGACTCCCTTTGCCCGGCAGTCGAACGGCCTCCTTGACTGAAAGAGAACTGCAGTGCCAAGAGGCACCGTGCTGACGACTGGCTCCAGGAGGAGACTCGGGACAGCACTCTCACAGAAGCGAAAGCTAGGCTGTGGGCCCAGCCTGAGGAGCAGTACGTACGTTTGCCACACTTCTTTGCACAGCTAGGCGTGAGCCAGAGAGCCTTGGTCCCTGAGGCCTCCCTAAGGTACTGCCATACTTACCCAGTAGATCCCACGCAGAGGTCCCTGTGCCCAAAAGGGCCTCCATGGAAGGGCCCTGTTCCTCCCGTTGTGTTTCCTTGAGGTAATCAGAAACCACTGAGGATACCCGTATGAGCTCAGGTATGAAGCTGGGCGACCCTGGCCAAACCTTATTCCCCTCCGTGGCAGACGAGACAGTGGCGGGTCCTGAGCTGCCTGAAGCACACTCCTCGCGCGCACCTTCTCTTTGCTGCCGGAAGGCCTCACATAAGAAGTCTGAGTTGACTCGTGACAGAAGAAGTCTGAGTGTACTCGTGTGAGGCCTGCTGCTCTCAGTTCCTTGCTGGGAGCTTCAGCAGGAGCGCTCTGGAGCTCGCCGGCAGAAGAATTGTGAGTCCCCCCGCCCCACCCCGGCCTCAAGCAAAAGTCCAGATTTCCCCCGTTAGTAACACCTCGGAGCGCCAGAGGGAGCGGAGGGGCATGCCTTAACGGAATGCTTCGACCGTGGAAGGTATTTCACGAGACACTGTGCACTCACGTTCGTTGTAACAACTGTCAAAGGGCACTGTATGCCTTCCAACTCCTCGGCTGTGTTTGAGCCACAGGAAGTAAATGCGTTCGTTTGATTCAGCTCCGTGAATGTGCAACGATGATGGCGAAGCGCTGCCCTGTTCGCTCGAAAGCTCTCGTTCGTACGGCCTTCACACGGCCTCAAGGTACGCAGTTCTGAACAGCCTTACATTCCATGCTGGTGTGCCAACCCCCCCCCCCCCGCCCACCCACCCACCTACACGCAGGGAGGAATTTGGGCTCTTCTGAGAAACACCAGGGTGCGTCCCAAGTGAAAGCAAGGCGTCTCCCCCAGGACGTCTCCGAACGGCAGTCGGATGCCAGAGGTGTACTTCCAGCCGGAAAAAGAGGGAAAAGGACAGCTTTCCCAGGGACAACTCTGGACCCTTGGGACCATCCGGAATCACCAAGGCCTAAACTTTGCACGGCCTGGGGAACGCTCTTCCGCCTGTCCAGCCATCCCCATGTCAAAACCTTTCTCAGCAGAGGCAGGCGCTCTCTCCCTCGTACTAGATAGCTCGGCAGAGCCTTCCGAGAAACATGCTGCGTCATTCAGCTTGAACGTGGGACGCGGAGGGGAGAGTACGCTTTCTCCCCGTTTGGAGGCGCCTTGCGCTTGGCTTCAAAGCTGCCTGAACAGCACTAGCGGCCCGACGTCTCTGCACGGCAGGACTGTCGTTGTGGGCCGAGGCTGCGTGTTCTCCCAAAGCGAAAACCGTGCTGGCGATCCCTTTCTAGGAACTCCTCCCACGGCACCCCAGGTTCAGCTCCGGCCAAGTGGAAGGTGACCTCAGGCCTCAAGGTGAAGTTCCAGTGTTTCACGTCAGGGGAGTTGGGTGTGCAGGGGTCTCCAACGAGGCCGTACTCCACCACGGAGTGCCTTAACCCTGCGACGCTCCTGGGGGCACACAGGATAGGAGCCCATTCACCAGTTTTGCACGATGACCTCTCTCCGTGCCGGAACGGTGGCTCCTGGCTTCTGAGGAACCTTAGCCTAAGCAGGCCCCTGGAGACAGCTCTTCACATTCATAGCAAGGGCAGTGTACTCCTCTCTGGGTTGCCTAGGTTGAGTGGCCCAGTCGTCAGAGAGACTGGCGAAAGCCAGCGCTGGGCGGACTCCCTTTGCCCGGCAGTCGAACGGCCTCCTTGACTGAAAGAGAACTGCAGTGCCAAGAGGCACCGTGCTGACGACTGGCTCCAGGAGGAGACTCGGGACAGCACTCTCAGAGAAGCGAAAGCTAGGCTGTGGGCCCAGCCTGAGGAGCAGTACGTACGTTTGCCACACTTCTTTGCACAGCTAGGCGTGAGCCAGAGAGCCTTGGTCCCTGAGGCCTCCCTAAGGTACTGCCATACTTACCCAGTAGATCCCACGCAGAGGTCCCTGTGCCCAAAAGGGCCTCCATGGAAGGGCCCTGTTCCTCCCGTTGTGTTTCCTTGAGGTAATCAGAAACCACTGAGGATACCCGTATGAGCTCAGGTATGAAGCTGGGCGACCCTGGCCAAACCTTATTCCCCTCCGTGGCAGACGAGACAGTGGCGGGTCCTGAGCTGCCTGAAGCACACTCCTCGCGCGCACCTTCTCTTTGCTGCCGGAAGGCCTCACATAAGAAGTCTGAGTTGACTCGTGACAGAAGAAGTCTGAGTGTACTCGTGTGAGGCCTGCTGCTCTCAGTTCCTTGCTGGGAGCTTCAGCAGGAGCGCTCTGGAGCTCGCCGGCAGAAGAATTGTGAGTCCCCACGCCCCACCCCGGCCTCAAGCAAAAGTCCAGATTTCCCCCGTTAGTAACACCTCGGAGCGCCAGAGGGAGCGGAGGGGCATGCCTTAACGGAATGCTTCGACCGTGGAAGGTATTTCACGAGACACTGTGCACTCACGTTCGTTGTAACAACTGTCAAAGGACACTGTATGCCTTCCAACTCCTCGGCTGTGTTTGAGCCACAGGAAGTAAATGCGTTCGTTTGATTCAGCTCCGTGAATGTGCAACGATGATGGCGAAGCGCTGCCCTGTTCGCTCGAAAGCTCTCGTTCGTACGGCCTTCACACGGCCTCAAGGTACGCAGTTCTGAACAGCCTTACATTCCATGCTGGTGTGCCAACCCCCCCCCCCGCCCACCCACCCACCTACACGCAGGGAGGAATTTGGGCTCTTCTGAGAAACACCAGGGTGCGTCCCAAGTGAAAGCAAGGCGTCTCCCCCAGGACGTCTCCGAACGGCAGTCGGATGCCAGAGGTGTACTTCCAGCCGGAAAAAGAGGGAAAAGGACAGCTTTCCCAGGGACAACTCTGGACCCTTGGGACCATCCGGAATCACCAAGGCCTAAACTTTGCACGGCCTGGGGAACGCTCTTCCGCCTGTCCAGCCATCCCCACGTCAAAACCTTTCTCAGCAGAGGCAGGCGCTCTCTCCCTCGTACTAGATAGCTCGGCAGAGCCTTCCGAGAAACATGCTGCGTCATTCAGCTTGAACGTGGGACGCGGAGGGGAGAGTACGCTTTCTCCCCGTTTGGAGGCGCCTTGCGCTTGGCTTCAAAGCTGCCTGAACAGCACTAGCGGCCCGACGTCTCTGCACGGCAGGACTGTCGTTGTGGGCCAAGGCTGCGTGTTCTCCCAAAGCGAAAACCGTGCTGGCGATCCCTTTCTAGGAACTCCTCCCACGGCACCCCAGGTTCAGCTCCGGCCAAGTGGAAGGTGACCTCAGGCCTCAAGGTGAAGTTCCAGTGTTTCACGTCAGGGGAGTTGGGTGTGCAGGGGTCTCCAACGAGGCCGTACTCCACCACGGAGTGCCTTAACCCTGCGACGCTCCTGGGGGCACACAGGATAGGAGCCCATTCACCAGTTTTGCACGATGACCTCTCTCCGTGCCGGAACGGCGGCTCCTGGCTTCTGAGGAACCTTAGCCTAAGCAGGCCCCTGGAGACAGCTCTTCACATTCATAGCAAGGGCAGTGTACTCCTCTCTGGGTTGCCTAGGTTGAGTGGCCCAGTCGTCAGAGAGACTGGCGAAAGCCAGCGCTGGGCGGACTCCCTTTGCCCGGCAGTCGAACGGCCTCCTTGACTGAAAGAGAACTGCAGTGCCAAGAGGCACCGTGCTGACGACTGGCTCCAGGAGGAGACTCGGGACAGCACTCTCAGAGAAGCGAAAGCTAGGCTGTGGGCCCAGCCTGAGGAGCAGTACGTACGTTTGCCACACTTCTTTGCACAGCTAGGCGTGAGCCAGAGAGCCTTGGTCCCTGAGGCCTCCCTAAGGTACTGCCATACTTACCCAGTAGATCCCACGCAGAGGTCCCTGTGCCCAAAAGGGCCTCCATGGAAGGGCCCTGTTCCTCCCGTTGTGTTTCCTTGAGGTAATCAGAAACCACTGAGGATACCCGTATGAGCTCAGGTATGAAGCTGGGCGACCCTGGCCAAACCTTATTCCCCTCCGTGGCAGACGAGACAGTGGCGGGTCCTGAGCTGCCTGAAGCACACTCCTCGCGCGCACCTTCTCTTTGCTGCCGGAAGGCCTCACATAAGAAGTCTGAGTTGACTCGTGACAGAAGAAGTCTGAGTGTACTCGTGTGAGGCCTGCTGCTCTCAGTTCCTTGCTGGGAGCTTCAGCAGGAGCGCTCTGGAGCTCGCCGGCAGAAGAATTGTGAGTCCCCACGCCCCACCCCGGCCTCAAGCAAAAGTCCAGATTTCCCCCGTTAGTAACACCTCGGAGCGCCAGAGGGAGCGGAGGGGCATGCCTTAACGGAATGCTTCGACCGTGGAAGGTATTTCACGAGACACTGTGCACTCACGTTCGTTGTAACAACTGTCAAAGGGCACTGTATGCCTTCCAACTCCTCGGCTGTGTTTGAGCCACAGGAAGTAAATGCGTTCGTTTGATTCAGCTCCGTGAATGTACAACGATGATGGCGAAGCGCTGCCCTGTTCGCTCGAAAGCTCTCGTTCGTACGGCCTTCACACGGCCTCAAGGTACGCAGTTCTGAACAGCCTTACATTCCATGCTGGTGTGCCAACCCCCCCCCCCCCCCGCCCACCCACCCACCTACACGCAGGGAGGAATTTGGGCTCTTCTGAGAAACACCAGGGTGCGTCCCAAGTGAAAGCAAGGCGTCTCCCCCAGGACGTCTCCGAACGGCAGTCGGATGCCAGAGGTGTACTTCCAGCCGGAAAAAGAGGGAAAAGGACAGCTTTCCCAGGGACAACTCTGGACCCTTGGGACCATCCGGAATCACCAAGGCCTAAACTTTGCACGGCCTGGGGAACGCTCTTCCGCCTGTCCAGCCATCCCCACGTCAAAACCTTTCTCAGCAGAGGCAGGCGCTCTCTCCCTCGTACTAGATAGCTCGGCAGAGCCTTCCGAGAAACATGCTGCGTCATTCAGCTTGAACGTGGGACGCGGAGGGGAGAGTACGCTTTCTCCCCGTTTGGAGGCGCCTTGCGCTTGGCTTCAAAGCTGCCTGAACAGCACTAGCGGCCCGACGTCTCTGCACGGCAGGACTGTCGTTGTGGGCCAAGGCTGCGTGTTCTCCCAAAGCGAAAACCGTGCTGGCGATCCCTTTCTAGGAACTCCTCCCACGGCACCCCAGGTTCAGCTCCGGCCAAGTGGAAGGTGACCTCAGGCCTCAAGGTGAAGTTCCAGTGTTTCACGTCAGGGGAGTTGGGTGTGCAGGGGTCTCCAACGAGGCCGTACTCCACCACGGAGTGCCTTAACCCTGCGACGCTCCTGGGGGCACACAGGATAGGAGCCCATTCACCAGTTTTGCACGATGACCTCTCTCCGTGCCGGAACGGCGGCTCCTGGCTTCTGAGGAACCTTAGCCTAAGCAGGCCCCTGGAGACAGCTCTTCACATTCATAGCAAGGGCAGTGTACTCCTCTCTGGGTTGCCTAGGTTGAGTGGCCCAGTCGTCAGAGAGACTGGCGAAAGCCAGCGCTGGGCGGACTCCCTTTGCCCGGCAGTCGAACGGCCTCCTTGACTGAAAGAGAACTGCAGTGCCAAGAGGCACCGTGCTGACGACTGGCTCCAGGAGGAGACTCGGGACAGCACTCTCAGAGAAGCGAAAGCTAGGCTGTGGGCCCAGCCTGAGGAGCAGTACGTACGTTTGCCACACTTCTTTGCACAGCTAGGCGTGAGCCAGAGAGCCTTGGTCCCTGAGGCCTCCCTAAGGTACTGCCATACTTACCCAGTAGATCCCACGCAGAGGTCCCTGTGCCCAAAAGGGCCTCCATGGAAGGGCCCTGTTCCTCCCGTTGTGTTTCCTTGAGGTAATCAGAAACCACTGAGGATACCCGTATGAGCTCAGGTATGAAGCTGGGCGACCCTGGCCAAACCTTATTCCCCTCCGTGGCAGACGAGACAGTGGCGGGTCCTGAGCTGCCTGAAGCACACTCCTCGCGCGCACCTTCTCTTTGCTGCCGGAAGGCCTCACATAAGAAGTCTGAGTTGACTCGTGACAGAAGAAGTCTGAGTGTACTCGTGTGAGGCCTGCTGCTCTCAGTTCCTTGCTGGGAGCTTCAGCAGGAGCGCTCTGGAGCTCGCCGGCAGAAGAATTGTGAGTCCCCACGCCCCACCCCGGCCTCAAGCAAAAGTCCAGATTTCCCCCGTTAGTAACACCTCGGAGCGCCAGAGGGAGCGGAGGGGCATGCCTTAACGGAATGCTTCGACCGTGGAAGGTATTTCACGAGACACTGTGCACTCACGTTCGTTGTAACAACTGTCAAAGGGCACTGTATGCCTTCCAACTCCTCGGCTGTGTTTGAGCCACAGGAAGTAAATGCGTTCGTTTGATTCAGCTCCGTGAATGTACAACGATGATGGCGAAGCGCTGCCCTGTTCGCTCGAAAGCTCTCGTTCGTACGGCCTTCACACGGCCTCAAGGTACGCAGTTCTGAACAGCCTTACATTCCATGCTGGTGTGCCAACCCCCCCCCCCGCCCACCCACCCACCTACACGCAGGGAGGAATTTGGGCTCTTCTGAGAAACACCAGGGTGCGTCCCAAGTGAAAGCAAGGCGTCTCCCCCAGGACGTCTCCGAACGGCAGTCGGATGCCAGAGGTGTACTTCCAGCCGGAAAAAGAGGGAAAAGGACAGCTTTCCCAGGGACAACTCTGGACCCTTGGGACCATCCGGAATCACCAAGGCCTAAACTTTGCACGGCCTGGGGAACGCTCTTCCGCCTGTCCAGCCATCCCCACGTCAAAACCTTTCTCAGCAGAGGCAGGCGCTCTCTCCCTCGTACTAGATAGCTCGGCAGAGCCTTCCGAGAAACATGCTGCGTCATTCAGCTTGAACGTGGGACGCGGAGGGGAGAGTACGCTTTCTCCCCGTTTGGAGGCGCCTTGCGCTTGTCTTCAAAGCTGCCTGAACAGCACTAGCGGCCCGACGTCTCTGCACGGCAGGACTGTCGTTGTGGGCCAAGGCTGCGTGTTCTCCCAAAGCGAAAACCGTGCTGGCGATCCCTTTCTAGGAACTCCTCCCACGGCACCCCAGGTTCAGCTCCGGCCAAGTGGAAGGTGACCTCAGGCCTCAAGGTGAAGTTCCAGTGTTTCACGTCAGGGGAGTTGGGTGTGCAGGGGTCTCCAACGAGGCCGTACTCCACCACGGAGTGCCTTAACCCTGCGACGCTCCTGGGGGCACACAGGATAGGAGCCCATTCACCAGTTTTGCACGATGACCTCTCTCCGTGCCGGAACGGCGGCTCCTGGCTTCTGAGGAACCTTAGCCTAAGCAGGCCCCTGGAGACAGCTCTTCACATTCATAGCAAGGGCAGTGTACTCCTCTCTGGGTTGCCTAGGTTGAGTGGCCCAGTCGTCAGAGAGACTGGCGAAAGCCAGCGCTGGGCGGACTCCCTTTGCCCGGCAGTCGAACGGCCTCCTTGACTGAAAGAGAACTGCAGTGCCAAGAGGCACCGTGCTGACGACTGGCTCCAGGAGGAGACTCGGGACAGCACTCTCAGAGAAGCGAAAGCTAGGCTGTGGGCCCAGCCTGAGGAGCAGTACGTACGTTTGCCACACTTCTTTGCACAGCTAGGCGTGAGCCAGAGAGCCTTGGTCCCTGAGGCCTCCCTAAGGTACTGCCATACTTACCCAGTAGATCCCACGCAGAGGTCCCTGTGCCCAAAAGGGCCTCCATGGAAGGGCCCTGTTCCTCCCGTTGTGTTTCCTTGAGGTAATCAGAAACCACTGAGGATACCCGTATGAGCTCAGGTATGAAGCTGGGCGACCCTGGCCAAACCTTATTCCCCTCCGTGGCAGACGAGACAGTGGCGGGTCCTGAGCTGCCTGAAGCACACTCCTCGCGCGCACCTTCTCTTTGCTGCCGGAAGGCCTCACATAAGAAGTCTGAGTTGACTCGTGACAGAAGAAGTCTGAGTGTACTCGTGTGAGGCCTGCTGCTCTCAGTTCCTTGCTGGGAGCTTCAGCAGGAGCGCTCTGGAGCTCGCCGGCAGAAGAATTGTGAGTCCCCCCGCCCCACCCCGGCCTCAAGCAAAAGTCCAGATTTCCCCCGTTAGTAACACCTCGGAGCGCCAGAGGGAGCGGAGGGGCATGCCTTAACGGAATGCTTCGACCGTGGAAGGTATTTCACGAGACACTGTGCACTCACGTTCGTTGTAACAACTGTCAAAGGGCACTGTATGCCTTCCAACTCCTCGGCTGTGTTTGAGCCACAGGAAGTAAATGCGTTCGTTTGATTCAGCTCCGTGAATGTACAACGATGATGGCGAAGCGCTGCCCTGTTCGCTCGAAAGCTCTCGTTCGTACGGCCTTCACACGGCCTCAAGGTACGCAGTTCTGAACAGCCTTACATTCCATGCTGGTGTGCCAACCCCCCCCCCCGCCCACCCACCCACCTACACGCAGGGAGGAATTTGGGCTCTTCTGAGAAACACCAGGGTGCGTCCCAAGTGAAAGCAAGGCGTCTCCCCCAGGACGTCTCCGAACGGCAGTCGGATGTCAGAGGTGTACTTCCAGCCGGAAAAAGAGGGAAAAGGACAGCTTTCCCAGGGACAACTCTGGACCCTTGGGACCATCCGGAATCACCAAGGCCTAAACTTTGCACGGCCTGGGGAACGCTCTTCCGCCTGTCCAGCCATCCCCACGTCAAAACCTTTCTCAGCAGAGGCAGGCGCTCTCTCCCTCGTACTAGATAGCTCGGCAGAGCCTTCCGAGAAACATGCTGCGTCATTCAGCTTGAACGTGGGACGCGGAGGGGAGAGTACGCTTTCTCCCCGTTTGGAGGCGCCTTGCGCTTGGCTTCAAAGCTGCCTGAACAGCACTAGCGGCCCGACGTCTCTGCACGGCAGGACTGTCGTTGTGGGCCAAGGCTGCGTGTTCTCCCAAAGCGAAAACCGTGCTGGCGATCCCTTTCTAGGAACTCCTCCCACGGCACCCCAGGTTCAGCTCCGGCCAAGTGGAAGGTGACCTCAGGCCTCAAGGTGAAGTTCCAGTGTTTCACGTCAGGGGAGTTGGGTGTGCAGGGGTCTCCAACGAGGCCGTACTCCACCACGGAGTGCCTTAACCCTGCGACGCTCCTGGGGGCACACAGGATAGGAGCCCATTCACCAGTTTTGCACGATGACCTCTCTCCGTGCCGGAACGGCGGCTCCTGGCTTCTGAGGAACCTTAGCCTAAGCAGGCCCCTGGAGACAGCTCTTCACATTCATAGCAAGGGCAGTGTACTCCTCTCTGGGTTGCCTAGGTTGAGTGGCCCAGTCGTCAGAGAGACTGGCGAAAGCCAGCGCTGGGCGGACTCCCTTTGCCCGGCAGTCGAACGGCCTCCTTGACTGAAAGACAACTGCAGTGCCAAGAGGCACCGTGCTGACGACTGGCTCCAGGAGGAGACTCGGGACAGCACTCTCAGAGAAGCGAAAGCTAGGCTGTGGGCCCAGCCTGAGGAGCAGTACGTACGTTTGCCACACTTCTTTGCACAGCTAGGCGTGAGCCAGAGAGCCTTGGTCCCTGAGGCCTCCCTAAGGTACTGCCATACTTACCCAGTAGATCCCACGCAGAGGTCCCTGTGCCCAAAAGGGCCTCCATGGAAGGGCCCTGTTCCTCCCGTTGTGTTTCCTTGAGGTAATCAGAAACCACTGAGGATACCCGTATGAGCTCAGGTATGAAGCTGGGCGACCCTGGCCAAACCTTATTCCCCTCCGTGGCAGACGAGACAGTGGCGGGTCCTGAGCTGCCTGAAGCACACTCCTCGCGCGCACCTTCTCTTTGCTGCCGGAAGGCCTCACATAAGAAGTCTGAGTTGACTCGTGACAGAAGAAGTCTGAGTGTACTCGTGTGAGGCCTGCTGCTCTCAGTTCCTTGCTGGGAGCTTCAGCAGGAGCGCTCTGGAGCTCGCCGGCAGAAGAATTGTGAGTCCCCACGCCCCACCCCGGCCTCAAGCAAAAGTCCAGATTTCCCCCGTTAGTAACACCTCGGAGCGCCAGAGGGAGCGGAGGGGCATGCCTTAACGGAATGCTTCGACCGTGGAAGGTATTTCACGAGACACTGTGCACTCACGTTCGTTGTAACAACTGTCAAAGGGCACTGTATGCCTTCCAACTCCTCGGCTGTGTTTGAGCCACAGGAAGTAAATGCGTTCGTTTGATTCAGCTCCGTGAATGTGCAACGATGATGGCGAAGCGCTGCCCTGTTCGCTCGAAAGCTCTCGTTCGTACGGCCTTCACACGGCCTCAAGGTACGCAGTTCTGAACAGCCTTACATTCCATGCTGGTGTGCCAACCCCCCCCCCCGCCCACCCACCCACCTACACGCAGGGAGGAATTTGGGCTCTTCTGAGAAACACCAGGGTGCGTCCCAAGTGAAAGCAAGGCGTCTCCCCCAGGACGTCTCCGAACGGCAGTCGGATGTCAGAGGTGTACTTCCAGCCGGAAAAAGAGGGAAAAGGACAGCTTTCCCAGGGACAACTCTGGACCCTTGGGACCATCCGGAATCACCAAGGCCTAAACTTTGCACGGCCTGGGGAACGCTCTTCCGCCTGTCCAGCCATCCCCACGTCAAAACCTTTCTCAGCAGAGGCAGGCGCTCTCTCCCTCGTACTAGATAGCTCGGCAGAGCCTTCCGAGAAACATGCTGCGTCATTCAGCTTGAACGTGGGACGCGGAGGGGAGAGTACGCTTTCTCCCCGTTTGGAGGCGCCTTGCGCTTGGCTTCAAAGCTGCCTGAACAGCACTAGCGGCCCGACGTCTCTGCACGGCAGGACTGTCGTTGTGGGCCAAGGCTGCGTGTTCTCCCAAAGCGAAAACCGTGCTGGCGATCCCTTTCTAGGAACTCCTCCCACGGCACCCCAGGTTCAGCTCCGGCCAAGTGGAAGGTGACCTCAGGCCTCAAGGTGAAGTTCCAGTGTTTCACGTCAGGGGAGTTGGGTGTGCAGGGGTCTCCAACGAGGCCGTACTCCACCACGGAGTGCCTTAACCCTGCGACGCTCCTGGGGGCACACAGGATAGGAGCCCATTCACCAGTTTTGCACGATGACCTCTCTCCGTGCCGGAACGGCGGCTCCTGGCTTCTGAGGAACCTTAGCCTAAGCAGGCCCCTGGAGACAGCTCTTCACATTCATAGCAAGGGCAGTGTACTCCTCTCTGGGTTGCCTAGGTTGAGTGGCCCAGTCGTCAGAGAGACTGGCGAAAGCCAGCGCTGGGCGGACTCCCTTTGCCCGGCAGTCGAACGGCCTCCTTGACTGAAAGACAACTGCAGTGCCAAAAGGCACCGTGCTGACGACTGGCTCCAGGAGGAGACTCGGGACAGCACTCTCAGAGAAGCGAAAGCTAGGCTGTGGGCCCAGCCTGAGGAGCAGTACGTACGTTTGCCACACTTCTTTGCACAGCTAGGCGTGAGCCAGAGAGCCTTGGTCCCTGAGGCCTCCCTAAGGTACTGCCATACTTACCCAGTAGATCCCACGCAGAGGTCCCTGTGCCCAAAAGGGCCTCCATGGAAGGGCCCTGTTCCTCCCGTTGTGTTTCCTTGAGGTAATCAGAAACCACTGAGGATACCCGTATGAGCTCAGGTATGAAGCTGGGCGACCCTGGCCAAACCTTATTCCCCTCCGTGGCAGACGAGACAGTGGCGGGTCCTGAGCTGCCTGAAGCACACTCCTCGCGCGCACCTTCTCTTTGCTGCCGGAAGGCCTCACATAAGAAGTCTGAGTTGACTCGTGACAGAAGAAGTCTGAGTGTACTCGTGTGAGGCCTGCTGCTCTCAGTTCCTTGCTGGGAGCTTCAGCAGGAGCGCTCTGGAGCTCGCCGGCAGAAGAATTGTGAGTCCCCCCGCCCCACCCCGGCCTCAAGCAAAAGTCCAGATTTCCCCCGTTAGTAACACCTCGGAGCGCCAGAGGGAGCGGAGGGGCATGCCTTAACGGAATGCTTCGACCGTGGAAGGTATTTCACGAGACACTGTGCACTCACGTTCGTTGTAACAACTGTCAAAGGGCACTGTATGCCTTCCAACTCCTCGGCTGTGTTTGAGCCACAGGAAGTAAATGCGTTCGTTTGATTCAGCTCCGTGAATGTGCAACGATGATGGCGAAGCGCTGCCCTGTTCGCTCGAAAGCTCTCGTTCGTACGGCCTTCACACGGCCTCAAGGTACGCAGTTCTGAACAGCCTTACATTCAATGCTGGTGTGCCAACCCCCCCACCCGCAGGGAGGAATTTGGGCTCTTCTGAGAAACACCAGGGTGCGTCCCAAGTGAAAGCAAGGCGTCTCCCCCAGGACGTCTCCGAACGGCAGTCGGATGCCAGAGGTGTACTTCCAGCCGGAAAAAGAGGGAAAAGGACAGCTTTCCCAGGGACAACTCTGGACCCTTGGGACCATCCGGAATCACCAAGGCCTAAACTTTGCACGGCCTGGGGAACGCTCTTCCGCCTGTCCAGCCATCCCCACGTCAAAACCTTTCTCAGCAGAGGCAGGCGCTCTCTCCCTCGTACTAGATAGCTCGGCAGAGCCTTCCGAGAAACATGCTGCGTCATTCAGCTTGAACGTGGGACGCGGAGGGGAGAGTACGCTTTCTCCCCGTTTGGAGGCGCCTTGCGCTTGGCTTCAAAGCTGCCTGAACAGCACTAGCGGCCCGACGTCTCTGCACGGCAGGACTGTCGTTGTGGGCCAAGGCTGCGTGTTCTCCCAAAGCGAAAACCGTGCTGGCGATCCCTTTCTAGGAACTCCTCCCACGGCACCCCAGGTTCAGCTCCGGCCAAGTGGAAGGTGACCTCAGGCCTCAAGGTGAAGTTCCAGTGTTTCACGTCAGGGGAGTTGGGTGTGCAGGGGTCTCCAACGAGGCCGTACTCCACCACGGAGTGCCTTAACCCTGCGACGCTCCTGGGGGCACACAGGATAGGAGCCCATTCACCAGTTTTGCACGATGACCTCTCTCCGTGCCGGAACGGCGGCTCCTGGCTTCTGAGGAACCTTAGCCTAAGCAGGCCCCTGGAGACAGCTCTTCACATTCATAGCAAGGGCAGTGTACTCCTCTCTGGGTTGCCTAGGTTGAGTGGCCCAGTCGTCAGAGAGACTGGCGAAAGCCAGCGCTGGGCGGACTCCCTTTGCCCGGCAGTCGAACGGCCTCCTTGACTGAAAGAGAACTGCAGTGCCAAGAGGCACCGTGCTGACGACTGGCTCCAGGAGGAGACTCGGGACAGCACTCTCAGAGAAGCGAAAGCTAGGCTGTGGGCCCAGCCTGAGGAGCAGTACGTACGTTTGCCACACTTCTTTGCACAGCTAGGCGTGAGCCAGAGAGCCTTGGTCCCTGAGGCCTCCCTAAGGTACTGCCATACTTACCCAGTAGATCCCACGCAGAGGTCCCTGTGCCCAAAAGGGCCTCCATGGAAGGGCCCTGTTCCTCCCGTTGTGTTTCCTTGAGGTAATCAGAAACCACTGAGGATACCCGTATGAGCTCAGGTATGAAGCTGGGCGACCCTGGCCAAACCTTATTCCCCTCCGTGGCAGACGAGACAGTGGCGGGTCCTGAGCTGCCTGAAGCACACTCCTCGCGCGCACCTTCTCTTTGCTGCCGGAAGGCCTCACATAAGAAGTCTGAGTTGACTCGTGACAGAAGAAGTCTGAGTGTACTCGTGTGAGGCCTGCTGCTCTCAGTTCCTTGCTGGGAGCTTCAGCAGGAGCGCTCTGGAGCTCGCCGGCAGAAGAATTGTGAGTCCCCCCGCCCCACCCCGGCCTCAAGCAAAAGTCCAGATTTCCCCCGTTAGTAACACCTCGGAGCGCCAGAGGGAGCGGAGGGGCATGCCTTAACGGAATGCTTCGACCGTGGAAGGTATTTCACGAGACACTGTGCACTCACGTTCGTTGTAACAACTGTCAAAGGGCACTGTATGCCTTCCAACTCCTCGGCTGTGTTTGAGCCACAGGAAGTAAATGCGTTCGTTTGATTCAGCTCCGTGAATGTGCAACGATGATGGCGAAGCGCTGCCCTGTTCGCTCGAAAGCTCTCGTTCGTACGGCCTTCACACGGCCTCAAGGTACGCAGTTCTGAACAGCCTTACATTCAATGCTGGTGTGCCAACCCCCCCACCCGCAGGGAGGAATTTGGGCTCTTCTGAGAAACACCAGGGTGCGTCCCAAGTGAAAGCAAGGCGTCTCCCCCAGGACGTCTCCGAACGGCAGTCGGATGCCAGAGGTGTACTTCCAGCCGGAAAAAGAGGGAAAAGGACAGCTTTCCCAGGGACAACTCTGGACCCTTGGGACCATCCGGAATCACCAAGGCCTAAACTTTGCACGGCCTGGGGAACGCTCTTCCGCCTGTCCAGCCATCCCCACGTCAAAACCTTTCTCAGCAGAGGCAGGCGCTCTCTCCCTCGTACTAGATAGCTCGGCAGAGCCTTCCGAGAAACATGCTGCGTCATTCAGCTTGAACGTGGGACGCGGAGGGGAGAGTACGCTTTCTCCCCGTTTGGAGGCGCCTTGCGCTTGGCTTCAAAGCTGCCTGAACAGCACTAGCGGCCCGACGTCTCTGCACGGCAGGACTGTCGTTGTGGGCCAAGGCTGCGTGTTCTCCCAAAGCGAAAACCGTGCTGGCGATCCCTTTCTAGGAACTCCTCCCACGGCACCCCAGGTTCAGCTCCGGCCAAGTGGAAGGTGACCTCAGGCCTCAAGGTGAAGTTCCAGTGTTTCACGTCAGGGGAGTTGGGTGTGCAGGGGTCTCCAACGAGGCCGTACTCCACCACGGAGTGCCTTAACCCTGCGACGCTCCTGGGGGCACACAGGATAGGAGCCCATTCACCAGTTTTGCACGATGACCTCTCTCCGTGCCGGAACGGCGGCTCCTGGCTTCTGAGGAACCTTAGCCTAAGCAGGCCCCTGGAGACAGCTCTTCACATTCATAGCAAGGGCAGTGTACTCCTCTCTGGGTTGCCTAGGTTGAGTGGCCCAGTCGTCAGAGAGACTGGCGAAAGCCAGCGCTGGGCGGACTCCCTTTGCCCGGCAGTCGAACGGCCTCCTTGACTGAAAGAGAACTGCAGTGCCAAGAGGCACCGTGCTGACGACTGGCTCCAGGAGGAGACTCGGGACAGCACTCTCAGAGAAGCGAAAGCTAGGCTGTGGGCCCAGCCTGAGGAGCAGTACGTACGTTTGCCACACTTCTTTGCACAGCTAGGCGTGAGCCAGAGAGCCTTGGTCCCTGAGGCCTCCCTAAGGTACTGCCATACTTACCCAGTAGATCCCACGCAGAGGTCCCTGTGCCCAAAAGGGCCTCCATGGAAGGGCCCTGTTCCTCCCGTTGTGTTTCCTTGAGGTAATCAGAAACCACTGAGGATACCCGTATGAGCTCAGGTATGAAGCTGGGCGACCCTGGCCAAACCTTATTCCCCTCTGTGGTAGACGAGACAGTGGCGGGTCCTGAGCTGCCTGAAGCACACTCCTCGCGCGCACCTTCTCTTTGCTGCCGGAAGGCCTCACATAAGAAGTCTGAGTTGACTCGTGACAGAAGAAGTCTGAGTGTACTCGTGTGAGGCCTGCTGCTCTCAGTTCCTTGCTGGGAGCTTCAGCAGGAGCGCTCTGGAGCTCGCCGGCAGAAGAATTGTGAGTCCCCCCGCCCCACCCCGGCCTCAAGCAAAAGTCCAGATTTCCCCCGTTAGTAACACCTCGGAGCGCCAGAGGGAGCGGAGGGGCATGCCTTAACGGAATGCTTCGACCGTGGAAGGTATTTCACGAGACACTGTGCACTCACGTTCGTTGTAACAACTGTCAAAGGGCACTGTATGCCTTCCAACTCCTCGGCTGTGTTTGAGCCACAGGAAGTAAATGCGTCCGTTTGATTCAGCTCCGTGAATGTGCAAAGATGATGGCGAAGCGCTGCCCTGTTCGCTCGAAAGCTCTCGTTCGTACGGCCTTCACACGGCCTCAAGGTACGCAGTTCTGAACAGCCTTACATTCCATGCTGGTGTGCCAACCCCCCCCCCCCCGCCCACCCACCCACCTACACGCAGGGAGGAATTTGGGCTCTTCTGAGAAACACCAGGGTACGTCCCAAGTGAAAGCAAGGCGTCTCCCCCAGGACGTCTCCGAACGGCAGTCGGATGCCAGAGGTGTACTTCCAGCCGGAAAAAGAGGGAAAAGGACAGCTTTCCCAGGGACAACTCTGGACCCTTGGGACCATCCGGAATCACCAAGGCCTAAACTTTGCACGGCCTGGGGAACGCTCTTCCGCCTGTCCAGCCATCCCCACGTCAAAACCTTTCTCAGCAGAGGCAGGCGCTCTCTCCCTCGTACTAGATAGCTCGGCAGAGCCTTCCGAGAAACATGCTGCGTCATTCAGCTTGAACGTGGGACGCGGAGGGGAGAGTACGCTTTCTCCCCGTTTGGAGGCGCCTTGCGCTTGGCTTCAAAGCTGCCTGAACAGCACTAGCGGCCCGACGTCTCTGCACGGCAGGACTGTCGTTGTGGGCCAAGGCTGCGTGTTCTCCCAAAGCGAAAACCGTGCTGGCGATCCCTTTCTAGGAACTCCTCCCACGGCACCCCAGGTTCAGCTCCGGCCAAGTGGAAGGTGACCTCAGGCCTCAAGGTGAAGTTCCAGTGTTTCACGTCAGGGGAGTTGGGTGTGCAGGGGTCTCCAACGAGGCCGTACTCCACCACGGAGTGCCTTAACCCTGCGACGCTCCTGGGGGCACACAGGATAGGAGCCCATTCACCAGTTTTGCACGATGACCTCTCTCCGTGCCGGAACGGCGGCTCCTGGCTTCTGAGGAACCTTAGCCTAAGCAGGCCCCTGGAGACAGCTCTTCACATTCATAGCAAGGGCAGTGTACTCCTCTCTGGGTTGCCTAGGTTGAGTGGCCCAGTCGTCAGAGAGACTGGCGAAAGCCAGCGCTGGGCGGACTCCCTTTGCCCGGCAGTCGAACGGCCTCCTTGACTGAAAGAGAACTGCAGTGCCAAGAGGCACCGTGCTGACGACTGGCTCCAGGAGGAGACTCGGGACAGCACTCTCAGAGAAGCGAAAGCTAGGCTGTGGGCCCAGCCTGAGGAGCAGTACGTACGTTTGCCACACTTCTTTGCACAGCTAGGCGTGAGCCAGAGAGCCTTGGTCCCTGAGGCCTCCCTAAGGTACTGCCATACTTACCCAGTAGATCCCACGCAGAGGTCCCTGTGCCCAAAAGGGCCTCCATGGAAGGGCCCTGTTCCTCCCGTTGTGTTTCCTTGAGGTAATCAGAAACCACTGAGGATACCCGTATGAGCTCAGGTATGAAGCTGGGCGACCCTGGCCAAACCTTATTCCCCTCCGTGGCAGACGAGACAGTGGCGGGTCCTGAGCTGCCTGAAGCACACTCCTCGCGCGCACCTTCTCTTTGCTGCCGGAAGGCCTCACATAAGAAGTCTGAGTTGACTCGTGACAGAAGAAGTCTGAGTGTACTCGTGTGAGGCCTGCTGCTCTCAGTTCCTTGCTGGGAGCTTCAGCAGGAGCGCTCTGGAGCTCGCCGGCAGAAGAATTGTGAGTCCCCCCGCCCCACCCCGGCCTCAAGCAAAAGTCCAGATTTCCCCCGTTAGTAACACCTCGGAGCGCCAGAGGGAGCGGAGGGGCATGCCTTAACGGAATGCTTCGACCGTGGAAGGTATTTCACGAGACACTGTGCACTCACGTTCGTTGTAACAACTGTCAAAGGGCACTGTATGCCTTCCAACTCCTCGGCTGTGTTTGAGCCACAGGAAGTAAATGCGTTCGTTTGATTCAGCTCCGTGAATGTGCAACGATGATGGCGAAGCGCTGCCCTGTTCGCTCGAAAGCTCTCGTTCGTACGGCCTTCACACGGCCTCAAGGTACGCAGTTCTGAACAGCCTTACATTCCATGCTGGTGTGCCAACCCCCCCCCCCCCGCCCACCCACCCACCTACACGCAGGGAGGAATTTGGGCTCTTCTGAGAAACACCAGGGTGCGTCCCAAGTGAAAGCAAGGCGTCTCCCCCAGGACGTCTCCGAACGGCAGTCGGATGCCAGAGGTGTACTTCCAGCCGGAAAAAGAGGGAAAAGGACAGCTTTCCCAGGGACAACTCTGGACCCTTGGGACCATCCGGAATCACCAAGGCCTAAACTTTGCACGGCCTGGGGAACGCTCTTCCGCCTGTCCAGCCATCCCCACGTCAAAACCTTTCTCAGCAGAGGCAGGCGCTCTCTCCCTCGTACTAGATAGCTCGGCAGAGCCTTCCGAGAAACATGCTGCGTCATTCAGCTTGAACGTGGGACGCGGAGGGGAGAGTACGCTTTCTCCCCGTTTGGAGGCGCCTTGCGCTTGGCTTCAAAGCTGCCTGAACAGCACTAGCGGCCCGACGTCTCTGCACGGCAGGACTGTCGTTGTGGGCCAAGGCTGCGTGTTCTCCCAAAGCGAAAACCGTGCTGGCGATCCCTTTCTAGGAACTCCTCCCACGGCACCCCAGGTTCAGCTCCGGCCAAGTGGAAGGTGACCTCAGGCCTCAAGGTGAAGTTCCAGTGTTTCACGTCAGGGGAGTTGGGTGTGCAGGGGTCTCCAACGAGGCCGTACTCCACCACGGAGTGCCTTAACCCTGCGACGCTCCTGGGGGCACACAGGATAGGAGCCCATTCACCAGTTTTGCACGATGACCTCTCTCCGTGCCGGAACGGCGGCTCCTGGCTTCTGAGGAACCTTAGCCTAAGCAGGCCCCTGGAGACAGCTCTTCACATTCATAGCAAGGGCAGTGTACTCCTCTCTGGGTTGCCTAGGTTGAGTGGCCCAGTCGTCAGAGAGACTGGCGAAAGCCAGCGCTGGGCGGACTCCCTTTGCCCGGCAGTCGAACGGCCTCCTTGACTGAAAGAGAACTGCAGTGCCAAGAGGCACCGTGCTGACGACTGGCTCCAGGAGGAGACTCGGGACAGCACTCTCAGAGAAGCGAAAGCTAGGCTGTGGGCCCAGCCTGAGGAGCAGTACGTACGTTTGCCACACTTCTTTGCACAGCTAGGCGTGAGCCAGAGAGCCTTGGTCCCTGAGGCCTCCCTAAGGTACTGCCATACTTACCCAGTAGATCCCACGCAGAGGTCCCTGTGCCCAAAAGGGCCTCCATGGAAGGGCCCTGTTCCTCCCGTTGTGTTTCCTTGAGGTAATCAGAAACCACTGAGGATACCCGTATGAGCTCAGGTATGAAGCTGGGCGACCCTGGCCAAACCTTATTCCCCTCCGTGGCAGACGAGACAGTGGCGGGTCCTGAGCTGCCTGAAGCACACTCCTCGCGCGCACCTTCTCTTTGCTGCCGGAAGGCCTCACATAAGAAGTCTGAGTTGACTCGTGACAGAAGAAGTCTGAGTGTACTCGTGTGAGGCCTGCTGCTCTCAGTTCCTTGCTGGGAGCTTCAGCAGGAGCGCTCTGGAGCTCGCCGGCAGAAGAATTGTGAGTCCCCACGCCCCACCCCGGCCTCAAGCAAAAGTCCAGATTTCCCCCGTTAGTAACACCTCGGAGCGCCAGAGGGAGCGGAGGGGCATGCCTTAACGGAATGCTTCGACCGTGGAAGGTATTTCACGAGACACTGTGCACTCACGTTCGTTGTAACAACTGTCAAAGGACACTGTATGCCTTCCAACTCCTCGGCTGTGTTTGAGCCACAGGAAGTAAATGCGTTCGTTTGATTCAGCTCCGTGAATGTGCAACGATGATGGCGAAGCGCTGCCCTGTTCGCTCGAAAGCTCTCGTTCGTACGGCCTTCACACGGCCTCAAGGTACGCAGTTCTGAACAGCCTTACATTCCATGCTGGTGTGCCAACCCCCCCACCCGCAGGGAGGAATTTGGGCTCTTCTGAGAAACACCAGGGTGCGTCCCAAGTGAAAGCAAGGCGTCTCCCCCAGGACGTCTCCGAACGGCAGTCGGATGCCAGAGGTGTACTTCCAGCCGGAAAAAGAGGGAAAAGGACAGCTTTCCCAGGGACAACTCTGGACCCTTGGGACCATCCGGAATCACCAAGGCCTAAACTTTGCACGGCCTGGGGAACGCTCTTCCGCCTGTCCAGCCATCCCCACGTCAAAACCTTTCTCAGCAGAGGCAGGCGCTCTCTCCCTCGTACTAGATAGCTCGGCAGAGCCTTCCGAGAAACATGCTGCGTCATTCAGCTTGAACGTGGGACGCGGAGGGGAGAGTACGCTTTCTCCCCGTTTGGAGGCGCCTTGCGCTTGGCTTCAAAGCTGCCTGAACAGCACTAGCGGCCCGACGTCTCTGCACGGCAGGACTGTCGTTGTGGGCCAAGGCTGCGTGTTCTCCCAAAGCGAAAACCGTGCTGGCGATCCCTTTCTAGGAACTCCTCCCACGGCACCCCAGGTTCAGCTCCGGCCAAGTGGAAGGTGACCTCAGGCCTCAAGGTGAAGTTCCAGTGTTTCACGTCAGGGGAGTTGGGTGTGCAGGGGTCTCCAACGAGGCCGTACTCCACCACGGAGTGCCTTAACCCTGCGACGCTCCTGGGGGCACACAGGATAGGAGCCCATTCACCAGTTTTGCACGATGACCTCTCTCCGTGCCGGAACGGCGGCTCCTGGCTTCTGAGGAACCTTAGCCTAAGCAGGCCCCTGGAGACAGCTCTTCACATTCATAGCAAGGGCAGTGTACTCCTCTCTGGGTTGCCTAGGTTGAGTGGCCCAGTCGTCAGAGAGACTGGCGAAAGCCAGCGCTGGGCGGACTCCCTTTGCCCGGCAGTCGAACGGCCTCCTTGACTGAAAGACAACTGCAGTGCCAAAAGGCACCGTGCTGACGACTGGCTCCAGGAGGAGACTCGGGACAGCACTCTCAGAGAAGCGAAAGCTAGGCTGTGGGCCCAGCCTGAGGAGCAGTACGTACGTTTGCCACACTTCTTTGCACAGCTAGGCGTGAGCCAGAGAGCCTTGGTCCCTGAGGCCTCCCTAAGGTACTGCCATACTTACCCAGTAGATCCCACGCAGAGGTCCCTGTGCCCAAAAGGGCCTCCATGGAAGGGCCCTGTTCCTCCCGTTGTGTTTCCTTGAGGTAATCAGAAACCACTGAGGATACCCGTATGAGCTCAGGTATGAAGCTGGGCGACCCTGGCCAAACCTTATTCCCCTCCGTGGCAGACGAGACAGTGGCGGGTCCTGAGCTGCCTGAAGCACACTCCTCGCGCGCACCTTCTCTTTGCTGCCGGAAGGCCTCACATAAGAAGTCTGAGTTGACTCGTGACAGAAGAAGTCTGAGTGTACTCGTGTGAGGCCTGCTGCTCTCAGTTCCTTGCTGGGAGCTTCAGCAGGAGCGCTCTGGAGCTCGCCGGCAGAAGAATTGTGAGTCCCCACGCCCCACCCCGGCCTCAAGCAAAAGTCCAGATTTCCCCCGTTAGTAACACCTCGGAGCGCCAGAGGGAGCGGAGGGGCATGCCTTAACGGAATGCTTCGACCGTGGAAGGTATTTCACGAGACACTGTGCACTCACGTTCGTTGTAACAACTGTCAAAGGACACTGTATGCCTTCCAACTCCTCGGCTGTGTTTGAGCCACAGGAAGTAAATGCGTTCGTTTGATTCAGCTCCGTGAATGTGCAACGATGATGGCGAAGCGCTGCCCTGTTCGCTCGAAAGCTCTCGTTCGTACGGCCTTCACACGGCCTCAAGGTACGCAGTTCTGAACAGCCTTACATTCCATGCTGGTGTGCCAACCCCCCCTCCCCCGCCCACCCACCCACCTACACGCAGGGAGGAATTTGGGCTCTTCTGAGAAACACCAGGGTGCGTCCCAAGTGAAAGCAAGGCGTCTCCCCCAGGACGTCTCCGAACGGCAGTCGGATGCCAGAGGTGTACTTCCAGCCGGAAAAAGAGGGAAAAGGACAGCTTTCCCAGGGACAACTCTGGACCCTTGGGACCATCCGGAATCACCAAGGCCTAAACTTTGCACGGCCTGGGGAACGCTCTTCCGCCTGTCCAGCCATCCCCACGTCAAAACCTTTCTCAGCAGAGGCAGGCGCTCTCTCCCTCGTACTAGATAGCTCGGCAGAGCCTTCCGAGAAACATGCTGCGTCATTCAGCTTGAACGTGGGACGCGGAGGGGAGAGTACGCTTTCTCCCCGTTTGGAGGCGCCTTGCGCTTGGCTTCAAAGCTGCCTGAACAGCACTAGAGGCCCGACGTCTCTGCACGGCAGGACTGTCGTTGTGGGCCAAGGCTGCGTGTTCTCCCAAAGCGAAAACCGTGCTGGCGATCCCTTTCTAGGAACTCCTCCCACGGCACCCCAGGTTCAGCTCCGGCCAAGTGGAAGGTGACCTCAGGCCTCAAGGTGAAGTTCCAGTGTTTCACGTCAGGGGAGTTGGGTGTGCAGGGGTCTCCAACGAGGCCGTACTCCACCACGGAGTGCCTTAACCCTGCGACGCTCCTGGGGGCACACAGGATAGGAGCCCATTCACCAGTTTTGCACGATGACCTCTCTCCGTGCCGGAACGGCGGCTCCTGGCTTTTGAGGAACCTTAGCCTAAGCAGGCCCCTGGAGACAGCTCTTCACATTCATAGCAAGGGCAGTGTACTCCTCTCTGGGTTGCCTAGGTTGAGTGGCCCAGTCGTCAGAGAGACTGGCGAAAGCCAGCGCTGGGCGGACTCCCTTTGCCCGGCAGTCGAACGGCCTCCTTGACTGAAAGACAACTGCAGTGCCAAAAGGCACCGTGCTGACGACTGGCTCCAGGAGGAGACTCGGGACAGCACTCTCAGAGAAGCGAAAGCTAGGCTGTGGGCCCAGCCTGAGGAGCAGTACGTACGTTTGCCACACTTCTTTGCACAGCTAGGCGTGAGCCAGAGAGCCTTGGTCCCTGAGGCCTCCCTAAGGTACTGCCATACTTACCCAGTAGATCCCACGCAGAGGTCCCTGTGCCCAAAAGGGCCTCCATGGAAGGGCCCTGTTCCTCCCGTTGTGTTTCCTTGAGGTAATCAGAAACCACTGAGGATACCCGTATGAGCTCAGGTATGAAGCTGGGCGACCCTGGCCAAACCTTATTCCCCTCCGTGGCAGACGAGACAGTGGCGGGTCCTGAGCTGCCTGAAGCACACTCCTCGCGCGCACCTTCTCTTTGCTGCCGGAAGGCCTCACATAAGAAGTCTGAGTTGACTCGTGACAGAAGAAGTCTGAGTGTACTCGTGTGAGGCCTGCTGCTCTCAGTTCCTTGCTGGGAGCTTCAGCAGGAG
Organism: Globicephala melas; assembly: GCF_963455315.2. Classification (NCBI taxonomy): domain Eukaryota; kingdom Metazoa; phylum Chordata; class Mammalia; order Artiodactyla; family Delphinidae; genus Globicephala; species Globicephala melas. Next base: position 547,171 of record NW_027207257.1, read on the forward strand.
CGCTCTGGAGCTCGCCGGCAGAAGAATTGTGAGTCCCCCCGCCCCACCCCGGCCTCAAGCAAAAGTCCAGATTTCCCCCGTTAGTAACACCTCGGAGCGCCAGAGGGAGCGGAGGGGCATGCCTTAACGGAATGCTTCGACCGTGGAAGGTATTTCACGAGACACTGTGCACTCACGTTCGTTGTAACAACTGTCAAAGGGCACTGTATGCCTTCCAACTCCTCGGCTGTGTTTGAGCCACAGGAAGTAAATGCGTTCGTTTGATTCAGCTCCGTGAATGTGCAACGATGATGGCGAAGCGCTGCCCTGTTCGCTCGAAAGCTCTCGTTCGTACGGCCTTCACACGGCCTCAAGGTACGCAGTTCTGAACAGCCTTACATTCCATGCTGGTGTGCCAACCCCCCCACCCGCAGGGAGGAATTTGGGCTCTTCTGAGAAACACCAGGGTGCGTCCCAAGTGAAAGCAAGGCGTCTCCCCCAGGACGTCTCCGAACGGCAGTCGGATGCCAGAGGTGTACTTCCAGCCGGAAAAAGAGGGAAAAGGACAGCTTTCCCAGGGACAACTCTGGACCCTTGGGACCATCCGGAATCACCAAGGCCTAAACTTTGCACGGCCTGGGGAACGCTCTTCCGCCTGTCCAGCCATCCCCACGTCAAAACCTTTCTCAGCAGAGGCAGGCGCTCTCTCCCTCGTACTAGATAGCTCGGCAGAGCCTTCCGAGAAACATGCTGCGTCATTCAGCTTGAACGTGGGACGCGGAGGGGAGAGTACGCTTTCTCCCCGTTTGGAGGCGCCTTGCGCTTGGCTTCAAAGCTGCCTGAACAGCACTAGCGGCCCGACGTCTCTGCACGGCAGGACTGTCGTTGTGGGCCAAGGCTGCGTGTTCTCCCAAAGCGAAAACCGTGCTGGCGATCCCTTTCTAGGAACTCCTCCCACGGCACCCCAGGTTCAGCTCCGGCCAAGTGGAAGGTGACCTCAGGCCTCAAGGTGAAGTTCCAGTGTTTCACGTCAGGGGAGTTGGGTGTGCAGGGGTCTCCAACGAGGCCGTACTCCACCACGGAGTGCCTTAACCCTGCGACGCTCCTGGGGGCACACAGGATAGGAGCCCATTCACCAGTTTTGCACGATGACCTCTCTCCGTGCCGGAACGGCGGCTCCTGGCTTCTGAGGAACCTTAGCCTAAGCAGGCCCCTGGAGACAGCTCTTCACATTCATAGCAAGGGCAGTGTACTCCTCTCTGGGTTGCCTAGGTTGAGTGGCCCAGTCGTCAGAGAGACTGGCGAAAGCCAGCGCTGGGCGGACTCCCTTTGCCCGGCAGTCGAACGGCCTCCTTGACTGAAAGAGAACTGCAGTGCCAAGAGGCACCGTGCTGACGACTGGCTCCAGGAGGAGACTCGGGACAGCACTCTCAGAGAAGCGAAAGCTAGGCTGTGGGCCCAGCCTGAGGAGCAGTACGTACGTTTGCCACACTTCTTTGCACAGCTAGGCGTGAGCCAGAGAGCCTTGGTCCCTGAGGCCTCCCTAAGGTACTGCCATACTTACCCAGTAGATCCCACGCAGAGGTCCCTGTGCCCAAAAGGGCCTCCATGGAAGGGCCCTGTTCCTCCCGTTGTGTTTCCTTGAGGTAATCAGAAACCACTGAGGATACCCGTATGAGCTCAGGTATGAAGCTGGGCGACCCTGGCCAAACCTTATTCCCCTCCGTGGTAGACGAGACAGTGGCGGGTCCTGAGCTGCCTGAAGCACACTCCTCGCGCGCACCTTCTCTTTGCTGCCGGAAGGCCTCACATAAGAAGTCTGAGTTGACTCGTGACAGAAGAAGTCTGAGTGTACTCGTGTGAGGCCTGCTGCTCTCAGTTCCTTGCTGGGAGCTTCAGCAGGAGCGCTCTGGAGCTCGCCGGCAGAAGAATTGTGAGTCCCCCCGCCCCACCCCGGCCTCAAGCAAAAGTCCAGATTTCCCCCGTTAGTAACACCTCGGAGCGCCAGAGGGAGCGGAGGGGCATGCCTTAACGGAATGCTTCGACCGTGGAAGGTATTTCACGAGACACTGTGCACTCACGTTCGTTGTAACAACTGTCAAAGGGCACTGTATGCCTTCCAACTCCTCGGCTGTGTTTGAGCCACAGGAAGTAAATGCGTCCGTTTGATTCAGCTCCGTGAATGTGCAACGATGATGGCGAAGCGCTGCCCTGTTCGCTCGAAAGCTCTCGTTCGTACGGCCTTCACACGGCCTCAAGGTACGCAGTTCTGAACAGCCTTACATTCCATGCTGGTGTGCCAACCCCCCCCCCCCCGCCCACCCACCCACCTACACGCAGGGAGGAATTTGGGCTCTTCTGAGAAACACCAGGGTACGTCCCAAGTGAAAGCAAGGCGTCTCCCCCAGGACGTCTCCGAACGGCAGTCGGATGCCAGAGGTGTACTTCCAGCCGGAAAAAGAGGGAAAAGGACAGCTTTCCCAGGGACAACTCTGGACCCTTGGGACCATCCGGAATCACCAAGGCCTAAACTTTGCACGGCCTGGGGAACGCTCTTCCGCCTGTCCAGCCATCCCCACGTCAAAACCTTTCTCAGCAGAGGCAGGCGCTCTCTCCCTCGTACTAGATAGCTCGGCAGAGCCTTCCGAGAAACATGCTGCGTCATTCAGCTTGAACGTGGGACGCGGAGGGGAGAGTACGCTTTCTCCCCGTTTGGAGGCGCCTTGCGCTTGGCTTCAAAGCTGCCTGAACAGCACTAGCGGCCCGACGTCTCTGCACGGCAGGACTGTCGTTGTGGGCCAAGGCTGCGTGTTCTCCCAAAGCGAAAACCGTGCTGGCGATCCCTTTCTAGGAACTCCTCCCACGGCACCCCAGGTTCAGCTCCGGCCAAGTGGAAGGTGACCTCAGGCCTCAAGGTGAAGTTCCAGTGTTTCACGTCAGGGGAGTTGGGTGTGCAGGGGTCTCCAACGAGGCCGTACTCCACCACGGAGTGCCTTAACCCTGCGACGCTCCTGGGGGCACACAGGATAGGAGCCCATTCACCAGTTTTGCACGATGACCTCTCTCCGTGCCGGAACGGCGGCTCCTGGCTTCTGAGGAACCTTAGCCTAAGCAGGCCCCTGGAGACAGCTCTTCACATTCATAGCAAGGGCAGTGTACTCCTCTCTGGGTTGCCTAGGTTGAGTGGCCCAGTCGTCAGAGAGACTGGCGAAAGCCAGCGCTGGGCGGACTCCCTTTGCCCGGCAGTCGAACGGCCTCCTTGACTGAAAGAGAACTGCAGTGCCAAGAGGCACCGTGCTGACGACTGGCTCCAGGAGGAGACTCGGGACAGCACTCTCAGAGAAGCGAAAGCTAGGCTGTGGGCCCAGCCTGAGGAGCAGTACGTACGTTTGCCACACTTCTTTGCACAGCTAGGCGTGAGCCAGAGAGCCTTGGTCCCTGAGGCCTCCCTAAGGTACTGCCATACTTACCCAGTAGATCCCACGCAGAGGTCCCTGTGCCCAAAAGGGCCTCCATGGAAGGGCCCTGTTCCTCCCGTTGTGTTTCCTTGAGGTAATCAGAAACCACTGAGGATACCCGTATGAGCTCAGGTATGAAGCTGGGCGACCCTGGCCAAACCTTATTCCCCTCCGTGGCAGACGAGACAGTGGCGGGTCCTGAGCTGCCTGAAGCACACTCCTCGCGCGCACCTTCTCTTTGCTGCCGGAAGGCCTCACATAAGAAGTCTGAGTTGACTCGTGACAGAAGAAGTCTGAGTGTACTCGTGTGAGGCCTGCTGCTCTCAGTTCCTTGCTGGGAGCTTCAGCAGGAGCGCTCTGGAGCTCGCCGGCAGAAGAATTGTGAGTCCCCCCGCCCCACCCCGGCCTCAAGCAAAAGTCCAGATTTCCCCCGTTAGTAACACCTCGGAGCGCCAGAGGGAGCGGAGGGGCATGCCTTAACGGAATGCTTCGACCGTGGAAGGTATTTCACGAGACACTGTGCACTCACGTTCGTTGTAACAACTGTCAAAGGGCACTGTATGCCTTCCAACTCCTCGGCTGTGTTTGAGCCACAGGAAGTAAATGCGTTCGTTTGATTCAGCTCCGTGAATGTGCAACGATGATGGCGAAGCGCTGCCCTGTTCGCTCGAAAGCTCTCGTTCGTACGGCCTTCACACGGCCTCAAGGTACGCAGTTCTGAACAGCCTTACATTCCATGCTGGTGTGCCAACCCCCCCACCCGCAGGGAGGAATTTGGGCTCTTCTGAGAAACACCAGGGTGCGTCCCAAGTGAAAGCAAGGCGTCTCCCCCAGGACGTCTCCGAACGGCAGTCGGATGCCAGAGGTGTACTTCCAGCCGGAAAAAGAGGGAAAAGGACAGCTTTCCCAGGGACAACTCTGGACCCTTGGGACCATCCGGAATCACCAAGGCCTAAACTTTGCACGGCCTGGGGAACGCTCTTCCGCCTGTCCAGCCATCCCCACGTCAAAACCTTTCTCAGCAGAGGCAGGCGCTCTCTCCCTCGTACTAGATAGCTCGGCAGAGCCTTCCGAGAAACATGCTGCGTCATTCAGCTTGAACGTGGGACGCGGAGGGGAGAGTACGCTTTCTCCCCGTTTGGAGGCGCCTTGCGCTTGGCTTCAAAGCTGCCTGAACAGCACTAGCGGCCCGACGTCTCTGCACGGCAGGACTGTCGTTGTGGGCCAAGGCTGCGTGTTCTCCCAAAGCGAAAACCGTGCTGGCGATCCCTTTCTAGGAACTCCTCCCACGGCACCCCAGGTTCAGCTCCGGCCAAGTGGAAGGTGACCTCAGGCCTCAAGGTGAAGTTCCAGTGTTTCACGTCAGGGGAGTTGGGTGTGCAGGGGTCTCCAACGAGGCCGTACTCCACCACGGAGTGCCTTAACCCTGCGACGCTCCTGGGGGCACACAGGATAGGAGCCCATTCACCAGTTTTGCACGATGACCTCTCTCCGTGCCGGAACGGCGGCTCCTGGCTTCTGAGGAACCTTAGCCTAAGCAGGCCCCTGGAGACAGCTCTTCACATTCATAGCAAGGGCAGTGTACTCCTCTCTGGGTTGCCTAGGTTGAGTGGCCCAGTCGTCAGAGAGACTGGCGAAAGCCAGCGCTGGGCGGACTCCCTTTGCCCGGCAGTCGAACGGCCTCCTTGACTGAAAGAGAACTGCAGTGCCAAGAGGCACCGTGCTGACGACTGGCTCCAGGAGGAGACTCGGGACAGCACTCTCAGAGAAGCGAAAGCTAGGCTGTGGGCCCAGCCTGAGGAGCAGTACGTACGTTTGCCACACTTCTTTGCACAGCTAGGCGTGAGCCAGAGAGCCTTGGTCCCTGAGGCCTCCCTAAGGTACTGCCATACTTACCCAGTAGATCCCACGCAGAGGTCCCTGTGCCCAAAAGGGCCTCCATGGAAGGGCCCTGTTCCTCCCGTTGTGTTTCCTTGAGGTAATCAGAAACCACTGAGGATACCCGTATGAGCTCAGGTATGAAGCTGGGCGACCCTGGCCAAACCTTATTCCCCTCCGTGGTAGACGAGACAGTGGCGGGTCCTGAGCTGCCTGAAGCACACTCCTCGCGCGCACCTTCTCTTTGCTGCCGGAAGGCCTCACATAAGAAGTCTGAGTTGACTCGTGACAGAAGAAGTCTGAGTGTACTCGTGTGAGGCCTGCTGCTCTCAGTTCCTTGCTGGGAGCTTCAGCAGGAGCGCTCTGGAGCTCGCCGGCAGAAGAATTGTGAGTCCCCCCGCCCCACCCCGGCCTCAAGCAAAAGTCCAGATTTCCCCCGTTAGTAACACCTCGGAGCGCCAGAGGGAGCGGAGGGGCATGCCTTAACGGAATGCTTCGACCGTGGAAGGTATTTCACGAGACACTGTGCACTCACGTTCGTTGTAACAACTGTCAAAGGGCACTGTATGCCTTCCAACTCCTCGGCTGTGTTTGAGCCACAGGAAGTAAATGCGTCCGTTTGATTCAGCTCCGTGAATGTGCAACGATGATGGCGACGCGCTGCCCTGTTCGCTCGAAAGCTCTCGTTCGTACGGCCTTCACACGGCCTCAAGGTACGCAGTTCTGAACAGCCTTACATTCCATGCTGGTGTGCCAACCCCCCCCCCCCGCCCACCCACCCACCTACACGCAGGGAGGAATTTGGGCTCTTCTGAGAAACACCAGGGTACGTCCCAAGTGAAAGCAAGGCGTCTCCCCCAGGACGTCTCCGAACGGCAGTCGGATGCCAGAGGTGTACTTCCAGCCGGAAAAAGAGGGAAAAGGACAGCTTTCCCAGGGACAACTCTGGACCCTTGGGATCATCCGGAATCACCAAGGCCTAAACTTTGCACGGCCTGGGGAACGCTCTTCCGCCTGTCCAGCCATCCCCACGTCAAAACCTTTCTCAGCAGAGGCAGGCGCTCTCTCCCTCGTACTAGATAGCTCGGCAGAGCCTTCCGAGAAACATGCTGCGTCATTCAGCTTGAACGTGGGATGCGGAGGGGAGAGTACGCTTTCTCCCCGTTTGGAGGCGCCTTGCGCTTGGCTTCAAAGCTGCCTGAACAGCACTAGAGGCCCGACGTCTCTGCACGGCAGGACTGTCGTTGTGGGCCAAGGCTGCGTGTTCTCCCAAAGCGAAAACCGTGCTGGCGATCCCTTTCTAGGAACTCCTCCCACGGCACCCCAGGTTCAGCTCCGGCCAAGTGGAAGGTGACCTCAGGCCTCAAGGTGAAGTTCCAGTGTTTCACGTCAGGGGAGTTGGGTGTGCAGGGGTCTCCAACGAGGCCGTACTCCACCACGGAGTGCCTTAACCCTGCGACGCTCCTGGGGGCACACAGGATAGGAGCCCATTCACCAGTTTTGCACGATGACCTCTCTCCGTGCCGGAACGGCGGCTCCTGGCTTTTGAGGAACCTTAGCCTAAGCAGGCCCCTGGAGACAGCTCTTCACATTCATAGCAAGGGCAGTGTACTCCTCTCTGGGTTGCCTAGGTTGAGTGGCCCAGTCGTCAGAGAGACTGGCGAAAGCCAGCGCTGGGCGGACTCCCTTTGCCCGGCAGTCGAACGGCCTCCTTGACTGAAAGACAACTGCAGTGCCAAAAGGCACCGTGCTGACGACTGGCTCCAGGAGGAGACTCGGGACAGCACTCTCAGAGAAGCGAAAGCTAGGCTGTGGGCCCAGCCTGAGGAGCAGTACGTACGTTTGCCACACTTCTTTGCACAGCTAGGCGTGAGCCAGAGAGCCTTGGTCCCTGAGGCCTCCCTAAGGTACTGCCATACTTACCCAGTAGATCCCACGCAGAGGTCCCTGTGCCCAAAAGGGCCTCCATGGAAGGGCCCTGTTCCTCCCGTTGTGTTTCCTTGAGGTAATCAGAAACCACTGAGGATACCCGTATGAGCTCAGGTATGAAGCTGGGCGACCCTGGCCAAACCTTATTCCCCTCCGTGGCAGACGAGACAGTGGCGGGTCCTGAGCTGCCTGAAGCACACTCCTCGCGCGCACCTTCTCTTTGCTGCCGGAAGGCCTCACATAAGAAGTCTGAGTTGACTCGTGACAGAAGAAGTCTGAGTGTACTCGTGTGAGGCCTGCTGCTCTCAGTTCCTTGCTGGGAGCTTCAGCAGGAGCGCTCTGGAGCTCGCCGGCAGAAGAATTGTGAGTCCCCCCGCCCCACCCCGGCCTCAAGCAAAAGTCCAGATTTCCCCCGTTAGTAACACCTCGGAGCGCCAGAGGGAGCGGAGGGGCATGCCTTAACGGAATGCTTCGACCGTGGAAGGTATTTCACGAGACACTGTGCACTCACGTTCGTTGTAACAACTGTCAAAGGGCACTGTATGCCTTCCAACTCCTCGGCTGTGTTTGAGCCACAGGAAGTAAATGCGTTCGTTTGATTCAGCTCCGTGAATGTGCAACGATGATGGCGAAGCGCTGCCCTGTTCGCTCGAAAGCTCTCGTTCGTACGGCCTTCACACGGCCTCAAGGTACGCAGTTCTGAACAGCCTTACATTCCATGCTGGTGTGCCAACCCCCCCACCCGCAGGGAGGAATTTGGGCTCTTCTGAGAAACACCAGGGTGCGTCCCAAGTGAAAGCAAGGCGTCTCCCCCAGGACGTCTCCGAACGGCAGTCGGATGCCAGAGGTGTACTTCCAGCCGGAAAAAGAGGGAAAAGGACAGCTTTCCCAGGGACAACTCTGGACCCTTGGGACCATCCGGAATCACCAAGGCCTAAACTTTGCACGGCCTGGGGAACGCTCTTCCACCTGTCCAGCCATCCCCACGTCAAAACCTTTCTCAGCAGAGGCAGGCGCTCTCTCCCTCGTACTAGATAGCTCGGCAGAGCCTTCCGAGAAACATGCTGCGTCATTCAGCTTGAACGTGGGACGCGGAGGGGAGAGTACGCTTTCTCCCCGTTTGGAGGCGCCTTGCGCTTGGCTTCAAAGCTGCCTGAACAGCACTAGCGGCCCGACGTCTCTGCACGGCAGGACTGTCGTTGTGGGCCAAGGCTGCGTGTTCTCCCAAAGCGAAAACCGTGCTGGCGATCCCTTTCTAGGAACTCCTCCCACGGCACCCCAGGTTCAGCTCCGGCCAAGTGGAAGGTGACCTCAGGCCTCAAGGTGAAGTTCCAGTGTTTCACGTCAGGGGAGTTGGGTGTGCAGGGGTCTCCAACGAGGCCGTACTCCACCACGGAGTGCCTTAACCCTGCGACGCTCCTGGGGGCACACAGGATAGGAGCCCATTCACCAGTTTTGCACGATGACCTCTCTCCGTGCCGGAACGGCGGCTCCTGGCTTTTGAGGAACCTTAGCCTAAGCAGGCCCCTGGAGACAGCTCTTCACATTCATAGCAAGGGCAGTGTACTCCTCTCTGGGTTGCCTAGGTTGAGTGGCCCAGTCGTCAGAGAGACTGGCGAAAGCCAGCGCTGGGCGGACTCCCTTTGCCCGGCAGTCGAACGGCCTCCTTGACTGAAAGACAACTGCAGTGCCAAAAGGCACCGTGCTGACGACTGGCTCCAGGAGGAGACTCGGGACAGCACTCTCAGAGAAGCGAAAGCTAGGCTGTGGGCCCAGCCTGAGGAGCAGTACGTACGTTTGCCACACTTCTTTGCACAGCTAGGCGTGAGCCAGAGAGCCTTGGTCCCTGAGGCCTCCCTAAGGTACTGCCATACTTACCCAGTAGATCCCACGCAGAGGTCCCTGTGCCCAAAAGGGCCTCCATGGAAGGGCCCTGTTCCTCCCGTTGTGTTTCCTTGAGGTAATCAGAAACCACTGAGGATACCCGTATGAGCTCAGGTATGAAGCTGGGCGACCCTGGCCAAACCTTATTCCCCTCCGTGGCAGACGAGACAGTGGCGGGTCCTGAGCTGCCTGAAGCACACTCCTCGCGCGCACCTTCTCTTTGCTGCCGGAAGGCCTCACATAAGAAGTCTGAGTTGACTCGTGACAGAAGAAGTCTGAGTGTACTCGTGTGAGGCCTGCTGCTCTCAGTTCCTTGCTGGGAGCTTCAGCAGGAGCGCTCTGGAGCTCGCCGGCAGAAGAATTGTGAGTCCCCCCGCCCCACCCCGGCCTCAAGCAAAAGTCCAGATTTCCCCCGTTAGTAACACCTCGGAGCGCCAGAGGGAGCGGAGGGGCATGCCTTAACGGAATGCTTCGACCGTGGAAGGTATTTCACGAGACACTGTGCACTCACGTTCGTTGTAACAACTGTCAAAGGGCACTGTATGCCTTCCAACTCCTCGGCTGTGTTTGAGCCACAGGAAGTAAATGCGTTCGTTTGATTCAGCTCCGTGAATGTGCAACGATGATGGCGAAGCGCTGCCCTGTTCGCTCGAAAGCTCTCGTTCGTACGGCCTTCACACGGCCTCAAGGTACGCAGTTCTGAACAGCCTTACATTCCATGCTGGTGTGCCAACCCCCCCACCCGCAGGGAGGAATTTGGGCTCTTCTGAGAAACACCAGGGTGCGTCCCAAGTGAAAGCAAGGCGTCTCCCCCAGGACGTCTCCGAACGGCAGTCGGATGCCAGAGGTGTACTTCCAGCCGGAAAAAGAGGGAAAAGGACAGCTTTCCCAGGGACAACTCTGGACCCTTGGGACCATCCGGAATCACCAAGGCCTAAACTTTGCACGGCCTGGGGAACGCTCTTCCGCCTGTCCAGCCATCCCCACGTCAAAACCTTTCTCAGCAGAGGCAGGCGCTCTCTCCCTCGTACTAGATAGCTCGGCAGAGCCTTCCGAGAAACATGCTGCGTCATTCAGCTTGAACGTGGGACGCGGAGGGGAGAGTACGCTTTCTCCCCGTTTGGAGGCGCCTTGCGCTTGGCTTCAAAGCTGCCTGAACAGCACTAGCGGCCCGACGTCTCTGCACGGCAGGACTGTCGTTGTGGGCCAAGGCTGCGTGTTCTCCCAAAGCGAAAACCGTGCTGGCGATCCCTTTCTAGGAACTCCTCCCACGGCACCCCAGGTTCAGCTCCGGCCAAGTGGAAGGTGACCTCAGGCCTCAAGGTGAAGTTCCAGTGTTTCACGTCAGGGGAGTTGGGTGTGCAGGGGTCTCCAACGAGGCCGTACTCCACCACGGAGTGCCTTAACCCTGCGACGCTCCTGGGGGCACACAGGATAGGAGCCCATTCACCAGTTTTGCACGATGACCTCTCTCCGTGCCGGAACGGCGGCTCCTGGCTTCTGAGGAACCTTAGCCTAAGCAGGCCCCTGGAGACAGCTCTTCACATTCATAGCAAGGGCAGTGTACTCCTCTCTGGGTTGCCTAGGTTGAGTGGCCCAGTCGTCAGAGAGACTGGCGAAAGCCAGCGCTGGGCGGACTCCCTTTGCCCGGCAGTCGAACGGCCTCCTTGACTGAAAGAGAACTGCAGTGCCAAGAGGCACCGTGCTGACGACTGGCTCCAGGAGGAGACTCGGGACAGCACTCTCAGAGAAGCGAAAGCTAGGCTGTGGGCCCAGCCTGAGGAGCAGTACGTACGTTTGCCACACTTCTTTGCACAGCTAGGCGTGAGCCAGAGAGCCTTGGTCCCTGAGGCCTCCCTAAGGTACTGCCATACTTACCCAGTAGATCCCACGCAGAGGTCCCTGTGCCCAAAAGGGCCTCCATGGAAGGGCCCTGTTCCTCCCGTTGTGTTTCCTTGAGGTAATCAGAAACCACTGAGGATACCCGTATGAGCTCAGGTATGAAGCTGGGCGACCCTGGCCAAACCTTATTCCCCTCCGTGGTAGACGAGACAGTGGCGGGTCCTGAGCTGCCTGAAGCACACTCCTCGCGCGCACCTTCTCTTTGCTGCCGGAAGGCCTCACATAAGAAGTCTGAGTTGACTCGTGACAGAAGAAGTCTGAGTGTACTCGTGTGAGGCCTGCTGCTCTCAGTTCCTTGCTGGGAGCTTCAGCAGGAGCGCTCTGGAGCTCGCCGGCAGAAGAATTGTGAGTCCCCCCGCCCCACCCCGGCCTCAAGCAAAAGTCCAGATTTCCCCCGTTAGTAACACCTCGGAGCGCCAGAGGGAGCGGAGGGGCATGCCTTAACGGAATGCTTCGACCGTGGAAGGTATTTCACGAGACACTGTGCACTCACGTTCGTTGTAACAACTGTCAAAGGGCACTGTATGCCTTCCAACTCCTCGGCTGTGTTTGAGCCACAGGAAGTAAATGCGTCCGTTTGATTCAGCTCCGTGAATGTGCAACGATGATGGCGAAGCGCTGCCCTGTTCGCTCGAAAGCTCTCGTTCGTACGGCCTTCACACGGCCTCAAGGTACGCAGTTCTGAACAGCCTTACATTCCATGCTGGTGTGCCAACCCCCCCCCCCCCGCCCACCCACCCACCTACACGCAGGGAGGAATTTGGGCTCTTCTGAGAAACACCAGGGTACGTCCCAAGTGAAAGCAAGGCGTCTCCCCCAGGACGTCTCCGAACGGCAGTCGGATGCCAGAGGTGTACTTCCAGCCGGAAAAAGAGGGAAAAGGACAGCTTTCCCAGGGACAACTCTGGACCCTTGGGACCATCCGGAATCACCAAGGCCTAAACTTTGCACGGCCTGGGGAACGCTCTTCCGCCTGTCCAGCCATCCCCACGTCAAAACCTTTCTCAGCAGAGGCAGGCGCTCTCTCCCTCGTACTAGATAGCTCGGCAGAGCCTTCCGAGAAACATGCTGCGTCATTCAGCTTGAACGTGGGACGCGGAGGGGAGAGTACGCTTTCTCCCCGTTTGGAGGCGCCTTGCGCTTGGCTTCAAAGCTGCCTGAACAGCACTAGCGGCCCGACGTCTCTGCACGGCAGGACTGTCGTTGTGGGCCAAGGCTGCGTGTTCTCCCAAAGCGAAAACCGTGCTGGCGATCCCTTTCTAGGAACTCCTCCCACGGCACCCCAGGTTCAGCTCCGGCCAAGTGGAAGGTGACCTCAGGCCTCAAGGTGAAGTTCCAGTGTTTCACGTCAGGGGAGTTGGGTGTGCAGGGGTCTCCAACGAGGCCGTACTCCACCACGGAGTGCCTTAACCCTGCGACGCTCCTGGGGGCACACAGGATAGGAGCCCATTCACCAGTTTTGCACGATGACCTCTCTCCGTGCCGGAACGGCGGCTCCTGGCTTCTGAGGAACCTTAGCCTAAGCAGGCCCCTGGAGACAGCTCTTCACATTCATAGCAAGGGCAGTGTACTCCTCTCTGGGTTGCCTAGGTTGAGTGGCCCAGTCGTCAGAGAGACTGGCGAAAGCCAGCGCTGGGCGGACTCCCTTTGCCCGGCAGTCGAACGGCCTCCTTGACTGAAAGAGAACTGCAGTGCCAAGAGGCACCGTGCTGACGACTGGCTCCAGGAGGAGACTCGGGACAGCACTCTCAGAGAAGCGAAAGCTAGGCTGTGGGCCCAGCCTGAGGAGCAGTACGTACGTTTGCCACACTTCTTTGCACAGCTAGGCGTGAGCCAGAGAGCCTTGGTCCCTGAGGCCTCCCTAAGGTACTGCCATACTTACCCAGTAGATCCCACGCAGAGGTCCCTGTGCCCAAAAGGGCCTCCATGGAAGGGCCCTGTTCCTCCCGTTGTGTTTCCTTGAGGTAATCAGAAACCACTGAGGATACCCGTATGAGCTCAGGTATGAAGCTGGGCGACCCTGGCCAAACCTTATTCCCCTCCGTGGCAGACGAGACAGTGGCGGGTCCTGAGCTGCCTGAAGCACACTCCTCGCGCGCACCTTCTCTTTGCTGCCGGAAGGCCTCACATAAGAAGTCTGAGTTGACTCGTGACAGAAGAAGTCTGAGTGTACTCGTGTGAGGCCTGCTGCTCTCAGTTCCTTGCTGGGAGCTTCAGCAGGAGCGCTCTGGAGCTCGCCGGCAGAAGAATTGTGAGTCCCCCCGCCCCACCCCGGCCTCAAGCAAAAGTCCAGATTTCCCCCGTTAGTAACACCTCGGAGCGCCAGAGGGAGCGGAGGGGCATGCCTTAACGGAATGCTTCGACCGTGGAAGGTATTTCACGAGACACTGTGCACTCACGTTCGTTGTAACAACTGTCAAAGGGCACTGTATGCCTTCCAACTCCTCGGCTGTGTTTGAGCCACAGGAAGTAAATGCGTTCGTTTGATTCAGCTCCGTGAATGTGCAACGATGATGGCGAAGCGCTGCCCTGTTCGCTCGAAAGCTCTCGTTCGTACGGCCTTCACACGGCCTCAAGGTACGCAGTTCTGAACAGCCTTACATTCCATGCTGGTGTGCCAACCCCCCCACCCGCAGGGAGGAATTTGGGCTCTTCTGAGAAACACCAGGGTGCGTCCCAAGTGAAAGCAAGGCGTCTCCCCCAGGACGTCTCCGAACGGCAGTCGGATGCCAGAGGTGTACTTCCAGCCGGAAAAAGAGGGAAAAGGACAGCTTTCCCAGGGACAACTCTGGACCCTTGGGACCATCCGGAATCACCAAGGCCTAAACTTTGCACGGCCTGGGGAACGCTCTTCCGCCTGTCCAGCCATCCCCACGTCAAAACCTTTCTCAGCAGAGGCAGGCGCTCTCTCCCTCGTACTAGATAGCTCGGCAGAGCCTTCCGAGAAACATGCTGCGTCATTCAGCTTGAACGTGGGACGCGGAGGGGAGAGTACGCTTTCTCCCCGTTTGGAGGCGCCTTGCGCTTGGCTTCAAAGCTGCCTGAACAGCACTAGCGGCCCGACGTCTCTGCACGGCAGGACTGTCGTTGTGGGCCAAGGCTGCGTGTTCTCCCAAAGCGAAAACCGTGCTGGCGATCCCTTTCTAGGAACTCCTCCCACGGCACCCCAGGTTCAGCTCCGGCCAAGTGGAAGGTGACCTCAGGCCTCAAGGTGAAGTTCCAGTGTTTCACGTCAGGGGAGTTGGGTGTGCAGGGGTCTCCAACGAGGCCGTACTCCACCACGGAGTGCCTTAACCCTGCGACGCTCCTGGGGGCACACAGGATAGGAGCCCATTCACCAGTTTTGCACGATGACCTCTCTCCGTGCCGGAACGGCGGCTCCTGGCTTCTGAGGAACCTTAGCCTAAGCAGGCCCCTGGAGACAGCTCTTCACATTCATAGCAAGGGCAGTGTACTCCTCTCTGGGTTGCCTAGGTTGAGTGGCCCAGTCGTCAGAGAGACTGGCGAAAGCCAGCGCTGGGCGGACTCCCTTTGCCCGGCAGTCGAACGGCCTCCTTGACTGAAAGAGAACTGCAGTGCCAAGAGGCACCGTGCTGACGACTGGCTCCAGGAGGAGACTCGGGACAGCACTCTCAGAGAAGCGAAAGCTAGGCTGTGGGCCCAGCCTGAGGAGCAGTACGTACGTTTGCCACACTTCTTTGCACAGCTAGGCGTGAGCCAGAGAGCCTTGGTCCCTGAGGCCTCCCTAAGGTACTGCCATACTTACCCAGTAGATCCCACGCAGAGGTCCCTGTGCCCAAAAGGGCCTCCATGGAAGGGCCCTGTTCCTCCCGTTGTGTTTCCTTGAGGTAATCAGAAACCACTGAGGATACCCGTATGAGCTCAGGTATGAAGCTGGGCGACCCTGGCCAAACCTTATTCCCCTCCGTGGTAGACGAGACAGTGGCGGGTCCTGAGCTGCCTGAAGCACACTCCTCGCGCGCACCTTCTCTTTGCTGCCGGAAGGCCTCACATAAGAAGTCTGAGTTGACTCGTGACAGAAGAAGTCTGAGTGTACTCGTGTGAGGCCTGCTGCTCTCAGTTCCTTGCTGGGAGCTTCAGCAGGAGCGCTCTGGAGCTCGCCGGCAGAAGAATTGTGAGTCCCCCCGCCCCACCCCGGCCTCAAGCAAAAGTCCAGATTTCCCCCGTTAGTAACACCTCGGAGCGCCAGAGGGAGCGGAGGGGCATGCCTTAACGGAATGCTTCGACCGTGGAAGGTATTTCACGAGACACTGTGCACTCACGTTCGTTGTAACAACTGTCAAAGGGCACTGTATGCCTTCCAACTCCTCGGCTGTGTTTGAGCCACAGGAAGTAAATGCGTCCGTTTGATTCAGCTCCGTGAATGTGCAACGATGATGGCGAAGCGCTGCCCTGTTCGCTCGAAAGCTCTCGTTCGTACGGCCTTCACACGGCCTCAAGGTACGCAGTTCTGAACAGCCTTACATTCCATGCTGGTGTGCCAACCCCCCCCCCCCGCCCACCCACCCACCTACACGCAGGGAGGAATTTGGGTTCTTCTGAGAAACACCAGGGTACGTCCCAAGTGAAAGCAAGGCGTCTCCCCCAGGACGTCTCCGAACGGCAGTCGGATGCCAGAGGTGTACTTCCAGCCGGAAAAAGAGGGAAAAGGACAGCTTTCCCAGGGACAACTCTGGACCCTTGGGATCATCCGGAATCACCAAGGCCTAAACTTTGCACGGCCTGGGGAACGCTCTTCCGCCTGTCCAGCCATCCCCACGTCAAAACCTTTCTCAGCAGAGGCAGGCGCTCTCTCCCTCGTACTAGATAGCTCGGCAGAGCCTTCCGAGAAACATGCTGCGTCATTCAGCTTGAACGTGGGATGCGGAGGGGAGAGTACGCTTTCTCCCCGTTTGGAGGCGCCTTGCGCTTGGCTTCAAAGCTGCCTGAACAGCACTAGCGGCCCGACGTCTCTGCACGGCAGGACTGTCGTTGTGGGCCAAGGCTGCGTGTTCTCCCAAAGCGAAAACCGTGCTGGCGATCCCTTTCTAGGAACTCCTCCCACGGCACCCCAGGTTCAGCTCCGGCCAAGTGGAAGGTGACCTCAGGCCTCAAGGTGAAGTTCCAGTGTTTCACGTCAGGGGAGTTGGGTGTGCAGGGGTCTCCAACGAGGCCGTACTCCACCACGGAGTGCCTTAACCCTGCGACGCTCCTGGGGGCACACAGGATAGGAGCCCATTCACCAGTTTTGCACGATGACCTCTCTCCGTGCCGGAACGGCGGCTCCTGGCTTTTGAGGAACCTTAGCCTAAGCAGGCCCCTGGAGACAGCTCTTCACATTCATAGCAAGGGCAGTGTACTCCTCTCTGGGTTGCCTAGGTTGAGTGGCCCAGTCGTCAGAGAGACTGGCGAAAGCCAGCGCTGGGCGGACTCCCTTTGCCCGGCAGTCGAACGGCCTCCTTGACTGAAAGACAACTGCAGTGCCAAAAGGCACCGTGCTGACGACTGGCTCCAGGAGGAGACTCGGGACAGCACTCTCAGAGAAGCGAAAGCTAGGCTGTGGGCCCAGCCTGAGGAGCAGTACGTACGTTTGCCACACTTCTTTGCACAGCTAGGCGTGAGCCAGAGAGCCTTGGTCCCTGAGGCCTCCCTAAGGTACTGCCATACTTACCCAGTAGATCCCACGCAGAGGTCCCTGTGCCCAAAAGGGCCTCCATGGAAGGGCCCTGTTCCTCCCGTTGTGTTTCCTTGAGGTAATCAGAAACCACTGAGGATACCCGTATGAGCTCAGGTATGAAGCTGGGCGACCCTGGCCAAACCTTATTCCCCTCCGTGGCAGACGAGACAGTGGCGGGTCCTGAGCTGCCTGAAGCACACTCCTCGCGCGCACCTTCTCTTTGCTGCCGGAAGGCCTCACATAAGAAGTCTGAGTTGACTCGTGACAGAAGAAGTCTGAGTGTACTCGTGTGAGGCCTGCTGCTCTCAGTTCCTTGCTGGGAGCTTCAGCAGGAGCGCTCTGGAGCTCGCCGGCAGAAGAATTGTGAGTCCCCCCGCCCCACCCCGGCCTCAAGCAAAAGTCCAGATTTCCCCCGTTAGTAACACCTCGGAGCGCCAGAGGGAGCGGAGGGGCATGCCTTAACGGAATGCTTCGACCGTGGAAGGTATTTCACGAGACACTGTGCACTCACGTTCGTTGTAACAACTGTCAAAGGGCACTGTATGCCTTCCAACTCCTCGGCTGTGTTTGAGCCACAGGAAGTAAATGCGTTCGTTTGATTCAGCTCCGTGAATGTGCAACGATGATGGCGAAGCGCTGCCCTGTTCGCTCGAAAGCTCTCGTTCGTACGGCCTTCACACGGCCTCAAGGTACGCAGTTCTGAACAGCCTTACATTCCATGCTGGTGTGCCAACCCCCCCACCCGCAGGGAGGAATTTGGGCTCTTCTGAGAAACACCAGGGTGCGTCCCAAGTGAAAGCAAGGCGTCTCCCCCAGGACGTCTCCGAACGGCAGTCGGATGCCAGAGGTGTACTTCCAGCCGGAAAAAGAGGGAAAAGGACAGCTTTCCCAGGGACAACTCTGGACCCTTGGGACCATCCGGAATCACCAAGGCCTAAACTTTGCACGGCCTGGGGAACGCTCTTCCACCTGTCCAGCCATCCCCACGTCAAAACCTTTCTCAGCAGAGGCAGGCGCTCTCTCCCTCGTACTAGATAGCTCGGCAGAGCCTTCCGAGAAACATGCTGCGTCATTCAGCTTGAACGTGGGACGCGGAGGGGAGAGTACGCTTTCTCCCCGTTTGGAGGCGCCTTGCGCTTGGCTTCAAAGCTGCCTGAACAGCACTAGCGGCCCGACGTCTCTGCACGGCAGGACTGTCGTTGTGGGCCAAGGCTGCGTGTTCTCCCAAAGCGAAAACCGTGCTGGCGATCCCTTTCTAGGAACTCCTCCCACGGCACCCCAGGTTCAGCTCCGGCCAAGTGGAAGGTGACCTCAGGCCTCAAGGTGAAGTTCCAGTGTTTCACGTCAGGGGAGTTGGGTGTGCAGGGGTCTCCAACGAGGCCGTACTCCACCACGGAGTGCCTTAACCCTGCGACGCTCCTGGGGGCACACAGGATAGGAGCCCATTCACCAGTTTTGCACGATGACCTCTCTCCGTGCCGGAACGGCGGCTCCTGGCTTCTGAGGAACCTTAGCCTAAGCAGGCCCCTGGAGACAGCTCTTCACATTCATAGCAAGGGCAGTGTACTCCTCTCTGGGTTGCCTAGGTTGAGTGGCCCAGTCGTCAGAGAGACTGGCGAAAGCCAGCGCTGGGCGGACTCCCTTTGCCCGGCAGTCGAACGGCCTCCTTGACTGAAAGAGAACTGCAGTGCCAAGAGGCACCGTGCTGACGACTGGCTCCAGGAGGAGACTCGGGACAGCACTCTCAGAGAAGCGAAAGCTAGGCTGTGGGCCCAGCCTGAGGAGCAGTACGTACGTTTGCCACACTTCTTTGCACAGCTAGGCGTGAGCCAGAGAGCCTTGGTCCCTGAGGCCTCCCTAAGGTACTGCCATACTTACCCAGTAGATCCCACGCAGAGGTCCCTGTGCCCAAAAGGGCCTCCATGGAAGGGCCCTGTTCCTCCCGTTGTGTTTCCTTGAGGTAATCAGAAACCACTGAGGATACCCGTATGAGCTCAGGTATGAAGCTGGGCGACCCTGGCCAAACCTTATTCCCCTCCGTGGTAGACGAGACAGTGGCGGGTCCTGAGCTGCCTGAAGCACACTCCTCGCGCGCACCTTCTCTTTGCTGCCGGAAGGCCTCACATAAGAAGTCTGAGTTGACTCGTGACAGAAGAAGTCTGAGTGTACTCGTGTGAGGCCTGCTGCTCTCAGTTCCTTGCTGGGAGCTTCAGCAGGAGCGCTCTGGAGCTCGCCGGCAGAAGAATTGTGAGTCCCCCCGCCCCACCCCGGCCTCAAGCAAAAGTCCAGATTTCCCCCGTTAGTAACACCTCGGAGCGCCAGAGGGAGCGGAGGGGCATGCCTTAACGGAATGCTTCGACCGTGGAAGGTATTTCACGAGACACTGTGCACTCACGTTCGTTGTAACAACTGTCAAAGGGCACTGTATGCCTTCCAACTCCTCGGCTGTGTTTGAGCCACAGGAAGTAAATGCGTCCGTTTGATTCAGCTCCGTGAATGTGCAACGATGATGGCGAAGCGCTGCCCTGTTCGCTCGAAAGCTCTCGTTCGTACGGCCTTCACACGGCCTCAAGGTACGCAGTTCTGAACAGCCTTACATTCCATGCTGGTGTGCCAACCCCCCCACCCGCAGGGAGGAATTTGGGCTCTTCTGAGAAACACCAGGGTGCGTCCCAAGTGAAAGCAAGGCGTCTCCCCCAGGACGTCTCCGAACGGCAGTCGGATGCCAGAGGTGTACTTCCAGCCGGAAAAAGAGGGAAAAGGACAGCTTTCCCAGGGACAACTCTGGACCCTTGGGACCATCCGGAATCACCAAGGCCTAAACTTTGCACGGCCTGGGGAACGCTCTTCCGCCTGTCCAGCCATCCCCACGTCAAAACCTTTCTCAGCAGAGGCAGGCGCTCTCTCCCTCGTACTAGATAGCTCGGCAGAGCCTTCCGAGAAACATGCTGCGTCATTCAGCTTGAACGTGGGACGCGGAGGGGAGAGTACGCTTTCTCCCCGTTTGGAGGCGCCTTGCGCTTGGCTTCAAAGCTGCCTGAACAGCACTAGCGGCCCGACGTCTCTGCACGGCAGGACTGTCGTTGTGGGCCAAGGCTGCGTGTTCTCCCAAAGCGAAAACCGTGCTGGCGATCCCTTTCTAGGAACTCCTCCCACGGCACCCCAGGTTCAGCTCCGGCCAAGTGGAAGGTGACCTCAGGCCTCAAGGTGAAGTTCCAGTGTTTCACGTCAGGGGAGTTGGGTGTGCAGGGGTCTCCAACGAGGCCGTACTCCACCACGGAGTGCCTTAACCCTGCGACGCTCCTGGGGGCACACAGGATAGGAGCCCATTCACCAGTTTTGCACGATGACCTCTCTCCGTGCCGGAACGGCGGCTCCTGGCTTCTGAGGAACCTTAGCCTAAGCAGGCCCCTGGAGACAGCTCTTCACATTCATAGCAAGGGCAGTGTACTCCTCTCTGGGTTGCCTAGGTTGAGTGGCCCAGTCGTCAGAGAGACTGGCGAAAGCCAGCGCTGGGCGGACTCCCTTTGCCCGGCAGTCGAACGGCCTCCTTGACTGAAAGAGAACTGCAGTGCCAAGAGGCACCGTGCTGACGACTGGCTCCAGGAGGAGACTCGGGACAGCACTCTCAGAGAAGCGAAAGCTAGGCTGTGGGCCCAGCCTGAGGAGCAGTACGTACGTTTGCCACACTTCTTTGCACAGCTAGGCGTGAGCCAGAGAGCCTTGGTCCCTGAGGCCTCCCTAAGGTACTGCCATACTTACCCAGTAGATCCCACGCAGAGGTCCCTGTGCCCAAAAGGGCCTCCATGGAAGGGCCCTGTTCCTCCCGTTGTGTTTCCTTGAGGTAATCAGAAACCACTGAGGATACCCGTATGAGCTCAGGTATGAAGCTGGGCGACCCTGGCCAAACCTTATTCCCCTCCGTGGCAGACGAGACAGTGGCGGGTCCTGAGCTGCCTGAAGCACACTCCTCGCGCGCACCTTCTCTTTGCTGCCGGAAGGCCTCACATAAGAAGTCTGAGTTGACTCGTGACAGAAGAAGTCTGAGTGTACTCGTGTGAGGCCTGCTGCTCTCAGTTCCTTGCTGGGAGCTTCAGCAGGAGCGCTCTGGAGCTCGCCGGCAGAAGAATTGTGAGTCCCCCCGCCCCACCCCGGCCTCAAGCAAAAGTCCAGATTTCCCCCGTTAGTAACACCTCGGAGCGCCAGAGGGAGCGGAGGGGCATGCCTTAACGGAATGCTTCGACCGTGGAAGGTATTTCACGAGACACTGTGCACTCACGTTCGTTGTAACAACTGTCAAAGGGCACTGTATGCCTTCCAACTCCTCGGCTGTGTTTGAGCCACAGGAAGTAAATGCGTCCGTTTGATTCAGCTCCGTGAATGTGCAACGATGATGGCGAAGCGCTGCCCTGTTCGCTGGAAAGCTCTCGTTCGTACGGCCTTCACACGGCCTCAAGGTACGCAGTTCTGAACAGCCTTACATTCCATGCTGGTGTGCCAACCCCCCCCCCCCGCCCACCCACCCACCTACACGCAGGGAGGAATTTGGGCTCTTCTGAGAAACACCAGGGTGCGTCCCAAGTGAAAGCAAGGCGTCTCCCCCAGGACGTCTCCGAACGGCAGTCGGATGCCAGAGGTGTACTTCCAGCCGGAAAAAGAGGGAAAAGGACAGCTTTCCCAGGGACAACTCTGGACCCTTGGGACCATCCGGAATCACCAAGGCCTAAACTTTGCACGGCCTGGGGAACGCTCTTCCGCCTGTCCAGCCATCCCCACGTCAAAACCTTTCTCAGCAGAGGCAGGCGCTCTCTCCCTCGTACTAGATAGCTCGGCAGAGCCTTCCGAGAAACATGCTGCGTCATTCAGCTTGAACGTGGGACGCGGAGGGGAGAGTACGCTTTCTCCCCGTTTGGAGGCGCCTTGCGCTTGGCTTCAAAGCTGCCTGAACAGCACTAGAGGCCCGACGTCTCTGCACGGCAGGACTGTCGTTGTGGGCCAAGGCTGCGTGTTCTCCCAAAGCGAAAACCGTGCTGGCGATCCCTTTCTAGGAACTCCTCCCACGGCACCCCAGGTTCAGCTCCGGCCAAGTGGAAGGTGACCTCAGGCCTCAAGGTGAAGTTCCAGTGTTTCACGTCAGGGGAGTTGGGTGTGCAGGGGTCTCCAACGAGGCCGTACTCCACCACGGAGTGCCTTAACCCTGCGACGCTCCTGGGGGCACACAGGATAGGAGCCCATTCACCAGTTTTGCACGATGACCTCTCTCCGTGCCGGAACGGCGGCTCCTGGCTTCTGAGGAACCTTAGCCTAAGCAGGCCCCTGGAGACAGCTCTTCACATTCATAGCAAGGGCAGTGTACTCCTCTCTGGGTTGCCTAGGTTGAGTGGCCCAGTCGTCAGAGAGACTGGCGAAAGCCAGCGCTGGGCGGACTCCCTTTGCCCGGCAGTCGAACGGCCTCCTTGACTGAAAGACAACTGCAGTGCCAAGAGGCACCGTGCTGACGACTGGCTCCAGGAGGAGACTCGGGACAGCACTCTCAGAGAAGCGAAAGCTAGGCTGTGGGCCCAGCCTGAGGAGCAGTACGTACGTTTGCCACACTTCTTTGCACAGCTAGGCGTGAGCCAGAGAGCCTTGGTCCCTGAGGCCTCCCTAAGGTACTGCCATACTTACCCAGTAGATCCCACGCAGAGGTCCCTGTGCCCAAAAGGGCCTCCATGGAAGGGCCCTGTTCCTCCCGTTGTGTTTCCTTGAGGTAATCAGAAACCACTGAGGATACCCGTATGAGCTCAGGTATGAAGCTGGGCGACCCTGGCCAAACCTTATTCCCCTCCGTGGCAGACGAGACAGTGGCGGGTCCTGAGCTGCCTGAAGCACACTCCTCGCGCGCACCTTCTCTTTGCTGCCGGAAGGCCTCACATAAGAAGTCTGAGTTGACTCGTGACAGAAGAAGTCTGAGTGTACTCGTGTGAGGCCTGCTGCTCTCAGTTCCTTGCTGGGAGCTTCAGCAGGAGCGCTCTGGAGCTCGCCGGCAGAAGAATTGTGAGTCCCCCCGCCCCACCCCGGCCTCAAGCAAAAGTCCAGATTTCCCCCGTTAGTAACACCTCGGAGCGCCAGAGGGAGCGGAGGGGCATGCCTTAACGGAATGCTTCGACCGTGGAAGGTATTTCACGAGACACTGTGCACTCACGTTCGTTGTAACAACTGTCAAAGGGCACTGTATGCCTTCCAACTCCTCGGCTGTGTTTGAGCCACAGGAAGTAAATGCGTCCGTTTGATTCAGCTCCGTGAATGTGCAACGATGATGGC
This sequence comes from Globicephala melas, assembly GCF_963455315.2. Classification (NCBI taxonomy): domain Eukaryota; kingdom Metazoa; phylum Chordata; class Mammalia; order Artiodactyla; family Delphinidae; genus Globicephala; species Globicephala melas. The sequence goes on from NW_027207257.1 coordinate 570,181, forward strand.
GAAGCGCTGCCCTGTTCGCTCGAAAGCTCTCGTTCGTACGGCCTTCACACGGCCTCAAGGTACGCAGTTCTGAACAGCCTTACATTCCATGCTGGTGTGCCAACCCCCCACCCCCCCGCCCACCCACCCACCTACACGCAGGGAGGAATTTGGGCTCTTCTGAGAAACACCAGGGTGCGTCCCAAGTGAAAGCAAGGCGTCTCCCCCAGGACGTCTCCGAACGGCAGTCGGATGCCAGAGGTGTACTTCCAGCCGGAAAAAGAGGGAAAAGGACAGCTTTCCCAGGGACAACTCTGGACCCTTGGGACCATCCGGAATCACCAAGGCCTAAACTTTGCACGGCCTGGGGAACGCTCTTCCGCCTGTCCAGCCATCCCCACGTCAAAACCTTTCTCAGCAGAGGCAGGCGCTCTCTCCCTCGTACTAGATAGCTCGGCAGAGCCTTCCGAGAAACATGCTGCGTCATTCAGCTTGAACGTGGGACGCGGAGGGGAGAGTACGCTTTCTCCCCGTTTGGAGGCGCCTTGCGCTTGGCTTCAAAGCTGCCTGAACAGCACTAGCGGCCCGACGTCTCTGCACGGCAGGACTGTCGTTGTGGGCCGAGGCTGCGTGTTCTCCCAAAGCGAAAACCGTGCTGGCGATCCCTTTCTAGGAACTCCTCCCACGGCACCCCAGGTTCAGCTCCGGCCAAGTGGAAGGTGACCTCAGGCCTCAAGGTGAAGTTCCAGTGTTTCACGTCAGGGGAGTTGGGTGTGCAGGGGTCTCCAACGAGGCCGTACTCCACCACGGAGTGCCTTAACCCTGCGACGCTCCTGGGGGCACACAGGATAGGAGCCCATTCACCAGTTTTGCACGATGACCTCTCTCCGTGCCGGAACGGCGGCTCCTGGCTTCTGAGGAACCTTAGCCTAAGCAGGCCCCTGGAGACAGCTCTTCACATTCATAGCAAGGGCAGTGTACTCCTCTCTGGGTTGCCTAGGTTGAGTGGCCCAGTCGTCAGAGAGACTGGCGAAAGCCAGCGCTGGGCGGACTCCCTTTGCCCGGCAGTCGAACGGCCTCCTTGACTGAAAGAGAACTGCAGTGCCAAGAGGCACCGTGCTGACGACTGGCTCCAGGAGGAGACTCGGGACAGCACTCTCAGAGAAGCGAAAGCTAGGCTGTGGGCCCAGCCTGAGGAGCAGTACGTACGTTTGCCACACTTCTTTGCACAGCTAGGCGTGAGCCAGAGAGCCTTGGTCCCTGAGGCCTCCCTAAGGTACTGCCATACTTACCCAGTAGATCCCACGCAGAGGTCCCTGTGCCCAAAAGGGCCTCCATGGAAGGGCCCTGTTCCTCCCGTTGTGTTTCCTTGAGGTAATCAGAAACCACTGAGGATACCCGTATGAGCTCAGGTATGAAGCTGGGCGACCCTGGCCAAACCTTATTCCCCTCCGTGGCAGACGAGACAGTGGCGGGTCCTGAGCTGCCTGAAGCACACTCCTCGCGCGCACCTTCTCTTTGCTGCCGGAAGGCCTCACATAAGAAGTCTGAGTTGACTCGTGACAGAAGAAGTCTGAGTGTACTCGTGTGAGGCCTGCTGCTCTCAGTTCCTTGCTGGGAGCTTCAGCAGGAGCGCTCTGGAGCTCGCCGGCAGAAGAATTGTGAGTCCCCCCGCCCCACCCCGGCCTCAAGCAAAAGTCCAGATTTCCCCCGTTAGTAACACCTCGGAGCGCCAGAGGGAGCGGAGGGGCATGCCTTAACGGAATGCTTCGACCGTGGAAGGTATTTCACGAGACACTGTGCACTCACGTTCGTTGTAACAACTGTCAAAGGGCACTGTATGCCTTCCAACTCCTCGGCTGTGTTTGAGCCACAGGAAGTAAATGCGTCCGTTTGATTCAGCTCCGTGAATGTGCAACGATGATGGCGAAGCGCTGCCCTGTTCGCTCGAAAGCTCTCGTTCGTACGGCCTTCACACGGCCTCAAGGTACGCAGTTCTGAACAGCCTTACATTCCATGCTGGTGTGCCAACCCCCCCCCCCGCCCACCCACCCACCTACACGCAGGGAGGAATTTGGGCTCTTCTGAGAAACACCAGGGTGCGTCCCAAGTGAAAGCAAGGCGTCTCCCCCAGGACGTCTCCGAACGGCAGTCGGATGCCAGAGGTGTACTTCCAGCCGGAAAAAGAGGGAAAAGGACAGCTTTCCCAGGGACAACTCTGGACCCTTGGGACCATCCGGAATCACCAAGGCCTAAACTTTGCACGGCCTGGGGAACGCTCTTCCGCCTGTCCAGCCATCCCCACGTCAAAACCTTTCTCAGCAGAGGCAGGCGCTCTCTCCCTCGTACTGGATAGCTCGGCAGAGCCTTCCGAGAAACATGCTGCGTCATTCAGCTTGAACGTGGGACGCGGAGGGGAGAGTACGCTTTCTCCCCGTTTGGAGGCGCCTTGCGCTTGGCTTCAAAGCTGCCTGAACAGCAGTAGCGGCCCGACGTCTCTGCACGGCAGGACTGTCGTTGTGGGCCGAGGCTGCGTGTTCTCCCAAAGCGAAAACCGTGCTGGCGATCCCTTTCTAGGAACTCCTCCCACGGCACCCCAGGTTCAGCTCCGGCCAAGTGGAAGGTGTCCTCAGGCCTCAAGGTGAAGTTCCAGTGTTTCACGTCAGGGGAGTTGGGTGTGCAGGGGTCTCCAACGAGGCCGTACTCCACCACGGAGTGCCTTAACCCTGCGACGCTCCTGGGGGCACACAGGATAGGAGCCCATTCACCAGTTTTGCACGATGACCTCTCTCCGTGCCGGAACGGCGGCTCCTGGCTTCTGAGGAACCTTAGCCTAAGCAGGCCCCTGGAGACAGCTCTTCACATTCATAGCAAGGGCAGTGTACTCCTCTCTGGGTTGCCTAGGTTGAGTGGCCCAGTCGTCAGAGAGACTGGCGAAAGCCAGCGCTGGGCGGACTCCCTTTGCCCGGCAGTCGAACGGCCTCCTTGACTGAAAGAGAACTGCAGTGCCAAGAGGCACCGTGCTGACGACTGGCTCCAGGAGGAGACTCGGGACAGCACTCTCAGAGAAGCGAAAGCTAGGCTGTGGGCCCAGCCTGAGGAGCAGTACGTACGTTTGCCACACTTCTTTGCACAGCTAGGCGTGAGCCAGAGAGCCTTGGTCCCTGAGGCCTCCCTAAGGTACTGCCATACTTACCCAGTAGATCCCACGCAGAGGTCCCTGTGCCCAAAAGGGCCTCCATGGAAGGGCCCTGTTCCTCCCGTTGTGTTTCCTTGAGGTAATCAGAAACCACTGAGGATACCCGTATGAGCTCAGGTATGAAGCTGGGCGACCCTGGCCAAACCTTATTCCCCTCCGTGGCAGACGAGACAGTGGCGGGTCCTGAGCTGCCTGAAGCACACTCCTCGCGCGCACCTTCTCTTTGCTGCCGGAAGGCCTCACATAAGAAGTCTGAGTTGACTCGTGACAGAAGAAGTCTGAGTGTACTCGTGTGAGGCCTGCTGCTCTCAGTTCCTTGCTGGGAGCTTCAGCAGGAGCGCTCTGGAGCTCGCCGGCAGAAGAATTGTGAGTCCCCCCGCCCCACCCCGGCCTCAAGCAAAAGTCCAGATTTCCCCCGTTAGTAACACCTCGGAGCGCCAGAGGGAGCGGAGGGGCATGCCTTAACGGAATGCTTCGACCGTGGAAGGTATTTCACGAGACACTGTGCACTCACGTTCGTTGTAACAACTGTCAAAGGGCACTGTATGCCTTCCAACTCCTCGGCTGTGTTTGAGCCACAGGAAGTAAATGCGTCCGTTTGATTCAGCTCCGTGAATGTGCAACGATGATGGCGAAGCGCTGCCCTGTTCGCTCGAAAGCTCTCGTTCGTACGGCCTTCACACGGCCTCAAGGTACGCAGTTTTGAACAGCCTTACATTCCATGCTGGTGTGCCAACCCCCCACCCCCCCGCCCACCCACCCACCTACACGCAGGGAGGAATTTGGGCTCTTCTGAGAAACACCAGGGTGCGTCCCAAGTGAAAGCAAGGCGTCTCCCCCAGGACGTCTCCGAACGGCAGTCGGATGCCAGAGGTGTACTTCCAGCCGGAAAAAGAGGGAAAAGGACAGCTTTCCCAGGGACAACTCTGGACCCTTGGGACCATCCGGAATCACCAAGGCCTAAACTTTGCACGGCCTGGGGAACGCTCTTCCGCCTGTCCAGCCATCCCCACGTCAAAACCTTTCTCAGCAGAGGCAGGCGCTCTCTCCCTCGTACTAGATAGCTCGGCAGAGCCTTCCGAGAAACATGCTGCGTCATTCAGCTTGAACGTGGGACGCGGAGGGGAGAGTACGCTTTCTCCCCGTTTGGAGGCGCCTTGCGCTTGGCTTCAAAGCTGCCTGAACAGCACTAGCGGCCCGACGTCTCTGCACGGCAGGACTGTCGTTGTGGGCCGAGGCTGCGTGTTCTCCCAAAGCGAAAACCGTGCTGGCGATCCCTTTCTAGGAACTCCTCCCACGGCACCCCAGGTTCAGCTCCGGCCAAGTGGAAGGTGACCTCAGGCCTCAAGGTGAAGTTCCAGTGTTTCACGTCAGGGGAGTTGGGTGTGCAGGGGTCTCCAACGAGGCCGTACTCCACCACGGAGTGCCTTAACCCTGCGACGCTCCTGGGGGCACACAGGATAGGAGCCCATTCACCAGTTTTGCACGATGACCTCTCTCCGTGCCGGAACGGCGGCTCCTGGCTTCTGAGGAACCTTAGCCTAAGCAGGCCCCTGGAGACAGCTCTTCACATTCATAGCAAGGGCAGTGTACTCCTCTCTGGGTTGCCTAGGTTGAGTGGCCCAGTCGTCAGAGAGACTGGCGAAAGCCAGCGCTGGGCGGACTCCCTTTGCCCGGCAGTCGAACGGCCTCCTTGACTGAAAGAGAACTGCAGTGCCAAGAGGCACCGTGCTGACGACTGGCTCCAGGAGGAGACTCGGGACAGCACTCTCAGAGAAGCGAAAGCTAGGCTGTGGGCCCAGCCTGAGGAGCAGTACGTACGTTTGCCACACTTCTTTGCACAGCTAGGCGTGAGCCAGAGAGCCTTGGTCCCTGAGGCCTCCCTAAGGTACTGCCATACTTACCCAGTAGATCCCACGCAGAGGTCCCTGTGCCCAAAAGGGCCTCCATGGAAGGGCCCTGTTCCTCCCGTTGTGTTTCCTTGAGGTAATCAGAAACCACTGAGGATACCCGTATGAGCTCAGGTATGAAGCTGGGCGACCCTGGCCAAACCTTATTCCCCTCCGTGGCAGACGAGACAGTGGCGGGTCCTGAGCTGCCTGAAGCACACTCCTCGCGCGCACCTTCTCTTTGCTGCCGGAAGGCCTCACATAAGAAGTCTGAGTTGACTCGTGACAGAAGAAGTCTGAGTGTACTCGTGTGAGGCCTGCTGCTCTCAGTTCCTTGCTGGGAGCTTCAGCAGGAGCGCTCTGGAGCTCGCCGGCAGAAGAATTGTGAGTCCCCCCGCCCCACCCCGGCCTCAAGCAAAAGTCCAGATTTCCCCCGTTAGTAACACCTCGGAGCGCCAGAGGGAGCGGAGGGGCATGCCTTAACGGAATGCTTCGACCGTGGAAGGTATTTCACGAGACACTGTGCACTCACGTTCGTTGTAACAACTGTCAAAGGGCACTGTATGTCTTCCAACTCCTCGGCTGTGTTTGAGCCACAGGAAGTAAATGCGTCCGTTTGATTCAGCTCCGTGAATGTGCAACGATGATGGCGAAGCGCTGCCCTGTTCGCTCGAAAGCTCTCGTTCGTACGGCCTTCACACGGCCTCAAGGTACGCAGTTCTGAACAGCCTTACATTCCATGCTGGTGTGCCAACCCCCCCCCCCCCGCCCACCCACCCACCTACACGCAGGGAGGAATTTGGGCTCTTCTGAGAAACACCAGGGTGCGTCCCAAGTGAAAGCAAGGCGTCTCCCCCAGGACGTCTCCGAACGGCAGTCGGATGCCAGAGGTGTACTTCCAGCCGGAAAAAGAGGGAAAAGGACAGCTTTCCCAGGGACAACTCTGGACCCTTGGGACCATCCGGAATCACCAAGGCCTAAACTTTGCACGGCCTGGGGAACGCTCTTCCGCCTGTCCAGCCATCCCCACGTCAAAACCTTTCTCAGCAGAGGCAGGCGCTCTCTCCCTCGTACTAGATAGCTCGGCAGAGCCTTCCGAGAAACATGCTGCGTCATTCAGCTTGAACGTGGGACGCGGAGGGGAGAGTACGCTTTCTCCCCGTTTGGAGGCGCCTTGCGCTTGGCTTCAAAGCTGCCTGAACAGCACTAGCGGCCCGACGTCTCTGCACGGCAGGACTGTCGTTGTGGGCCGAGGCTGCGTGTTCTCCCAAAGCGAAAACCGTGCTGGCGATCCCTTTCTAGGAACTCCTCCCACGGCACCCCAGGTTCAGCTCCGGCCAAGTGGAAGGTGACCTCAGGCCTCAAGGTGAAGTTCCAGTGTTTCACGTCAGGGGAGTTGGGTGTGCAGGGGTCTCCAACGAGGCCGTACTCCACCACGGAGTGCCTTAACCCTGCGACGCTCCTGGGGGCACACAGGATAGGAGCCCATTCACCAGTTTTGCACGATGACCTCTCTCCGTGCCGGAACGGCGGCTCCTGGCTTCTGAGGAACCTTAGCCTAAGCAGGCCCCTGGAGACAGCTCTTCACATTCATAGCAAGGGCAGTGTACTCCTCTCTGGGTTGCCTAGGTTGAGTGGCCCAGTCGTCAGAGAGACTGGCGAAAGCCAGCGCTGGGCGGACTCCCTTTGCCCGGCAGTCGAACGGCCTCCTTGACTGAAAGAGAACTGCAGTGCCAAGAGGCACCGTGCTGACGACTGGCTCCAGGAGGAGACTCGGGACAGCACTCTCAGAGAAGCGAAAGCTAGGCTGTGGGCCCAGCCTGAGGAGCAGTACGTACGTTTGCCACACTTCTTTGCACAGCTAGGCGTGAGCCAGAGAGCCTTGGTCCCTGAGGCCTCCCTAAGGTACTGCCATACTTACCCAGTAGATCCCACGCAGAGGTCCCTGTGCCCAAAAGGGCCTCCATGGAAGGGCCCTGTTCCTCCCGTTGTGTTTCCTTGAGGTAATCAGAAACCACTGAGGATACCCGTATGAGCTCAGGTATGAAGCTGGGCGACCCTGGCCAAACCTTATTCCCCTCCGTGGCAGACGAGACAGTGGCGGGTCCTGAGCTGCCTGAAGCACACTCCTCGCGCGCACCTTCTCTTTGCTGCCGGAAGGCCTCACATAAGAAGTCTGAGTTGACTCGTGACAGAAGAAGTCTGAGTGTACTCGTGTGAGGCCTGCTGCTCTCAGTTCCTTGCTGGGAGCTTCAGCAGGAGCGCTCTGGAGCTCGCCGGCAGAAGAATTGTGAGTCCCCCCGCCCCACCCCGGCCTCAAGCAAAAGTCCAGATTTCCCCCGTTAGTAACACCTCGGAGCGCCAGAGGGAGCGGAGGGGCATGCCTTAACGGAATGCTTCGACCGTGGAAGGTATTTCACGAGACACTGTGCACTCACGTTCGTTGTAACAACTGTCAAAGGGCACTGTATGTCTTCCAACTCCTCGGCTGTGTTTGAGCCACAGGAAGTAAATGCGTCCGTTTGATTCAGCTCCGTGAATGTGCAACGATGATGGCGAAGCGCTGCCCTGTTCGCTCGAAAGCTCTCGTTCGTACGGCCTTCACACGGCCTCAAGGTACGCAGTTCTGAACAGCCTTACATTCCATGCTGGTGTGCCAACCCCCCCCCCCCGCCCACCCACCCACCTACACGCAGGGAGGAATTTGGGCTCTTCTGAGAAACACCAGGGTGCGTCCCAAGTGAAAGCAAGGCGTCTCCCCCAGGACGTCTCCGAACGGCAGTCGGATGCCAGAGGTGTACTTCCAGCCGGAAAAAGAGGGAAAAGGACAGCTTTCCCAGGGACAACTCTGGACCCTTGGGACCATCCGGAATCACCAAGGCCTAAACTTTGCACGGCCTGGGGAACGCTCTTCCGCCTGTCCAGCCATCCCCACGTCAAAACCTTTCTCAGCAGAGGCAGGCGCTCTCTCCCTCGTACTAGATAGCTCGGCAGAGCCTTCCGAGAAACATGCTGCGTCATTCAGCTTGAACGTGGGACGCGGAGGGGAGAGTACGCTTTCTCCCCGTTTGGAGGCGCCTTGCGCTTGGCTTCAAAGCTGCCTGAACAGCACTAGCGGCCCGACGTCTCTGCACGGCAGGACTGTCGTTGTGGGCCGAGGCTGCGTGTTCTCCCAAAGCGAAAACCGTGCTGGCGATCCCTTTCTAGGAACTCCTCCCACGGCACCCCAGGTTCAGCTCCGGCCAAGTGGAAGGTGACCTCAGGCCTCAAGGTGAAGTTCCAGTGTTTCACGTCAGGGGAGTTGGGTGTGCAGGGGTCTCCAACGAGGCCGTACTCCACCACGGAGTGCCTTAACCCTGCGACGCTCCTGGGGGCACACAGGATAGGAGCCCATTCACCAGTTTTGCACGATGACCTCTCTCCGTGCCGGAACGGCGGCTCCTGGCTTCTGAGGAACCTTAGCCTAAGCAGGCCCCTGGAGACAGCTCTTCACATTCATAGCAAGGGCAGTGTACTCCTCTCTGGGTTGCCTAGGTTGAGTGGCCCAGTCGTCAGAGAGACTGGCGAAAGCCAGCGCTGGGCGGACTCCCTTTGCCCGGCAGTCGAACGGCCTCCTTGACTGAAAGAGAACTGCAGTGCCAAGAGGCACCGTGCTGACGACTGGCTCCAGGAGGAGACTCGGGACAGCACTCTCAGAGAAGCGAAAGCTAGGCTGTGGGCCCAGCCTGAGGAGCAGTACGTACGTTTGCCACACTTCTTTGCACAGCTAGGCGTGAGCCAGAGAGCCTTGGTCCCTGAGGCCTCCCTAAGGTACTGCCATACTTACCCAGTAGATCCCACGCAGAGGTCCCTGTGCCCAAAAGGGCCTCCATGGAAGGGCCCTGTTCCTCCCGTTGTGTTTCCTTGAGGTAATCAGAAACCACTGAGGATACCCGTATGAGCTCAGGTATGAAGCTGGGCGACCCTGGCCAAACCTTATTCCCCTCCGTGGCAGACGAGACAGTGGCGGGTCCTGAGCTGCCTGAAGCACACTCCTCGCGCGCACCTTCTCTTTGCTGCCGGAAGGCCTCACATAAGAAGTCTGAGTTGACTCGTGACAGAAGAAGTCTGAGTGTACTCGTGTGAGGCCTGCTGCTCTCAGTTCCTTGCTGGGAGCTTCAGCAGGAGCGCTCTGGAGCTCGCCGGCAGAAGAATTGTGAGTCCCCCCGCCCCACCCCGGCCTCAAGCAAAAGTCCAGATTTCCCCCGTTAGTAACACCTCGGAGCGCCAGAGGGAGCGGAGGGGCATGCCTTAACGGAATGCTTCGACCGTGGAAGGTATTTCACGAGACACTGTGCACTCACGTTCGTTGTAACAACTGTCAAAGGGCACTGTATGCCTTCCAACTCCTCGGCTGTGTTTGAGCCACAGGAAGTAAATGCGTTCGTTTGATTCAGCTCCGTGAATGTGCAACGATGATGGCGAAGCGCTGCCCTGTTCGCTCGAAAGCTCTCGTTCGTACGGCCTTCACACGGCCTCAAGGTACGCAGTTCTGAACAGCCTTACATTCCATGCTGGTGTGCCAACCCCCCCCCCCGCCCACCCACCCACCTACACGCAGGGAGGAATTTGGGCTCTTCTGAGAAACACCAGGGTGCGTCCCAAGTGAAAGCAAGGCGTCTCCCCCAGGACGTCTCCGAACGGCAGTCGGATGCCAGAGGTGTACTTCCAGCCGGAAAAAGAGGGAAAAGGACAGCTTTCCCAGGGACAACTCTGGACCCTTGGGACCATCCGGAATCACCAAGGCCTAAACTTTGCACGGCCTGGGGAACGCTCTTCCGCCTGTCCAGCCATCCCCACGTCAAAACCTTTCTCAGCAGAGGCAGGCGCTCTCTCCCTCGTACTAGATAGCTCGGCAGAGCCTTCCGAGAAACATGCTGCGTCATTCAGCTTGAACGTGGGACGCGGAGGGGAGAGTACGGTTTCTCCCCGTTTGGAGGCGCCTTGCGCTTGGCTTCAAAGCTGCCTGAACAGCACTAGCGGCCCGACGTCTCTGCACGGCAGGACTGTCGTTGTGGGCCGAGGCTACGTGTTCTCCCAAAGCGAAAACCGTGCTGGCGATCCCTTTCTAGGAACTCCTCCCACGGCACCCCAGGTTCAGCTCCGGCCAAGTGGAAGGTGACCTCAGGCCTCAAGGTGAAGTTCCAGTGTTTCACGTCAGGGGAGTTGGGTGTGCAGGTGTCTCCAACGAGGCCGTACTCCACCACGGAGTGCCTTAACCCTGCGACGCTCCTGGGGGCACACAGGATAGGAGCCCATTCACCAGTTTTGCACGATGACCTCTCTCCGTGCCGGAACGGCGGCTCCTGGCTTCTGAGGAACCTTAGCCTAAGCAGGCCCCTGGAGACAGCTCTTCACATTCATAGCAAGGGCAGTGTACTCCTCTCTGGGTTGCCTAGGTTGAGTGGCCCAGTCGTCAGAGAGACTGGCGAAAGCCAGCGCTGGGCGGACTCCCTTTGCCCGGCAGTCGAACGGCCTCCTTGACTGAAAGAGAACTGCAGTGCCAAGAGGCACCGTGCTGACGACTGGCTCCAGGAGGAGACTCGGGACAGCACTCTCAGAGAAGCGAAAGCTAGGCTGTGGGCCCAGCCTGAGGAGCAGTACGTACGTTTGCCACACTTCTTTGCACAGCTAGGCGTGAGCCAGAGAGCCTTGGTCCCTGAGGCCTCCCTAAGGTACTGCCATACTTACCCAGTAGATCCCACGCAGAGGTCCCTGTGCCCAAAAGGGCCTCCATGGAAGGGCCCTGTTCCTCCCGTTGTGTTTCCTTGAGGTAATCAGAAACCACTGAGGATACCCTTATGAGCTCAGGTATGAAGCTGGGCGACCCTGGCCAAACCTTATTCCCCTCCGTGGCAGACGAGACAGTGGCGGGTCCTGAGCTGCCTGAAGCACACTCCTCGCGCGCACCTTCTCTTTGCTGCCGGAAGGCCTCACATAAGAAGTCTGAGTTGACTCGTGACAGAAGAAGTCTGAGTGTACTCGTGTGAGGCCTGCTGCTCTCAGTTCCTTGCTGGGAGCTTCAGCAGGAGCGCTCTGGAGCTCGCCGGCAGAAGAATTGTGAGTCCCCCCGCCCCACCCCGGCCTCAAGCAAAAGTCCAGATTTCCCCCGTTAGTAACACCTCGGAGCGCCAGAGGGAGCGGAGGGGCATGCCTTAACGGAATGCTTCGACCGTGGAAGGTATTTCACGAGACACTGTGCACTCACGTTCGTTGTAACAACTGTCAAAGGGCACTGTATGCCTTCCAACTCCTCGGCTGTGTTTGAGCCACAGGAAGTAAATGCGTCCGTTTGATTCAGCTCCGTGAATGTGCAAGGATGATGGCGAAGCGCTGCCCTGTTCGCTCGAAAGCTCTCGTTCCTACGGCCTTCACACGGCCTCAAGGTACGCAGTTCTGAACAGCCTTACATTCCATGCTGGTGTGCCAACCCCCCCCCCGCCCACCCACCCACCTACACGCAGGGAGGAATTTGGGCTCTTCTGAGAAACACCAGGGTGCGTCCCAAGTGAAAGCAAGGCGTCTCCCCCAGGACGTCTCCGAACGGCAGTCGGATGCCAGAGGTGTACTTCCAGCCGGAAAAAGAGGGAAAAGGACAGCTTTCCCAGGGACAACTCTGGACCCTTGGGACCATCCGGAATCACCAAGGCCTAAACTTTGCACGGCCTGGGGAACGCTCTTCCGCCTGTCCAGCCATCCCCACGTCAAAACCTTTCTCAGCAGAGGCAGGCGCTCTCTCCCTCGTACTAGATAGCTCGGCAGAGCCTTCCGAGAAACATGCTGCGTCATTCAGCTTGAACGTGGGACGCGGAGGGGAGAGTACGCTTTCTCCCCGTTTGGAGGCGCCTTGCGCTTGGCTTCAAAGCTGCCTGAACAGCACTAGCGGCCCGACGTCTCTGCACGGCAGGACTGTCGTTGTGGGCCGAGGCTGCGTGTTCTCCCAAAGCGAAAACCGTGCTGGCGATCCCTTTCTAGGAACTCCTCCCACGGCACCCCAGGTTCAGCTCCGGCCAAGTGGAAGGTGACCTCAGGCCTCAAGGTGAAGTTCCAGTGTTTCACGTCAGGGGAGTTGGGTGTGCAGGGGTCTCCAACGAGGCCGTACTCCACCACGGAGTGCCTTAACCCTGCGACGCTCCTGGGGGCACACAGGATAGGAGCCCATTCACCAGTTTTGCACGATGACCTCTCTCCGTGCCGGAACGGCGGCTCCTGGCTTCTGAGGAACCTTAGCCTAAGCAGGCCCCTGGAGACAGCTCTTCACATTCATAGCAAGGGCAGTGTACTCCTCTCTGGGTTGCCTAGGTTGAGTGGCCCAGTCGTCAGAGAGACTGGCGAAAGCCAGCGCTGGGCGGACTCCCTTTGCCCGGCAGTCGAACGGCCTCCTTGACTGAAAGAGAACTGCAGTGCCAAGAGGCACCGTGCTGACGACTGGCTCCAGGAGGAGACTCGGGACAGCACTCTCACAGAAGCGAAAGCTAGGCTGTGGGCCCAGCCTGAGGAGCAGTACGTACGTTTGCCACACTTCTTTGCACAGCTAGGCGTGAGCCAGAGAGCCTTGGTCCCTGAGGCCTCCCTAAGGTACTGCCATACTTACCCAGTAGATCCCACGCAGAGGTCCCTGTGCCCAAAAGGGCCTCCATGGAAGGGCCCTGTTCCTCCCGTTGTGTTTCCTTGAGGTAATCAGAAACCACTGAGGATACCCGTATGAGCTCAGGTATGAAGCTGGGCGACCCTGGCCAAACCTTATTCCCCTCCGTGGCAGACGAGACAGTGGCGGGTCCTGAGCTGCCTGAAGCACACTCCTCGCGCGCACCTTCTCTTTGCTGCCGGAAGGCCTCACATAAGAAGTCTGAGTTGACTCGTGACAGAAGAAGTCTGAGTGTACTCGTGTGAGGCCTGCTGCTCTCAGTTCCTTGCTGGGAGCTTCAGCAGGAGCGCTCTGGAGCTCGCCGGCAGAAGAATTATGAGTCCCCCCGCCCCACCCCGGCCTCAAGCAAAAGTCCAGATTTCCCCCGTTAGTAACACCTCGGAGCGCCAGAGGGAGCGGAGGGGCATGCCTTAACGGAATGCTTCGACCGTGGAAGGTATTTCACGAGACACTGTGCACTCACGTTCGTTGTAACAACTGTCAAAGGGCACTGTATGCCTTCCAACTCCTCGGCTGTGTTTGAGCCACAGGAAGTAAATGCGTTCGTTTGATTCAGCTCCGTGAATGTGCAACGATGATGGCGAAGCGCTGCCCTGTTCGCTCGAAAGCTCTCGTTCGTACGGCCTTCACACGGCCTCAAGGTACGCAGTTCTGAACAGCCTTACATTCCATGCTGGTGTGCCAACCCCCCCTCCCCCGCCCACCCACCCACCTACACGCAGGGAGGAATTTGGGCTCTTCTGAGAAACACCAGGGTGCGTCCCAAGTGAAAGCAAGGCGTCTCCCCCAGGACGTCTCCGAATGGCAGTCGGATGCCAGAGGTGTACTTCCAGCCGGAAAAAGAGGGAAAAGGACAGCTTTCCCAGGGACAACTCTGGACCCTTGGGACCATCCGGAATCACCAAGGCCTAAACTTTGCACGGCCTGGGGAACGCTCTTCCGCCTGTCCAGCCATCCCCACGTCAAAACCTTTCTCAGCAGAGGCAGGCGCTCTCTCCCTCGTACTAGATAGCTCGGCAGAGCCTTCCGAGAAACATGCTGCGTCATTCAGCTTGAACGTGGGACGCGGAGGGGAGAGTACGCTTTCTCCCCGTTTGGAGGCGCCTTGCGCTTGGCTTCAAAGCTGCCTGAACAGCAGTAGCGGCCCGACGTCTCTGCACGGCAGGACTGTCGTTGTGGGCCGAGGCTGCGTGTTCTCCCAAAGCGAAAACCGTGCTGGCGATCCCTTTCTAGGAACTCCTCCCACGGCACCCCAGGTTCAGCTCCGGCCAAGTGGAAGGTGACCTCAGGCCTCAAGGTGAAGTTCCAGTGTTTCACGTCAGGGGAGTTGGGTGTGCAGGGGTCTCCAACGAGGCCGTACTCCACCACGGAGTGCCTTAACCCTGCGACGCTCCTGGGGGCACACAGGATAGGAGCCCATTCACCAGTTTTGCACGATGACCTCTCTCCGTGCCGGAACGGCGGCTCCTGGCTTCTGAGGAACCTTAGCCTAAGCAGGCCCCTGGAGACAGCTCTTCACATTCATAGCAAGGGCAGTGTACTCCTCTCTGGGTTGCCTAGGTTGAGTGGCCCAGTCGTCAGAGAGACTGGCGAAAGCCAGCGCTGGGCGGACTCCCTTTGCCCGGCAGTCGAACGGCCTCCTTGACTGAAAGAGAACTGCAGTGCCAAGAGGCACCGTGCTGACGACTGGCTCCAGGAGGAGACTCGGGACAGCACTCTCAGAGAAGCGAAAGCTAGGCTGTGGGCCCAGCCTGAGGAGCAGTACGTACGTTTGCCACACTTCTTTGCACAGCTAGGCGTGAGCCAGAGAGCCTTGGTCCCTGAGGCCTCCCTAAGGTACTGCCATACTTACCCAGTAGATCCCACGCAGAGGTCCCTGTGCCCAAAAGGGCCTCCATGGAAGGGCCCTGTTCCTCCCGTTGTGTTTCCTTGAGGTAATCAGAAACCACTGAGGATACCCGTATGAGCTCAGGTATGAAGCTGGGCGACCCTGGCCAAACCTTATTCCCCTCCGTGGCAGACGAGACAGTGGCGGGTCCTGAGCTGCCTGAAGCACACTCCTCGCGCGCACCTTCTCTTTGCTGCCGGAAGGCCTCACATAAGAAGTCTGAGTTGACTCGTGACAGAAGAAGTCTGAGTGTACTCGTGTGAGGCCTGCTGCTCTCAGTTCCTTGCTGGGAGCTTCAGCAGGAGCGCTCTGGAGCTCGCCGGCAGAAGAATTGTGAGTCCCCCCGCCCCACCCCGGCCTCAAGCAAAAGTCCAGATTTCCCCCGTTAGTAACACCTCGGAGCGCCAGAGGGAGCGGAGGGGCATGCCTTAACGGAATGCTTCGACCGTGGAAGGTATTTCACGAGACACTGTGCACTCACGTTCGTTGTAACAACTGTCAAAGGGCACTGTATGCCTTCCAACTCCTCGGCTGTGTTTGAGCCACAGGAAGTAAATGCGTTCGTTTGATTCAGCTCCGTGAATGTGCAACGATGATGGCGAAGCGCTGCCCTGTTCGCTCGAAAGCTCTCGTTCGTACGGCCTTCACACGGCCTCAAGGTACGCAGTTCTGAACAGCCTTACATTCCATGCTGGTGTGCCAACCCCCCCCCCCCGCCCACCCACCCACCTACACGCAGGGAGGAATTTGGGCTCTTCTGAGAAACACCAGGGTGCGTCCCAAGTGAAAGCAAGGCGTCTCCCCCAGGACGTCTCCGAACGGCAGTCGGATGCCAGAGGTGTACTTCCACCCGGAAAAAGAGGGAAAAGGACAGCTTTCCCAGGGACAACTCTGGACCCTTGGGACCATCCGGAATCACCAAGGCCTAAACTTTGCACGGCCTGGGGAACGCTCTTCCGCCTGTCCAGCCATCCCCACGTCAAAACCTTTCTCAGCAGAGGCAGGCGCTCTCTCCCTCGTACTAGATAGCTCGGCAGAGCCTTCCGAGAAACATGCTGCGTCATTCAGCTTGAACGTGGGACGCGGAGGGGAGAGTACGCTTTCTCCCCGTTTGGAGGCGCCTTGCGCTTGGCTTCAAAGCTGCCTGAACAGCAGTAGCGGCCCGACGTCTCTGCACGGCAGGACTGTCGTTGTGGGCCGAGGCTGCGTGTTCTCCCAAAGCGAAAACCGTGCTGGCGATCCCTTTCTAGGAACTCCTCCCACGGCACCCCAGGTTCAGCTCCGGCCAAGTGGAAGGTGACCTCAGGCCTCAAGGTGAAGTTCCAGTGTTTCACGTCAGGGGAGTTGGGTGTGCAGGGGTCTCCAACGAGGCCGTACTCCACCACGGAGTGCCTTAACCCTGCGACGCTCCTGGGGGCACACAGGATAGGAGCCCATTCACCAGTTTTGCACGATGACCTCTCTCCGTGCCGGAACGGCGGCTCCTGGCTTCTGAGGAACCTTAGCCTAAGCAGGCCCCTGGAGACAGCTCTTCACATTCATAGCAAGGGCAGTGTACTCCTCTCTGGGTTGCCTAGGTTGAGTGGCCCAGTCGTCAGAGAGACTGGCGAAAGCCAGCGCTGGGCGGACTCCCTTTGCCCGGCAGTCGAACGGCCTCCTTGACTGAAAGAGAACTGCAGTGCCAAGAGGCACCGTGCTGACGACTGGCTCCAGGAGGAGACTCGGGACAGCACTCTCAGAGAAGCGAAAGCTAGGCTGTGGGCCCAGCCTGAGGAGCAGTACGTACGTTTGCCACACTTCTTTGCACAGCTAGGCGTGAGCCAGAGAGCCTTGGTCCCTGAGGCCTCCCTAAGGTACTGCCATACTTACCCAGTAGATCCCACGCAGAGGTCCCTGTGCCCAAAAGGGCCTCCATGGAAGGGCCCTGTTCCTCCCGTTGTGTTTCCTTGAGGTAATCAGAAACCACTGAGGATACCCGTATGAGCTCAGGTATGAAGCTGGGCGACCCTGGCCAAACCTTATTCCCCTCCGTGGCAGACGA
This sequence comes from Globicephala melas, assembly GCF_963455315.2. NCBI lineage: Eukaryota > Metazoa > Chordata > Mammalia > Artiodactyla > Delphinidae > Globicephala > Globicephala melas. The sequence continues at coordinate 586,864 of NW_027207257.1, forward strand.
GACAGTGGCGGGTCCTGAGCTGCCTGAAGCACACTCCTCGCGCGCACCTTCTCTTTGCTGCCGGAAGGCCTCACATAAGAAGTCTGAGTTGACTCGTGACAGAAGAAGTCTGAGTGTACTCGTGTGAGGCCTGCTGCTCTCAGTTCCTTGCTGGGAGCTTCAGCAGGAGCGCTCTGGAGCTCGCCGGCAGAAGAATTGTGAGTCCCCCCGCCCCACCCCGGCCTCAAGCAAAAGTCCAGATTTCCCCCGTTAGTAACACCTCGGAGCGCCAGAGGGAGCGGAGGGGCATGCCTTAACGGAATGCTTCGACCGTGGAAGGTATTTCACGAGACACTGTGCACTCACGTTCGTTGTAACAACTGTCAAAGGGCACTGTATGCCTTCCAACTCCTCGGCTGTGTTTGAGCCACAGGAAGTAAATGCGTCCGTTTGATTCAGCTCCGTGAATGTGCAACGATGATGGCGAAGCGCTGCCCTGTTCGCTCGAAAGCTCTCGTTCGTACGGCCTTCACACGGCCTCAAGGTACGCAGTTCTGAACAGCCTTACATTCCATGCTGGTGTGCCAACCCCCCCCCCCCGCCCACCCACCCACCTACACGCAGGGAGGAATTTGGGCTCTTCTGAGAAACACCAGGGTGCGTCCCAAGTGAAAGCAAGGCGTCTCCCCCAGGACGTCTCCGAAAGGCAGTCGGATGCCAGAGGTGTACTTCCAGCCGGAAAAAGAGGGAAAAGGACAGCTTTCCCAGGGACAACTCTGGACCCTTGGGACCATCCGGAATCACCAAGGCCTAAACTTTGCACGGCCTGGGGAACGCTCTTCCGCCTGTCCAGCCATCCCCACGTCAAAACCTTTCTCAGCAGAGGCAGGCGCTCTCTCCCTCGTACTAGATAGCTCGGCAGAGCCTTCCGAGAAACATGCTGCGTCATTCAGCTTGAACGTGGGACGCGGAGGGGAGAGTACGCTTTCTCCCCGTTTGGAGGCGCCTTGCGCTTGGCTTCAAAGCTGCCTGAACAGCACTAGCGGCCCGACGTCTCTGCACGGCAGGACTGTCGTTGTGGGCCGAGGCTGCGTGTTCTCCCAAAGCGAAAACCGTGCTGGCGATCCCTTTCTAGGAACTCCTCCCACGGCACCCCAGGTTCAGCTCCGGCCAAGTGGAAGGTGACCTCAGGCCTCAAGGTGAAGTTCCAGTGTTTCACGTCAGGGGAGTTGGGTGTGCAGGGGTCTCCAACGAGGCCGTACTCCACCACGGAGTGCCTTAACCCTGCGACGCTCCTGGGGGCACACAGGATAGGAGCCCATTCACCAGTTTTGCACGATGACCTCTCTCCGTGCCGGAACGGCGGCTCCTGGCTTCTGAGGAACCTTAGCCTAAGCAGGCCCCTGGAGACAGCTCTTCACATTCATAGCAAGGGCAGTGTACTCCTCTCTGGGTTGCCTAGGTTGAGTGGCCCAGTCGTCAGAGAGACTGGCGAAAGCCAGCGCTGGGCGGACTCCCTTTGCCCGGCAGTCGAACGGCCTCCTTGACTGAAAGAGAACTGCAGTGCCAAGAGGCACCGTGCTGACGACTGGCTCCAGGAGGAGACTCGGGACAGCACTCTCAGAGAAGCGAAAGCTAGGCTGTGGGCCCAGCCTGAGGAGCAGTACGTACGTTTGCCACACTTCTTTGCACAGCTAGGCGTGAGCCAGAGAGCCTTGGTCCCTGAGGCCTCCCTAAGGTACTGCCATACTTACCCAGTAGATCCCACGCAGAGGTCCCTGTGCCCAAAAGGGCCTCCATGGAAGGGCCCTGTTCCTCCCGTTGTGTTTCCTTGAGGTAATCAGAAACCACTGAGGATACCCGTATGAGCTCAGGTATGAAGCTGGGCGACCCTGGCCAAACCTTATTCCCCTCCGTGGCAGACGAGACAGTGGCGGGTCCTGAGCTGCCTGAAGCACACTCCTCGCGCGCACCTTCTCTTTGCTGCCGGAAGGCCTCACATAAGAAGTCTGAGTTGACTCGTGACAGAAGAAGTCTGAGTGTACTCGTGTGAGGCCTGCTGCTCTCAGTTCCTTGCTGGGAGCTTCAGCAGGAGCGCTCTGGAGCTCGCCGGCAGAAGAATTGTGAGTCCCCCCGCCCCACCCCGGCCTCAAGCAAAAGTCCAGATTTCCCCCGTTAGTAACACCTCGGAGCGCCAGAGGGAGCGGAGGGGCATGCCTTAACGGAATGCTTCGACCGTGGAAGGTATTTCACGAGACACTGTGCACTCACGTTCGTTGTAACAACTGTCAAAGGGCACTGTATGCCTTCCAACTCCTCGGCTGTGTTTGAGCCACAGGAAGTAAATGCGTCCGTTTGATTCAGCTCCGTGAATGTGCAACGATGATGGCGAAGCGCTGCCCTGTTCGCTCGAAAGCTCTCGTTCGTACGGCCTTCACACGGCCTCAAGGTACGCAGTTCTGAACAGCCTTACATTCCATGCTGGTGTGCCAACCCCCCCCCCCTCGCCCACCCACCCACCTACACGCAGGGAGGAATTTGGGCTCTTCTGAGAAACACCAGGGTGCGTCCCAAGTGAAAGCAAGGCGTCTCCCCCAGGACGTCTCCGAACGGCAGTCGGATGCCAGAGGTGTACTTCCAGCCGGAAAAAGAGGGAAAAGGACAGCTTTCCCAGGGACAACTCTGGACCCTTGGGACCATCCGGAATCACCAAGGCCTAAACTTTGCACGGCCTGGGGAACGCTCTTCCGCCTGTCCAGCCATCCCCACGTCAAAACCTTTCTCAGCAGAGGCAGGCGCTCTCTCCCTCGTACTAGATAGCTCGGCAGAGCCTTCCGAGAAACATGCTGCGTCATTCAGCTTGAACGTGGGACGCGGAGGGGAGAGTACGCTTTCTCCCCGTTTGGAGGCACCTTGCGCTTGGCTTCAAAGCTGCCTGAACAGCACTAGCGGCCCGACGTCTCTGCACGGCAGGACTGTCGTTGTGGGCCGAGGCTGCGTGTTCTCCCAAAGCGAAAACCGTGCTGGCGATCCCTTTCTAGGAACTCCTCCCACGGCACCCCAGGTTCAGCTCCGGCCAAGTGGAAGGTGACCTCAGGCCTCAAGGTGAAGTTCCAGTGTTTCACGTCAGGGGAGTTGGGTGTGCAGGGGTCTCCAACGAGGCCGTACTCCACCACGGAGTGCCTTAACCCTGCGACGCTCCTGGGGGCACACAGGATAGGAGCCCATTCACCAGTTTTGCACGATGACCTCTCTCCGTGCCGGAACGGCGGCTCCTGGCTTCTGAGGAACCTTAGCCTAAGCAGGCCCCTGGAGACAGCTCTTCACATTCATAGCAAGGGCAGTGTACTCCTCTCTGGGTTGCCTAGGTTGAGTGGCCCAGTCGTCAGAGAGACTGGCGAAAGCCAGCGCTGGGCGGACTCCCTTTGCCCGGCAGTCGAACGGCCTCCTTGACTGAAAGAGAACTGCAGTGCCAAGAGGCACCGTGCTGACGACTGGCTCCAGGAGGAGACTCGGGACAGCACTCTCAGAGAAGCGAAAGCTAGGCTGTGGGCCCAGCCTGAGGAGCAGTACGTACGTTTGCCACACTTCTTTGCACAGCTAGGCGTGAGCCAGAGAGCCTTGGTCCCTGAGGCCTCCCTAAGGTACTGCCATACTTACCCAGTAGATCCCACGCAGAGGTCCCTGTGCCCAAAAGGGCCTCCATGGAAGGGCCCTGTTCCTCCCGTTGTGTTTCCTTGAGGTAATCAGAAACCACTGAGGATACCCGTATGAGCTCAGGTATGAAGCTGGGCGACCCTGGCCAAACCTTATTCCCCTCCGTGGCAGACGAGACAGTGGCGGGTCCTGAGCTGCCTGAAGCACACTCCTCGCGCGCACCTTCTCTTTGCTGCCGGAAGGCCTCACATAAGAAGTCTGAGTTGACTCGTGACAGAAGAAGTCTGAGTGTACTCGTGTGAGGCCTGCTGCTCTCAGTTCCTTGCTGGGAGCTTCAGCAGGAGCGCTCTGGAGCTCGCCGGCAGAAGAATTGTGAGTCCCCCCGCCCCACCCCGGCCTCAAGCAAAAGTCCAGATTTCCCCCGTTAGTAACACCTCGGAGCGCCAGAGGGAGCGGAGGGGCATGCCTTAACGGAATGCTTCGACCGTGGAAGGTATTTCACGAGACACTGTGCACTCACGTTCGTTGTAACAACTGTCAAAGGGCACTGTATGCCTTCCAACTCCTCGGCTGTGTTTGAGCCACAGGAAGTAAATGCGTCCGTTTGATTCAGCTCCGTGAATGTGCAACGATGATGGCGAAGCGCTGCCCTGTTCGCTCGAAAGCTCTCGTTCGTACGGCCTTCACACGGCCTCAAGGTACGCAGTTCTGAACAGCCTTACATTCCATGCTGGTGTGCCAACCCCCCCCCCCCCCCGCCCACCCACCCACCTACACGCAGGGAGGAATTTGGGCTCTTCTGAGAAACACCAGGGTGCGTCCCAAGTGAAAGCAAGGCGTCTCCCCCAGGACGTCTCCGAACGGCAGTCGGATGCCAGAGGTGTACTTCCAGCCGGAAAAAGAGGGAAAAGGACAGCTTTCCCAGGGACAACTCTGGACCCTTGGGACCATCCGGAATCACCAAGGCCTAAACTTTGCACGGCCTGGGGAACGCTCTTCCGCCTGTCCAGCCATCCCCACGTCAAAACCTTTCTCAGCAGAGGCAGGCGCTCTCTCCCTCGTACTAGATAGCTCGGCAGAGCCTTCCGAGAAACATGCTGCGTCATTCAGCTTGAACGTGGGACGCGGAGGGGAGAGTACGCTTTCTCCCCGTTTGGAGGCACCTTGCGCTTGGCTTCAAAGCTGCCTGAACAGCACTAGCGGCCCGACGTCTCTGCACGGCAGGACTGTCGTTGTGGGCCGAGGCTGCGTGTTCTCCCAAAGCGAAAACCGTGCTGGCGATCCCTTTCTAGGAACTCCTCCCACGGCACCCCAGGTTCAGCTCCGGCCAAGTGGAAGGTGACCTCAGGCCTCAAGGTGAAGTTCCAGTGTTTCACGTCAGGGGAGTTGGGTGTGCAGGGGTCTCCAACGAGGCCGTACTCCACCACGGAGTGCCTTAACCCTGCGACGCTCCTGGGGGCACACAGGATAGGAGCCCATTCACCAGTTTTGCACGATGACCTCTCTCCGTGCCGGAACGGCGGCTCCTGGCTTCTGAGGAACCTTAGCCTAAGCAGGCCCCTGGAGACAGCTCTTCACATTCATAGCAAGGGCAGTGTACTCCTCTCTGGGTTGCCTAGGTTGAGTGGCCCAGTCGTCAGAGAGACTGGCGAAAGCCAGCGCTGGGCGGACTCCCTTTGCCCGGCAGTCGAACGGCCTCCTTGACTGAAAGAGAACTGCAGTGCCAAGAGGCACCGTGCTGACGACTGGCTCCAGGAGGAGACTCGGGACAGCACTCTCAGAGAAGCGAAAGCTAGGCTGTGGGCCCAGCCTGAGGAGCAGTACGTACGTTTGCCACACTTCTTTGCACAGCTAGGCGTGAGCCAGAGAGCCTTGGTCCCTGAGGCCTCCCTAAGGTACTGCCATACTTACCCAGTAGATCCCACGCAGAGGTCCCTGTGCCCAAAAGGGCCTCCATGGAAGGGCCCTGTTCCTCCCGTTGTGTTTCCTTGAGGTAATCAGAAACCACTGAGGATACCCGTATGAGCTCAGGTATGAAGCTGGGCGACCCTGGCCAAACCTTATTCCCCTCCGTGGCAGACGAGACAGTGGCGGGTCCTGAGCTGCCTGAAGCACACTCCTCGCGCGCACCTTCTCTTTGCTGCCGGAAGGCCTCACATAAGAAGTCTGAGTTGACTCGTGACAGAAGAAGTCTGAGTGTACTCGTGTGAGGCCTGCTGCTCTCAGTTCCTTGCTGGGAGCTTCAGCAGGAGCGCTCTGGAGCTCGCCGGCAGAAGAATTGTGAGTCCCCCCGCCCCACCCCGGCCTCAAGCAAAAGTCCAGATTTCCCCCGTTAGTAACACCTCGGAGCGCCAGAGGGAGCGGAGGGGCATGCCTTAACGGAATGCTTCGACCGTGGAAGGTATTTCACGAGACACTGTGCACTCACGTTCGTTGTAACAACTGTCAAAGGGCACTGTATGCCTTCCAACTCCTCGGCTGTGTTTGAGCCACAGGAAGTAAATGCGTCCGTTTGATTCAGCTCCGTGAATGTGCAACGATGATGGCGAAGCGCTGCCCTGTTCGCTCGAAAGCTCTCGTTCGTACGGCCTTCACACGGCCTCAAGGTACGCAGTTCTGAACAGCCTTACATTCCATGCTGGTGTGCCAACCCCCCCCCCCGCCCACCCACCCACCTACACGCAGGGAGGAATTTGGGCTCTTCTGAGAAACACCAGGGTGCGTCCCAAGTGAAAGCAAGGCGTCTCCCCCAGGACGTCTCCGAACGGCAGTCGGATGCCAGAGGTGTACTTCCAGCCGGAAAAAGAGGGAAAAGGACAGCTTTCCCAGGGACAACTCTGGACCCTTGGGACCATCCGGAATCACCAAGGCCTAAACTTTGCACGGCCTGGGGAACGCTCTTCCGCCTGTCCAGCCATCCCCACGTCAAAACCTTTCTCAGCAGAGGCAGGCGCTCTCTCCCTCGTACTAGATAGCTCGGCAGAGCCTTCCGAGAAACATGCTGCGTCATTCAGCTTGAACGTGGGACGCGGAGGGGAGAGTACGCTTTCTCCCCGTTTGGAGGCACCTTGCGCTTGGCTTCAAAGCTGCCTGAACAGCACTAGCGGCCCGACGTCTCTGCACGGCAGGACTGTCGTTGTGGGCCGAGGCTGCGTGTTCTCCCAAAGCGAAAACCGTGCTGGCGATCCCTTTCTAGGAACTCCTCCCACGGCACCCCAGGTTCAGCTCCGGCCAAGTGGAAGGTGACCTCAGGCCTCAAGGTGAAGTTCCAGTGTTTCACGTCAGGGGAGTTGGGTGTGCAGGGGTCTCCAACGAGGCCGTACTCCACCACGGAGTGCCTTAACCCTGCGACGCTCCTGGGGGCACACAGGATAGGAGCCCATTCACCAGTTTTGCACGATGACCTCTCTCCGTGCCGGAACGGCGGCTCCTGGCTTCTGAGGAACCTTAGCCTAAGCAGGCCCCTGGAGACAGCTCTTCACATTCATAGCAAGGGCAGTGTACTCCTCTCTGGGTTGCCTAGGTTGAGTGGCCCAGTCGTCAGAGAGACTGGCGAAAGCCAGCGCTGGGCGGACTCCCTTTGCCCGGCAGTCGAACGGCCTCCTTGACTGAAAGAGAACTGCAGTGCCAAGAGGCACCGTGCTGACGACTGGCTCCAGGAGGAGACTCGGGACAGCACTCTCAGAGAAGCGAAAGCTAGGCTGTGGGCCCAGCCTGAGGAGCAGTACGTACGTTTGCCACACTTCTTTGCACAGCTAGGCGTGAGCCAGAGAGCCTTGGTCCCTGAGGCCTCCCTAAGGTACTGCCATACTTACCCAGTAGATCCCACGCAGAGGTCCCTGTGCCCAAAAGGGCCTCCATGGAAGGGCCCTGTTCCTCCCGTTGTGTTTCCTTGAGGTAATCAGAAACCACTGAGGATACCCGTATGAGCTCAGGTATGAAGCTGGGCGACCCTGGCCAAACCTTATTCCCCTCCGTGGCAGACGAGACAGTGGCGGGTCCTGAGCTGCCTGAAGCACACTCCTCGCGCGCACCTTCTCTTTGCTGCCGGAAGGCCTCACATAAGAAGTCTGAGTTGACTCGTGACAGAAGAAGTCTGAGTGTACTCGTGTGAGGCCTGCTGCTCTCAGTTCCTTGCTGGGAGCTTCAGCAGGAGCGCTCTGGAGCTCGCCGGCAGAAGAATTGTGAGTCCCCCCGCCCCACCCCGGCCTCAAGCAAAAGTCCAGATTTCCCCCGTTAGTAACACCTCGGAGCGCCAGAGGGAGCGGAGGGGCATGCCTTAACGGAATGCTTCGACCGTGGAAGGTATTTCACGAGACACTGTGCACTCACGTTCGTTGTAACAACTGTCAAAGGGCACTGTATGCCTTCCAACTCCTCGGCTGTGTTTGAGCCACAGGAAGTAAATGCGTCCGTTTGATTCAGCTTCGTGAATGTGCAACGATGATGGCGAAGCGCTGCCCTGTTCGCTCGAAAGCTCTCGTTCGTACGGCCTTCACACGGCCTCAAGGTACGCAGTTCTGAACAGCCTTACATTCCATGCTGGTGTGCCAACCCCCCCCCCCGCCCACCCACCCACCTACACGCAGGGAGGAATTTGGGCTCTTCTGAGAAACACCAGGGTGCGTCCCAAGTGAAAGCAAGGCGTCTCCCCCAGGACGTCTCCGAACGGCAGTCGGATGCCAGAGGTGTACTTCCAGCCGGAAAAAGAGGGAAAAGGACAGCTTTCCCAGGGACAACTCTGGACCCTTGGGACCATCCGGAATCACCAAGGCCTAAACTTTGCACGGCCTGGGGAACGCTCTTCCGCCTGTCCAGCCATCCCCACGTCAAAACCTTTCTCAGCAGAGGCAGGCGCTCTCTCCCTCGTACTAGATAGCTCGGCAGAGCCTTCCGAGAAACATGCTGCGTCATTCAGCTTGAACGTGGGACGCGGAGGGGAGAGTACGCTTTCTCCCCGTTTGGAGGCACCTTGCGCTTGGCTTCAAAGCTGCCTGAACAGCACTAGCGGCCCGACGTCTCTGCACGGCAGGACTGTCGTTGTGGGCCGAGGCTGCGTGTTCTCCCAAAGCGAAAACCGTGCTGGCGATCCCTTTCTAGGAACTCCTCCCACGGCACCCCAGGTTCAGCTCCGGCCAAGTGGAAGGTGACCTCAGGCCTCAAGGTGAAGTTCCAGTGTTTCACGTCAGGGGAGTTGGGTGTGCAGGGGTCTCCAACGAGGCCGTACTCCACCACGGAGTGCCTTAACCCTGCGACGCTCCTGGGGGCACACAGGATAGGAGCCCATTCACCAGTTTTGCACGATGACCTCTCTCCGTGCCGGAACGGCGGCTCCTGGCTTCTGAGGAACCTTAGCCTAAGCAGGCCCCTGGAGACAGCTCTTCACATTCATAGCAAGGGCAGTGTACTCCTCTCTGGGTTGCCTAGGTTGAGTGGCCCAGTCGTCAGAGAGACTGGCGAAAGCCAGCGCTGGGCGGACTCCCTTTGCCCGGCAGTCGAACGGCCTCCTTGACTGAAAGAGAACTGCAGTGCCAAGAGGCACCGTGCTGACTGCCGGGGACCAGCCCCAGCTGAACAGGTTTCACCCAAAGGGGAGACGGAGTCGGCGTGGACAGAGCACAAGACACCTCAAAGGATGCAAGGCTCTGACAAATGTATTCTCCTGATTTCAAAGTATTTATACTATAAAATAATCTCATTTTCAAATTCAACATCCTCATTCCCACACCAAAAACTCCCCCATATAGGCCACAAAACAAAGGTAATTTACATCAGCAGATTAATCAAAACAAATCAGGTAATTTTCCCATCGCCCAGAGTCTCTTTCATCTTCTGTGGTTAGGTACACCTTGGTCACATCTACGTCAGGAACTCTGTTTACGGTTTCTTCATTCTTCTCAAAAGATTAAGGTGTTCTTGTACCTGCACATTCTGCTCAATCAAGCTATAAACTTAAGCAAATAATTCTATTAACAATTAAAAGCAAAAATATAACATTTCATCCACAGATTTTCTAACCCTATCATTATAATCCAAACAATGTACATTATTTTTTATACTTCTAGAAGGCCATGGGAACGGACATTGTACCATAAACTCATTGATTAAACCCACTGTTGCATAAAACCTTGCCACCATACCCAGGTATTTCCCAGCATGTTTATAACTCCACTGGGAGGCCATAGCTCTTGCAATTTTTCTTTTAAAGTACAAAGCTGCTGCAAAAATGTTCCCACCATTGTATTTCCCCAACAAATATAATCATTAAAGGAGCCAAAGTAGCTATAATCCTTCTCTTGGTTTTTACCCTAAATTGGGGTCTTTCCTAAACCCCTGCAATAAAACTATACATTTTTCCCAACACCAATAGCAATCCTATAAAAATCACCTTAGGCAAAGGCAGGGGAAAACAAGGGGAATCACACAGAGCAAAGCTTGGCTTCCACACAGAGGAAAGCTGTGGTCCACGGAGAAAATGGGAAACAAAGCCCTGCTGCGGCGGAAGAGCAGTTGCCATTGGCCAGGTCTCTTATCTGCCACCTGGGTTCCCATCTAAGCTGGGCGTGGAAAGCGAAGCAGCCATGGGGACAAGTTGGGGGGGTGAGGGTCTGTGCCCCACCTCTGTTGGCCCCCAAGTTCTCTCCTGATGGCCCCTCCGCGACTGTGCCTGTCTTAGGTTGTTCCTTCCCTGAGGAATCTTACCCGTCTCTGGCTAACCAGCCATCCTCCGGGGCCAAGCAGGGAGATGTGAGGTGTGCGAGTGAGCGAGGTGCAGCGCCCCCAGAGAAGGTCAGTTCTCTGTCACCTTGGTAGCCTATGCCCCCGTGGCCTCCACGCCCAGCACCTGCCCTGGGATTCCCTCGCCAACTGGCGGGGCCCCGGCTCTGATCACATGTCTTCGGGAACCCAGGTTTCTCCTCCAGAGAGGGCCCAGCTTACAGCACTGGGCAAGAGAGACCAATTACACGGCACCAGCCACCAGGAGGCCTTAACCTCAGTGTGGGCAGGAAAGCCCAGGCACCAGGCTCTTGGCTCAAAGCAAAAAGCTTTGTTTTTCCATATTTATGTCTGACAGCACCAGCTTTGCAGAGGAGAGCTTTGCTTCTCCATATTTATACCCGATAGCATCAACTTTGCTTGGCACTATGGGTCTCGTCTGTGCTGTGACTCAAAGGCACTTCCTCTATGGCTCCCGACAGCTGACGACTGGCTCCAGGAGGAGACTCGGGACAGCACTCTCAGAGAAGCGAAAGCTAGGCTGTGGGCCCAGCCTGAGGAGCAGTACGTACGTTTGCCACACTTCTTTGCACAGCTAGGCGTGAGCCAGAGAGCCTTGGTCCCTGAGGCCTCCCTAAGGTACTGCCATACTTACCCAGTAGATCCCACGCAGAGGTCCCTGTGCCCAAAAGGGCCTCCATGGAAGGGCCCTGTTCCTCCCGTTGTGTTTCCTTGAGGTAATCAGAAACCACTGAGGATACCCGTATGAGCTCAGGTATGAAGCTGGGCGACCCTGGCCAAACCTTATTCCCCTCCGTGGCAGACGAGACAGTGGCGGGTCCTGAGCTGCCTGAAGCACACTCCTCGCGCGCACCTTCTCTTTGCTGCCGGAAGGCCTCACATAAGAAGTCTGAGTTGACTCGTGACAGAAGAAGTCTGAGTGTACTCGTGTGAGGCCTGCTGCTCTCAGTTCCTTGCTGGGAGCTTCAGCAGGAGCGCTCTGGAGCTCGCCGGCAGAAGAATTGTGAGTCCCCCCGCCCCACCCCGGCCTCAAGCAAAAGTCCAGATTTCCCCCGTTAGTAACACCTCGGAGCGCCAGAGGGAGCGGAGGGGCATGCCTTAACGGAATGCTTCGACCGTGGAAGGTATTTCACGAGACACTGTGCACTCACGTTCGTTGTAACAACTGTCAAAGGGCACTGTATGCCTTCCAACTCCTCGGCTGTGTTTGAGCCACAGGAAGTAAATGCGTCCGTTTGATTCAGCTCCGTGAATGTGCAAGGATGATGGCGAAGCGCTGCCCTGTTCGCTCGAAAGCTCTCGTTCGTACGGCCTTCACACGGCCTCAAGGTACGCAGTTCTGAACAGCCTTACATTCCATGCTGGTGTGCCAACCCCCCCCCCGCCCACCCACCCACCTACACGCAGGGAGGAATTTGGGCTCTTCTGAGAAACACCAGGGTGCGTCCCAAGTGAAAGCAAGGCGTCTCCCCCAGGACGTCTCCGAAAGGCAGTCGGATGCCAGAGGTGTACTTCCAGCCGGAAAAAGAGGGAAAAGGACAGCTTTCCCAGGGACAACTCTGGACCCTTGGGACCATCCGGAATCACCAAGGCCTAAACTTTGCACGGCCTGGGGAACGCTCTTCCGCCTGTCCAGCCATCCCCACGTCAAAACCTTTCTCAGCAGAGGCAGGCGCTCTCTCCCTCGTACTAGATAGCTCGGCAGAGCCTTCCGAGAAACATGCTGCGTCATTCAGCTTGAACGTGGGACGCGGAGGGGAGAGTACGCTTTCTCCCCGTTTGGAGGCGCCTTGCGCTTGGCTTCAAAGCTGCCTGAACAGCACTAGCGGCCCGACGTCTCTGCACGGCAGGACTGTCGTTGTGGGCCGAGGCTGCGTGTTCTCCCAAAGCGAAAACCGTGCTGGCGATCCCTTTCTAGGAACTCCTCCCACGGCACCCCAGGTTCAGCTCCGGCCAAGTGGAAGGTGACCTCAGGCCTCAAGGTGAAGTTCCAGTGTTTCACGTCAGGGGAGTTGGGTGTGCAGGGGTCTCCAACGAGGCCGTACTCCACCACGGAGTGCCTTAACCCTGCGACGCTCCTGGGGGCACACAGGATAGGAGCCCATTCACCAGTTTTGCACGATGACCTCTCTCCGTGCCGGAACGGCGGCTCCTGGCTTCTGAGGAACCTTAGCCTAAGCAGGCCCCTGGAGACAGCTCTTCACATTCATAGCAAGGGCAGTGTACTCCTCTCTGGGTTGCCTAGGTTGAGTGGCCCAGTCGTCAGAGAGACTGGCGAAAGCCAGCGCTGGGCGGACTCCCTTTGCCCGGCAGTCGAACGGCCTCCTTGACTGAAAGAGAACTGCAGTGCCAAGAGGCACCGTGCTGACGACTGGCTCCAGGAGGAGACTCGGGACAGCACTCTCAGAGAAGCGAAAGCTAGGCTGTGGGCCCAGCCTGAGGAGCAGTACGTACGTTTGCCACACTTCTTTGCACAGCTAGGCGTGAGCCAGAGAGCCTTGGTCCCTGAGGCCTCCCTAAGGTACTGCCATACTTACCCAGTAGATCCCACGCAGAGGTCCCTGTGCCCAAAAGGGCCTCCATGGAAGGGCCCTGTTCCTCCCGTTGTGTTTCCTTGAGGTAATCAGAAACCACTGAGGATACCCGTATGAGCTCAGGTATGAAGCTGGGCGACCCTGGCCAAACCTTATTCCCCTCCGTGGCAGACGAGACAGTGGCGGGTCCTGAGCTGCCTGAAGCACACTCCTCGCGCGCACCTTCTCT